>NC_066859.1:16453014-17090907 GCF_025177605.1 Cucumis melo
ATTCATATGAGCAAATAAATATTAATATTTGAAAATATTGTCATGATATAGAACGAATAGTTTATCACATTATTTAAAAGTACAAATTACAATGTAATTGTGTCAACAACATATGCTATACATTTTGTCAAATACTGTGGATCTAATATGGAAAGAATAATATTGTCATGTAGTATATACAAATATACTGTAACTCTATAGAAAATCAACATAATCAAACCTAGTCGATTTAACTAATAAATCGATTTTGTTAAATTAAGAAAAAAAATAAACAATAAAACAAATGGAACAAATTAAATATATTCAAATTTAGGCCAATTGGGTTTGCTGTGCTTTTATTGTTACTTTAAATTTAGGCCAACTGGGTTTGCTGTGCTTTTATTATTACTTCAAATTTAGGCCAATTGGGTTTGTTGTGCTTTTATTGTTACTTCAAATTTAGGCCAATTTGGTTTACTGTGCTTTTATTGTTACTTCGAATTTAGGCCAATTTGGTTTACTGTGCTTTTATTGTTACTTCAAATTTAGGCCAATTGGGTTTACTGTACTTTTATTGTTACTTATCAATTAAATTTATTGTTGGTTAGGTCAATTAAATTTACTGTTGCATCAGATTTAGCAGATTTAGGCCAATTAATTTCAATGTGCTTCGAATTTGTTAGATTTAGGTCAATTAAATTCATTTATGGATTTTATGGTTTTTGGCTTGCAATGTAACGACCCGAACTTTTTAAACTAAGTTAAGGTCATTACTAAAAAGTTAAACATCAAAAGACACCTTTTTGAAAAGAAGATAACTAAAATCTTTATAAAATCAATATCAAAACGTTCACGAAAAACATAAGATTTTCAAAATTAACAAAAATAATTTGAAAACGTGACACGCGAGTTCTAACAATTTTAAAGAATTAAAAACAAATAAATAGAATAAAATCTCTTAAGTAAAATGGTTAAAATTTAAAAGTACTGAAAGACATATAAATGAGTGTGGAAGTTGAACTGTATCCCCATATGGCATGCCACGGATCCCTCGCTGTCGCTTGCCAGCTTCTTAAGTTGTTTACCTTAGCCTGAAATATTAAACATAGGAAAAAGTGAGTATATAAATATACTCAGTAAGGGACCTACTACTAGTCCCGCTAGGTGATCTGTTAACTTTCCGTTAGAAACATAATCATAACGTTGTGTGTCCAATGGAGCATACCTGAGTGAGTGAGACCTTACGAACACTGCTAATCGTGTGAGTGATTCCGTAGGAACATCTCTAGTCGTGCGAGTGATCGCAGGTACACACTCCATAAACATATATGTAATACGTAGGTACACCCCTAATCGTGCGAGTGGTCCCGTCAGAACACCCCTAGTCGTGCGAGTGACCCTGTATACACTCCATAAACATATATGTAATACGTAGGTACACCCCTAATCGTGCGAGTGATCCCGTCGGAACACCCCTAGTCGTGCGAGTGACCCCGTTTACACAATATAACTGTCCCCTAACCATGCATGTGATCCGTAGGTACACCCTTAATCGTGCGAGTGATCCCGTAGGAACACCCCTAGTCGTGCGAGTGACCCCATAGATAGGACCACAATACAGGTGGGGTAAAAGCTTAACAGACAATTTAACAGACACACCACAATCCAAAGCATGTAACAACATCATAAACATCATAACATGACATGAATATTAATCATAACGTCCTTATTCATGTGATTAATATATCATGTATCATAAATATCATAAACATACCAGTCATCTTTGTCAATCATAGTATCAGTCATCATCATCAATTATAATATCAATCATCATCTTAGCTACCATCAATGCATAATCGTAAATACATGCAGTCTATTAAATTTAGTTCGAAGGTCTAGTAGTAGAATCTCTTACCTTGAGATTAGCTAAAAAGTATTTCTTTGCTGACAGTAATTCCCAATTAAAGTAGATCCTAAACAATAAGGGAAAATCAATAACTTAATTAATAAAATTTACCAATGGCTAGTATCTAAAAATTCTCAATTTAACTTATCCAAATTTAAGTTGAAACCAATTCAACCTTGATTGGGAAAAATTCAAGATTAAATCTAAAAATTTAACCAACTGAACCTTTAAAGAAACTCCAATTAGATCCAAATTAAATTAATAAATTATTAATTTAATTACCTTGGCTTACCAAACTTGACCAAATGGAGGTTGAAAAATTATCTAAACCTTGATGAGAAAATTCATCAATTCTTCAAGTTTTGCCAAATGGACCAATCATAACTAAAATTGGTGAAGCGACGGCGACAAAAGGTTATCTTAGAGAAGAAGATGAAGAACCTTTTTCTTTTTTCTTTACTTTTTAACTTAAGCATTTCAATGCTATTTATAAACCCAAATAATAACAATAACATTTATTATTATTATTTCCTTTTCCTTTTAGGATATATATATATATATATATATATATATATATATAATACCAAATATATACATATATCTTTATTTCCAATATCTTTCCTAAATAAATGTCTTAAATGCACAAAATCTTAGGTATTTATAACCATTAATAATAATAATAATACTTCTTTATTATTATTATTTTTCTCTCACCAAAATCTACAATAGACATATATATTTATTTAAACCATCATCCTCTGTTTTAAGTAAATATATATTGTTTTTCGTCCAATCAAATCAACCATCACTGTCCTCATGGATTATCTTCTTTTCTAAACAAATATAATTATATTCCATCATATAATTAACTTTGCTTTTCTAAATTATTAATTAAATATATATATATATATATATATATATATATATATATATATATATATATATATATATATATCCACACATATATATATATACTCAATTAAATCCAATTCCACCAAAACTAACTTTTCCCTCCAAAATCTCAAATTAACTTAAATTCTCAATTAATTTAATCAATCAAATCTTTTCCAATAAATCAACTTCCAACATGAATTCTCTTAACCCAACCATAACAACTTCACTCCATAATCAAAATTTATCTTTCTGCAGAATAATTAATTATCTTCCACAATAATTAATTATCATTTATCTTTCTGTAGAATAATTAATTATCTTCCACAATAATTAATTATTATTTATTTTTCTCAAAAATAAATATCTTTTTATAAATAATTATATTTACCCAAAATATAATTATTTTTCTTTTTTCTCTTAAAAATATTCTTTCTCCAAAATACAATTATCTTTTCCTTAAATAATTATATTTCAACAAATATAATTATCTTTTCCTTTAACAAAATAATTATATATATATATATATATATATATATATATATATATATTTCCACATATACATATAATTATTAAATCTCCAACAAACTTTCCATCTCACAATTTAATTAAATAACATGCATAATTATTTAATTAAATTCAACTTTAACAGCACTAAAAATCCACAACTTTACTTAATCCTCTTAACCTACCATTTAATCAAAAACTCAACAAACACCACATGCCAAAACCTTTAATTAATTAAATATTCATCCAACAAATATTTAATTAATTTCAATTCCCACACAAATCAAATAATTCTCATTAAATGAATTCAAAAAATAACGCCCAATAAATTAAATCTAATTAAACAAAACTAAGATAATTATGTCCCAAATTATCTTATTTTTCGGGGCGTCATGCAACTTATTACATTTTCCGATTAGTAAAAAAATTAATTTTTCCTCACTTAGATGACTTTTTTTGCTTTTTCGAACTTCTACCAATCTATGAAGTACCATTCTACGTAAGTTTTATAATCATCTAATTTTAACATTTACGAATAGTGATAGACTAAATTAAAAACTATAAGAGGATAATATACAAAACTAGGACTTCTCAATTTAAGTCATTAAAAATTTGCTTATGTGTTGTATGTCAATGATGATGTTTTCTTGTGCTATGATTTTTAGGAAAAAACAAGGATTATTTAGATCAATATATTGTCTACTCGATTTTTTAGGTTGAATTTGATAGAATAGGAACTACAAGAGATCTTTGATAGCAACACTTCCTAATCCTCATGGTAAGAAAGTTTTGAAACTTACTTGTTTTCCAACTGGATTTTATATATTATTTGGATTTTGGGAGTATGTAAAATTTTAAAGTATTTGTTATTTGTTACATTGTTTTCTGTTTTCTCATAACATTGGTTGCAACTTTTGTTATTGGAATAACTTTGAGAATGATGTTAATTTATCATGAACTTCGTTAGGGATCAAATAATGAGTTAATATATTGCATATGAAACAATAATTGTATAACTTATGTAGTTTGCTATTCATTATTAAGTTTTCCGAACTTGCAAGAAAGAAGAAGCCTCTGTGGAGGGTATTCAAGATATGGGGGTGGAGATTTAGTAAAAGAAAGAGATAAGCGTGCTTAATGTTTTGTAACGTAACTTAACTATTTTATTTTAGAAATCATATTAACATGTACTTAGGAATGTTGTTTTGACTATCCTGCAGTTATGGTAGTCATTAAAAAGCTATTTTATTCAATCCGCTTAGACATATGTTAAATCATGTTGTTTTGTAATTAATTTGGAGAAGGGGGGCTAAGGGTAAGTTTATGCTAAGTGTAACACCCCAAATTTCGAGGTAAAATTTTTGTCATTTTATGTTAATTTTGGGGAATTTAAAATTTTCGGTGTTAATTCTTTTGTTGGTTTTGAAGAGGGAAGAAAAAAAATCGAAGTGTATGAAATATTTTTCTTATTAATATGGTGTAAATTAATATAATAACAATATAATTTAAATTATATTATTATTATTATTATTAATTATGTTATTATTATTATTATTATTAACTCTATTATTATTATTATTATTATTATTAAATATTATTATTATTATTATTATTAATTATTATTATTATTATTATTATTATTATTATTATTATTAATTACATTATTATTATTATTATTATTATTATTATTATTATTTAATATATATATATATATAATTTAATTTTTTTAAAAGAGAACCCTAACGCACGCTGGCCCCCCTCTCCTTCTCCTTCTTCGTCTTCAGCCCTTCACGAAGCCGACGCTACAGCCGTCTCTCCATCCATTTCTCTTCAGCACGCGTCCCGCCTCCGTCCCCGTCTCCGACTTCGTCTTCATCTCCATCTCTGGGGTTGTCACCCGTCGTCGTCTCCGTCTCTGCATCGAACAGCCGTCGCGGCCGCCCCCTTTCCGATCCACCTCCCTGTCTCACGCAACCACGGATTTGTCGGTCGTCTCTGTCTCTACCGCAAGTGACATTCCTTCCTCTGTATGTCGTCTGGTGCAGCCCAGAAGATTCGGGCTAAATTGCAGACAGTCGCTGCTGTCGCCGTGTGAGATTTCGTCCGTCATCGCGCGCAGCCAAGACTAGCCGTTTGCGTGTGCACTGGGTGTTTCGAGCGAGCTGCGAGCCACGAGTTGAGCCGAGCCGTGAGCCACGAGTTGAGTCGAGCCGCGAGTTGAGCCGAGCCGCAAGTTAGGACCGAGCCAAGCTGAGCCGAGGATCGAGCCGAGCCACAAGCCGAGCCGAGCAGCGATCCAAGCCGAGCCAAGCTGCGATCCAAGCCAAGCTATAAGCTGATCCAAGCCGAGCCGAGCCGCAAACTGATCAACCCAAGCCATGAGCCGAGCCGAGCCGATCACCCAAAGCCAAGCCGAGCTCCCTGTTCACCGAACAACCTAAGCCTTCTTTCCTCCACTTTGGGTCACGGTGAGTCTTCGGTAAGGATTTTTTTGGTTAGTTTCCTAATGTTGCTATAACCGATTCGAGTTTAGATTTTGGAGTAAGACATGGTCCTACCTTTCGTTCCTTGAAGGTATTAGGGAGTTGACGCTCAAGTTCTCAGGTTCCGCGGTAGGCTTAATTGGAGGTAGCTCTCCTTTACTCGGGTAAGTCAACGGATGTTGCTTAGGACCATTTAAAAATGACTTTCACTAGTGTCATCGTTTAAACCCTTGTGATTTCATTTAGGTGGATTCGTTGAGCGTGGACTCGATCAAAGGGCATAACCAAGTTTCAGGTAAGGGATTTCTTACTACTGGATCTCGGATCGAGGCTGGAAACGTAGTAATCCATAGGGGATTATACGTTAGTAACTGTACTGAATGAATTGACGCATGTTTGACCATTACATATCGCTTATATGCTCTTGTCTAATTAAAGGTAGCGCGACCGCTAGTTATAGCTTGTGTGCCATCGTGTGTAATGAGTTATTTACAGATAGACATCGATGCCCGGATGTTCTGTGTATTGTAGTTGTGTTGGTGGGCTACGTTGTGAACTGGAATTGTATGTCGATGGACTTTAAAGTCTGAATGTTAGGTATGTGGCAGTCTATTGTCTAGATATTGGTTATGGAGTTATGTCGTGGAAGGACTAAGAGTCCGATTCTGATTTGACTAGTTGACTTGATCTAAAGAATGTCACAATGATGTGTGAATTGGATATGCATATAGCAATTGAGGATTTAGTTTTTTAAACCTATACTGTCTGACTGGCGAAGCCTATGACGGAATTGTTAGTATGAACGTTGTCGGAGTGTGACTGTTATAGACGGTTAGTATGGACTGAGGGGCAACGGTTAGCTTCATCTATGGGGTAGTGTACCTTACTGATATGTGTATCATTCGGGATCACTAGACTGATATGTGCATCCTTCGGGATCAACAGACTAATATGTGCATCCTTCGAGAGCACTAGACTGATAGGTGTATCCTTCGAGATCACCAGACTGATACGTGTATCGTTCGAGATCGCTAGACTGACACGTGCATCCTTCGGGATCACGAGACTGATGTGTGCATTCTACGGAACCACTAGACTATTTGTGTAGGGTAACCCTGAATAGGAAGTTAACTGTTATTCCGTAATGGACCCAGTAGTGGGTCCCTTACTGGGTATATCGTATACTCACCCTTTTTCCTCTTTATCTTTTCAAGTAAGGGTACAGCGAGGGACAGACCAGCGAGGGACAAGAAGGATGCGTGAAGGCCATATGGACGCGTCTGGTTTTCCTTATGCTTCCGCTGATGTATTTTGTTACTCATTATTTTCATTGTCAGATCGAGTCACGGTTAGAATATTTGGTTTGTGATTTTGTGTTTTGGAACTCTCGTGAATGTGATTTAAAATAGGGCCCGAAACTATTTTTGTAATATTTTAAAACATTTTTAATGAATCGTAACCGGTCCTTTATGAGTTTGTATGTGTTTTATGGTCGAGTCTTAGTACTGAGTAGTGACCTCAGCTTAATCCGGAAAGTTGGATCGTTACAGTTGGTATCAGAGCCTAAGTTTTAGGTTCTGTAGACTGACTTATGATGTGAGTCTGTGTTTTGTGTCCTTATGGCTAAAACGATCCTTGCCACTCGTCAGGTACGCTTTCATGAAATTATATGTATAACTCTATATGCATTACCTTACATAAGTTAAACTGCGAAGTTAATTATCACATGTGACTAAAGGGATCATTGATGGTTGTTAGGGAAATACCGCCAAGGAGAGGTGCACGTAGGGGTGGCCGAGGAGATCGAGGAAGGGGAGCAGGACGTGTTCAACTTGAGGTGCAGTCTATAACCCAAGCCACCGACCCGGCTGGGCCAGTTACTCATGCGAACCTCGCTGCTATGGAGCAGAGGTTCAGGGATTTGATTATGCAGATGCAGAAGCAGCAGCAGCCTGCCCCGCCAGCTCCTGCTCCAGTTTCAGTTGTACCCCAAGTCGTACCGGATCAGTTGTCGGCAGAGGCCAAACACTTGAGGGATTTCAGGAAGTATAACCCCACGACATTCAATGGGTCTTTGGAGGACCCCACCAGGCCTCAACTGTGGTTATCTTCTTTGGAGACCATATTTCGGTATATGAAGTGCCCTGAGGATCAGAAAGTTCAGTGCGCCGTTTTCATGTTGACATACAGAGGTACTGCCTGGTGGGAGACGACAGAGAGAATGCTAGGGGGTGACGTGGGTTAGATCACTTGGCAGCAGTTCAAGGAGAGTTTTTATGCGAAATTCTTCTCTGCTAGTTTGAGAGATGCCAAGCGGCAGGAGTTCCTGAACTTAGAGCAGGATGACATGACAGTAGAGCAGTATGATACGGAGTTTGACATGTTATCCCGCTTCGCTCCAGAGATGATAGCGACTGAGGCGACCAGAACTAATAAGTTTGTTAGAGGCCTCAGGCTTGACATCCAGGGTTTGGTTTTAGCCTTCCGACCCGCCACTCATGCCGATGCACTGCGCCTGGCAGTGGATCTCAGTTTATAGGAGAGGGCTAACTCGTCCCAGGTTGCAGGTAGAGGTTCGACCTCGGGACAGAAAAGGAAGGCTGAGCAGCAGCCTACTTCAGTGCCACAGCGGAACTTCAGATCAGGTGGTGAGTTTCGTCACTTCCAGCAGAAACCTTTTGAGGGAGGGGAAGCTGCCAGAGGGAAGCCGTTGTGTACCACTTGCGGGAAGCACCATCTGAGCCGTTGTTTATTTGGGACCAGGATTGCTTCAAGTGTAGGCAAGAGGGGCATACAGCTGATAGATACTCGATGAGACTTATCGGGAATGCACATAATCAGGGAGCAGGTGCCCCATATCAGGGTAAAGTCTTTGCTACCAATAAGATAGAGGCTGAGAGAGCAGGCACGGTGGTGACAGATACGCTTACAGTGTTGGGGCATTATGCCCTACTTTTGTTTGATTCGGGTTCGTCACATTCCTTTATCTCTTCTGCATTTGTGTTGCATGCCCGCTTAGAGGTAGAGCTCCTACACCATGTGCTATCAGTATCTACTCCTTCTGGGGTGTGTATGTTCTCGAAAGAAAAGGTGAAAGGATGTCAGATTGAGATAACAGGTCATGTGATTGAAGTAACGTTGTTAGTCCTGGACATGCTCGAATTCGATGTAATTCTGGGTATGGATTGGCTAGCTGCTAACCATGCTATCATAGATTTTTTCCGTAAGGAGGTAGCATTTAACCCTCTCTCGATGGCCAATTTTAAATTTAAGGGAGAAGGGTCAAGGTCGTTACCTCAGGTAATCTCAGCCATGAGGGCCAGCAAACTGCTTAGTCAGGGTACTTGGAGTATCTTAGCGAGCGTGGTGGATACTAGAGAGGTTGATGTACCCCTGTCATCAGAACCAGTGGTAAGGGACTATCTGAATGTCTTTTCTGAAGAACTTCCAGGGTTACCTCCTCACAGAGAGATTGAGTTTGCCATAGAGTTGGAGCCGGGCACGGTTCTATATCCAGAGCCCCATACAGAATGGCCCCAGCAGAATTGAAAGAGCTGAAAGTGCAGTTACAGGAGTTGCTTGATAAGGGCTTCATTCGATCGAGTGTGTCACCTTGGGGTGCGCCAGTTTTATTTGTTAAGAAGAAGGATGGATCGATGCGTCTATGCATTGACTATAGGGAGTTGAATAAGGTAACCGTTAAGAACAGATATCCCTTGCCCAGGATCGACGACCTGTTTGACCAGTTACATGGAGCTACAGTGTTCTTTAAGATTGATCTTCGGTCGAGATATCATCAGCTGAGGATTAAGGATGGTGATGTACCGAAGACGGCCTTTCATTCCAAATACGGACACTATGAGTTTATTGTAATGTCCTTTGGTTTGACGAATGCTCCGGCAGTGTTTATGGACTTGATGAATAGAGTGCTTAGGGAGTTCCTAGACACTTTAGTGATCGTGTTTATTGATGATATTTTGATATATTCCAAGATAGAGGCCGAGCATGAGGAGCATTTACGTATGGTTCTGCAAACCCTTCGGGATAATAAATTGTATGCAAAGTTCTCGAAATGTGAGTTTTGGTTGAAGCAGGTGTCCTTTCTAGGTCATGTGGTTTCTAAGGTTGGAGTTTATGTGGATCCAACTAAGATAGAGGCAATCATCAGTTGGCTTCGACCTCCACAGACAGTGAGGTTCATAGTTTTCTGGGTTTAGCAGGTTATTATCGACGGTTTGTGGAGAACTTTTCCCGTATAGCTACTCCTCTTACTCAGTTGACTAGGAAGGGAGCTCCTTTCGTTTGGAGCAAGGCATGTGAAGACAGTTTCCAGAGCCTTAAACAAAAGCTAGTTACTGCACGAGTTCTTACTGTACCTGATGGTTCAGGGAGTTTTGTGATTTACAGTGATGCTTCTAAGAAGGGTTTGGGTTGTGTATCGATGCAGCAAGGTAAGGTAGTTGCTTATGCTTCTCGTCAGTTGAAGAGTCATGAGCAGAATTACCGTACACACCTAAGCCTTCTTTCCTCCACTTCGGGTCACGGTGAGTCTTCGGTACGGATTATTTTGGTTAGTTTCCTAATGTTGCTATAATCACTTCGAGTTTAGATTTTGGAGTAAGACATGGTCCTACCTTTCGTTCCTTGAAGGTATTAGGGAGTTGACGCTCAAGTTCTCGGGTTTCGCGACAGGCTTAATTGGAGATAGCTCTCCTTTACTCGGGTAAGTCAACGGATGTTGCTTAGGACCATTTAAAAATGACTTTTACTAGTGTTATCGTTTAAACCCTTGTGATTTCGTTTAGGTGGATTTGTTGAGTGTGGACTCGATCAAGGGGCATAACCAAGTTTCAGGTAAGAGATTTCTTACTACTGGACCTCGGATCGAGGCTGGAAACGTAGTAATCCATAGGGGACTATACGTTAGTAATTGTACTGAATGAATTGACGCATGTTTGATCATTACATATCGCTTATATGCTCTTGTCTGATTAAAGGTAGCGTGACCGCTAGTTGTAGCTTGTGTGCCATCGTGTGTAATGAGTTATTTACGGATAGACACCGATGCCCGGATGTTCTGTGTATTGTAGTTGTGTTGGTGGGCTATGTTGTGAACTGGAATTGTATGTCGGTGGACTTTAAAGTCTGAATGTTAGGTATGTGGCAGTCTATTGTCCGGATATTAGTTATGGAGTTATGTCTTGGAAGGACTAAGAGTCCGATTCTGATTTGACTAGTTGACTTGATCTAAAGAATGTCACAATGATGTGTGAATTGGATATGCATATAGCAATTGAGGATTTAGTTGTTTAAACCTATACTGTCTGACTGGCGAAGCCTATGACGGAATTGTTAGTATGAATGTTGTCGGAGTGTGACTATTGTAGACAGTTAGTATGGACTGAGGGGTAACGGTTAGCTTCATCTATGGGGTAATGTAACTTACTGATATGTGTATCCTTCGGGATCACTAGACTGATATGTGCATCCTTCGGGATCACCTGACTGATATGTGCATCCTTCGAGAGTACTAGACTGATAGGTGTATCCTTCGGGATCACCAGACTGATACCTGTATCCTTCGGGATCACTAGACTGATACGTGCATCCTTTGGGATCACGAGACTGATATGTGCGTTCTACAGAACCACTAGACTGTTTGTGTAGGGTACCCCTGAATAGGAAGTTAACTTTTATTCCCTAACGGGCCCAGTAGTGGGTCCCTTACTGGGTATATCGTATACTCACCCTTTTTCCTCTTTATCTTTTCAGGTAAGGGTACAGCGAGGGGCAGACCGACGAGGGGCAAGAAGGATATGTGAAGGCTATATGGACGCATTTGGTTTTCCTTATGCTTTCGTTGATGTATTTTGTTACTCGTTATTTTCATTGTCAGATCGAGTCACGGTTAGAATATTTGGTTTGTGATTTTGTGTTTGATGATTTGAGCACTGTGTTTTGGAACTCTTGTGAATGTGATTTAAAATAGGGCCCAAAACTGTTTTCGTAATATTTTAAAACGTTTTTAATGAATCGTAACCGGTCCTTTATGAGTTTGTATGTGTTTTATGGTCGAGTCTTAGTACTGAGTAGTGACCTCAGCTTAATCCGGAAAGTTGGATCGTTACAGTTGGTATCAGAGCCTAAGTTTTAGGTTCTGTAGACTGACTTATGATGTGAGTCTGTGTTTTGTGTCCTTATGGCTAAAACGATCCTTGCCACTCGTCAGGTACGCTTTCATGAAATTATATGTATAACTCTATATGCATTACCTTACATAAGTTAAACTGCGAAGTTAATTATCACATGTGACTAAAGGGATCATTGATGGTTGTTAGGGAAATACCGCCAAGGAGAGGTGCACGTAGGGGTGGCCGAGGAGATCGAGGAAGGGGAGCAGGACGTGTTCAACTTGAGGTGCAGTCTATAACCCAAGCCACCGACCCGGCTGGGCCAGTTACTCATGCGAACCTCGCTGCTATGGAGCAGAGGTTCAGGGATTTGATTATGCAGATGCAGAAGCAGCAGCAGCCTGCCCCGCCAGCTCCTGCTCCAGTTTCAGTTGTACCCCAAGTCGTACCGGATCAGTTGTCGGCAGAGGCCAAACACTTGAGGGATTTCAGGAAGTATAACCCCACGACATTCAATGGGTCTTTGGAGGACCCCACCAGGGCTCAACTGTGGTTATCTTCTTTGGAGACCATATTTCGGTATATGAAGTGCCCTGAGGATCAGAAAGTTCAGTGCGCCGTTTTCATGTTGACATACAGAGGTACTGCCTGGTGGGAGACGACAGAGAGAATGCTAGGGGGTGACGTGGGTTAGATCACTTGGCAGCAGTTCAAGGAGAGTTTTTATGCGAAATTCTTCTCTGCTAGTTTGAGAGATGCCAAGCGGCAGGAGTTCCTGAACTTAGAGCAGGATGACATGACAGTAGAGCAGTATGATACGGAGTTTGACATGTTATCCCGCTTCGCTCCCGAGATGATAGCGACTGAGGCGACCAGAACTAATAAGTTTGTTAGAGGCCTCAGGCTTGACATCCAGGGTTTGGTTTTAGCCTTCCGACCCGCCACTCATGCCGATGCACTGCGCCTGGCAGTGGATCTCAGTTTATAGGAGAGGGCTAACTCGTCCCAGGTTGCAGGTAGAGGTTCGACCTCGGGACAGAAAAGGAAGGCTGAGCAGCAGCCTACTTCAGTGCCACAGCGGAACTTCAGATCAGGTGGTGAGTTTCGTCACTTCCAGCAGAAACCTTTTGAGGGAGGGGAAGCTGCCAGAGGGAAGCCGTTGTGTACCACTTGCGGGAAGCACCATCTGAGCCGTTGTTTATTTGGGACCAGGATTGCTTCAAGTGTAGGCAAGAGGGGCATACAGCTGATAGATACTCGATGAGACTTATCGGGAATGCACATAATCAGGGAGCAGGTGCCCCATATCAGGGTAAAGTCTTTGCTACCAATAAGATAGAGGCTGAGAGAGCAGGCACGGTGGTGACAGATACGCTTACAGTGTTGGGGCATTATGCCCTACTTTTGTTTGATTCGGGTTCGTCACATTCCTTTATCTCTTCTGCATTTGTGTTGCATGCCCGCTTAGAGGTAGAGCTCCTACACCATGTGCTATCAGTATCTACTCCTTCTGGGGTGTGTATGTTCTCGAAAGAAAAGGTGAAAGGATGTCAGATTGAGATAACAGGTCATGTGATTGAAGTAACGTTGTTAGTCCTGGACATGCTCGAATTCGATGTAATTCTGGGTATGGATTGGCTAGCTGCTAACCATGCTATCATAGATTTTTTCCGTAAGGAGGTAGCATTTAACCCTCTCTCGATGGCCAATTTTAAATTTAAGGGAGAAGGGTCAAGGTCGTTACCTCAGGTAATCTCAGCCATGAGGGCCAGCAAACTGCTTAGTCAGGGTACTTGGAGTATCTTAGCGAGCGTGGTGGATACTAGAGAGGTTGATGTACCCCTGTCATCAGAACCAGTGGTAAGGGACTATCTGAATGTCTTTTCTGAAGAACTTCCAGGGTTACCTCCTCACAGAGAGATTGAGTTTGCCATAGAGTTGGAGCCGGGCACGGTTCTATATCCAGAGCCCCATACAGAATGGCCCCAGCAGAATTGAAAGAGCTGAAAGTGCAGTTACAGGAGTTGCTTGATAAGGGCTTCATTCGATCGAGTGTGTCACCTTGGGGTGCGCCAGTTTTATTTGTTAAGAAGAAGGATGGATTGATGCGTCTATGCATTGACTATAGGGAGTTGAATAAGGTAACCGTTAAGAACAGATATCCCTTGCCCAGGATCGACGACCTGTTTGACCAGTTACATGGAGCTACAGTGTTCTTTAAGATTGATCTTCGGTCGAGATATCATCAGCTGAGGATTAAGGATGGTGATGTACCGAAGACGGCCTTTCATTCCAAATACGGACACTATGAGTTTATTGTAATGTCCTTTGGTTTGACGAATGCTCCGGCAGTGTTTATGGACTTGATGAATAGAGTGCTTAGGGAGTTCCTAGACACTTTAGTGATCGTGTTTATTGATGATATTTTGATATATTCCAAGATAGAGGCCGAGCATGAGGAGCATTTACGTATGGTTCTGCAAACCCTTCGGGATAATAAATTGTATGCAAAGTTCTCGAAATGTGAGTTTTGGTTGAAGCAGGTGTCCTTTCTAGGTCATGTGGTTTCTAAGGTTGGAGTTTATGTGGATCCAGCTAAGATAGAGGCGATCATCAGTTGGCTCCGACCTCCACAGACAGTGAGGTTCATAGTTTTCTTGGTTTAGCAGGTTATTATCGACGGTTTGTGGAGAACTTTTCCCGTATAGCTACTCCTCTTACTCAGTTGACTAGGAAGGGAGCTCCTTTCGTTTGGAGCAAGGCATGTGAAGACAGTTTCCAGAGCCTTAAACAAAAGCTAGTTACTGCACGAGTTCTTACTGTACCTGATGGTTCAGGGAGTTTTGTGATTTACAGTGATGCTTCTAAGAAGGGTTTGGGTTGTGTATTGATGCAGCAAGGTAAGGTAGTTGCTTATGCTTCTCGTCAGTTGAAGAGTCATGAGCAGAATTACCGTACACACCTAAGCCTTCTTTCCTCCACTTCGGGTCACGGTGCGTCTTCGGTACGGATTATTTTGGTTAGTTTCCTAATGTTGCTATAATCGCTTCGAGTTTAGATTTTGGAGTAAGACATGGTCCTACCTTTCGTTCCTTGAAGGTATTAGGGAGTTGACGCTCAAGTTCTCGGGTTTCGCGACAGGCTTAATTGGAGATAGCTCTCCTTTACTCGGGTAAATCAACGGATGTTGCTTAGGACCATTTAAAAATGACTTTTACTAGTGTTATCGTTTAAACCCTTGTGATTTCGTTTAGGTGGATTTGTTGAGTGTGGACTCGATCAAGGGGCATAACCAAGTTTCAGGTAAGAGATTTCTTACTACTGGACCTCAGATCGAGGCTGGAAACGTAGTAATCCATAGGGGAATATACGTTAGTAATTATACTGAATGAATTGACGCATGTTTGATCATTACATATCGCTTATATGCTCTTGTCTGATTAAAGGTAGCGTGACCGCTAGTTGTAGCTTGTGTGCCATCGTGTGTAATGAGTTATTTACGGATAGACACTGATGTCCGGATGTTCTGTGTATTGTAGTTGTGTTGGTGGGCTATGTTGTGAACTGGAATTGTATGTCGGTGGACTTTAAAGTCTGAATGTTAGGTATGTGGCAGTCTATTGTCCGGATATTAGTTATGGAGTTATGTCTTGGAAGGACTAAGAGTCCGATTCTGATTTGACTAGTTGACTTGATCTAAAGAATGTCACAATGATGTGTGAATTGGATATGCATATAGCAATTGAGGATTTAGTTGTTTAAACCTATACTGTCTGACTGGCGAAGCCTATGACGGAATTGTTAGTATGAATGTTGTCGGAGTGTGACTATTGTAGACAGTTAGTATGGACTGAGGGGTAACGGTTAGCTTCATCTATGGGGTAATGTAACTTACTGATATGTGTATCCTTCGGGATCACTAGACTGATATGTGCATCCTTCGGGATCACCAGACTGATATGTGCATCCTTCGAGAGTACTAGACTGATAGGTGTATCCTTCGGGATCACCAGACTGATACCTGTATCCTTCAGGATCACTAGACTGATACGTGCATCCTTTGGGATTACGAGACTGATGTGTGCGTTCTACAGAACCACTAGACTGTTTGTGTAGGGTACCCCTGAATAGGAAGTTAACTTTTATTCCCTAACGGGCCCAGTAGTGGGTCCCTTACTGGGTATATCGTATACTCACCCTTTTTCCTCTTTATCTTTTCAGGTAAGGGTACAGCGAGGGGCAGACCGACGAGGGGCAAGAAGGATGTGTGAAGGCTATATGGACGCATTTGGTTTTCCTTATGCTTTCGTTGATGTATTTTGTTACTCGTTATTTTCATTGTCAGATCGAGTCACGGTTAGAATATTTGGTTTGTGATTTTGTGTTTGATGATTTGAGCACTGTGTTTTGGAACTCTTGTGAATGTGATTTAAAATAGGGCCCAAAACTGTTTTCGTAATATTTTAAAACGTTTTTAATGAATCATAACCGGTCCTTTATGAGTTTGTGTGTGTTTTATGGTCGAGTCTTAGTACTGAGTAGTGACCTCAGCTTAGTCCGAAAAGTTGGGTCGTTACACTAAGTTTCAACTTGATGCAAACTAGAACATTGCTTGGTCTTTAAAGATTGAATCGAAACTTACATTTGCAACATTTATAAACTATGCTTATGCCTATGCTTATGTAGTTGGTGTTTTTTTTTTTAACTTTTGCATTGCTTATGGGTGTTTTATTAAAAACCTTGGTTGTATGAACTTTGGACGCTTATTTTGAAACGTTTATTGGTCTACTTATTCATAAGGTGATTTTTGTTTGGCATGTACTTAATGTTTATACTTATGCTTATGCATATGCATTTTCCGTAATGAATGTTGGCAAAGGGTTCGTTTTCTTCAAATTTATAGGTAGTTGAAGAATCCATGGATCATGGTATCGATCAAGTTCTCATTTATGCGTCAGTTTGATTATATTAGGTCACTCATACATGTAATATTACAGTAAATTTATCTTTTGGATTATTGTAAAATCTTTACCGATAATATAAGTTATATTTTCTATTATCAATATAAATATCTTTCCAAACATATGCGTGTAATGCTGAAATTTAGTATTTAATTTTTTTGAAAGAAGAAATATATGATGGAAAAATATATTTTGCAAAAATGAAGAATAACGATACCAAACATGTGTCAACATATAAGCCTTTATTAAACAGAAACAGTCGTTAAAACACATTTCTTAACAACAATTTTGTGTAATGAAACATTTACAACGACAATATATTAGTGTCGAGTTATATTTAAAAGTGACACACTTAAAGCGTCATTATAAGAGTATTAATGACAATATATTGGTGTCGAGTGATAGATAACAGTGACAACATTTAAATTGTCAATGTAATAGTAGTAATGACAATATATTTGTGTCAAGTGACAGATTACGGTGACACCTTTAAAGTGTCAATGTAAGGGTATTAATGACAATATATTTGTGTTAAGGTATAGATAACGGTTACATATTTAAAGCGTAAACATAAGGTTATTAATGACAATATATTCGTGTCGAGTAATAGGTAACAGTGACAAATTTAAAGCGTCAATGTAAGGGTATTATTGACAATATATTAGTGTCAAGGTATAGATAACGGTGACACATGATTTGCATCAATGTAAGGGTATTGATGACAATATATTAGTGTCGAATTATAGATAACGATGACATTTTTCATTGCATCAAGGTAAAGGTATTAATGATACAATTTTGGTGTCATCTAAGCATATTTAATGACATGTTTTCCAAAGTGTCGTTAAATAGCCTTTCTTGACAGTGGCTTCAATGACGCGATAATTGTGTCGTTGAAAGTCTTTATGACGCAAAATTTACGTCGTTAAAACCCAAATTTGGATTAAATCGAATTTGTTAATTTTTGTTAATAAATAAATAAATTTGGAGATTATCCAAATAAACTAAAAGTAATAAAATATTTTCTTATATCAAACTAAAGGGTTGTTACGAAAAATAACAAAAGTTAAAAAAAATTCCAATTTCAAATTTCAAATTCGCACATTTCTCTCATGTTTGTTATAAAAAATTAATTAATAAATTTTAAATCCAAATTATTATTAAAAATTTATATTCTGTATTATTCAATAAATTTTTGATAAATATTTTGGAATATAAGTTGTTAAATTTTAAATTATAACAATTTGAATTTTAAATTTTAAATTCAAATTGTTAGTAATAATTTATCTTTGTCATTATCTTGGGGATATTAGGTTAGATTTCAAACAATTTTAGGGGATGATATAAAATCTAAATTCAAATTGTTATTAAAAGTATGTATTATGTATTATTTAATAAAGTTTTGGTAAATATTATGAAATATAAAGAATCTGAACCTTTTGAATTTAGATTTGCCATTATTTTAGAATATTATCTAAAATTTGAATTCAAATCGTTATTAAACATATCTATTTTGAATTATAGAAATAAATTGTTAACTAATTGATTTAAATCCTAAGAATCCAAAAATCTGGTAGAAATTACAGCCATATTTTTAGGGGATGTTGGTGCAATCTTTCCAGCAAGAAAATATCATGTTTACTTAAGATTTACCAAAACTGAACGTTGTTTACAAATACACTGTATTAATGAGCTGCGATAATTTGCCTCATTTTTTACCTATCTGAATACGCTGTATCTATAAAAAATGAATTGTCCTATATAAATGGGTATAATCCGGTACAAAAAAAGTCAAAAAAGTCTGCAGCCGGCGGTTTTGCTATAAATCAAAAGATTTTTTACATTTTCTATTTTTTAGTTTGTTATTTAGTATTTTGCTATTTACACGGTTGTCTCTTTCTTTTTCTAAAGTCAAAATTTAAACCCAACCCTTTTCCATATAATTTCCATCTTCTTTCTCTCTCCCAATTTCAATCATCCAACGGGTCCTACAACACGGTTTTGAGTTTGGAGGATAGTAGGTCAACCCTAGTGGTGGTTCAAGCATCAATCAGAGCTACGAACGTAAGTTTTCTTAAAAAATCCTATTTTCAAACTTATTTCGGTTTAGGGTTTCTTGTTTTTTTAAATGCAATTAGGGTATATTTTAGATTCTATTTCTACTGCGCATGTTTTGTAGGTTGGATCTTAAACTAATTATTGAATAGTGGATCAGTGGAACTTAAGGAGCAAGATGTAGTCTCAAGGGTAAAACGATATTTTGACCAAGCTGAAGTTACGAATAACCTGTGAAGGATTAAACTTACTGATCATGGTTATATCAACTGGACAAAAATATATCTATAGTGAGGGGAGTGCAACTAGAGCCTTTAGTGGAATGACCCGTTAATTAACGAATGTTGATTAGCTCGGTTTAAAGAGTTTAGCTAGTCAATCTCGGATCGTTGGAGTCGATGATTTATAGGTCAATTAGGTTCCCCTGCTAGCTCACATGGATTAAACTTAGAATAGTGTGATAGAATGAGTCGAATTGTTCGAATTAGGCGAGGAGAGAGAAACCGACAAGTATATGTGATATAGTTGTAAAATTTCCAATTAGAGATAGAGCTTTATATTTAAATGAGATTTAAATATTAAAAATATGAATGTGAATTCATATTCAAAAGTTCAGAATTAATGGAAATATTCAAAGTTGTAAAAAGTCAAAATGTTGACTTTTTTACTTTAAAAAGTCACACTTTGACCGGCAATGGTGTCTCTAAAACTTGAACAAGGGATCCTACCTTTTTTATGGCACGAGAGAGGTTTCTGTTTACTGGTTGAAACATAAATAGGTTGTTCATCAGAGGACCACTAGTATTTAAGGGTTAGAAGTGTTTAGAAGTAAAACGGTAATTTGACCCAGCTAGTGTTAGGAACACTTGCGAATGACTAACTTACTATTATTGGTTTATATTCATTCCATAGAAATATATCTACAATGAGAAGAGTTCATTTATGAGTCTTTAGTGGAGTGTAACACAGCTAACGAATATTGATTAATATGGTTAATGAGTTTAGCCAATTAAATATCATATCATTATAGCTTCTAATCTGTGGGTCCGTTAGATCTCCTTCATAACTCGTAAAGGGTAATAAGGTTAATACACAGCGATTGAAATATTCAAATTTACTCAAGGAATTAATATAATGTATGGTGATATATTATAATATAAAGTTGGGAAACTTTCCTAAATATAAGAAACTACTGAAATATTTACGGCCCGTGTAACAAAGCCCATAAATTTAGCCATTTTTTAAATATTCCAGATTTTCCCTTCCATCTTTTTCTCTTCTCTGTGATTCTTTTATCATCTTCCTCTGTACTCTTCATGCAATTTTTTCCATTTTTTGTTTTGTTTTTTTTTTTTTTTTTTTTTTAGATTTGGGTAACCAAATCTATTTCTTTCTATTGTCTTTCTTGTTCTTCTCTCTTTTTTTAGGCATGTGCATGTCTTTCTTCCTCTTTCTTCTTTTTCTTCTTTTTTTCATTCACTGCATGCATCCTATCGTCTTTCTTCTTTTCTTTTTTACGTTTAGATTAGGTAATCAAATTAAAGAATCTTGAAAAAATTGGTTAGACATTTAAATTAGGGTAACAAAAACTAAAAGATTGTGTATAAAGAATATTGAAAAAATCGTTTATACTAAATTTTTTAAAAAAACAATCGTTTAGATTTGGGATAGCCAAATCTAAACAATCATATACCAAATTTTGAAAATCGTTTAGATTTGGACGATCATGTAGCCAAATCTAAACAATCGTATACCAAATTTTGAAAAAAAAAATGGTTTAGATTTGGGGTAACCAAATCTAAACAATCGTGTAATCCAATTAATTAAACGATCATGTAACCAAATTAAGCGATATAATTGAAAAAACAAATATAAACGATTGTGTACCCAATAATAGTCAAATCTAAACGATCATGTACCAAATCGCGTTACCAAATATATCACGCGCATTGTTGACAGAGCATTTTTTGTATTTTACACGGTGGGCCTTTGAACTTTTTCCATTTTTGAAATTGTTTTATACAGTGTAAATACTTTGCCGCTTTTTAATATTTTTTGAAAATATCCCTATAAAGTTTATATTTGAATTAAACTTTATTATATAAATTTAATTTCGAATATGATTAAAAAATTAATTCATGAGAACAAAATATTTGAATGAGTTTAAATATTAATTTAATATGAATTAGATTCATATTAAAACTATGAGGTTAAAGTTTAATCTGTATATGATACACATTAAAACTATAGGCTATAAGAGAATTTTATTTATGAATATGATTTAAATTTTGATTAAATTAAATTTAAGATATTTAATTAAGCAACTAATTAATTTTAAGAATTAATTAATAGTTTAGTTAAATTTTATTTAATTTAAATTTCATTTAGTTAAATTTTATTTAATTTAAATTTCATTTAGTTAAATTTTATTTAATTTAAATTTCATTTAGTTAAATTTTCTTTAATTTACATTTCATTTAGTTAAATTTTATTTAATTTAAATTTCATTTAGTTAAATTTTATTTAATTTAAATTTCATTTAGTTAAATTTTATTTAATTTAAATTTCATTTAGTTAAATTTTATTTAATTTAAATTTCATTTAGTTAAATTTTATTTTATTTAAATTTATTAAATAAAACCATAGGTTATGTGAGAGATATTCATTTAAATATGATTTAATTAGAGTAATTTACATATATAGAACAAAACTAAAAATATTTACTACTTGTATAACAAAATAGAAAAAGCCCATGAAACCCGTATAACTTGAGTTAATTTTTTCATAAATTCCAGATTTATCCTTCCAAAATTTCTACCTATGTCTATCTCGGATAAACATAAATAAGAGTCTATCTATGTCTATCTCAATTATATTTATTTATGCTTATTACTTTTCTTTTACTTATCTTATCTAGAAAGTTATATTATTTACTATTAGTTAAAACTTGTGGACAGAGATAAGCATCTATTTTTGTCTATCTGTGATAGATAAACATTCTAACTGTATCCTTGTATTGTGATTAGGATTATCTTTTTTTTCTTTTATAATGAAATATGGATAGACAGAGATAAACATGTCTCTATCTATATGTAGATGTATATCTCTTGTTAGTTGTCTTTTTATAATGAATTGTGGATAAAGATAGATAGAGATAGACAGAAATAGAACTCTAGAAGTCTATTTCTTTCTATCACCATTGAATAGTTAATTTACTTTCTTATATAATCTTGTTTTCATTTTACAAAATACATTATAATGTTTATTCCCATAGTTGTATTCAAGTGAGATTATTTTTTAGAATGAAATTAGATAGACAAAGACAAAGATAGTGTAACGACCCAACTTTTCCGGACTAAGCTGAGGTCACTACCAAATACCAACACCCGACCATTCAACATAAAATTTTAAAACGGACCAGATACGATTCATTAAAACAGTATAAACCTTACAAAAGACAGTTTCGGGCCCTATTTTAAATAATTCAAGAAAACCACAAAATAAAATGTCAAGTCACCAGTCCAAAATCACAGTCAAAATATTCTGACAAAATACATAGCGGAAGCGAAAAGAAAACCGAACGCGTCCATATGGCCTTCACGCATCCTTCCTGCCTCTCGTCGGTCTGCCCCTCGCTGTACCCCTACCTGAAAAGTTAAAGAAGAGAAAGGGTGAGTATAAACATACCCAGTAAGGGACCCACTACTGGGCCCGTTAGGGGACAACAGTTAACTTCCTATTCGGGGGTACCCTACATATCAGTCTAGTGCTCCCGAAGGATGCACATATCAGTCTAGTGCTCCCGAAGGATGCACATATCAGTCTAGTGCTCCCGAAGGACGCACATATCAGTCTAGTGCCCCCGAAGGACGCACATATCAGTCTAGTGCTCCCGAAGGACGCACATATCAGTCTAGTGCTCCCGAAGGATGCACATATCAGTCTTGTGCTCCCGAAGGATGCACATATCAGTCTAGTGCTCCCGAAGGATGCACATATCAGTAAGGCACACTACCCCATAGATGAAGCTAACCGTTACCCCTCAGTCCAAACTAAACTGTCTACATCAATCACATCCCAACGGCATTCATATCACAGTCCCGCCATAGGCTTTATCAGTCAGATAGTATAAGTTTAAACATCTACACCCTCAGTTGTTATATGCATTACCGATTCACACACCAATAGGGAAAACCCTAGGTCCAATCGACTAACCAACCAAAACCGGACTCACGGTCCATCCCCGTCCAAATTCCATGAACCATATCCAGACCGGTGTTTACTACATACTGAACCATAACTTCAAGGTCCATCAACATAAAATCTCAATCCACAATTATCAGTCACAGTATATTCACATCAGACAGCATATAATATCAGTATTTAACAGCCAACACGCATACAGTTATTCAGTACAGTCACTAACGTGTAATTCCCTGTGAATTACTACGTTTTCACCCTGGACTCGGGGTCCAGTAGTAGGAAAACCCTTACCTGAAACTCGGTTATGCTCCTCGATCGAAATCCACGCTCGACAGATCTACCTAACGAAACACGAAAGTTTTAGTTGGTGACTTTAGTAGCAGTTGTTTTAAAAAGGTTATCCGTTGACTTACCCAAGGAAAGGAAGCTTTCTCCAACCAGGTCTGCCGCGGAACCCGAGTACTTAAGCGTCAACTCTGTACTACCTTCAAGGGAGAAAAGTAGGGCCACATCTTAATCCAACATTCAAACTCGAATCGGACGAGGTAACATTAGGGAATTCATCAAAACAACCCTTACCGAAGACTCACCGTGAACCGAAGTGGAGGAAGGAAGGCTTAGGTGGCTCGGCTCGGCTCGGCTCGGCTCGGCTCGGCTCGGCTCGGCTCGGCTCGCGGCTCGGCTCACTCGGCTCGCGGCTCGGCTTGGTTCGGCTCGCGGCTCGGCTTACTCGGCTCACGGCTCGGCTTGGTTCGGCTCGCGGCTCGGCTCGGTTCGGCTGGCGGCTCGGCTCACTCGGCTCGCGGCTCGACTTGGTTCGGCTCGCGGCTCGGCTCGCGGCTCGGCTCACTCGGCTCGCGGCTCGGCTTGGTTCGGCTCGCGGCTCGGCTCGCGGCTCGCTCGGCTTAGGGCTCGGCTCGGACAAGGATGGCGGCTCGGGTACGGCTCGGACTGGAAACGGGTTCGGGTCGGGTCAGCTTGGAACCGGGTCGGGTTGGACGAAAACCGATTTAATCTTCACACTCCCGGCGGCGGAACGCGGCGGCGATGGCAGAGCTGTTTTGTCCGGTTTCTTTCGTCGACGACGGTGATACGACGTTTTACCACCAAGGCAGAAACGGCCGACGGCTGGCCGTGCACGCGGATCTGAGAAGAAGGGTAGTCGGGGACGGCCGTTGCTGATGCCTCCCGCCGGTGATGTGCGAACACCGAAGTGGACGGCCGACGAAACGCGCGGGCGACGTCTGAGTGTCGGATGAAGAAGCCGAAGAGGAGAAGAAGGCGAAGGAGAAGAGAAGATGGACGGCTCAGTGGCGGTGGCGCGGCGTGAGGAAGGAGAAAGCGGAAGAGAAAAGAAAAATTTCGACGGGGGGGGGGGGGGGGGGGGGGTAGGCGGCGCGCACGGTAAGTAGGGTTTTCTTTTTTTTTTTCTTATATATATATATATATATATTAAATAAAGTAATAATAATAATAATATTCAATAATAAAAATAATAATAATAATAATAATATAATTATTAATAATAATAATTTAATAATATTAATATTAAATAAATAATAACTTAATATTATGTAATAATAATGTTATTGTTTTAAAATAATAATATTACTATAATATTAAATAATAATAATAATAATTATAATATTAATATTATAATAAATAGAATAAGTATTAATAATAATAATATAATTAATATTATATTATTATTATATCAACTTGCACATTACGTAAAACGAGGAAAATTTTACCTTAAATTTTCGGAGCGTTACATTCTTCCCTCCTTGGGGAACTTTCGTCCTCGAAAGTTTACTTCTCGAACAGTTCGGGATAACGGGATCTCATGTCGTCTTCACGCTCCCATGTAGCCTCTTCTACCCGGTGATTCCGCCATAAGACTTTAACTAGGGGAATTTGTTTATTTCTCAACGTCTTCACCTCTCTAGCAAGCACCTCAACAGGTTGTTCAACATAGCTCAAGTTTTCATCAATCTCTAGTGGCTCGTAATCCACTACGTGGGATGGATCTGACACGTACTTCCTCAACATAGAAACGTGAAACACATCATGGACTGTCGAGAGTGATGGAGGTAACGCCAAGCGATAAGCTACAGGGCCAATCCGCTCCAGAATCTCAAACGGCCCAACAAAACGGGGACTCAACTTTCCCCTCTTTTCAAAACGCAAGACACCTCTCATAGGTGCTACCTTTAAGAACACTTTATCCCCTACCTCAAACTCGAGGTCCTTCCGCCTCACATCTGCATAACTCTTCTGCCTACTCTGAGCGGTATGCATGCGTGATCTAATCTTCTGTATCGCTTCGTTAGTAGACTGAACTAACTCAGGACCCATCAACCTTTGCTCACCTACCTCTTCCCAGCAAACCGGGGATCTACAACATTTGCCGTACAGGGCCTCAAACGGTGCCATGCCAATAGTAGCCTGATAGCTGTTATTATAAGCAAATTCCATCAAATGTAAGTGGGAGTCCCAGCTACCTGGAAATTCCAATGCACACGCTCGCAACATATCCTCTAAAACCTGGTTCAGACGCTCAGTCTGACCGTCAGTCTGTGGATGGAAAGCCGTACTAAAGTCCAATCTCGTGCCCATAGCAGTCTGCAAACCCTTCCAAAATTTGGAAGTGAAACGGGCATCTCTGTCAGAAACAATCGACACTGGCACTCCGTGCAATCTCACTATCTCAGACATGTACAACTGTGCCTACTTACTAGCAGTATAGGTGGATTTACCCGGAACAAAGTGCGCTGACTTAGTAAGTCTGTCCACCACAACCCAGATCACTGTAAATCCCCTCAGAGTTCTCGGTAGCCCTGTAATGAAATCCATGGACACGTTTTCCCACTTCCATTCCGGTATGCTCAAGGGTTGTAATAAACCCGCTGGTTTCTGCCTTGGTGCCTTAACCTGCTGACACACCAAGCATTTACTGACAAATTCTGCTACTTCCCTCTTCATGTTATGCCACCAATAAACCCGCTTTAGGTCCTGATACATCTTCGTACTACCTGGGTGCATAGAAAATGGGGAACTGTGAGCCTCAGCTAATAATTCTGTCTTAACCGCACTATCTGACGGGACACAGAGGCGCCTCTCAAACAACAGTCCACCATCAGAGGATAACGAGAACTCAGCCGTTTGCCCTGCCTCTGCTAGGCCACGTTTCTCAACCAGATAAGGATCGTTACTCTGAGCATCAACTATCTTTTGCCTCAAAGTCGGCTGTACCGTCAACTGGGCTAACTGCATAGTAACTGCACCCACTGACACTGCAATCTCAGCCCGCTCAAGATCCCGATGCAATGGGGCCTGTCGGGTAATAAGTGCTGCCGAATGTGATACCTTTCTACTAAGAGCATCAGCTACCACATTCGCCTTGCCTGGATGATACAGTATCTCACAATCGTAATCCTTCACTAACTCAAGCCACCTTCGCTGTCTCATATTCAATTCTTTCTGAGTAAAGAAGTATTTCAAGCTCTTATGATCTGTGAATATCTGTATCTTTTCACCGTATAAATAATGCCTCCATATTTTCAAAGCAAAAACCACTGCTGCCAACTCTAGATCATGTGTAGGGTAGTTCTGCTCATGACTCTTCAACTGACGAGACGCATAAGCGACCACCTTACCCTGCTGCATCAAAACACAACCCAGACCCTTCTTGGAAGCATCACTATAAATCACGAAACTGCCAGAACCATCAGGTACCGTAAGAACCGGCGCGGTAACTAGCTTCTGTTTAAGGGTCTGGAAACTGTCCTCACATGCCTTGCTCCAAACAAAAGGGGCTCCCTTTCTGGTCAACTGAGTAAGAGGAGTAGCTATACGGGAAAAGTTCTCCACAAACCGTCGATAATAGCCTGCTAAACCCAGAAAGCTACGAACCTCACTGACTGTGGAAGGTCGGGTCCAACCGGTGACTGCCTCTATCTTAGCTGGATCCACAGAGACTCCATCCTTAGAAACCACGTGGCCCAGAAAGGACACCTGCTTCAGCCAAAACTCGCATTTCGAGAACTTTGCATACAACTTATTATCCCGAAGTGTTTGCAAAACCATACGTAAATGCTCCTCATGTTCGGCCTCCGTCTTGGAGTATATCAAAATATCGTCGATAAACACGATCACAAAAGTATCTAGGAACTCCCTAAACACTCTGTTCATCAAGTCCATAAACACTGCCGGAGCATTCGTCAAACCAAAAGACATCACGATAAACTCGTAGTGTCCATATCTGGAACGAAATGCTGTCTTCGGTACATCCTCATCCTTAATTCTCAGCTGATGGTATCCCGACCGAAGATCAATCTTAGAGAACACTGTGGCTCCCTGTAACTGGTCAAATAGATCGTCAATCCTGGGCAAGGGATATCTGTTCTTTACGGTTACCTTATTCAACTCCCTATAGTCAATGCATAGACGCATCGATCCATCTTTCTTCTTAACAAATAAAACTGGCGCACCCCAAGGTGACACGCTCGGTCGAATGAATCCCTTATCAAGCAATTCCTGTAACTGTACCTTCAGTTCTTTCAATTCTGCGGGGGCCATTCTGTAAGGGGCTCTGGATATAGGAACCGTGCCCGGCTCCAACTCTATGGCAAACTCAACCTCCCTGTGCGGAGGCAACCCTGAAAGTTCCTCAGGAAAGACATCCGGATAGTCCCTCACTACTGGTTCTGATGACAGGGATACATCGGCCTCTCTAGTATCCACCACGCTCGCTAAGATACCCCAAGTACCCTGACTGAGCAGTTTACTGGCCCTGATGGCTGAGATTACCTGAGGCAACGACTTTGACCCTCCTCCCTTAAATTTAAAACTGGCCATCGAGGGAGGGTTAAACGTTACCTCCTTACGTGAACAATCTATACTGGCGTGGTTAACTGCCAACCAGTCCATACCCAGGATTACATCAAAGTCTAGCATATCCAGAACTATCAGCGTTACTTCAATCACATGACCTGCTATCTCAATCTGACATGCCTTCACCTTTTCCTTCGACAACATACATTCCCCGGAAGGAGTAGATACTGACAGAACATGGTGTAAGGGCTCTACCTCCAAGCGGGCATGCGACACAAACGCGGAAGAGATAAAAGAATGCGACGAACCCGAATCAAACAAAACTAAGGCGTAATGCCCCAACACTGGGAGCGTACCTGTTACTACTGTGCCTGCCTTCTCAGCCTCGGTCCTGTTGGTAGCAAAGACTCTACCCCGATGTGGAGCACCTGCTCCCTGATTCTGCGCGATCCCCGTGACTCTCAACGGGCATCTATCAGCTGTATGACCCTCTTGCCTGCACTTAAAGCAGGTCCTGGTCCCGAATAAGCAACGGCCCAGATGGTGCTTCCCACAAGTGGTACACAACGGCTTTCCTCTGGCAGCCTCCCCTGTCTCAAAAGGTTTCTGCTGGAAGCTGCGAAACTCACCACCGGGTCTGAAATTCCGCTGTGGCACTGGAACAGGCTGCTGCTCAGCCTTCCTCTTCTGTCCAGACGTCGAACCTCTACCAGCGGTCTTAGACGAGTTGGCCCTCTCCTGTAAACTGAGATCCACTGCCAGGCGCAGTGCATCGGCATGAGTAGCAGGTCTGAAAGCTCGGACCAAACCCTGAATGTCCAGTCTGAGGCCTCTAACAAACTTGTCAGCTCTGGCCGCCTCGGTCGCTATCATCTCGGGAGCGAAGCGGGATAACATGTCAAACTCCGCATCGTACTGCTCCACGGTCATGTCACCCTGCTCTAAGTTCAGAAACTCCTGCCGCTTGGCATCTCTCAAACTGGCGGAGAAGAATTTCGCATAGAAACTCTCCTTGAACTGCTGCCACGTGATCTGACCCACATCACCACCTAGCATCCTCTCTGTAGTCTCCCACCATGCAGTACCTCTGTCAGTCAACATAAAAACAGCACACTGAACCTTCTGATCCTCAGGGCATTTCATGTAACGGAATATGGTTTCCAAGGACGATAACCACATCTGAGCCCTGGTGGGATTATACTTCCTGAAATCCCTCAGATGCTTAGCCTCTGCCGACAATTGATCCGGCACAAACTGGGGCGCAACTGGTACTGGAGCCGGAGCTGGAGCAGGAACTCGTGCTGGAGCTGGCGCTGGAGCTGGCGCCGGAGTTGGCGAGGCAGGCTTCTGCTGCTCCCGCATCTGCATAATCATATCTCTAAACCTCTGCTCCATGGCGGCTAGGTCTGCATGAGTAACTGGCGCAGCCGGGTCAGGGGCTTGGGCTACAGGCTGCACCTCAGGCTGAACGCGTCCTGCTCCCCTTCCTCGGCCTCCTCGGCCACCCCTACGTGCACCTCTCCTTGGTGGCATTTTCCTAACAACCACCAAACGATTCCTTTAGTCATAAATGGTAATTGAATTTGCAGTTTAACTTAGGTAAGGTAATGCATGTAGAGTTATACATATACTTTCATGAGAGCGTACCTGACGAGCGGCAAGGATCGTTTCAGCCATAAGGACACAAAACACAGACTCACATTATAAGTCAGTCTACAGAACCTAAAACTTAGGCTCTGATACCAACTGTAACGACCCAACTTTTCCGGACTAAGCTGAGGTCACTACCAAATACCAACACCCGACCATTCAACATAAAATTTTAAAACGGACCAGATACGATTCATTAAAACAGTATAAACCTTACAAAAGACAGTTTCGGGCCCTATTTTAAATAATTCAAGAAAACCACAAAATAAAATGTCAAGTCACCAGTCCAAAATCACAGTCAAAATATTCTGACAAAATACATAGCGGAAGCGAAAAGAAAACCGAACGCGTCCATATGGCCTTCACGCATCCTTCCTGCCTCTCGTCGGTCTGCCCCTCGCTGTACCCCTACCTGAAAAGTTAAAGAAGAGAAAGGGTGAGTATAAACATACCCAGTAAGGGACCCACTACTGGGCCCGTTAGGGGACAACAGTTAACTTCCTATTCGGGGGTACCCTACGTATCAGTCTAGTGCTCCCGAAGGAAGCACATATCAGTCTAGTGCTCCCGAAGGATGCACATATCAGTCTAGTGCTCCCGAAGGACGCACATATCAGTCTAGTGCCCCCGAAGGACGCACATATCAGTCTAGTGCTCCCGAAGGACGCACATATCAGTCTAGTGCTCCCGAAGGATGCACATATCAGTCTTGTGCTCCCGAAGGATGCACATATCAGTCTAGTGCTCCCGAAGGATGCACATATCAGTAAGGCACACTACCCCATAGATGAAGCTAACCGTTACCCCTCAGTCCAAACTAAACTGTCTACATCAATCACATCCCAACGGCATTCATATCACAGTCCCGCCATAGGCTTTATCAGTCAGATAGTATAAGTTTAAACATCTACACCCTCAGTTGTTATATGCATTACCGATTCACACACCAATAGGGAAAACCCTAGGTCCAATCGACTAACCAACCAAAACCGGACTCACGGTCCATCCCCGTCCAAATTCCATGAACCATATCCAGACCGGTGTTTACTACATACTGAACCATAACTTCAAGGTCCATCAACATAAAATCTCAATCCACAATTATCAGTCACAGTATATTCACATCAGACAGCATATAATATCAGTATTTAACAGCCAACACGCATACAGTTATTCAGTACAGTCACTAACGTGTAATTCCCTGTGAATTACTACGTTTTCACCCTGGACTCGGGGTCCAGTAGTAGGAAAACCCTTACCTGAAACTCGGTTATGCTCCTCGATCGAAATCCACGCTCGACAGATCTACCTAACGAAACACGAAAGTTTTAGTTGGTGACTTTAGTAGCAGTTGTTTTAAAAAGGTTATCCGTTGACTTACCCAAGGAAAGGAAGCTTTCTCCAACCAGGTCTGCCGCGGAACCCGAGTACTTAAGCGTCAACTCTGTACTACCTTCAAGGGAGAAAAGTAGGGCCACATCTTAATCCAACATTCAAACTCGAATCGGACGAGGTAACATTAGGGAATTCATCAAAACAACCCTTACCGAAGACTCACCGTGAACCGAAGTGGAGGAAGGAAGGCTTAGGTGGCTCGGCTCGGCTCGGCTCGGCTCGGCTCGGTTCGGCTCGCGGCTCGGCTCACTCGGCTCGCGGCTCGGCTTGGTTCGGCTCGCGGCTCGGCTTACTCGGCTCACGGCTCGGCTTGGTTCGGCTCGCGGCTCGGCTCGGTTCGGCTGGCGGCTCGGCTCACTCGGCTCGCGGCTCGGCTTGGTTCGGCTCGCGGCTCGGCTCGCGGCTCGGCTCACTCGGCTCGCGGCTCGGCTTGGTTCGGCTCGCGGCTCGGCTCGCGGCTCGGCTCGCGGCTCGCTCGGCTTAGGGCTCGGCTCGGACAAGGATGGCGGCTCGGGTACGGCTCGGACTGGAAACGGGTTCGGGTCGGGTCAGCTTGGAACCGGGTCGGGTTGGACGAAAACCGATTTAATCTTCACACTCCCGGCGGCGGAACGCGGCGGCGATGGCAGAGCTGTTTTGTCCGGTTTCTTTCGTCGACGACGGTGATACGACGTTTTACCACCAAGGCAGAAACGGCCGACGGCTGGCCGTGCACGCGGATCTGAGAAGAAGGGTAGTCGGGGACGGCCGTCGCTGATGCCTCCCGCCGGTGATGTGCGAACACCGAAGTGGACGGCCGACGAAACGCGCGGGCGATGTCTGAGTGTCGGATGAAGAAGCCGAAGAGGAGAAGAAGGCAAAGGAGAAGAGAAGATGGACGGCTCGGTGGCGGTGGCGCGGCGTGAGGAAGGAGAAAGCGGAAGAGAAAAGAAAAATTTCGACGGGGGGGGGGGGGGGGGGGGGGGGGGTAGGCGGCGCGCACGGTAAGTAGGGTTTTCTTTTTTTTTTTTTCTTATATATATATATATATATTAAATAAAGTAATAATAATAATAATATTCAATAATAAAAATAATAATAATAATAATAATAATATAATTATTAATAATAATAATTTAATAATATTAATATTAAATAAATAATAACTTAATATTATGTAATAATAATGTTATTGTTTTAAAATAATAATATTACTATAATATTAAATAATAATAATAATTATTATAATATTAATATTATAATAAATAGAATAAGTATTAATAATAATAATATAATTAATATTATATTATTATTATATCAACTTGCACATTACGTAAAACGAGGAAAATTTTACCTTAAATTTTCGGAGCGTTACATATCACTGTCTATCTGGGATAGATAGAATGTAAATATATGTGTTGAATTAGCATCGTATTGAATTGGGATTATTTGTTAGAATGGAATTAGATAGATAGTGATAATGTTCTATCTTTGTCTATCCCAGATAGAAAGTGATAGTGATCTATCACTGTCTAATCACTTTCTATCTGGGATAGACAGAGATAACAATATATCACTATCTATCTAGAATAGATTGAGATAGCATGCAAATATATGTGTTGAATTCGCATTGTATTGTATTGTGGAATTATTTGTTAGAATGGAATCAGATAGACAATGATAGTATTCTATCTCTATCTATCCTAGATAGAAAGTGATAGTGTTCTATTGGTTGGAGTATAATGTGCTCCAGACTTAGCTGGGTGTAAACACTATACCTCTCTCTTCATAATGTGTCATTGATTCAAGATCATTGCATGCAAAATGCTCCTTTCGAATATCTTCATTACGTACTTCTAAGCCCTTGTTGTGTACAAGATATCCTATTGCTTACCCAAGTATAAGCGAAACAATAGGTTTACCTAGATAATCCAGGGTTGAACACAGAAAATTGATGTCAAATCGTAGTTCTAAGGTTTCACTAGGCGTTTAGGTTGTATAAAAGAATAGTTATACAGTATAATGAGTCTTTCGTGGAGTGTATACACAGTTAACGAATATTGATTAATGTGGTTAATGAGTTTAGCTAATGAATCTCATATCGTTGTAGCTTCTGATCTGTAGGTCCATTAGATCCCTTTCCTAGCTCATAAAGAGTAATGAGATTTATATTGGTTGTAATTTGAAATGTTCAAATTTACTTTGGGAATTAATATAATGTATATTGATACATTATAATATAAAGTTTATATTTTAATTAGACTTTATTATATAAATTTAATTTTGGATATGATTCAAAATTAAATTAAAAGAGAATAAAATATTTGAATGAGTTCAAATATTAGTTTAATGTGAATTAGATTCATATTAAAACTATAGGTTAAAATTTAATATGTATGTGATACATATTAAAACTATAGGTTATGAGAGAAATTTATATTTGTATATGATTCAAATTTTGGATTAAATTAAATATAAGATATTTAATTTATAAATTAATTAATTGGAGAATTAATTAATAGTTTAGTTTAATTTCGTTTAATTAAATTTGATTTAATTAAATTAATTAAATTAATTAAATTAAAACTATAGGTTATGCGAGAGATATTCATTTAAATATGATTTAAATGAAATATTAATTAAATATAATTAAATTAATTAATTAATTTAATATTTATTTATTAAATTAATAAGGAACGTCGGTGGTTTTTCCACGTTCCCATTTATTCTCTCTAACTTCCCTCTTCTTGGAATTTTTTGCGTAACAAAAATCAGAGGGGTGAGTTCTGCGAAGTTTTGAATTGTTCTCCCGTTCTCTCTGAACAAATTTTCTCTATAAAGAAAAATTCCCTTATTCCAATTTTGGTTCCCACAAACCATCTCAATCAGAAAATAGGAAAGTTTCCAAGTGGTGGTGCCCAAATTGGTGATTGGTGGATTCAGAGTCGTCAACGAGCGTAAGGCCATCAACGGAGAGCTTTTTGATTTTGTATGAAAATCGAAGCAATAAAAAAAATTATGCAGTTAGAGGTAGAAGAAGGGATGACATCAATGTGACGTCAGCAGCAGATAGACTGACGCGGCTCGGCTCGACTTGTATGGACGGCTCATGGCTCGGTTGTACGGACGGCTCGGTTCGGATCTGGTTCTTCATATGGTGCCGATTCAGGCAGTTTTTGGGCCAGTTTTTCATATTTTGGGTCGGTTCAAGGATTTTTTTGGCTGGTTTGAAGCGATTTTTGACTGGTTTAAGGTTTTTGGGCCCAGTTTGAAGCTTTTTGAAGGTTTTGAGGCCGGTTTTAGAGTTTTGAAAGCACTTTTAGGATATTTTTAAGGCTTTGGTATTGTAATTATTGCTTTATTTTATCCTAGGGGCCAATTTTACAGGTTTAATTGTTATTTAAATGTTTTATGGATGTCATTTAGATAAATCTCACCTTAGGTTAAGCATGTTCATGCATTTTTATATATTATAAATGTTATAATGTATGGTTTTAATGCATGATTATGAATTTCATGAGTAATTTAAATATATGAAATTGAATAAGTATGATGCATGACATTACTTTGTTAAATATAATTTGTTATATTTAAATTAATGTCTTGTGTATGCTTGATTGATTTTCATATTTTATTTAATATAATTGTTATATTAATAAAAATGAAAATTAATTTGCATTGTGCATATTACATCCATAGTTTAATATAATTGTTATATTAATATAATGTATGCATGTAAGGTAACAACCCAACTCCTTATACTAAGTCGAAGCCATTACTAATTTAAAAGATAAATAAAATTTGTAAAGTTTGGATAAAAATAAAACAAGACCTCAAAATTTTCATTTAAAAGCATAAACAAATGTGACTAAAGATAAGTATAAAATAAATTCCTAACTCGGGCCCTATCTAATTTTAAAAAAATAACAAATAAAGAATAAACAAAAATGCAAACATTAAAGTCTGAACTATGACATAAAGCGGAAGCAAGAGATCCCTATGGTTCGCCACGGTCACTTCTGGTCACTCGCCAGCTTGCCCTTGCCCTTGCCCTTACCTTTGCCCTTGCCTGAAAAATAGAAATGGAAAGAGTGAGTATAAAATACTCCGTAAGAGACCCACTACTAATCCCGCTAGATGTCTTTTAACTTCCTACTAGAGTCCTGAAAGTGATACCCAAGAACTGACATGTTCTCGAACACGTGAAACATGTGATCTCGGAGGAATAATAACTAGTTTCGATGAACCTAAAGGAACACCTAGGACAAACTGGTCTGTAGTGTACCCGGAGGAAACACTAAGACAATCAGGCTGCGAGCGATCTCGTCGAATCACTCGAATCATATCTATGTCAATGCCAGATTGGCGGTCCCGTCAGACTACACAGTCCTAACATGGTGATCCCGAAGAACACCAATGCAGGTATGACTCTAATAGGATAAGCTAACATACACCCTAGCTATAACATGCACGTAACAAACCATCATCACATCATCAAGTCATGTCATATCATCATGCCATATCACATCATCATGTCATATCATGTCATCATTAATTGCCATGCCATTATTCAATCTAGTCATCAGTATGCATAACTACAAATACATGCAATCTCTTAATTTCATTCGTAGGTCTAGTACTAGAATCTCTTACCTAGAGATTTGCTCAAACGAATTCTAACAATAAAATCACGCCTTCCAAGCAGCGAAGTCCTAAATTAGTTAGAAAACCAAATTTAATAACTTAACCCTCCAAGAAATAAGGGTCCAAAATCCATTTGAAGTAACTTACCCAAGATCAAGTCCGAACTCGGTTTAGACTTAGTTGGACAAATTCCCCGCTCGGCTTCTAGTTAACTATAGTCAATTTAATCCAACAATTAACTTGGTTAGAGTCAAAATAAACCTTAGCTGGGTAGACTAAAACCAAATCAAACCTACCAAGGCTTACCAAAAAAAATATGGGTCAAAAATAGGGTTAAAAAAAGTTTGACAGCTCAACTGGCTCGGCTGGAGAGGGGAAAACCGACTGGCGGCTAGGCTAGAGGAAGGAACTGGCTGGTCGACTCGACTAGGGAAGGAAATGGCTGGTCGGCTCGGGAAGACTCCAGGCGCGGCTCCGCAAAATAACACGCGTGCGGCTCGACTCGATGCTTGCGTGCATCTGGAGACGTAACTCGCACACGCGGCTCGGACGACTTGGGCGGCTGCTGCGGGTCGACTCGGATTGTGCCTGCCGACGACCAACAACGAAGACGACTAACGACGAAGACGACGGTGATGCTGCAGCTGCAAGACGGATGACTCGACACACCGCGAACGGCTGAAGACGAAGGTGACGGCTGACGGAGCATCGTCGTGCATGACGTGCTCCACGTGACGGTTGACCTTGTGCATGGTTCGGCTACGGTGGCGGCGCACCTGGTGAAGCCGATCGGCTTGGACTGGCGGCGGCTGCAACGGTTCGCAAGGGGAGGCCGCGGTGGCGAGGTTAGGGTTAGGGTTTGCTCCTTCTCTTTTTTTTCTCTTTTTTTTTTTTGTGAAGAAGATGACCCACTTCCCAAGAAGCCTATTTAACCAATAATAATAGTACATTTATTATTATTTTCCTCCTTTTCTACTCCTTAATAAATTCCAAAACATCCAAATCTTTCTCTCTTCATTTAAAACTCACAAATCCATTTTTAATTCAAAAACAACCAATCACATCAATCTCTCTTTTTTTTTCAAATAAAATTATCACCATTATCTTTAACCAAATAAATTCAATTTTCTCTCTCCTCAATCTAATATCTTTATCTTCAACAAATATCTCTACCAATTTTTATTATCCAAATAAAGTAATTATATTATCCTTAAAACTGAATTAATTACACAACCAAGAATATAATTAATCAAGTTTCCTCAATTACATCAAAAGTTTCAATAGTTACACTTAAGATAATTGAAACTAAACCATCCCAAATTTTTGAGGTGTTACATGTAATATGGTTTTATTTAATTATAATTTGATTTTAATTATTTAAACCATAGTATGCATGATATAGGGCTAATTAACTAATTTTATAATAGTTATAAAATTTGATTATTAGAAACTGTCAACATATAATAAAAAGTTGCATGCAAACGTACGATCTTAGGATTAATTTGGTTTAACTTTAAATTGTTTAAAATTAAATAGACCTAAGATCACATTAATTCTAATAGGATTAGAATTAAGTCTTATTTTTAGTTTAATGAAACTAAATAGGACAAATAGGATTTAAGGTTATAAGGGAGCTCCACCGGTAAAGTTCTGTCTAAGGCTGGGGGTACTTAAGTTGACGGTTTACGAAACACCTCCTACCTGGGAACTGACCCGAAACCGACGTTGAATTAACCTTATTCCTATTAGCATAAGATGTCACTAGGTAAATTAAATGGTTTAATACACCTAGAAACTTTAGTGCAAAGTTTTATTATAAGTGTTATAATAAGAATAGACTTAGTTAGATTCATTTAGCCGAAATTTAGCTAAGTGCAACTAAACCCTAAATTAATAGAACATTTTAGTGGGAGAAAAATGATATATATGATATATCAATTTTTTTGCTCTCACGTCCGTAAGAGTTCACACGTGAGATCCATACTTGGCTTCATGTCGCCCTGGGCGTGGCCTCCCTTCAAAAAGTGTTTGTATGGATCAATAACAAGGTGAATAGGGGAAATGTTCATAGTAAGTAGAAGAAGGACGCGTGTCAACGTATCCTACGGTCTCCTCCATTAGGTTGCACCGTGAGATTTCTATGATCCGCCTGTGTGTCGTCCTGGAGTGACCATCCCTTCGGAGGGCTTGATCATATAAGTCGGAACATCGCAAACTCCAGAAATAGATAGGATTTCTTAGGTTAATCTTCAACAGTTGTCTTTCCTAACGGTAGCCTGTTGAAGCGTACCTCTGGGATCTGAAAATGGTAGGGTCACACTTACGGGATGAATTAAGTTAGTTAATGAATCCTTGACCGAACAACGATAGCTAAGAACTATAGGAATAAGAGTTATTATGGTATTAGTAATTAGTTGAGATTGTCTCAATTCAGAAGAGGAGTAATTGATCACCCTTCGGTGACTGTTGCTCTAAACTTCTGAAGTATCATTGCAAAAACTAAAACATTTGTTTTATTAGGGTTCTTTGATTGTTTGTTTTTGCTGAATTGATTGGATTGTTTTATATAATGGGTTAAGACAAAGATATCTAATACGGTCAATTGTTTGCTATTTCAGCATGTCTTCCTCAATTATTGCATTGCTTAAAAAAGATCAATTAACCGGTGAAAATTATGTGACGTGAAAATCGAAACTAAATATGATTCTAGTTATCGCTGATCTACGCTTCGTCTTAATGGAGGAATGTCCTCCTTTCCCCACTAAATATGCATCCCAAAGTGTTAGGAATGGATATGACCGCTGGACAAAGGCCAATAACAAGGCTCGCCTCCACATCTTGGCTAGTATGTCTGCATATTGAACAAGAAACATGAGATTATGGTCACTGCACGTCAGATCAAGGACTCTCTTAGAGAGATGTTTGGGCAACCGTCCATTCAGATCAAACAAAAGGCAAATGTTGTCCATTCTAGGAGGTTTGCACCTTCATCTTCTGGATCTGAGAAAATTCAAAAGAGGAAAGAAGGGAAGGAAAAAGGTCCTACTATTGCTGTTGAAGGCAAAGGGAAGGCTAAGGTAGCCATCAAGGAGAAATGTTTCCACTACAATGTTGATGAGCATTGGAAAACAAATTGCCCTAAGTACCTTGTTAAGAAGAAAGAAAAGGAAGGTAAATATGATTTACTTGTCTTGGAAACATGTTTAGTGGAAAATGACCAAAATGCCTGGATACTTGATTCAGGAGCCACCAACCATGTTTGTTCTTCTTTACAAGAAACTAGTTCCTTCAAGCAGCTTGAGGAGAGTGAGATGACACTCAAGGTTGGAACGGGAGATGTCATTTCAGCTCGTGCAGTGGGAGATTCTAAGTTGTTTTTCAAAAATAAATTCATGTTTTTTGAAAACTTGTACATAGTTCCTAAAATTAAAAGGAACTTAGTTTCCAGTTCTTGTCTTATGGAATATATGTACTCAATTAATTTTTCTATGAATGAAGCGTTCATTTTCTTTGTCATTTTTAGAACTGCTAATACTCAAAATAAAAGGCAAAGAATTTCTCCAAATAACAATACCTATCTTTGGCATTTAAGATTATGTCACATAAATCTAGATCGGATCGAGAGATTGGTAAAGAGTGGACTTCTAAACGAGTTAGAAGATGATTCATTATCTCTATGTGAATCTTGTCTTGAAGAAAAAATGACAAAGAAACCTTTTACTGGAAAAGGTTATAGAGCCAAAGAGCCTTTAGAACTTATACATTCAGACCTTTGTGGTCCGATGGATGTAAAAGTTAGAAGGGGTTTTGAATAATTCATCCCTTTTATAGATGATTATTTAAGGTATGGTTATTTATACTTAATTGAGCATAAGTCTGAAGCTCTTGATGAATCAACAAGGGTTGTTGATGAAGATGGTCCCCCATCAAGAGTTGATGAAACCACCACACCATGTCAATCTCTTTCTTCTCAAACGTTGAGAATGCCTCGACGTAGTGGGAGGGTTATATCACAACCTAACCGTTATTTGGGTTTAACTGAAACTCAGGTTGTCATACCAAATGATGGTGTTGAGGATTCATTGTCCTATAAACAAGCAATGAATGATGTAGATAAGGACCAATGGGTCAAAGCCATGGACCTTGAAATGGAGTCTATGTACTTCAATTCAGTGTGAGAGCTTGTAGATCTTCCTGAAGGGGTAAAACCTATAGGGTGTAAATGGATCTATAAGTGAGAGAGATTCAGCTGGGAAGGTACAGAACTTCAAAGCTAGACTTGTAGCAAAAGGGTATACCCAAAGGGAAGGGGTTGACTATGAGGAAACTTTTTCCCCTGTTGAGTAAGTTAAAGTCTATAAGGATTGACTATGTTAAAGTCTATAAGGATTCTCTTGTCCATCGTCACATTTTATTATTATGAAATATGGAAAATGGATGTCAAGACTACTTTTCTGAATGACAATCTTGAAGAGAGTATTTTTATGTCTCAGCCCGAGGGGTTCATAACCCAAGGTCAAGAGCAAAAAGTTTGCAAGCTGTATCAATCCATTTATGGGTTGAAACAAGCATCTAGATCTTCAAACATTAGGTTTGATACTGTGATTAAGTCCTACGGTTTTGACCAAAACGTTGATGAACCTTGTGTATATAAGAAATTCAACAAAGGAAAAGTAGCTTTCTTAGTACTTTATGTGGACGATATCCTCCTCATTGGAAATGATGTGGGTTACCTTACTGACGTTAAAGTTTGGCTAGCAGCCCAATTTCAAATGAAAGATTTAGGAGAGGCACAATATGTTCTTGGGATCCAAATCATAAGGATCGTAAGAACAAAACGCTAGCACTGTCTCAAGCAACCTATATCGACAAAATGTTGGTTCGATATTTGATGCAGAACTCTAAGAAAGGTTTATTACCTTTCAGGCATGGGGTTCACTTGTCTAAAGAACAGTGTCTTAAGACACCTCAAGAAGTTGAGGATATGAGACGTATTCTCTATGCCTCAGCTATGGGCAGCTTAATGTATGCTATGTTCTACACTAGGCCAGACATTTGTTATGCAGTGAGAATAGTTAGTAGGTATCAGTCCAATCCAGGGTTAGACCACTAGACGGCGGTTAAAATTAATCTCAAGTATCTTAGGAGAACGAGAGACTACATGCTTGTGTATGGAGCTAAGGATTTGATCCTTACAGGATACACTGACTCTAATTTCCAAACCGATAAGGATTCTAAAAAATCTATGTCGGGATCAGTATTCACCCTAAATGAGAGAGCTGTAGTATGGCGTAGCATCTAGCAAGGATGCAGACTCTACAAATGGAGGCTGAATACGTCGCTACTTGTGAAGCAGCAAAAGAAGCAGTTTGGCTTAGGAAGTTTCTACATGATTTGGAAGTTGTTGCAAACATGAACTTGCCCATCACTCTATATTGTGATAACAGTGGGGGAGTAGCCAATTTTAAATAACCTCGCAGCCACAAATGAGGAAAACACATAGAGAGGAAGTATCACCTGATACGGGAGATTATGCAACGAGGGGATGTGATCGTCACCAAGATCGCTTCGGAGCACAACATTATTGATCCATTTACGAAGACTCTCACGGCTAAAGTGTTTGAGGGTCATCTAGAAAGTCTAAGTCTACGAGATATGTACATTAGGTAACCTAGGGCAAGTGAGAGATGTGTAATGGGTATGATGATCCCTAGTTTATTGTAATTGTATATATACATTTTATGTAATATACATGTACATTTTACCATTTCCAATATTTGAGGATTACTTTATTATGTACATCCCATAAGGACTAGAATTTTAGTCCAAGTGGGAGTTTGTTGGATTTCATGTCCTAAAACTCGTAGATAGTAAATATAATCAATTAACCGTCATTAATAAAGTGTTTTACTATTATAATTTCAATAAGTGTTATTGTTTATATTATTAGTTTTGTCTTAATAACCTAAATCCAAAAAGCTAATATCCTAAGCTGTTTGATGAGTCTTGAACAGTATATAGAGACATACGGGAATTAATGTTCAAGATTAGCTTAAAGGGTCTATAGTATATGGTTAAGGTTGGATGCCTTATCCTGTTAACACTATGGATACGGCTCACTTTGTATTTGATACAAACACATTGATCCAATGCGTCCATGTATGCGACATGCAAGTGAGGGTATCCTATCCAATGAGTTTGCATAAGATTGGACCACGAAATAGTAATGACTAGATGTAACTCTATTAACTGGTTGCATTCCTATTTCATTAGGATGACCTAGATGACTTAGTCTTAATCCTGAGTGTATTATGAACTCCTGTTTGCGAGGGATTGTCCTTTGATTTGTACGGGTGAGAGTGGCCAAATTGCCGACTCAATATGCTTATCGTTTTGGAACAAGACTGAGTGGGGAGCTGGGAACATAATCACACGAGATGGAATTCACTCCTTCCCACCTTTAGGGTAAGTAGATAAATGTTCTCTTAAATGGTGTCTCCGAGACTTGAACAAAGGACCCTACCCTCTCTATGGCACGAGAGGGATTTTTGTTTGGTGGTTGGACCATAAACAGGTTGTTCATTAGAGGAGCACTGGTATTTAAGGACTATATGTAACCTAGAGGTAAAACGATAATTTGACCCAGCTGGTGTTACGAACACTTGTGAAAGACTAATTAACTGGTATTAGTTTATATCTGTGACACAGAAATATATCTATGATTTCGTTTAGGTGGATTCATTGGACGTTAACTCGAGCAAGGAGGATAGCCAAGTTTCAGGTAAGGGATTTTTTACTACTGGACCTCGGACCGAGACTGGAAACGTAGTAACCCACATGGGAATTAAAGAATAGTAACTGTATTGAATTGATTGATGCATGTTTGACTAGAACATATCACTTATATGCTCTTGACTGATTAAAGGTAACATGACCGTTAGTTGTAGCCAATGTACTATTATATATGTAATGAGTTATTCTGTTGATGGGTACTGATGGCTTGATGTTATGTGTATTGTGGTTATGTTGATGGGTTGTGCTGTCAATTGGAATAGTAATGCCGATGGATTATGAAAATCTTAATGTTATATAAAGTTGAACTCTGTTATCAAGTTACTGGTTATGAATTATGTCGTGGAGGTAGCAAGGGTTTGGAAATCTCTTGGGTAGATTGTGTACACGTGGTTGAGCGGTGTTGTAAACTGAATACGACCGTTATGCCTAATATGGACGTTATGCATAAAATAGATTACCTGTAGATGAGCTAGGGTTTGATTTGAGACGAAGTACCTTCAGGGGGATTTACAAAGTGGTGATTTGACTATTAGACTGAATTTAGGGAATGTCACGATGAAGTGTGGGTAAGACATACAATAGTGAAAGGAGACTGTTGATTAAACTTAAACTGTCGGACTGGTTAAGCTTATAAACTGAAACGCTAACTTGAATGTTATTGTGATGTGACTGTTGTAGACGGTTTAGTATAGACTGAGGGGTAACAGTTAGCTTTATCTATGGGGCAGCGTACCTTATAGGCACGTTATCCTTCGGGATCACTAGACTGATATGTGCATCCTTCGGGATCACTAGACTGATATGTGCATCCTTCGAGATCACGGGACTAATATGTGTATCCTCGGGATCATGAGACTGCTATGTGTATCCTTCGGGATCACGAGACTGATATGTGCATCCTTTGGGATCACTAGACTGATATGTGCATCCGACGGGGTCACTAGACTGATTGATGTGTGCGCTCTACGGAACCACTAGACTGTTTACGTAGGGTACCCCTTAATAGGAAGCTAACTGTAATCACCCTAACGGGCCCAATAGTGGGTCCCTTACTGGGTATACTTTATACTCACCCTTTTTCTCTTTAACTTTTCAAGTAAGGGTATGGCGAGGGGCAGACCGGCGAGGGGCAAGAAGGATGCGTGAAGGCCATATGGACGCGTCTGGTTTTCTTTATGCTTCCGCTGATGTATTTTTTTTACTTGTTATTTTCTTTGTCAAATCGAGTCATGGTTAGAACATTTGATTGGTGGATTTTTTGATGATTTGAGCACTATATTCTGGAACTCTTGGGAACGTAATTTAAAATAGGGCCCGAAATTTGCTTTTGTGATATTTTAAACGTTTTTAATGAATCGTAACCGGTCTTTTATGAGTTTGTGTGTTTTACTGTCGAGTCTTAGTACTACGTAGTGACCTCAGCTTAGTCCGGAAAGTTGGGTCGTTACATATCATCTGCTAGTATCCAGAAGTATAACTCTTATAACATATCAAACTATTAGACATGTTATAGATGTCTTTGACTCAATGCATGATGTTTTGCTTATGAGACTCTAACTTTATCTTAACTCACTTTTCCCATTTTTAGCTTATTCCCTCGACTCCCTTAGGTGAAACCTAAGATTCATGCTACGACTCCACTTTTCTAGTTCTATTTCAACTTTAACTCTTGGTTAGTTACCCATGAACTAACTCAACTTTAACTTACTACTCACAAGTTCTCTTGGAGTTGACTGCTCTGAACTACTCTTTCTAGTGCCCATGGAGCTTAATACTTTGATACCAAGTTGTCACACCCTATCCGGGAGCAGTTTCTCACTAGGCCCGAAATGTGACATGAAGTCGATCGACACCAGTCTTCTTCAAACGATACTTGTTGACCCTGCTTAACCTGTAACTCTTATCTATCTCATTTTAAAACTTAGACAGAAAATTGCGAAACAGAATACGTCCCAAACTTGAAAATGTAAAACTTCATCAAGACCTTCATGTTCATCCAACCGTTGGACAATCTGTTAAAACAAGTCTTATATAAACATAACTAAATCTAGAGTCTCAACCACTCAAAATGACTTGCTAATTTATTATAAACAAACCACTTTATCCTTTACTAGTTAATTACAATCTAGAATGTATGAATGGGCATATGAGTTGTACAAAATCTAATTAAACTTCTAACAGTATAGGTGGACTTGCAGTCAGGCATCAGAAACACGATCTCTACCTGTAAGAAAAATAAGACATTGAGGGTAAGCTATAAAGCCTCATGAGTGACAGCTTTTAGAATAAACATGTTAATATAAAATCTTAAGCAAATAATAAATAAAGTTAGCAAAGCAATTTCCTTTCTTAAACTTATTTTTCAACCTTTCTCTTTTCTTTCTTGCTATACCTTAAATTTCATGTAGCTACAGGATGAAACTTTAGGCATGGAAACCCTATCTCTTGATACAATACTTACGAGATAGAACTGTAGGTGCTAGTAGTACCCTATCTCGCTATGGTTATCATGAGATGGAATAATCTAGACATCCATGAAGGATCTCATCTCTTATTTAGTTTATGTAATGGAAACTCTAGGTATCAATTAAATACTTGTTGGGTTTTATGTCCTAAAACTCGTAGATAAAACCTATAGATAGTAAATATAATTCATTGGTCGTTATTAATAAAGCGTTATTAGCATAATTTCAATAAGTGCTATTGATTTTATTATTAGTTTTGGTTTAATAACTTAAATCCAATAAACTAACATCCTAAGATGTTTCACGAGTCTTGAACAGTATGTAGAGACATATAGAGATCAATGTTTGAGATCAGTTTAAAAGGTTTATTAGTATAGGGATAAGGTTGGGTACCTTATCCTGGTAACACTATGAATACAGTTCACTTTCTATTTGATACAAACACAATGATCCAACGTGTTCGTCTAGGTGCCATGTGAGCGAGGTTATTCTATGCAATGAGTTTGCATAAGATCGAACCATGGAATAGTAACCGCTAGATGTCACTTCGTTAACTAGTTGAGTTTCTATTTCATTAGAATGACCTAGGTAACTTAGTTTTAATCTTGAGTGTATTATGAAGTCATGTTTACGAGAGATTATCCTTTGATTTGTATGGGTGAGAGTGACCAGATTGTCGACTCAATATGCCTACCATTTTAGGGACAAAATCAAGTGAGGAGCTGGAAATATAATCATACAAGATGAAATTTACTCTTTTCCGACTTTAGGGAAAGTAAATGAGTGTTTCCATAATTGGTGTCTCCGAGACTTGAACAAAGGATCCTACCATTTTTACGGCATGAAAGGGTTTCTGTTAATTGATTAGACTATAAATAGATTGTTCATTAGAGGAACACTAGTATTTAAGAACTAGAAGTAACCCAGGGTAAAACGTTAATTTGACCCAACAATTGTCAAGGACTAACTTATTGTTATTGTTCTATATCCATGACACAAAAATTTATCCACGGTGAGAATAGTTCAACTGTGAGTCTTTAGTGGGGTGTACACACAGTTAACGAATATTGATTAACGTGGTTAACGAGTTTAGACAATTAATCTCATATCGTTGTAGCTTTTGATCTGTAGGTTCATTAGATCCTCTTCCTAGCTCGTAAAAGGTAATGAAGTTTATTTTTATTGCTTGTAATTTGAAATGTTCAAATTTACTTTGGGAATTAATATAATGTATGGTGATACATTATAATATAAAGTTTATATTTTAATTAAATTTTATTATGCAAATTTAATTTTGGATATGATTCAAAATTAATTTATGAGAGAATAAAATATTTGAATGAGTTCAAATATTAGTTTAATGTGAATTAGATTCATATTAAAACATAAGTTATGAGAGAAATTTATATTTAAATATGATTCAAATTTGGATTATATTAAATATAAAATATTTAATTTAACAATTAATTAGTTGAAGAATTAACTAATAGTTTAGTTTAATTTTATTTAATTAAGTTAGTTAAATTAAAACTATAGGTTATGTGAGCGATATTTATTTAAATATGATTTAAATGAAATGTTAATTAAATATGATTATTTATTTATTTATTTATTTAATTTAATTTATTAAATTAATAGGGGACCGTAGTTTTCCCACGTTCCCATTTTCTCTCCAACTTTCAAGCTGAAGAAGAGAGAGTTATTTGTACGGCAGTGAGATTGAGTTTTTTTTTTACCAATCTGCACTTTGTGTACTCTCTCAGAAAAAATTCTCTCTGAAAATTTTCATTCCAATTTTGGTTCCCACCAACCAAAATCTCGCTAAGAGAATAGGGAGGTTTTCGAGTGGTAGTGCCCCTAAATTTGGTGATTACAGATCTAGAGTCGTCAACAAGAGTAAGTTATTTTTCTCTGTAATGTCTAATTTTAATTTTGAAAGCATGCTTAACCTTAGAGTCTAGAAATTAGTTTCTTAATTATTTTTACCAATGTATTTGGTATTTTTTAATTTGCAATTAAATTGAGTTTAAGGTCTTTGTTAAATTTTTCGCTGCATATGGCACTCATCCCTTCAATACCCTCATCACACAACCTCTGTGCATAGGGCAAATCTCCCCCATAGGGTTACTATCAAATCAGAACATCTAGGTTTAGACTAAATTAAAGCATATTTAGAAATCTCATGGTAATATTTTAACTCACTTAAGCTAGCATGCTTATGTAAATTTCTTGCATTAAGCAAGTCTCAATTCTAGCTTTGCTTAAATAACTTCTTTGCTCAGATACTTTGAAACTTGGCATTCAAATTCATAATCGTAAATCTCATGTTTGAAAAGACATTTCTCAATTTGAATGCTTTAGAAATTCAATTCAATTATGCTTTCTCATAAACGCATTTCTAAACTTGAAACTCATGATTTGTAAATAAATCATAAATCTAGCATATTCAAATACTTAAACAAAAAGCATGCTTAAAAGTACAAATTTATAAATCAAGCTTTGAAGTTCCTTTTCAATTCATTTTTTTCACTCACAACTTTTGGGTAGATTCTTGGTCTATAGATTTGCCCTATCTCTTCTTACTCTAGAACAACTAGAAAACTCGAGTAAATCTTGGGTTCCAATTAAAGAAAACACCTTCAACTTCTCCACCTTTTCCCTTCTCTACTCAAAGAACTCTTTTCTTATTAACCTTGATCTCTTTTGAACTCTTGGTGGCCTTAGCTTGCTCAAGACCGACTTTACAATATGCCCTAGCTCAAAATGAGCTCCTATATAGATTTAAAGTTCAAGATCAATAGCCCTAACTTAACAAATCTTGCTCTTAATTTTTTTAAACAAAAGAAGAGAAAGCTTGAACTTACTTGGATCTAAGCCTTAAGTCCTAACTCTTCTTCCTTAGCTTAAAGTTGTCAAAACCTTCAACTTCTCGAATGTCTCTTAACCGAACACCCCAACTAAAGCTTAGTTGAATGGCTCTCTTGCTTGGTTCCCACATTTGCAATCAAATCTCAACTTTTCCCAAACTTCTCTTTACTTTTCCCTTAAGGTGAAAATGGTGAGAAATGAAGAAGTGAGAGTCTTTGGGTAATTAAAAGCAACTATGCGTACGAGAAAAGCTAATCCTCGTGCTATAGAAATTTTTAGAAATATGTCTGTTGCACATTCTTTAATGATCTCAGCCAAGAATGACCCAAGATCCTCTGAGATCTACACTCTTCTCGGCCAGATATCCCCGAGAATCCTAATATTTTCCTTTTTTACTTTCGGTCTCGATCGGATATGGCCACGAATGTCAGGAGGCACATCTCCAAAACCTTTCTATCTTTCAACTTTTTCGGTAAGCACCGAGATGCTCTTACCTCAGTACTAAAATTTGTTCTTCGTTTTCCATCTCACCTTAGACTTCACTAGGCTGCTAGAGATTCTTACTTTAAAGCCCTCAGTCTTTCCTCTCGACCGAGCAGGATCGAGTCTCAACACCACTACCTCGAGATTCCACTTATGAAAACTTGATTAATCACTTGATAAACTCTGGGATGTTGTCCTAAGATACTTGACTTAGCTCAAGACTCTTTGACAACTTTTTGATTAACCTCAACACTTTAGCAAACAAATATAATAGAAGATACATGTATTAAAATTCACATCATTTTTAGATATTTTGTCCTTGAAATTTGAAATTCTTACTTGAAGAATGAGGGATACTTATGCTTCATCTTATCTTTTGTCTTCCAAGCTGCTTCTTCCACCCCGCGGTGTCTTTAAAGGACATTCACTAATGGGATGCTCTTGTTTCTTACAATTTGCTTCTTCTTATTAAGAATTTGCACATTCTCTTCCTCGTAACTCAATTCTTCTCTCAAATCAATTGGTTGCACTTCTTGCAAAACATGAGAAGGGTCAGGAATGTACTTTCTTAGCATGGATACATGGAACACATCATGTATCCATGTATCCGAGCAAGTTCTGAAGGTAACTCGAGTCTATAAGTTGCTAGCCCAACTCGTCCTATTATCACATAAAGACCAATGTACCTAGGGCTTAGCTTACATTTTTTACCAAAACGAAAGACACCCATTCAACGAGATAACTTGAAGAAGACTCGATCTCATATCTCAAACTAAAGGTTTCTTCATCTATTTTCTATAAAACTTTTCTGCCTATCTCAAGCTATTATTTGCGTTACAATCGAGGGGGAATGAGATTTGGATTCCTAACAGATAGTAGTTTATCTTTGTCTATCTCGAATATATTTATTTATATTTGTTACTTTTCTCTTAATTACCTTATCTATTAGGTCAATACCATTAGTAACACTAAATACAAGGTAATAGATGAAGATGAATAGTTCATAGTGAAACTAGACTTGGGATCATGTAGTTGAGTAGTATGAGATTTTAAAGAAATTCTATGTCCACGTGCTCTTGTTTTTTTTTTTTTTTTTTTTTTGAATGCTCAATTTAGAAAGTTATTCTTATGTAGCTAAGTTTTATTATAGAGAAACATTATCAACAATATACAATGTTTTTGTTCGACCTATTAGAGTTCGTTTGAATTGGAGAAACATTATCTCCTTTTGTCAAACGTCAAATTGGAAAACCTAGAAAACAAAGAATTTCATATGTAGGCGAATTTAAAAATTCATCAAAGATGTTCTATTTGTGATTGTAAAGATCACAACGATAATTAAATTTTATTACTATTTACTTTATCTATCTTGAAATCACTATTTACTTTATCTATCTTGAATAGACAATGCAGAGTTCTATTGCTTTCTTTCTCCAATAGGCAAGGTAAAGTTAAATTTATGTTCCTTTTCTTTTTCTTCTTCTTTTTCAACCTTTTTATCTTCTTAGACATTTAAAGAAATTTAATTTGATAGGCATGCATAATGAAAGACTAGACATATAATAGAAAGTAAGAGTTAGAAAGTAAGAATTTTCAATAACTTATATAATAGTCTTGGGATAATAATAGTTTTAGGATAAGAAAGTAATTGATTAGTAATTGATTAGTGTCACTGTCTATTCAATAGAGAGATAGTGTATGCTCATATTATAAATAAATTTATAATTTAAATAATAAACTCAATTTTTTCATTTAGTTGGTGTAAATATTTTACTAAATTTTTACTAAATTGTTTATTTTAAAAAACCCTCTGTAATGAATATTTAAACTTGAAAATTATTAAACTAGGGAGAGTTTTTATATTTCTTATTGCCCACTGGTAAGAAAGGAAAAAATATTATTTATTTGGTTCATTATTCTTATTTCTTATTGGCCACTGGTAAGAAAGGAAAAAAAAAAAATACAGCTCCTCCTCCGTTCCACACCTCCAAGGAAAAAAAAAACTCCATTTTCCCAAGAAAATAAGGAAAAAAAAAAAGGAAGAAAAGAAATCAAAAATAAGAAAAGGGAGTACTAAAAACTGTGGAAGGAGAAAAGTCGAGAAGGCGCTTAGAACCAATCCAAGGCTTCACAATCACAACCGAATCAAAAATTTTCCTCTCCCCATTTTGAATCCCCAAAATTCTCAAGTAGTATTTCGTTCCCGACACCACTTGCCTATCCGCCGCAACCACCGCCGTGAATTTCACCTCTCCGCCGCCTCCCATCCGACGATTGTACTCCTCCACGCTGAATCTTCCTAATCGCTGCACCTCCTCATTCCTCTTCACGTCTTTAATCTCCATCCTTCCTCCGACCTTTCCCCCGTATCCTTCCACCACCACCACTAAAGCCACCGCCGCCGCCACCAGCATAACACTCAATTTTGTTTTCGCCATTATTTAATTTCAGTGTTCTCTTTCTTTTTCTTTGTAGAAATAGGGGAGAGGGAGGGTTTATATTAGTGAAGAAAATTGGAGTTGTTTGGACACGATAATAAGCAAACCAGATGTGGGGTTAGCGGCGTGCCGCGTTTTTTCTGGACAAATCTCAATGAAGACAAAATGTATTTTGGAATTATTTTATTTTATTTTTATTTATCGATGCACATTCATGGACCTTTGTTTTTTCTCTTCTTCTTTTCTTTTTGCTATTAATGATTAGATTTTTAAATTAGAAGACTTTTCACCTGTTAATTCGACAACAAGCGTGATTTTATAAAAACAGAGAAGAAATCGCTTTATTTTATGGGGCTTTGAAAATATAAATTCACAGATTTTTTAAAAATATAACAAATTTATAAGATAGAAGGATTTCAAAACTGAAAAAATCTAAAGTCCCACAATAAAAGATACAAAAAAAATGTACCGTTAACAACGCGCGTGACATATTTGATACACAATCTTTAGCTATTGTTTGATATAAGTTTAGATTTGGATAGCCAAATCTAAATAATTTATTTTTAATTTGGTTATACGATCGTCCAAATTTGGTTATAGGATCGTTTAGATTTGCTATAGGATTGTTTAGATTTAGCTAAACTAACTTTTTCAAGATTTACATGATCGTTTAGATTTATTTACACGATCGTTTATTTTTTCTGTTTACGTAATCGTTTATTTTTTCAAGATTATTTGGTACACGATTGTTTAAAATTGGCCAAACGATTTTTTTTTTAATATTTTTTGTACACGATCATTTAGATTTGACTACTTTACTCTAAACAATTTTTTTCAAGATTCTTTATAAACGATCCTTTAGATTTGTTACCCTAATCTAAACTACGTAAAAAAAGAGAAAAAAAAAGTAAGATGATAGAAAGAAATCGCAACGAAAAAAGAGAAAAAAGAAAAAGACGATAGAAAAAATAAAATTTGGTTACCCAACCTAAATGACGTAAAAAAAAGGAAAAGAATAAAAACAATAGAAAAAAATCGCAGTAAAAGAAGAAATATATAGAAGAAAATTGCAACGAAGAGATAAAGAATGATGAAAGGACAAACCTAATTAAAATATTTAAAAATGACTAACTTTACGAGCTTTAGTATATAACCGTAAAGATGTGAGTAGTCTTTTATATTTATGAAAAAAGAATCTTTATTTTACTAATTTTCTTTGACAACTCTTTTAAACCCCATCTCTATTAATTGTAATCTAAAATTGATGTACCATAAAATCTTAAATTTATTTTAATCTTTAACCATTAATCAATAAACAACAATTGTTTGAATTGAAAATAATTATTTAAAAACAAACTTCAAATATGAGGAGTAAAATTATCATTTTTAAAATTCAAAAACTAAATTTAAAATTAAAAGACTTGTAAATACAAGTGTATAAGAATTTCTTTTTAAAATATAATAAAAGCATCGAAAAAAGCTCACATATCTACAATGAAAATATCGAAAATATCCCATCAACCATGCGAATAATAATGTACTAATATATTTGCTATACGATTGTTTAAATTTGACTATTGTTTGAATTCGTTTAGATTTGGTCGTTTAGATTTGACTTTGTTTTTTCAATTCTATCATTTAATTTCGGTTACAAAATCGTTTAGATTTAGCTACACTACCATTTAGATGTGATTGTTTAAATTTGGCTACCAAATCTAAACGATATACTTTTTCAAAAAAATTTCAAAATTTGGTACACGATCGTTTAAATTTGTTTATATGTTTATCTTTCCAAGATTCTTTGTTATACGATCGTGTTTAGATTTATTGTTTTTTTTACAGGATCTTTTAGATTTGGCGACCCCAATCTAAACGATCTTTTTCAAGATTCTTTATACACGGTTGCTATTTTTTTATGACGTTTTTTTTTCAAATCTACACAAAATTGAACAACCAAATATAAAGTTTTTTAAAAAATAGATCTTTTATATTTGATTCACGATCTTGAACCAAATAATCAAATAACAGTTTGAAAAAAAAAAAGAGAAAAATAAAAAATATGATAGAAAGAAATCGCAACGAAAAAAAGAACAAAGTACAAACTTGAAATATTTAAAAAGTAGCTAACTTCATGAACTTTGTTTACACGGAATCGTAAATATTTTAGTGGTTTGTTATATTTGTAAAAGAAAATTTAAATATAAGATACATGTTAGAATAAATTTAGAAAAGAAAAATTAACAACAAATTAGTTCAACTAAATATAAAAGAAGCCGGCATATTAGTAATTGCAAGGTTGGTATTTCGAACTTTTTATCGCAATAAAAAACAGTAGCAATAACAATAATTATTAGATAAGAGATGGGGACGTAAGGGAGAGGGAATAGGAATGGGTATACTGTGGGTATTGTGATGCTTTCTTTTAAACTCTTTCTCTTTCTTTGCCAACACACACTTCAAATTCATCCTCTGCTTGCCACCTCCTCTCTATTTGCATGCCTCCAAATTTTCATTTCAATCTTTCTTTTTCTTTTCATAATAGATTATTTCTAACTTCCCATTTTTGTTATTATTTTTCATTTTCTTACTCTATCGAAACTTTTTCATATTATCCTGTTGCTATAACTTTTTTCTTTTTCATTTTACAACTGTTTTCACGCCTTTCTATCATATTTTCCTGACCTTCCTAACATGGCAGCACAAAAAATATAGAAAACTTTCCCCTATATTTTAGACCAATTTACCTTCAGTTAAATAAATATGCATTCTTCATCCTTATCGTAGATTTTGATTTTTTAGGGTTTAGTATAACAAAACGATAAAATATTTGTATAAAAAAATTTTAAAAAAGAAAAAAATCTACGGATCCACAATGAAAAATACAAAAAATGTCCCGTGATTAATTGACAACGTAATATATTTAGTAAACGATTGTTTAGATTTGATTATTCTTTCCTCTACGAACATTTAGATTTGATCATTCGATTTTTTTTCAAGATTCTTTGGTTTAGACGATCGTTTAAATTTGGGTAATGAAATCTAAACGATTTTTTTTAAGATTGTTTGGTACACAATCATGTTTAGATTTAGTACACAATCGTGTTTAAATTTGGTACACATCATTTAGATTTGATCATTTAAATTTGGGTAGCTAAATATAAACAGTTTTTTCAAATTTTTTGGGTACACGATCATATAGAATTCATCGCTTAAGTTTGGTAGCCAAATCTCACCGATTTTTTTTTCTCAAGATTCTTTGGTACACAATTGTTTAGATTTGATTTAGATTGATCATTTAAATTGGGCTATCCAGATTTTGCTATTTTTGGAACACAATCGTTTTGATTTAGCTATCCAATATCCAACGATTTTTTTTGATCTTTTATATCTGGCACATGATCTTAAACAACCAAATAACATTGAAAAAAATTAAAAAAAAATAGATGTTTTATATTTGATACATGATTTTGAACCAAAAAACAGTCTGAAAAAAATAAAAGAAAATTTGTAGAAGAAAAAGAGAAAAAGTCGATGAAAAGGAAAAGAAAAATTGAAGAAACAAGATGGAAAGGAAAGGCAAACACAAATATTTAGACGATGGAAAAGACGATGGAAAGAAAAAAAAAATTGCAGAAGAGGAAGAGAAGAGAGATGATGAAATGGAATGACCGAATCCGAAAAATGAAATACCCGAAATATTAAAAAAAAATGACCAACTTCATAGGTTTTTTCATTTTGTTACACGGTTAGTAAATATTTTATCAGTTTGTTATATTTATGAAAATTAACATTTCTTTAACCTTTTGGGAATAGATTCCCAGAAGCTGGAATACACCATTCTTGAGTTTCTTTGGAACGAGGCAACTCTCTCCATCTTTACCCTCAACACACTTACTCCCTTTACTCCCTTTTGATTAGACTTTTTTACTGGTCCAAAAATACCACGTTAGCCTACCCCTATAGAGTATATATTTTACTTTGAATATTGAGAGCATATTTAAAGGGCACTTGAAAAGAAAAAGAAAACCTCCTTGATACATTTGGCACTTCTTGATACCCTTTGGATTTTCATATACTTGATGCACCAGATACCCCTTAGGCCTTGATATACTTGGATACACACGATACCATTTGATAAACCTGAAACACCTTGATACACCAAATACTTCTTGTTACCCTTGATTATTCTCGATACACTTGATACCCCTCAGGCTTTGATACATTTGATTAGTTTGATACACTTGATGTACCGCTAATAAACTTGATATGCTTCACTGGTACACTCAACAAATTTGAGACACTTACACGTGATATGTTTGATACACGACTTGATGTACTGCAAATACAATTAGTATTTTTTTCACCAATGCACTTGATGTATTAAATACACTTGATATGCTTGAAGTCCTACTAATACACTTTATGCACTATTGATATACACTTGGAAACTTGATTGATATACTTGAAAATGATTCACTTAACAAATATATTGTTGATATACTTGATAATGATACACTAAGTTATATCACTCATATACTTAATAATACTATAATGAGCTGTACAAACACTACTTCTAAAACAGACTCTCTTGACGTCTTTTAACATTCAAGAACTATTACTCTGGACGGGTTTAAAACCGTCATTGAAGTCAGCGTCAAGAAGTCGAAGTTCATGAAAATTAATAAACGTCAAGAATAATAAAAGTTGACATTTTATAAGTGTCAAGAACAATAAACATTGACATTTTATAAACGTTAAGTATACAAATGTTCATGACATGTAAAAATCGTCAAGTATGTAGTTAACGATAATTAAGAAAAGGTCAAGGATGTACTTGTTTATGACATTTAAAAAATGTCAATAATATACCTGTTTATGACATTTGAAGAACGTTAAGAATATACTTGTTTATGACATTTGAAAAATGTCAAGAATATACTTGTTTATGACATCTAAAGAATGTTAAACCTGTTACAGATTTTTATAAAATTGTAATTTAGTTATATTTTTGTTTTTGTATTGCACCTGTAATCCCAGTAGTGTGGTCCAACAATCTTATAAATATGCTTGAGGATAGTTCCATAACTTTAACATATATTAACATTTTACCATATGTATATAAACATTTTGAAAACTTTACATATTTGTTGCATACTAATATACAAAACATTACTTCTATCAACCTCAACATAATATGATAATTCAAAAATTATAAAACCAATCCAACTATGCTATTCAAAAAATCACAAGGCTACAATTCTAGTTTAAGAAACATAAACTTAAGTAAAGAAGCTTGAAACTTAATGGCCTTAGATGAACTTAGGCTTCATATACAAACTTGGATTCCACAACCTAAACCAAAATAGAACAATGTCAAGTTAAAATTAAGGGTGAAAAAAAGACCCGAACCGATGACCCGACCCGAACCGATTCGGTTCAGTTTGGGTTGGACCGGTTAGTAACAATAGCGTTACCGAACTGAACCGAACTGATTTGATTTGGTTCGGGCCAGGGCGGGTTTAAAATTAACTTATTAGGTTAAAATTATTTCTTCGTCTGCGACTCTGCTTCATTTCCTCTTGTCTTCGACTCTTCTTCACCTCTTCGTCTGCAGACTCGGCATCATCTCTTTGTCTTCATCACTTCGCCATTCCATCGTCACTCGCCATTCCATCGCCTTCATCACTTGAGTTTTTGGGAGGTGGGTGTGTTTACCTATTGTTTTTGCCTTCCTTTTAGGCCTTTTCTGTGTTTACCTAACCATGCCGGCCTCCAATTACAGCTTCCTCAAGCTTCCTCGTAACCTTCAAGATCTTCAGATTCTCAAGTATTGTTAATATGTTCAAGATCGTTTCATTTTTCTGTTTGTTTGTTGTTATTGGATGTTCACATAGGAACTTGGATGTTGGGTTTTTTTTTTATTGGCTATAATCGGTAGACTGTGTTGTTTTCCTTGTGATTTGTGGATTTGGGTTTGGTTGTGTTCTTCTTCTTGGAGTAGGAATGGAATGAATTCGCTTTCATTGGCTTTGTGTTATTAGCTTTAGCTCTTCAATCGGTAGACTGAATTCGCTTTCAATGAAGCTTTCATTGGCTTCTCAATTTGTCATCTGGGTTTGTGTTATTGCTGTAGCTCTTCAATGATTAAGAACTTCTTATTGAATGGGTACTAAATATTTCTTTAGAGATGTCTTTCAAATCATTTTTATGGTTATTGAAATTGTGGGGGAGGTTCTTTCAAATTCAAGTGTTTGAATGAGAACTCGTAGTTATTATTTATGAGAAATCATTAGATCGGACTTGTTCTTTGGATAAGCCAAAATTTCTTTTTTCGACTGTGGCAGTATAGTTAAATGAATAAAATAAGCCAAATTTGAGTGTTTTTTTCTGTGTGTTTTGTTTGATGATTATTAGGATGACTTCATTCTCGGTAGACGAGACTTCAAATCAGAGTTGTTCTAGTCTAGTGTTAGGAAAAAGAAAATCGGTTAAACCACCACCATCGATATGGAAACATTTTATAAAAGTAGAAGGATGTGATCCTAAATATCGTAGGGCTGCTTGTAAAATTGTGGGGCTTCATATGCTTGTGATTCCAAAAGAAATGGTACCACTAATTTAAAAAGACATTTAGAGAAATGTAAGATGTATGTAAATCCATTGAAAGATAATGTTGAAGGAGAGGGAGATTCTGAAAGTAGTTTGATGGTTGCATCAATTACTCAAGAAAGTTGTAGAAAAATGCTTGCTAGGATGGTTATCTTGGATGAATTGTCATTTAAGTTCGTAGAAAGTGAAGGGTTTCACCAATTTTGTCAGGCATTAAATCCAAAGTTTGTGATTCCATCAAGAGTAACTGTTGCAAAAGATTGTTTTCAAATGTATATGAGGGAGAAAAAAGTTAAAAAATACATTAACTCGAAGTGGCCAAAGAGTTTGTTTAACAACGGATACATGGACTTCTGTGCAAAATATTAATTATATGGTTATAACGGCTCATTTCATTGATGATGATTGGAAATTTCACAAAAGAATTTTGAACTTTTGTCAAGTAGCTAATCATAAAGGAGATACAATAGGTAGAGCAATTGAAAAGTGCTTAGAAGGTTGTGGTATTGATAGGCTCTTTACTATAACGGTTGATAATGCGAGTTCAAATGATATAGCCATTGCTTACTTGGTTTAAAATTTAAAGGCAGAAATGGGTTGGTGTTGTATGGTGAATTTATTCACATTAGATGTTGTGCCCATATTCTTAATTTAATTGTTAGTGATGCCTTAAAATATTTGCATGTGTCTATCATTCGAATCAGAGATGCTGTGAAGTATGTGAAGGGATGAAAACCCTTTCCAGTGGAAGAATTACAGAGACCCAATTTTAATTGGAACCTTAAAATTACCAATACATTGGCAAAACAATACAAAACTATTTTTATGGTTAAACATGCTTTGAAGAAAAATACAGAGAAGAAAACTTACGCTTGTTGACGACTCTGAATCTACCAATCACTAATTTGGGCACCACCACTTGGAAACCTTTCTATTCTCTGATTGAGATGGTTTGTGGGAACCAAGATTGGAATAAGGAAATTTTTCTTTAGAGATAAAATTTGTTCAGAGAGAACAGGAGAGCAATTCAAAACTTCGCAGAACTCACCCCTCTAATTTTTGTTACGCAAAAAATTCCCTCTTCTTCCAACTGAAGAAGAAGGAAGTTAGAGAGAATAAATGGGAACGTGGGAAAACCACCCACGTTCCTTATTAATTTAATAAATAAATATTAAATTAATTAATTAAATCATATGTAATTAATATTTCATTCAAATCATATTTAAATGAACATCTCTCACATAACCTATAGTTTTAATTTAATTAATTTAATTAAATCAAATTTAATTAAACGAAATTAAACTAAACTATTAATTAATTTTTCAATTAATTAATTTCTAAATTAAATATCTTATATTTAATTTAATCCAAAATCTTAAACATATTCAAATATAAATTTCTCTCATAACCTATAGTTTTATTATGTATCACATACACATTAAATTTTAACCTATAGTTTTAATATGAATCTAATTCACATTAAACTAATATTTGAACTCATTCAAATATTTTATTCTCTCGTAATTTAATTTTGAATCATATCCAAAATAAATTTATATAATAAAGTCTAATTAAAATATAAACTTTATATTATAATGTATCAATATACATTATATTAATTCCCAAAGTAAATTTGAACATTTCAAATTACAACCAATATAAATAAATATCATTACTCTTTATGAGCTAGGAAGGGGACCTAATGGACCTACATATTAGAAACTACAACGATATGAGATTAATTAGCTAAACTCATTAACCAAATTAATCAATATTCGTTAACTGTATGTACACTCCATTAAAGACTCACAGCTGAACTCTTCTCTAGATATATTTATGTGTACACGGATATAGACCAATACCAATAAGTTAGTCCTTCACAAGTGTTCGTAACACCAGCTGGGTCAAATTACCGTTTTACCCCTAGGTTACTTCTAGTCCTTAAATACCAGTGCTCCTCTAATGAACAACTTGTTTATGGTCCAACCACTAAACAAAAACCCCTCTCGCACCATAGAGAGGGTAGGGCCCTTTGTTCAAGTCTCGGAGACACCATTTAAGGAAACACTTATCTACTTACCCTAAGGTGGGAATGAGTGTTACCCATCTTGTATGATTATGTTCCCAGCTCCCCACTCGGTCTTGTCCCCAAAATGATAAGCATATTGAGCCGACAATTTGGCCACTCTCACCCGTACAAATCAAAGGACAATCCCTCGCAAACAGGAGTTCATAATACACTCAAGATTAAGACTAAATCACCTAGGTCATCCTAATGAAATAGAAATCCAACTAGTTAACGGAGTTACTGTAACGCCCCGAAGTTCGAGGAAAATTTTTAGCATTTTAAGTGAATTTTTCGGAAATTTGAGTTTTGGTAAAACGATAAAATAATAATATAATATTGATTAGATTATTATTATCGGGAATTTTTATTTCAATTTTTAATGTTAATATTTTCTTTTTATTTATTTAAAATAAATATTAATATCTTTATTAATATTATTATAATTAATTAATATTAATATTTTATTTTGAATTTATATTAATTTTATTCAATTTATATATATATATATATCATCATTTATTTTTTTTTATATTTAATATTATTATTATTATTATTATTTATATATATATATATATATATATATATATATATTTTAAAAAAAAAAGAGAAGGAAACCCTACCGCCGCGCGCCTAACCCCCCCCCCCCCCCCCCGATTTTTCTTCTTCTTCCTCTCCCTTCCTCGCCCGACGCCGCGCCTCACCGTTTTCTCTTCCATCTCCGTCTCCGCCACCATCTCTCTTCCTCTCCGTCACCGTCTCCTGTTCCGCCTCCAGCGTCGTCGTCTCCGTCTCTGAAAACGAACAGCCGCCGCGGCCTCCTTTCCTTTTTCCGTTTCGCTTCCATCGGCCGGCGCTTCTCCATCTTTCTCTCGTCGTTCTACCACCGCCGGCATCATCTCCGCCATCAGCTCGTGTTTCCGACGCCGACACGCCGTCGTTCGCCGGAAGAAAGGACCATCGAAGCCGTGTTGCCCGTTTCGCGCTGCAAAGACCCGACCCGAAACCGCTTCAAGCCGAGCCGCCAGCCGAACCAAGCCGAGCCGCGAGCCGAGTGAGCCGAGCCGCGAGCCGAACCAAGCCGAGCCGCGAGCCGAGTGAGCCGAGCCGCCAGCCGAACCAAGCCGAGCCGCGAGCCGAGTGAGCCGAGCCGCCAGCCGAACCAAGCCGAGCCGCGAGCCGAGTGAGCCGAGCCGCGAGCCGAACCAAGCCGAGCCGCGAGCCGAACCAAGCCGAGCCGCGAGCCGAGTGAGCCGAGCCGCGAGCCGAACCAAGCCGAGCCGAGCCGAGCCGAGCCGAGCCGAGCTCCTTATTTCACCAAGCCACCTAAGCCTTCCTTCCTCCGCTCCGGGTCACGGTGAGTCTTTGGTAAGGATTGTTTTCGATGAATTCCTTAATGTTGCTACATCCGATTAGAGTTTGAATATTGGAATAAGATATGGCCCTACTTTCCCCCTTGAAGGTAGTACAGAGTTGACGCTTGAGTTCTCGGGTCTCGCGGTAGGCTTGTTTGGAGATAGCTTTCCTTTCCTTGGGTAAGTCAACGGGTGTCGTTTCGGACCTTTTAAAACGACTTCTACTAAAGTCATCAACTAAAACCTTCGTGTTTTCGTTTTAGGTTGAGCTGTTGAGCGTGGATTCGATCGAGGGGCATAACCGAGTATCAGGTAAGGGTTTTCCTACTACTGGACCCCGAGTCCAGGCTGAAAACGTAGTAATTCACAGGGAATTACACGTTAGTGACTGTACTGAATAACTGTATGCGTGTTGGCTGTTAAATACTGATATTATATGCTGTCTGATGTAAATATACTGTGACTGATAATTGTGGATTGAGATTTTATGTTGATGGACCTTGAAGTTATGGTTCAGTATGTAGTAAACACCGGTCTGGATGTGGTTCATGGAATTTGGACGGGGATGGACCGTGAGTCCGGTTTTGGTTGGTTAGTCGATTGGACCTAGGGTTTTCCCTATTGGTGTGCGAATCGGTAATGCATATAGCAACTGAGGGTGTAGATGTTTAAACTTATACTATCTGACTGATAAAGCCTATGGCGGGACTGTGATATGAATGCCGTGGGGATGTGATTGATGTAGACAGTTTAGTTTGGACTGAGGGGTAACGGTTAGCTTCATCTATGGGGTAGTGTGCCTTACGGATATGTGCATCCTTCGGGAGCACTAGACTGATATGTGCATCCTTCGGGAGCACAAGACTGATATGTGCATCCTTCGGGAGCACTAGACTGATATGTGCGTCCTTCGGGAGCACTAGACTGATATGTGCGTCCTTCGGGAGCACTAGACTGATATGTGTGTCCTTCGGGAGCACTAGACTGATATGTGCATCCTTCGGGAGCACTAGACTGATATGTGCATCCTTCGGGAGCACTAGACTGATATGTGCATCCTTCGGGAGCACCAGACTGTTATGTAGGGTACCCCCGAATAGGAAATTAACTGTTGTCCCCTAACGGGCCCAGTAGTGGGTCCCTTACTGGGTATGTTTATACTCACCCTTTCTCTTCTTTAACTTTTCAGGTAGGGGTACAGCGAGGGGCAGACCGACGAGAGGCAGGAAGGATGCGTGAAGGCCATATGGACGCGTCCGGTTTTTCTTTTCGCTTCCGCTATGTATTTTGTCAGAATATTTTGACTGTGAATTTGGACTGGTGACTTGACATTTTATTTTGTGATTTTTTTTAAATTATTTAAAATAGGGCCCGAAACTGTCTTTTGTAAGGTTTATACGGTTTTAATGAATCGTATCTGGTCTGTTTTAAATTTTATGTTGAATGGTCGAGTTTTGGTATTTGGTAGTGACCTCAGCTTAGTCCGGAAAAGTTGGGTCGTTACAGTTACATCTAGTGATTACTATTTCGTGGTCCAGTCTTATGCAAACTCGTTGCATAGGATACCCTCACTCGCATGTCGCATACATGGACGCATTGGATCAATGTGTTTGTATCAAATACAAAGTGAGCCGTATCCATAGTGTTAATAAGATAAGGTACCCATCCTTAACCCTATACTATAGACCCTTTAAGCTAATCTTGAACATTAATCTCCGTATGTCTCTACATACTATTCAAGACTTATCAAACAGCTTAGGATGTTAGTTTATTGGATTTAGGTTATTAAGACAAAACTAATAATATAATCAATAACACTTATTGAAATTATAAGAATAAAACACTTTATTAATGACGGTTAATTGATTATATTTACTATTTACGAGTTTTAGGACATGAAACCCAACAGTATGTGTAACACCCCATAAATTTAAGGAACTTATTATGGGTATTATATTAAGTGGACTTCGAAGTTAAGGAATGAATTTGGTGTTTTGTGTTGGATTAATTAAATATATATACATGGGTGTGTATATTTAATTAAAGATTATGAAGTTTGGTAGAAATTGTTATTAATTAAGACATGAGAGCCAAGTATCCCAAGTTGTTCAAAGATTAGAACTTTCGAGGACGAAAGTTGTTAAAGGAGGGAAGATTGCAACTCCCAAAAAATTAGATAATTTTGGAGTTAATTATCTTAATTTTGTTTAGTTAGATTTAATTTATTGGGAGTTATTTTGAATTCATTTAATGAGAATCATTTGACTTATGTGGGAAATGAATTAATTAAATATTTCTTGGATGAATATTTAATTAATTAAAGGTTTTGGCATGTGGTGTTTGTTGAGTTTTTGATTAAATGGTAGGTTAAGAGAATTAAGTAAAGTTGTGGATTTTTTTAGTGTTGTTGAAGTTGAATTTAGTTAAATAATTATGGATGTTATTTAATTAAATTGTGGGGTGAAAAGTTTGTTGGAGATTTGATAATTATATGTATATGTGGAAATATATATATAATTATTATGTTAAAGGTAAAGATAATTATATTTGTTGAAATATAATTATTTAAGGAAAAGATAATTGTATTTTGGAGAAAGGATATTTAGTAAGGGAGAAAAAGTAAAATAATTATATTTTGGGAAAATATAATTATTTGTAAAAGGATAATTATTTTGGAGGAAGATAAATAATAATTAATTATTGTGGAAGATAATTAATTATTTTGGAGAAAGATAAATAATAATTAATTATTATGGAAGATAATTAATTATTTTGGAGAAATATAAATAATAATTAATTATTGTGGAAGATAATTAATTATTTTTGGAGAAAGATAAGTAATAATTAATTATTTTGGAAGATAATTAATTATTCTGAGAAAGATAAATCTTGATTATGGAGTGGAGTTGTTATGGTTGGGTTAAGATAATTCATATTGAAAGTTATAAGTGATTTATTGGAAAAGATTTGATTGATTAAAAGAATTGAGGATTTAAGTTAATTTGAGATTTTGGAGGGAAAAATTAGTTTTGGTGGAATTGGATTTAATTGAGTATATATATATGGATATATATATGGATATATACATTCAATTAATAATTTGGAAAAGTGAAGTTAATTATATTATGAAATATAATTATATTTATTTGGAAAAGAAGATAATCCATGAGAAGAGAGATGATTGATTTGATTGGACAAGAAAAGATATATATTTATAATAGTTTAAATAAATATATATGTTTATCGTAGATTTTGGTGAGAGAAAAATAATAATAATAAACAAGTATTATTATTATTAATGGTTATAAATGCCTAAGATTTTGTGCATTTAAAGGCGTTTATTTAGGAAAGATAATGTGAATAAAGATATATGTATATATTTGGTATTATATATATATATCCTAAAAGGAAAATGAAATAATAATAATAAATATTATTGTTATTTTTTGGTCTATAAATAGCATTGGAATGCTTAAGTTAGAAAGTAAAGAAAAAAAGAAAAAGGTTCCTCATCTTCTTCTCTAAGATAACCCTCTGTTGTCGCCGCCTCACAAGTTGTAATTAAGATTGGTCTCTTTGGAAAGCTTGAGGATTTAAAATGATGAATTTTTTCCATCAAGGATAAGAGGAATTTTCAACCTCCATCTGAGTAACCTTGGTAAGCTAATGAAATTAAATTAATATTTTATTAATTTAATTTTGGATCTATTTGAGGTTTCTTTAAAGGTTTAATTGGCAAAACTTTTTTAGATTTAAATCTTGGATTTTTCCCAATCAAGGTTGAATTGGTTTCAACCCCTTTTGTTTGAGAAGTTAATTAATTTGGGAGAATTTTTGGATGTTAGCCAATTGCTAATTTCATTAATTAAAATACTGAGTTTTCCTTTTATGATTAGGATCAAGTTAATTGGAGAATTTTTACTGTCAGTTAGGAAGTACTTTGTTTGGGTAAAATCTCGAGGTAAGAGATTCTCCTACTAGACCTTCGAACTGAACTTAAGAGACCGCATGTAATTATGATTATGCATTAGTGGTAACTAAAATGCATAACTTGATGCTATTAATAATGACTGTCATTGTATTGCTTATTGATGTTAATGACTGGTAGACTAATGTTGATGACTGTTGATGTGTATGTTGATGCATGATACATTAATCACATGATTAAGGACGTTAAGATTAATATTCATGCCATGTTATGATGTTATGTTATGCTACATGCTATGGATAGGTGTTCTGTTAATTTTGTCTATTAGAGTTGTACTTGCATGGGTGTTCTTCGGGATCACCACCTTTTTAGGACTGTGTAGCCTGACGGGACCGCCAGTCTGGCATTGATATAGACATGATTTGAGTGATTCGACGTGATCACTCGTAGCCCGATTGTCTTAGTGTTTCCTCCGGGTACACTACAGACTAGTTTGTCCTAGGTGTTCCTTTGGGATCACCGAAGACCAGTTATGTTCCTCTGGGATCACATGTTGCACGTGTTCGGGAACGTGCCAGCTCTTAGGTACCACTTTTCAGGACTCTAATGGAAAGTTAACAGACACCTAGTGGGACTAGTAGTAGGTCTATTACTGAGTATATGTTTATACTCACTCTTTCTATGTTTAATATTTCAGGCAAAGGTAAAGGTAGAGGAAAGCTGGCGAGCGACAGAGAAGAATCCGTGACATGCTATATGGGGACTCAGTTTTGCTTCCGCGTTTATGTTTCAGTGTTTCGAGCATTATGTTTTTAATGAAAATGTAGTTTCCCTCCTTTCAAAAAAAGTGTCTCTTCTCATCGTTTCTTTTTAGTAATGACCTCAGCTTAGTATAAAGAGTTGGGTCGTTACAGTATGTTAGGTCATCTCCTGCTAGATTGCAAATATTTAAAGATTTTGCTAAAGAAGATAAGATGTCAACAAAAAATTGTCTTACAATGGATGTTCTGACACGATGGAATTCTACTTTTACTATGTTGGATGGAGCAATTAAGTGTCAAAATACTTTTGAAAGATTGGAGGAGCATGACCTTAGTTATTTGCCAAAGGATGATATTCCTACTACTGAAGATTGGGATAATGCAAAAGTTGTTGGAAAGTTCCTAAAGACTTTTTTAGAGGTAACAATGAAGTTTTCTACATCTATGTCTGTGACTTCAAACATATTTTTTCATGAACTTTGTTTGATCCAAGAAATAATTCATGAATACTCATCGTATGAGAATGAATTATTGAGTCAAATGACATTAAGCATGCAACCAAAATTCAACAAGTATTGGGGTATAACTACAAGTGAGAAGACCAATTTATTATTGTATGTTTCTGTAGTTCTTGACTCTAGGTACAAGCTAGCTTATGTGAATTATTGTTTTAATAAATTTTGGAGGAAGATTGTGCAAAAATATGGACGAATAAGGTTGAAGAAGCATTTCGTCGACTGTGTGATGATTATTATATGAGAATGTCAAAAGAAAAATATTCACAGACACAATCATGTACACCTATCGAAGGATTTGGTTTTCAAAGTCAAAGTGAAATACCTTCTATCTCATCTAGTGGATCTTATAAGACACATGCTATTGTTCATCATAGATTTAAACAAAGTAACAAAACATGTCTAGATGATGCTAAAATAGAGGTGGCTCGTTATCTGGATGAGGCTCGTATATATTCTATAGACGATGAATATTTAGATTTGCTAACTTGGTGGAAGGTGAATTCCTCTCAATTTAAGATCATTAGCCAAGTAGCTAGGGACATCTACAGTATTCCTATATCAACTGTGCCTTCTGAGTCCATCTTTAGCAATGGAGGATGAGTGTTAGATTCTTTTCGAAGTTCTTTAACTCCTCAAATTGCAGAGGCGCTCATTTGTGCTCAGAATTGGATTCAGTCTAAACCTTTGGATGACATGACTGAAGAAATTGACGGGGCTGAAGAAATTGATGAAGGTAATATTCTTTTTGAAGTACGCATTTAAAGTTTTCAATTATCCCATATAAGCTAACTGTTTGTCATTTTGATCTAGAATTCATAAACATAGGAAAGGAGATGGAACCCGCATTTGAGAATTTGAATAATGACCCTATGGTTTAAATCCCTACTCTCAAATCTTTATTTACATTTTTTTTAAATTGTTAACTTGTTAAATATCGAATCTTGTTTTTTTAGAGTCTTGAAGCACAGTGATGGAAGCACTTTGGGTTATACGAACAAGGTGGTCTCGTGAAGATGTTCATTAATTCATACCTTCACATTACTTCATGAAGGTTCTTGGGAAGCATATGGTTATTTGTGTATTCTGAGTGTTCATGAGTGGGGCTAACCGATGTGTTATGTTATTTCAATTTTAAGACCTCGTAGTTAGTGAGGGCTTAGATTTCATTTTGTGGATTTCTAGAGGTTACTGTATGACTATTGGAGAAGATTTAATTTGGAATTGTGCCATTTTTCTCTTGTATGTTATGACTTGTTTAGACTGCATTTTTTGAAATTGAAAATATTGTTCATTCATGGTCTTGTAGTGATGGTGTGCTCTTTTATTACATTTGTTTGATATCTGCTTATGAGTAGAAAAAGAAGCATCACAAGCTTAGAAGAGTTATCTGTAGGCTATTGATTGTTGAATATAGTCTACTGAATTGTTGCCTATCATATTCTTGTTTTTTTATTGTCAACTAAAGCATAAATATTAGAATTTATATCTTGTCAACTAACATTGCTTCACAAAGGTTATTGGGATTTAGCATATGGTTTTTAACTTCTTTTTGGCTTCAAAGTTCTAGAAAACTCACTTTAAAGTTCTGGAAAACCATTTGGTTTCTCATTTGTCTATCACAAGCACTTGGTGGTTTCAGACATAAGGTAGCTTCAGTTTGCATCTTATCATTCATTTGCTTTGACCTTTACGTATTTCTCTGCTTGTAGATGTAGATTCTTATATATTTTCATTGATTTATAACTTTCTAAAGGGTATCAAAGATGTTCATATTATAATGCTGGATGTTTCTTATTGGCAGGTGGATCGAGTATATGTCAGCACTCCAGTATATGTTCATATTATATTTAAATTTGTGATAGTCGAAAGTTGTGATATGCCTAATATATTATTATAGAAGGGGCACAGGCTTATTTGTATTATTTTTTGTGTATCAAAGTGTGAACTACTTTTATAGTTTTATTGGGTGTAGAAGGGTTGATGCTGTGTTGAGAATAATGTTTTCGTAGCTTTAGAATAATTAATGTTTTTGAATTGTGTATTTGAAAAGAAAGAAAGAAAGAAAGGAAAAAAAAAGGACCAGACCTGAATGTGGGTCGGGTCGAGTCGGGCGCTACTACAGAATTACTCGTACATTTCGGATCGGGTCGGTTTTGAAGAAAACACTACCCGACCAATTACACCCCTAGTTAAAATGGGTTCACATAGCAATATTTTGTCAAATAGTTGCATTCCTTATGCCACTAAAGAATTAAAAGAAAAACAACGACGAATGCCAAAACACTACTAGAAAAATGGGTTTTAATAACACTACTAATCAATACATTGTATCGTTAAAAATAAAAAAAGGGGTGGGGTGAGGTAAATTGTGTTGTTGAAAATAAATATATGGGTTTTTTCTTCAATTTCATACGCGCGAGCTCTAGATCATGGTTTCGAACCTCTCTAATGGTTATTTTGATTTCTTTTCTATAAATACATATTTGCCCTAATTTCTCATCAATTCATCAATGCAACTCCAATTTTCACCAAAATTCTCTCTAAATTTCATTTTGATAGAACTCTTCCCTCTTCATTTTGTCATTTTTCTCTCAAAAACTCCAGCAATTTTATTTATCCAATGGAAGGGTAATCTTTTAAGAGGTAAAAGGGTAATGGGGTATTCAATTTGTTTGAGAGTTTCTTCCCTTTATTTCTACTTTTTGTTTGTGAATTAAATTTGCATATAGAAAACAACTTGTTTTGATTCTTATTACAACTTATCTTAATATTCCCCACATATTCTTTTATGTTTTATTTTTTCTACTAACCACTTCCTTTTCAAAATTCATCAATCCAACTCCAATTTTTACCAAAATTCTCTCTAAATTTAGTTTTAGCAAAATTCTTCCCTCTCCATTCTGCCATTTTTCTCCCAAAAAACTCTAGCAATCTTCTTTACTCATCCTTCTCCATTATGCCATTTTTCTCCTAAAAACTCTAGCAATCTTTTTTGATCCAATGAGGAGGTAATCTTCTAAGTGGTTGTAGATACAACATTTTATCCTTTATTTATCTTTATTTTTTGTTTTTATTTATTTTTTATTTTATTTATTTACTTTATTTTTATTTTATTTTGAAATTTGGATTTAAATTTGAATTTAACTTTTTTTTTAAAAAAATTGAATATTAGTATCCCCTAATTTTCATCAACTCATCCAATTTTCTCTCCCACAATTTTTTCCCTCTTCCTCTTTGCGACTCTCCTACCTTCTCCACTCTCAAAATACGATTATGCCCTCACTACCGTATAAAAATAAAGTATGATTTTTTATAGAGGATATGTTGATTTAGATCGATTGGAAGGGTTGAAAAATAACTAAGGAAACTATTATATCAAATTGGTCTTCAAAGGTAATTTTTTTTAATTTTCTCTCTTTTCCTTCCCTTTTGAGATTGTGAATGGTGTATTTTTTTCAAATTTATTTTTGTTGGAATTTCATTAATTGATTTTACGGTGACTTTAGTTTTGTTATGGGTTAGGGTTAGGGTTAGGCCACTTGGGTTGTGTTTTTATTATTGCTTCAAATTTAGCACCAATTGATTTCGATGTGCTTCAAATTGGTTACATTTAGGTCATTTTAGTTTACTCTGCTTTAATTTTGTTAGGCTTAGGCCAATTGAATTTATTGTTGCATGCTCAATGCTAACCGCAAAGAGAATTAGGATCGATAGATTACAAGAAGGAAGCAGTTGGAATATTAAGAGCTTAGTGTTTTAGAGCTCGATAATATTTTGCAATGTGCTTTACATTACAACTTGGAAGTCTATTTATAGACCCCAGATTTGAAACATAATTGAAATTTGAAAAATTAAAAAATAAGATCAAATTAGATAGGACAGGACCTCTTATCTGATAAGATTTTTTTTTAAAAAAAGAAGATAAGATCGAATTAGACAGGATAGGACCACTTATCTGATAAGATCCTCGCTGATCTTAAAATCCTAAAAGCTAAATTCATTTATACTAGTAAAATAATAAATGATGGACAAGAATCCATCTTCATACTAAACAAAAATGTGGAAATTTCTTCCACCTAATAAACAACTTAATAATTACGTTACTTTAATTATTGTACATATTTAATAACTAACCTATTTATTATTATCATACATTTATTATTAACATTATTATTAGCTTTATAATAAGTAGGAAGATATATGTCAAATTAGAGATTTTTCGGCCATTGATCCATGGACAAATTGAAGCTTTTTCCATATTTGTTGTCCTTTCTTGCAAGTAGTAAATCATGTATCCATTGATTGTATTCCCTACGGCGGATTACTGACTGACCAACCGACTCACCACGCTTCATCATTGTGACTTACGGTTGGGACCATCAAACATAGTCGAACACTCCATGAAATACATAATTTCATTTTAGCTCTTGGCTTGGTCTTTATTGGCGCTTGTTGTCTTCAATTTCTTCCTAGATTTCTAGACGACAGAACAATATTCACAGAGTAAACTAGAATTTTTACAAAAGTTTACTCATCAATTACACTAGAGATGAGAATATACATTTTCGTTATATATATATATATATATAAGAATATGTACAGTAAGTAAATATAGCAATTTTGAATAGAAATCTTCTTTTAGAAGACTCTATATTGAACCTATTTTTCTTTTGAAGCAGGTTTTTGGATTCGGAGCTCACATAGGATGTGAGTCGAGAAATGGATCATCTAGATCATATTCTGGATCTACTTGTTCTTCGTCTTCCTGTATGGAAGAAAATGCTGACTTTAAAGAAGAAGAAGCATTTATTGTCGTTGATAATAATCTTTGGAAATCTGCATCAGTTGTGGCCTGTGCGAGTGCTGCGAGAAGCTTTGATTTTCCATTTAATAACTCGATATTCTTTCTTTGATCAATATCTTGTAGATATTCGTTCTTTGCGAGCCATTCTTTTATGTGTTTGATGGTGGCATGCTGAAAATTGTATTTTTCCCACAATTTGATTTTAAGATTCTTAACCAACATCTTGTATTGAGAATATGATGTTGTGTTGTTCCAACAAAATATCTAAGGAATTTGAAAGTAAAGGCCAAATCTCATTGAATTATGAGAAGAATTCTTTTGAATTTTCTTGAGAAATAAAAATATGATTCTGGAATTAGAGTTGGTAGAATATCGTTTGCAAGACCAAAATTATTCCACCATTGAATAAACATAAGGAAAAATTAATTTTGTAGGCGTTTTGACAAAAACAAATAAACTATGAGTGGTTTTTATTTGAAAACCAAAATACCCTATACCAAGCTTTGATATAATCTTAGTATGAGAAGGATTGAGGAGCGTAAGGTTTTGAAAGGGATTTTTCTATAAAAATTCATTGATTCCAATGAGTTGGATTAATTGCTTTGAAAATTTAAATTTTGAATAAGAAATTTTTGAAGGATCGTTTTTGTTTGGAACATGAGTTATTTCTACAGACTTTATGTCTACTAGAACAAACTCCTAAAACTTTCTTGTTTTTCTAAGGTCTTCAGGAAGAAAATTAAAGTCCTCTAGAAATTTTTTTGAAACTGTCTCTTCTAAAGTGAGACTTTGATATTCGAGTTCTATGATAGGGTCATAAACAACGATAGACTTTTGAAAATAAGATTTCATCTTGGGTCTTGGCACAAATCGTTTATCAGGGGTAAGAACCTGAGAATAAGTTGTAGGCGAAGTATAAGACTCCCTATTGGATGAAGGAGAGTAAAGAGGCCTCATTTGAACGACTCCGCCAGAAGGACGGATAAGATTGGCCGAAGGCCTAGGTGGAGTTGATAACTCCATTGGAGACCCAATCCGTATGCCGAACGATCTTGATCTGGATCGGGTTACCGTGGTAAACCCTAAATCCATTGCATTTTGATCTGTACTCGTAGGTGATGGTGTAGAATTAAAAGAAGAAGATGGGCGATTGCCCTTTGAAGAGGTAGAGCTTGTTCTTCCTTTAGCACTTCCCTTTTCCGAACTCATTTTTCTTTTGAGAGAGAGTTTTTAGAAAGGAGAGAAATTTTTGGAGTTAGAAACTCCCTTGATAGATAATCAGCTAAGGGGTTTTGTTCTCCTTTTATAGGCAAACTTCAAAATCAAAGCAAGACATATGGCTTGCCATCTGATAGATATTTGCTTTGAGACAAGATTTTTTTACATCTTTTTCCAACACAAATTTTGAGGCTCTCGAATCATTTTAGATAATGAATTTTTTATTAATTAATCCATCTTGAAATTTTTGAACACAAAGAACTATTGCAAGTAATTCCTTTTTTGCTGTTGAGTAATTTTTTTGTGTGTCATTCCACATTTCTAAATGAAATGTGATTATTGATTTGTTCTTATCTAGACACTGTTTTAGGATTCCTTCATATCTGATATCAAAGGCATCAGTCTCAACGATAAGATTTGCTTTTGAATTAATTAAACTGAGGCAAAGGATTGATTTGACTAAAGACTTAATTTTTTGAACAGTTTGGGTATGTTTGTCAGACCACAGTTTTGGATTTTTCTTTAGCCTTTGGTATGGTGGTTTGCAAATGGGCTTGATGTTTTGAATAAAATCAGATGCATAATTTAAACAGCTAAAAAACCTTTGAAGTTGGGTTTTATCGAAGATTTGGTCAAGAAAATTTGAAGCAAACTCAATTGATCTCTGAATGGGCTTAATTTTTCCTAAATGGATTTCAAAACCCAAAAATCTTATTTTTGTTTCAAATAATTTTACTTTTGGTAGAGAGACTACCAAACCGTCTCTTTTTATAATTTCTATAAAAATATTGATATGTAACGCCCCAAAAATTTAGTTTTTTTTTAATTTTATTATCTTAAGTGCGGTTGTTGAAATTTTGAATTTACTTGAGGAGACTTGACTAATTATGTCTTGAGGATTATATTATTTGGAAGATAAAATAAATGGTAGGATTTGTGGTAAATAAAGGTATTTGGGTTGAGGAGAGAGAATTGAAATTGTTAAAGGTAATGGTGATATATAAATTGGAAAAAGAAAAGAAAGAGAAGGGATTGATGTGATTGATTGAAATTGTTTTTTTTTAAAAGGGGAGAATTGATGGGTTTAAATGAAGAGAGAGAATGGGCGGTTGTTATTTGGAGTAAATTGGGGAAAAAGATAAAAGAAGATAATAATAATTATATTATTATTTTCTTTAATAAAAAGGGCATTGGAAAACGTTGAAGACTATTCATCATCTTCCCCAAATAAACCCTAATCCCAAACCCCTCAAGCCCTAGCCGCCGTCGCTGCCGCTGCCCTCCTCCAATCACCACCGTCGACCGTCCGTCTGAAGCCACCGTGTCGTCGAGCTGTCTTTGAAACCAGTCGTACGGTCGTCGGAAGTCAGCCACAAGCTGCTTCGCGTAGCCGCCGTTCTCCGCCGCTCCGTCAGCTACCGTTACGAGCCAGCCGCCTCGCCCAGCCGCAACATCCATTGAAGCTGAGCACCGGCCGCTAAAACCAAGCGCCGTCGATCGAGGTTGCGAAGCCGAGCCGCGTCTCTCCTCCCGCGTGCGCTCGCAAATCACGTTGCTCTGCCCCGACTCGCCAGTCGCGTCGCTCTGCCCCGACTTGCAAGCCGCGTCGCTCTCCCCCGACTCGCCAGCCGCGTCGCTCCACGCCCCGACCTGCAAGCTGCGTCACTCCACGCCCCAACCCACAAGCTACGTCGCTCCGTGCGCCGCCCGCGCGTCTGTTCCGACCCACCAGCCGCGCCCGCACGCGTCCGCTCGGTGCCTGAAGCCGCGCTAGCGCCTTTCTTTGCGAGCCGATTCCAAGTAGAGCTGACGTTTGCCTTCAAGCCTTGTCGATCCCCGCTTTTCCAGCCGAGCCACCAAACCGCTTTTGGAGCCACCTAGCTTTTCGGTCATTTCCCCCACCTATCGTTGGTAAGTTTTTGGTAAGACAAATGGGTTTTTAGCGTACCCAGCCAAGACTTGAATTTTAACTTAAATAATTTAATTTAGACGAAATTAAATTATTTCTCTTAAGGAACACCTTGGACCAACTGACCTTGGAGCGTTGGATTTCTTCAGTAAGGGCTCAAGCGTTGCAACCTCGACATAGGGTAAGTCATCTCAACTATATTTTTGGGTCTTGTGTCGTTTGGTGAGTTAATTATGAAATTTGGCGTTATTAAACATTTAGGACCTCGCTGCTTGGAAAGTGCATTTTTCTTGCTATTAGGACTCGTCGAGCGAATCTCCAGGTAAGAGATTTCTACTACTAGCTCTACGACTAGAATCATGAGACCGCATGCATTCCTAGTTATGCACTTGAGGACTAGACTGCATAACGATATGATAATTAATGAAGGCATGATGTGACTCATGACGTGATTTGATATGATAGCATGGTTTAATGTGATGACAGCTGGTTATGGCTTTATGTTTGGATATTGTGATGAAATGTGATATGATGATTAGACTGATATGATTACATGATGATGTTATGCATATGTATGCTATGGTTAGGGTACCTGTTAGCTTAGCCTATTAGAGTCGTACCTGCATGGGTGTCCTTCGGAATCACCACCTGTTTAGGACTGCGTAGTCCGATGGGACCGCCAGTCTAGCATGGATACAGATATGATTCGAGTGATTCGACGGGATCCTCGCAGCCCGATTGTCTTAGTGTTTCCTCCGGGTTCGCTACAGACCAGTATGTCCTAGGTGCTCCCCTGGGACACCAAAGACTAGATTTCCGTTCCTACGAGAGCGCATGTTGCACGTATTCGGGAACGTGCCAGTTATTGGGTACCATTTTCAAGACTCTAATAGGAAGTTAACAGGCACCTAGTGGGACTAGTAGTGGGTCCCTTACTGAGTATTTTATACTCACTCTTTCCATGTCACGTTTTCAGGTAGAGGCAGGGGTAAGGGCAAGGGCAAGCTGGCGAGCGACCAGAAGTGACCGTGGCGAGCCATAGGGATTTCCGCTTCCGCTTTACACCCCGTTTAAACATTTAGTACTTGAGTTTTTATTTTTCTTTATTTACTATTTCATTTCTTTAAAAGTAGATAGGGCCCGAGTAGGATTTTAATATTTGTTTACATTTCGCACATTACCCTGATTTGGTTTTTATAAATAAAATTCTGAGGTTTTATTCATTTTAGCCAAACTTTATAACTTTAATTATGTTATTTACATTTAGTAATGACTTCGGCTCAGTATAAGGAGTTGGGTCTTTACATGATATGCTTAAAATGTTTTTCTATGCTTGGAGAAAAAACTGAAACATCATCATTATAAACAATTGTAAAATCTTGAAAATTATTAAAAATATCATTCATTACATTTCGCACATTATCCGGATGGTGCATTTTTTAGCCTAAAAAGGCATTACATTCCATTCGTATTGTTCGAACGGAACATTAAAAGCCGTTTTGTATTTATCTTTTTTGGAAATTTGAATTGGCCAAAATTCGGATTTCATATCAAAATTTTTGCATTTGCAATTCTTTTGAGTATATCTTGTTTATTAGGAATTGAATATCTAATCCATTCCAAAATTTTGTTTAAAGGTTTGTAGTTGATTACTAACCTTGGAACTTCACGCTCTTTTTTGGCGGCACTAAAACATAGTAAAATAGGGATAAGGTTCTTTTGTATCAGGCATTTTTCAGAATAATCAAATTGCTTATTTTTTCCTCTTTTTTCTTTTCTTTTCATGTGATAAGACTTCATTATTTTAATTAAAAGGCTATAATAACTTGTATTTCTACAAGTTATCACACCCCTAAATTTAAAATAATGCTTGTCCTCAAGCATCATCTAAGAATTCTAAGCAAGATTTCTTTTGTGCATATCTCTAAACCTTTCAGAATTCTTTTCTAATTTATCTTGTTGTTTGGCATTTCTTCTTTTCTTCACCTACTATAAACTTGAAAATATTTCTAGATTCTAAACGTGGCAAGCTTAAGTCTCAAAATACCCCATGTTCATTTTCATAAAATCTTTTTTCTTTTTTTTTTTTTGCGAAATGGTCACTGTATTAAAAAACTCTTAGTTCCTTTATTTTTCTTGCAAACACTTTTATTAACCAAGTTATTTATTTACATTGGGTGTTGAGTGGGAAATCATAGCACGCTAGGAGTTCGTTCCTCTCCTCAATTTTAACTCTTATAGCCACTTGTTGATTTACTCTCTGCTTTTGATGAAGCTTTGCTTCTTGTTTATTGGTGAGAGGCGACAACATAGGAGTTCTTATTTCAATTGAATTTAGAATCAACACATGAGTTAGTTTTTTTTTTATGGAAAAGGAATGGGTTCCTTGATTTTTCAAAATCTTTGACTTATTGCAAAAAAAAAAAAAAAAAAAGTGAATGATAAGATGAACATTGAAAAATTTACAAAAGAGGTTTGAGTAAAGCTTGCTCGCCTAAAGATTACAAGAAATATTTACTAAGTTCATTTTGCTAGGGAAAGCCTCATTGCTAGGTACAAGTTAAATTACACTTAGCATAACTTTCGTCATGAAGGTTATCCTTGCACGGAAAAAAAGAAAACAAGTAAAGAACATATTAATGAAGCATGTGTTAAGAAAAGTGCATCGCATGAATAATAAATAACAAGAGAGATAGTAGAAATTTGATTGATACATGCAAAAAATTTCCATAAAAGAACATAAAATAATGAAGGCAAAATATAAAAACTTCCAACACTTCACCCCAAAATTTAATTCTCTGAGTGAGGGTCAGGATTGCCAAGAGCAAGATCTTGAATTTGAATTGGAGGAATTGGTGCGATCAATTTAGGTGCGATGATAGGCTGGGAACACATTGGACAAACACTGCATTCATATATTCCATTTGTGCTACAAATTGCCTATCTACCGCTCCGTAATTTGACATGACTAGTTGGAGTGGGTCATCATCAAATTGGTCAAGTGGGTTAAGGCAAAGGAGAGTCGTGTAACCGTGGAGTTGAGGGTGGAAACTGTGATTTCTAAGCCTTACACCTGAGTGTTAAGGCTAGCATGTGATCCTTCATCGCGCATTCTAAGCACTTCTGTGAAAGTTGCATTCATAGGCTTCACGATAAAGTTGTAGAGTACATTGCGAAGATCAACTTCTTTTTCCATAGGGGCTTCCTTCTTCTGTTGTACTTCTTCATCTGGAGGTTCTTCTTCCTCCAAACTTATCATGCCTATATCTTCCTCAATAGGGATGTCTTGGAAGAGTGGGTTATAAATGATCAAGGGAAGCTTAGGGTCGATTATTTTTACCTCCTTTACCATTTTCTCTGCAGAAACATCCCCTTCAGCCAAATTCACAATGGGGACATTCAAATCAATATGCTCAAGATCCAAGTTGTTGATGAGAGGGTTGACGGGTGCATGGCTAGACGACACAGATGATTGTCGCAAAGGAGAGCCTTAAGGGGTTAGGAATTTTAGAGAAGAAGGTTGGTTGTGATAAGAATGGGATGAAGAAAGAGAGTGAATATGCGAGGGGTCTATGGTAGGCAGGGGATGAGGGAGGTGGATTTTGGAACAAACAGTCAGGTGAGGGCTGCGCTGACTGGGAGAAATATGTGATTTAGGCGGAAAGGGGAAGTTAGTGGAGGCATATCAAAAATTTCGTCGCTTGGTAGTGGGAGAGGGCCTTTAATGTCTTTGTGAGGAAGAGGTGGGTTTATCTTCATTTGTAAAGAGGGAGAGGGTAGTAAGCTGTCATGGCGAGGAGATTCGGTAGGGAAAATGTCATCAAAGATCCTTTTAGCAGTTTGTTTTCTTAATTTCTTTCGCGATGGCTCCTTGATGGGTTGGATCAACCGCTAACCTTGCGGTTGATGATGTCCTTTTAAGTGACAAAGGAGGTGGAGAAGTATCATCTTCTTAATTATTCTCATTTCTTGATTGTTGTGTCTTCAGGCGATGCTCTTCCTCCTTGTTTTGATGGAGGGTCCTTATGCGATTTAAGCCTGCCAAATTATATTTTCCTCCCACCATAGCAGTCTGTGGGTATCTCACGAGGGTAGGCAAATATTTAAGACACGACTTCTCCATCGTGGACGGGATGGTTTGGCGCCCTTGGAATTCCTCATCCAGGTAAAGAATGCCTCATTCATTACATACCCCAAGTTGAATGGTTGTTTCACCATAATGTAATATAATAGCAACACATATTCAATGGGACTATGCTATCATGGTGCATTAGGAGGATCTTCCTCTTGATAAAGAATAACCAAACATTCGCCTCAGTTCTTAATTGATGCAGATAAAGCTGAAGCCTCCCAATTAGTGTTTGCATCCAAGTGCCTCTTGCCATACAATTAGTTTTATGATTTCATTCACATCTCTTTCCTCAAGGTCTGCGATGAGCCTTTGGCCAGGGTACAATTTGGATCATTAAGCAAATCGTACAAATCGTTTATCTCTTATGTGGCGAAAGACACCTTCTTGCCTTCCACGATTGTGTACGATTCGTCCGGATTAAATTTTGCCGCATAGAACATATCTATTATATCTAACCTGACTTTTATCTCACTCATGAAGAATTTCTCCCATTTCATCGCTTTGATGGGAGCGTAGAGAAAGTATGGTAGAGGACCATTGAACGAGAGCAACCCATTCTCAATTTTGATCAGTTTATCTAAGTCGTGGGCACTCATTTTGTTCCCTCTTTGGACATCCTCAGGCCCGGATGTCCTCGCCTTGCTTTTTTCTTTCTTTGGGAGTTGGGCGCTAACTAGCCCTGGTTCTTCAGACCTTAGCCTTGGTTCCAATGGACTCATTCCTTTATATTTCTTTGCTAAGCTCTTTCGTCACAACATCCACACGATCTACCTCTTGATTCTTAGTTGCCTTACTCTTCGTGGTCACACTCTCTACTCGCTCGTTTAGATCTACGAGCATCTCTTGTTTCTTCTTTTTGGTGAATTTGATTTCTGCCAACCTTGTCTTCTTCCGCTTCCTTCTTCCTCGCAAGCTTTTTCTTTCTCCAGTTTTTCTTTCGCTTCCTTCTTCCTTTTCTCTTCCATCATACATGCCTTGTGTTTTTGTTCCCTATTTCTCCTTTCTTTGTCCTTTTTTATTCTTTATTCTTCTCGCCTTGCCCGTTCCTTTCTTCATCCTTCTTTTTCTTCTTTCTCTCATCCTCATTTCTTTTCTCTTTTTCAAATTTCTTTCTTTCAACCACCACTTTTCTTCTTCTCTGCCATTTGTAGCTCTTCTACAAACTTCAACACTTGATCAGAAAACTAAAAAGGTCCTTGTATTCCCTCATTCTCGCTTGCCTTGCTGTGACCCACAAGCACCTTACCAACCCCATGGTTTATATGTTTATATCTGGGTTGCTTGTCATCAAGCCGCATCTTCTTCATGCTTGGCTCCAAATCGGGAAATTTTTTATATATGTTCTCTTCTCGCCTTATCTATTCGTCTACGTCGAGAACGGAATCTACGACACCTATTTTAGGCCTTTGTGCTTGTTCAAAATCAAGTCTAATGGAGTGAGCTTGGGGCGACGATGTTTGATTCGGAGCTTGAGGAAGATCTGATTCCCATAACCCTATTGTCTTGATTTTTAAGAAGAAGATTCACGTTTCTTGGATGCTTCGGGACATTTCGCTTGTGGTTGAATGGTAGAAGCATCCTTTTTCAAGGTGAACTTGGTGGTTTGGGAGGTTTCGGGAGTTTTTTTTTTGTTGATCAGCCATGGGATATGAAGAAGATGAAGTTAACGGTGAGTTTTCCAGTGAAAGGATGAGTTGTTTGGCAAGGTTTGAGAGATTGAGAGAGAAACTTGTCCTTTACACGAGAGCTCTGAAGGGTTCGTAAAAAGAGTGAAAGGGTTTCTCTTCCCTATTTATACACGAAACGTAACCATTACACTGGTTACATCAATAAGTGTGTCTGACACAGAGTCGGCGTGTCTCTTTGAAACCCTATATGACTGTTAGCTGATGATGATGCTTTGAATAATTAATTTCTCACGTGGTCCACATTGCCATAGGCGATTTAAATTTTCAAATTTTAAAACTTTGCCACCCATTCTCATATCGTGTTATTTTTACGACACTCTCATCTCGCACAAAGGTTTCCCTGCATCATAGGCACAAAAATCTCTAACTAAACTACATTATAAAGCGATAAATGAAAGCAGTAAAGGAAAGTGATAAAGTAAAGTAGTAAATTTCAAGAAAGAAATAAAGAAAATTAACAAAGAGAAGAGAATGAAAGAAAATAAAGTGAGAAAATGCACAAAATAATGCGTTTCGTATAATTAATATGATATTGCAAAAAGATACAAAACGCATTCCTACGTTTCAAGGTAATGTTCATAAAGGAATTTTACAATAAATTCGAACACAATTTGTCGCATTGTTCATCTTCAAGGTACGCATTGAGTCTTTGCCCGTTTACCTTAAACGCATTAGTCTTGTAAAGCGAGTTGATCTCTATGACACTATATGGGAAGATTTGCTTGACCAAAAATGGTCTTGACCATCGAGAACGCAGCTTACCCAAAAAACATTCGTAGACACGAATTGAATAATAGCAGTTTCTATCCAACTCTGAATTCGCCTTTACGGATGCAGCTATCGTGCCATGGCGTCGTCTTTTCCTTATAAATTTTGGCATTTTCATAAGCTTGAAAGTGCCACTCTTGAAGCTCATTTAGTTGTAGTAACCTGGCCTCTCTTATGGCATTATGATGGAAGTTCAAGTTTTTGCACACACATAATGCTTTATGTTCTAACTCTGGTAAGTGGCATGCCCCCGAAAACTAATGCGTAAGGAGACCTTCAAAGAGGCTTCTTATACGCGGTACGATATGCCCATAACGCGGAATCTTGGTGATCCACCCAATCCTTGCGGGATGAATTTACCACCTTCTCCATTATCTTTTTAATTTCTTTGTTGGATACTTTCACCAAACCATTTGTTTGAGGATGGTAGGCGATGGCTACTTTATGGGTTATGTTGTACTTCACGAGCAATTTGGGTATGATGTAATTAATGAAATGAGACCCTTCATCGCTAATAAAGGCTATAGGGGTCCCAAATCACGTGAAGATGTTTCTCTTCAAGAACATACTTACTGTAACCACATAATTCTTCACACAGGAGATCACTTCAACACACTTTAAAACGTAGTCCACAACTAACAAGATGTAATGTGGCCACCAGATTGAAGAAATGGTCCATAATGTCTATTCCCCACATATCAAATAGTTCAATTTCTAAGATGGGTTGTTGAGGGCATTTCATTGCGTTGAGACATGTTTTCTATCCTTTGGCATTGATCACACTTGACTACAAAGTTCTTTGTAGAAATAGAGTAGGCCAAAAATACTTACTCTGCAAGACTTTTGCAGCTGTCTCTTGTCTACCAAAGTGTCCTCCATAGAGTGCTTCATGACACTTAACGAGTATCTCAGTTGTTTCATATTTAGGGACACATCGCCTTAATATCTGATATGGCCACAATTTGTAAAGGAAAGGCCCATCCCATCTATAAAAGCGACATTCATGAAAGAACTTCTTTCTTTGCTAGCTGTTGAAGTCCTGCAGCCATGTCTTACATACCAAATAATTGACTATGTCTGCATACCAGGGCTCCTTTACTTCAACGTGGAAGAGTTATTCATCAGGGAATCCATATTCAATGTCTTTCTTCTCGCATTGAAGATTTTTATTTTAAAGACAAAACAAGCAATATGCCACCTGATTCTTGGTGCTTTTGCGGTCTACAATCTCCAATCGAATTCCTAGAGCAATAAAATCCATCTTCTTAATCGCGGTTTGGCATCCTTCTTCGTCATGAGATATTTGATCGCAAATAATTAGAATGCACTGTAACTTTGGAGCCTACAATGTAGCTCCTAAACTTCTCTATTGCAAATACTACCATGAGCAGCTCATTCATGAGGGTTTTGCTCGCGTAGTAGATAGGGTGAATCACTTTGTCCTTCTTTTAACCCAGCATACCCTTACCACCCCATCATTCGCGTCACACATTAGCTAAAATGGCTGTAACCAATATGGCGTGATGAGGATAGGCACTGAGGTCAACACGTCTTTTATAACCTAGAACACCTGGTTTCATTTCTCATCAAAGTCATAGAGTTGATCAGTGCAAAACAGGTTACTGAGAGGTTTAACTATTTGGGAAAAATCCTCGAATGAATCTTCTATCAAATCCTGCTGACCCAGAAAGCTCCTCAAAGGCTTGACATCTGAAGGGGTGGTAATTTGCTTACCACATCAATCTTCGCTAGGTCCACTTCTAGTCCCTCGCATCGAATATCTTATGCGCAAGCACAATTCTTTCTTTAACCATGAAGTGACACTTCTCCTAATTCAAAACGTGTCGTGTCTCTTCACACTTCTCTGAAACTTCTTCTGCTGTTTAGACATTCCTTGAATGAATCCCCAAATATTGAAAAGTTGTCCATGAAGATCTTAACTAATCTCTCCAAGAAGTCCGTGAAGATAATCATGATGCACCTTTGAAATGTCCCTGACACATTGCATAAACCAAAAGACATTCAGCGAAATGTAAGAGTACCATAAAGGCATGTAAATGTTGTCTTATATTGATCCTTTGGTGCAATTGTAATTTGGTTATAACCAGAACCATCCAGAAAGCAATAGAACTCTTTTCCTGCAAGCCTGTCCAATATTGGGTCAATGAAAGGTAGGGGAAGTGGTCCTTTTTCGTTGCCGCATTCAACTTATGGTAGTCCATATAGATCCTCCACCCCGAGGCTGTTCACGTTGGAATTAACTCATTTTGCTCGTTTTTAACAACAGTCATCCCACTTTTCTTGGGGATACATTGGACTGGGCTAACCCATTCATTATCTGTGATTGGATAAATAACTTATGCGTAAAGCCATTTGATGATTTTCTTTTTAACTTCTTTCATCACGTGGTTCAATCGCCTCTGGAACTAATGGTGCTTGTTTGACCTCTTCTAACTTAATTTTATGCATACAATAGGATGGACTTATGCCTTAGATGTTCGCTAGGGTCCACCCTATCACCTTCTTATGGTGTTTCAGAATAATCAATAATGCCTTCTCGTCTGCGACATCTAAGTAGGTAGAGATGATGATGGGTAGAGTGTCATTCTCCCCCAAATATGCATACTTTAGGTGGTTGCTTAAAGGGTTGAGCTCTAATTATGGTGGTTTTTCAATTAATGGCCTTTTCTTTTTCTTGCCTTTGGTTTTCAGATCCAAAGGTTCAAACTTCTTTTTTCCAGACACGACGTTCACTTCTTCCAGTATATAATCTGATTCATCTTGTTTAAGGAATTATTCAATGCCAAACAGCTCGTAATAAGGTTCTTCCTCACAATAATCCCATCCATGGGACTCTATCGTGCTGTAGTTCTCAACATCAGCAGGGAACTTCATCGGGTTGATAACGTTGAACTTGATCTCTTCATCATTAAAACGCATTGTCAACTCCCCTTGATGGACGTCTATGGGCATAACCACTTGACAGGAATGACCACCCCAAAATGGTAAGAACCTCCTGATCAGCTTCGTAATCTAGAATAACGAAGTCTATGAGGAACAAAAACTTGTCCACCTTCACCAAAACATCTTCAATCTTGCCTTCTTGCTTGGCAATGGATCTGTCAGCAAAGTAGAGCCTTATACAAGTTGGTTGTACCTCTCATATCCCTAATTTCTTGAAGGTAGAAAGAGGCATCAAATTGATGCTCGTCCCAAGGTCGCATAGAGCACGACCCAAGTCCATTCCGCCTATTGAGTAGGAAACTATGAAGCTTTCAGGATTTGTCATCTTCTTTGGCACCCCATTCTTGAAGATGTCGCTTTTTGCCTGCATTAGAGCTACAATTTCAAAATGATTAATCTTCCTCTTCATTCTGTTCCAAGATGTCTTTTAGGAACTTAAGGTATGAAGACATTTTCTCTAAAGCATTAACAAACGGGATATTTATTGTAACTGCTTCAGAACATCCTAAAACTTGGAAAATTGTTGATCGTTGCCCTTTTTCTTCAGCCAACCAGGAAATGGAGAAGGCGGCAAAGGATTGGAGCTCCTTGCCTAGTTAGATGCTTCTCTGTGCTGCTATTCTCACCTTGTTTTCTCCACTTCCTTATTTGGTACATTGTTATTCTGTAAGGAAGAATCATTATCAGTTAAAGAGTAATTTAAAGGATTAAAATGATTACTTGAGCTGCTAATCTTGACAGTAGAGGTAGAAGTGGAATTTCTACGTTTAGACTCTAGTTCGTGGATAGTCAAGTTCCTTCCGCTTCTGAGTGTCACCACTTGATACTTTTATTTACTTGATCCCCCCATCTGATTGGGTGTTTCAGTGTTGCTAGGGAGGTATCCCTTGGGTCTTCTAGAGATGTCGCTGGTGAGTTGCCCCAGCTGCAACTCCAAATTCTTTATAGATGGGGTTTGACTTTGCAGAAGGGCATTATTCCTTTGCATATTCACGAAAAGGGCTTCTATTGATGATAAAGAAGAAGATGTAGAATGGTTAGGATTGTTGTAGTGGTGGTGGTGTCGGGTTGACTATTGTGGCCTTTCATTGTATTGCTTTTGGCATAGTCAGATGCTTTGCCGTTGTAGTTCACTTGGCCACCTTGTTGTTGTTGAACATTTTGATCTTGACCCCCACAACAAAAATGAGATGGTATTTCCATCCTACATTGTATGTATTAGAGTAGGGGTCATTCTTGACATAAGTAATAGCCTCAGTATTCAATGGGCATGCATCAATGCTGTGGGGACCTCCGCACCCCATGCATCTCATTTCAGCCACCTATTGCATCACTTGAACGAAGCTTCCTACGGCATTGACATGCAACAATGTCATAGACTAAAGAAGCTTGTAGATCTCGATGACTTGACCTTGTAGTCCGACCATTGCATTCTTATCCATTCCATCTTCTAATCTTCCCCTGTCTCCTTTGTTTCCCCGATTGTCGTTCTGTGATCCAAAGTCATCATCTCTTCATTCCTAACTATTGCTGGCCACATCGTCTAGCGTAGTTTAAATCTTGTTATAGGATGATCTCAACATCCAACCTGTAAACACAACGTCAACAAATTGTTGTATATTCCTGCTTAGCCCAAAATAAAATTGCTCCAGCAAAAGGCATCCAACGATTCTATGGTGAGGGCATCTCTTGATCATCCTCTTGAATCTTCTCCACGTGTCGATCAAATTCTCACTATCTCGTTGCTCGAAAGTCATCAGGCCCTACCTTCTTCTTACGTTTTCAATGGGTCGGAAAAACTTCTTCATGAATTTTTCAATCAAGCTATCCCAATTTGTAGCTTCCCCTTCCTCTAGGGAGTTCGCCAATTATTTTGCTTCATCGTGTAGTGTTAGTGGGAATAACACTAAATGTATCTAATCTCACAATATTCCAGACATGTTTAACGAAGTGCAGATAGTATAAATTTTTTTGATATGCTCATAGGGATCTTCACGTGGATGTCCCTCAAATTGTCCAGCATTTGTGATTATTTGAAGCATTACAGGTTAGGTCTCAAACCTTATGTTTTTGTCGAATATTGGATATGCGATACATGGATTGAATGCGTAAAGGTTTGATAATGCATATGATCTATTGGGGCGGTCCAGATCATGAGCTAAGTATAAGTGATTCTGCTCTGGGGCATTTCAGTTGGCAGGGTTATTATTGTTATTCTGATTTTCCATATTGACTCGATTTTTCTCTGCCTCTGTCTGCAGTTTCTTCGAAATGTTCACTCAATTTTAGGGTCAAGGTGGAATTCAGATGTTCGCCTTCACTCATAAATTTGTTCATGGACTTTTCAGCTAAAGGACATGATTCAACTGAAATTGAACTTCTGCATAATTTAGTGCACAATTAAGTTAAATAGAAAAAGTTAAAATTCCCCAACAATGATGCCAAAAAGTTGGTTTGTAGATAGAAGCGTTTATGCATTACGTTTTCACAAGTATTATTCTCGTATATTCATCATGAGTGGTAAATAGAGTAATGCGATAAAAGGTGCATTCCTATTCATGCGTTGCTAGATTGGTAAAGATAAATGTTATCGCACAAGTTTTCCTGGTAAATCCAGGGTCAAACACAAGGAATTTAAGCTCCTAATTAATCCTATTACGAATTGAATCATATGGTATAAGCTATACAGTATAATTATGAACAATATGCTAATTTTCCTAACTATTTACATTATTATGCTTGGCGATGCAAGGTGAGCATGGCGAGATGGAAAAATGAAATATGAACTCATTATAAGCATGGCGAGGAAGGAAAAGTTTGATTGTCTACATGCAATAATTTGTGCTTTAGTACTTCAAGGCGATACAAAACATGTATTAACTAAGAATTAGGGTGAGCAATCTCTCAGTGCTTTTGCCATACTTACTCACCTTTTGAGATGTAAATACACAAAGTTAAGCAATGAATTGTATATGATCATCTTAAATGTTTTATTAGTACTTATCCTTAATTAAGACGCACAACCTTCCAGTGCTTTTGCCATACACAGTATCGTCTCGGTAATGTATGTAAAGGATGAGTTCAGCGATATGATCATATTACTACAATCTTCTCGCCACTCGGTGAGCTAAATGCAGCTCTCACTTGTCAGACGTTCACAATCTATAGCATTGCTTCTTTTCTCGAATGCACAATGTTAAGATATTCGTGTTTAACTTGGCAAAACTCATAGCACATCTATTCTGATTCTCTAAGTATAAAAAACACACGTTATTACTATTTAACTAACCAAACATATTAAACATGGAAATAATAAGAAATGCATTACTTTAATAAAACTTCCTTTAGGCCTCTCGGCCATGGTGTTTATTTTACAAAACAACACAACAAAATTACAAAGTGAAATATAGCAGAAGATGTTACACCGCAAAGTTTGATTTTTCATACTCGTGGCTCTAATTTTTGCCTATTGATGAGGGGGAAGATGGAGGGGATGATTCTCTCTCTCTTTTGTTCTAAGCTCTTACCTAAAACTTGAGAGAAGAGAGAAGATGAACGATGTAAGAACTTACTCTCCAACCAAATGTGCATACTTTGTTCTGGAGTGAGAGGCTTTCTTTAAAGACGATAGTTGATGCTGAGAGGATGCCACACGCCATTAAGACCTCTGAAAAGCTATAGCGGTACTGCGCAGACATCCTTTCGTCCTTTTTTCTAATTTCCTGCCAACCACTTTTGCTAGTTAATGCCTTAGACTCCTAGCTTGTACTTCTTTCATCGTAAGGGTTGAACGGATCTTCTCATGTAAGTATGATATCACCGAGCTTCACTTTAGTTTGCCTAAAATCATGCGATAAAAGCACTAAAACATAGTAAAACAGGGATAAAGTTCTTTTGTATCATACATTTTGCAGAATAATCAAATCACCCACTTTTTCCTCTATTTTCTTCTATTTTCATGTGATAAGACTTCACTATTTTATTTAAAAGGCTATAATAACTCTATTTCTAAAAATCATCACTCTTCATATTATCTTATGTTTCCCAAGTTACTTCTTCCACCTTGTGGCGTCTCCAAAGAACCTTGAGTAGTGGATGAACTTGCTTCTTAGTACTTGCTCTTTCTTATTAAGATTTTGCACGAGCTCTTCCTTATAACTCAGATCTTCTCTCAACTCAACTAGTTTCACTTCTAACACATATTTAGGATCTGGAATATACTTTCTTAGCATGGATACATGAAACACATCATGAATCTGAGCAAGTTCTGAAGGCAACTCAAGTTATAAGTCGTTGGCCCAACTCGTTGCACTTTTACATAGAGTCTAATATATATAAAGCATAACTTACCTCTTCTACCAAAATGAAGAACACCCTTCCAAAAAGATAACTTCATGAAAACTTAATCTCCCACTTCAAACTCAAAGTCTCTTCATCTCTTGTCTACATAGCTTTTTTGCCTATCTTGAGATGTCTTAAGATTCTCTCTTATCAACTTAACCTTAACTGTGAAGCTTTCACTAACTCTTGACCGACTAACTGATGTTCCCCCACTTCGCTCCAACAAAGTGGAGTTCTACAGTGTTTACCATACAAAGCCTCAAAGGGTACCATTTCAATACTAGAATGGTAACTACTATAAACAAACTCCATAAATGACAAATGAGTTTTTTAACTTCCCTTAAATTGAAGGACACACACTCTTAACATGTCCTCAAGGCTCTGATGGTTCTCTCTGACTGCACATATATTTGGGGATGAAAAGTAGTACTCAACTTTAATTTAGTCCCTAAAGCTTTTTGCAAACTAGGCCAAAACTTAGAGGTAAACCTCATATCTCTATCTAAAACTATGGAGATTGGTACTTCTTATTGACTCACTATCCTATTGACATAAAACTTAGCTACGTAAAACACATAGCTAGTTGGTCTAGCATAAATGTTGCTCTGATGGTTATAAACATTGATGTCTTAGTGAGCCTATCAACAATCACCCAAATACCATCGTGTCCACTGGAGAAGCAAAGTAATAGAAAGAGAAAATCCATAATTATATATTCCCACTTCCACTCTAGCATTGGTAGTGGATTAAATAGTCCTTCTAGTCTCTACCGAACCGGCTTAACTTGCTGATAAATCAGACATCTATCAACATACATTGCTATCTCTCGTTTCATCCTACTGCCAATAATTTTTCTTCAATGTTCTGTACATCTTGGTGTTACTTGGATGCATAATGTAAGTTGAACTATGAACTTCTAAGATCGCATCTTTCAACTCTCTGACACTTGGAACACATAGCCTACCTTGCTTAACTATGGCTCCATCTGACCTCAATAGACGTTTAGCCTTTTGGCCTTGTTTGGACTTCCCAAGCCTTTTCTCGAGTTGACTGTCTTCTCACAATCTCAACCACTAGAGAAGTCATAACTTGAAACTGAGTTAATAAGCTCTCTGAACTCTCTGCATACACCACTACCCTAAAACTCTTTAGCTCTCTCTATAAAGCTACTCGAATAACGCACAAGGCACTATTCGAAAGTCTTGGCTTCCTACTCAAAGCATCTGCCACCATATTAGCCTTACCTGGATGGTAGTTTATGGTGCAGTTATAATCCTTGATGAGCTCTAGTCATCTTTTCTATCTCAAGTTTAGTTCCTGTTGATCAAAGATATATATCAAACTCTTATAGTCCATAAAAATATGGCACTTCTCACTAGACATATAATGTCTCCATATTTTTAAAGCTAACTTTACCACTGCTAACTAAGGGCCATGAGTAAGGTTGAAGGCCATGAGTAAGGTAATCACACTCATGCCTTTTCAACTGTCTCGAAGCATAAGCTATTACCTTTCCTTCTTGCATGAGCACACATCCTAGACCTTGTCTTAAGGCATCATAATAAAACCTTATACTCCTTTCTTGTAACCAGAAGTGTCAAGATGGACATTGTGACTTAATCTCCTCTTTATCTCTTAAAAACTTTGCTCGCAATTTTCTGACTAAACAAACTTAGTATTCTTCCTTGTCAATGATGACAAAGGTAATGCTAACACTACTACAAAATTTGAATTACTTGACGTTAATAAAGTGTTAAGTAAACCTATACTTGACATTTTAAAAAGCGTCAAGTAATCGACTGTCAAGTAATTACTTGACACTAAAAAATCGTCAAGTATTATATTTCTTAACGTTATTTCATGTCCACTAAGATATCATACTTGATGTTTTTTATGTGTCAAGTAAGATAGTATACTTGACGTTGTTTACATGTCAAGTAAGATATTTTACTTGACAATTTTTACAGTGTTAAGTAAACCTATACTTGACGTTTTAATTAGCGTCAAGTAATCGACTATCAAGTATAGTCATATTACTTGACACTAAAAAATCATCAAATATTATATTTCTTAACGTTATTTTTGTGTCCACTAAGATATCATACTTGACTTTTTTTACGTGTCAAGTAAGATAGTATATTTGACGTTGTTTACATGTCAAGTAAGATATGTTACTTGACAGTTTTTACACGTCAAGTAAGATAGTATACTTGATACTATTTACACGTGAAGTACGATAGTATAGTTGATTTTTTTTATATGTCAAGTAAGGCAGTATAATTGACAGTTTTTACATTCCTCATTTCTCATTTCTTACTTTACATTCATTCAAATAAAGAGATAGATTCATCAACAAAATAAATCTTTAAATCAACAATAATTTCATTCTTCAACAATAAGTCATATGTATACATAATTTACAATAATATTGTACAAGCAGTGTGATTATTCATGTCTCTCTACAAACTACTCTCAATTTACGCTGATAAATAAAATTACTAACTATAAGACTTTAAAACATTAAATTATGTTTTGACCCTCAATAATTACGTCTTTTTGAGTATTAATACTTTATGAAGCCTCATAGTAAGTTTCACCAAATAATTCTTGAAGCAACAACCTACAATAAAATTTAGCAAGTTTTAGCAAAAAAGAAAAACAATTCATCTTTAAAAGTTTGTAATCCGATCATCTAAACACATACATATATAAAACGATACTATGAAAGGGTTGCACATTGAGAATGTACATGTTGTACTAACCTTCATACTATAAGGAATCCTCCAGTCCACCATTAGAACAACCATCCTTCAAGTATATTTAACAACAACCATATTAGGAAGTACCTAAGCAAGAAAAGGACAATCATGAATGAAGAATTTAACAAGTCAAAAAGCAAAAATTGTAGGTTATATTAATAATCGATCGTCTAAAGAAAAATAAAAGATATAAACTGCAAACACGTGTTATCCTCAACGAAAATATTATCCTCAACTACTAAGCTTTAATTGAAAATCACTACTGTAAAAATTGGATATTATGTAAATGAAGAGGCTGTGAGTACATTTCTCAAAAAACATACGGATTACAAATTCATTTTGCTTACATTTCTCAAAAAACATACAGATTACAAATTCATTTAGTTAATAAGCAAAATAAATTTACTATTGTCAGTGTACTGTGAGTTCATATTCAAAGTTGATATTACATACAAAACATTATAAGTTTAGTGAGGGAGTTCTTGAACAATAAAAAAAATGTTGTTTTATCTAAAAGCTAAATCATGAGCCACAATCTAGGATAGATAATACCGTACTCTTATAGAACCATAGAAAACTCCTCATAAGTAATAAATGAATTTTCAACATAGCTCACATGGATAAAATCTTTGGAAAACAACTAAAAGTAATGATCCTCAAGGACTTTATGTGAATCAAAAGTTGTAAGATTATCACACATAATAGGATTTGTAAAAGTTGTTAGAGATCTAGAGTGCATAAGTAAGAACAATATATCCATGGAGGAATTAAGAAACAAAATTATGTGGACTTATATTAATTAGGTTTAATAGCAAATCCATATTTACTTTAATTCTTAGTGAGCAATATTTTAATATTGAGAAGATACAGTAATTAAGATTCTTGTCATAACTCCCTCATCTCTTTTTTTATCCTTCTAGCTTGAATTTTCTTTTGGTTAAGTCTGCATTTATTTAAATGGATCCAACTTTAGCTCTTGAGGCTATAATGGGAGTGCATCTGCTACAATTCCTTTTTCAATTAACGTGTTCCTTCCACTCTGAGAAGGAACTATTTTTTTGTTACTCTATCTCCTTTAAGCCCACTTTTCCATTTCAGTTTTAATATTATATTATGCAAAATAATCATAATATGGAGACCCTCAATACTATGAACCAATAAGGCAAAAGACTTTATGTGATCAAAAGTTGTTAGATCCTCAAGACTTACCTTCTGACAACCAAAATAGCAACCATCCAGATTAATAGAACAAAAAAAAAAAAAACTATGATAGTAAATGCCTCTAATGGTATGATTATACTTGAACTTCATGCAAGATTCAGGATATCTCAACTTAAAGAATCAAATAAACTATAAGCAATAAGGAAAAAAAATTGATGTTACAAAATGTACAAGAAATGGAAATGGAGACATAGACTAACCTCAATAACCAAATCTTCTTTGGCAAGATCATAAATCAAGTACTTTAAATTGGCCGAGTAGTGCACAAGAGTGTAATCGTAGTCAAAACCATACACCTGAATGTTGTCTAAGCTCAAATTTTTATTTACATAAATGCCTAGAGAATAACGACATTAAGAACAGAAAATTAATCAAGACATCTTAAGGATACAAATTCAGACATCAGAAGCATAGAGAAAAACAAGTAAAAAAAAAACCTTCAGGATTCGATTTCGGCATTGCTCTGAGCGCTTTAGGAATCTTGTTGAAGCTAAGTTTAGCAGGTCAAATTCCTGACGGATCTTTTGAACTTCCTCACAATCAGGTAGCTAGTGTTACACCTTGAATACCCATTTTCAGCATTGCCTTTGTTGTTTCCTCAAGGAACAATAAAACAATTTAATACATATGATACGTAAAATTGGATATTAAAAAAAAGTGCATAATCTCCATTCATTTGCTACCATCCAAAAACATAAAACGTGTACGTCTTTGCCAACCATGATAGGTTAAACTAACGAACTAATTTATAGCACCTAAAATTAATATGAAACGGTCTAAACAGAATTTTAAAGTCTAAAAATCATCTAGATAAACTTGTTTTATTTCGACAAAGTGTTCGAATAGTAACAAAACTATGCCAAACCTACAAACAAAGGCTTCCAAGCTCTAGAGATCAATCTAAAAAACCCTAAACTAGTTCGAAAGGAAATTTAATTAGAACGTTATACCCACGATTTCTCACAAAAGAGGAATTGGGTCATTAAGGAATGGGTAATGGATGCCCTTTGAAAATGACTAAAGTATACTATTTAAATTTTTCACAATTACCATACAGAACATGTTTACCCACAACATGCAATTTCACAGGTTTATTAATAGAGTTTTAACAGACAATTTGAAGCATTTAAAATGTACCAACATGTTAAACTAAATCGGTCATCAATAATAGTAATAACGTAACATAATGAAATAAAAATCTTTTACCTTTTATATAGTCAATACGCACTATAGACATTTCCTAAATAAAATAAAAAACTAAATATCCTAATTCCTGCATTAGCCGCATAACCTTCAAATAATCATGAAATACAAAAGCAAATGACAACAAGGAACTAAAGATTGACCAAATTTCATTAACGATTCACAAAAAAAAAATATTCTCTAATAGTAATTGAGTATAATACATAAAGAAAAAAGATAAAGTTCAGACAAAATAGAACTTCAAATTTTGAATTCTAACCAAAATACCAACCGAATGCAAGGAGCTATTACTCATGAGCAAATTCACAGAGGAGGAGAAGTACCAACGAGGAAGGTGAAGATCCGAGCATTGGTTAAACAGAAGGTTTGGGGAGAGAATGGTGTTTACAAAATCACCGTGGGTCGAAGTCGAAGTGTTGTGGGTCTCCGTCGGAGTGCAGTGGGTTCTCGTAGGAGTGTCGTGGGTCGTCATTGGAGTGTCGTGGGTCGTCGTCGGAATGTCGTGGGTCACCGGTAGAGTCTGTGTGGTAGCTATCCAAAAAACTGAGAGAACAATGGAGCGCAACAGCGTCGGTGGAGATTGCGGGTTGTGGTTGCGGTCGGTGGAGATTGCATGTTCTTGTGGTCGGTGGCTAGTAAAGATAGAAAGATGCAGAGATGGAGAAGGAGAATACGTTATTGAGGGGCTTAAGGGTTTTGGGAGAGAAAGGGCGGAGATAAAAGGTTTGGAGGGAAATTTTTAATAAATTCATTTTTAATAAAATAATTTATTTTAATAAGTTTTTTTTAGTAAATTTATCCTAACAAGTCTATTTTAGTAAATTAATTTTCAATAAGTTTCTTTTTGTAAACTTATTTTAATAAGTTTGTTTTAATAACTTTCCTTTTGATAACTTTATTTTATTAGGTTTATTTAATAAATTTATTTTATTAAGTTTATTTAATGGAAGGAGAGAAATAAAAAGTATTTTTATATTTTATATTTTTATATTTTTATATTTTTTATATTTTTATATTTTTATACTTGACATTAAACATTAATTTTGAAAGAGTGAAATAAAACTTTTAACTTGTAACGACCCAACTTTCCGGACTAAGCTGAGGTCACTACTCAATACCAAAACTCGACCACACAACATAAAATTCATAACGGACCGGTTACGATTTCTTAAAACGTTAGAAATATTACAAAAAAAAAAAACAGTATCGGGCCCTATTTTAAATCACAGTCACAAAAGTTTCAAATAAAAAACTCAAGTCATCAACTCAAAATCACAAAACCACATATTCTAACAAAAAAACATCAGCGGAAGCAATAAGAAAACCAGACGCGTCCATATGGCCTTCATGCATCCTTCCTGCCTCTCGTCGGTCTGCCCCTCGCTGTGCCCTTACCTGAAAAGTTAAAGAAGAGAAAAGGGTGAGTATAAACATACCCAGTAAGGGACCCACTACTGGGCCCGTTAGGGGACAACAGTTAACTTCCTATTCGGGGGTACCCTACATAACAGTCTAGTGGTTCCGTAGAACGCACATATCAGTCTAGTGCTCCCGAAGGATGCACACATCAGTCTAGTGCTCCCGAAGGATGCACCTATCAGTCTAGTGCTCCCGAAGGATGCACATATCAGTCTAGTGCTCCCGAAGGATGCACACATCAGTCTAGTGCTCCCGAAGGATGCACATATCAGTCTAGTGCTCCCGAAGGATGCACATATCCGTAAGGCACACTACCCCATAGATGAAGCTAACCGTTACCCCTCAGTCCATACTAAACCGTCTACAACAGTCACACCCCAACGACATTCATATTACAGTTCCGCCATAGGCTTTGTCAGTCAGATAGTATAGGTTTAAACAACTACACCCTCAGTTGCTATACGCGTCACCAATTCGCACACCATTAGGGAAAACCCTAGACCCAATCAACTAACCAACCAAAACCGGACTCACTGTCCTTCCCCGTCCAAACTCCATGATCAACATCCAGACCAATGATTACTACATACTGAACCGTAACTTCAAGGTCCATCAACATAAAATCCCAATCTACAATTAGCAGTCACAGTACCTTTACATCAGACAAAATATAATAATAGTGCTTAACAGTCAACACACATACAGTTATTCAGTACAGTCACTAACGTGTAATCCCCTGTGGATTACTACGTTTCCAGCCTCGATCCGAGGTCCAGTAGTAGGAAAACCCTTACCTGAAACTTGGTTATGCCCCTCGATCGAGTCCACGCTCAACGGATCCACCTAAACGAAAACACGAAGGTTTTAATTGATGATACTAGTTGAAGTCATTTTAAATGGTCCTAAGCAACATCTGTTGACTTACCCAAGGAAAAGAAAGCTATCTCCAACCAAGCCTGCCGCGGAAATCCGAGAACTTAAACGTCAACTCCTTAATACCTTAAAGAGATTGAAGATAGGACCAAAGCTTATTCCAATATCCAACTCGAATCGGATATAGCAACATTATGGAAAATCATCAAAAATATCCTTACCGAAAACTCACCGTGACCCGGAGTGGAGGAAGGAAGGCTTAGGTGGCTCGGTGAACAGGGAGCTCGGCTTGGCTTGGAGGCGTTCGGTTCGGCTCGGCTCGGCTCACCCTCGGCTTGGCTCGGCTTGGCCTCGGCTCGGCTCACCCTCGGCTCGGCTCGGCTTGGCCTCGGCTCGGCTCAACTCGGCTCGCGGCTCGACTCAACTCGGCTCGCGGCTTGGCTCAACTCGGCTCGCGGCTCGGCTCAACTCGGCTCGCGGCTCGGCTCAACTCGGCTCGCGGCTCGGCTTGCGGCTCGGCTCAACTCGGCTCGCGGCTCGGCTCGCGGCTCGACTCGCGGCTCGCAACTTGAAACACGGGTCGAACTGGAAACGGGTTCTCGGGTCGGGTCGACTGAAATCGGGGCAACCACGAGCAACGGATCTCCGACGTTCGACGACCGTGAAGAATGGCAGCTTGGAGGCGTTCGACAACCGGCTCCGCTTCAACGCGACGGATAGCGACCGGGCGTCGGCGGAAGGAGGGGCGCACGCCGGTGGCTGGCGTCGTGTGCCCGAGAGGAAATCAGAATAGAGGGGGGGCTGCGGCTGTCGAACGTTGAAGCTAGAAGTTTCGACGACGTGGACGGAGACGGACGACTACCACACGGACGGAGACGGAGAGGATGGATGGCGAAGAGACGAAGGCGGCCAAGGAAATCGTCGGGTGAAGAACGGACGGCTTCGGGCGAGGAAGGGAGAAGAAGAAGAAGAAGAAAATTCACGGCGGGGGGGGGGGGGGGGGGGAGAACGGCGCGCGCAGTAAGTTAGGGTTTCTTTCTTTTAAAAAAAATATATATATATATATATATATATATATATTAAATTAAATAATAATAATAATAATAATAATAATATTCAATAATAATAATAATAATAATAATAATAATAATATAATTAATAATAATAATAATGTAATAATAATATTAAATAATAATACTAATAATATTAATTAATAGTAATAATAACAATAATAAATTATAATAATAATAATAAATTATAATAATAATATAATTAATATCATATTATTATTATAACAATTTACAAAACATTAAATTAAAAAAAATTTCGTATCCCCACAAAAGATAAAATTTACCTCGAAAATTCGGGGCGTTACATAACTATACTTGACGTTATTTCCAAATCAAGCAAATGCCAACTATACTTGAAGCTAAAAAAATCATCAAGTAAAATCTCCACTATACTTGACACGACACAAAATGTCAAGTAAAGACTAACGTAAAATAATTCGAAAAATTTGGTGAAAATTTTATCTTTTTCAAAATAGTTTTTTTCGCGTCAAGTAAATGTTCGCAATACTTGACGCGAATAAAACGTCAAGTAAAATGTCCTTTATACTTGACGCGAAAAAAACGTCAAGTGAAGGTTAACGTAAGATAATTCAAAAACCTTCGAAAAACTCCGCTTTTTTGAGACTATACTTGACACTTTTCCTTTAAAATGGTCAATACTTGGCATTTTTTGAAAAAAACGTGATAGAAATAGCTAGTGTCAAGTAAAGTCGATTTTGTAATAGTGTAATATGAAGAAATCCTCAACAAACTGCCTATAGTAACCTGCTAAGCCAAGGAAACTACGTACTCCAATCGCACAGGTCAACCTTTCACCACAAACCATGGCATTTTTTATCTCTCGACAAAATTGACTAGTTGTTGGTGAAAATCAACTCATAAAATAATAAATTTTCTAGTTTTCAATAATATACATTTTTATTTTTATACTAAAACAATAATTTTCTAGTATTAATTTTTAATTATGTATGCTTTTTGTAAAAACAAGGCACAACGTAAAGATGAATAGCTAGAATATATGATATTAAAATAAACAAAATAAAATATATAACTAATAAAATAAATAATAAATTAAGAAAATATAAAATATAAAAATATAAAAGTCTCCAAAATAAATCTCAATGTCTACTCTCTCCATTTTATTTTGAAACCCAACCATACGTGTCTTCCAAGATCCACAAATAAATCTATATTTATAGGCAACATGGCAAGTAGATATTGAATTATCATGGATACTAATGTTGTGTCATATTTAGATACATGGACGACAAATAGAATTGTTATATTTTGATACTTGGCAATAGACATATGGGCATCTATTTAACATATAATTATAATATTTATAATAATATAATGTTAACTTTTAGCTTTACTTTCATTTTTATGATATTATGTAAAGTTAGCTTTGATATGGGAAATTTTCATAAATATAACAAACCGACAAAATGTTTACAGCTCTTTAACAAAATGGAAAAGCTCATGAAGATGGTCATTTTTTTAAATATTCCAGGTTTGCCCTTCCTTTTCATCGCCTTTCTTCTCTACCTCTTCTGCAATTTTTTTTTCTTTCCATTGTCTTTCTTCTCTTCCTCTTCTTTTTTTTTTCAATGTTTTTCTCAAACTATTATTTGGTTCAAGATCGTGTACTAAATATAAAAGATCTATTTTTTTATTTTTTTACAAATTGTTATTTAATTGTTCAAGATCGTGTACTGAATATAAAAGATCTTGAAAAAAACGTTGTTTAGATTTTGGGTAGTCAAATTGAAATGATCGTGTTTCAAAGAATCTTTAAAAAATCGTTTAGATTTAGATAGCCAAATCTAAACGACCGTGATAAAATCTAAACAATCGTGTACCAAGTCTAAACGATCGTGTAACCAAATTAAACGATTGTGTACAAAGAATCTTGAAAAAAAATCATTTAGATTTGGCTACCCAAATCTAAACAATCAAATTTAAACGATTGTGTACCAAATATATTACGTGCGTTGTTAACAGTGGTATTTTTGTTATTTTCCATTATGGTCCGGTAGGCTTTTTCCATTTCGAAACTATTTTATACAGTGTAAATATTTTTCCGCTTTGTTATATTCTTTAAAAGACCCGTTTTGATATCATATTTTATTTAAATAGCTCTTTTTTTTTGAAAAACATTGTTTTGCATATATTGAAATTTAAATTCATGAGCTTTAAAGAGGTTAAGTTTAACAATTTTGTTTTAAGTTGGTAGATCTTTTTTTTAAATACACCCTAATTATAGAGATTTGGTAGCAGAGGTATTTTTGTTCATATCATTAAATTTTTAAATAGTATTAAAATGTAACGACCCGAACTTTTAAACTAAGTTAAGGTCATTACTAAAAAGATAAACATCAAAAGACACTTTTTTAAAAAGAGGATAACTAAAATCTTTATAAAATTAATATCAAAACGTTCACGAAAAACATAAGATTATCAAAATTAACGAAAATAATTTGAAAACGTGACCCGCGGGTTCTAACAATTTTAAAGAACTAAAAACAAATAAATAGAATAAAATCTTTAAGTAAAATGGTTAAATTTTAAACATACTGAAAGACATATAAATGAGTGTGGAAGCTGAACTGTGTCCCCATATTGCATGTCACGGATCCCTCGCTGTCGCTTGCTAGCTTCTTAAGTTCTTTACCTTAGCCTGAAATATTAAACATAGGAAAGAGTGAGTATATAAATATACTCAGTAAGGGACCCACTACTAGTCCCGCTAGGTGATCTGTTAACTTTCCGTTAGAAACATAATCATAACGTTGTGTGTCCAATGGAGCACACTTGAGTGAGTGAAACCTTACGAACACCCCTAAATCGTGCGAGTTATCCCGTAGGAATACCCCTAGTCGTGTGAGTGATCGCAGGTACACACTCCATAAACATATATGTAATACGTAGGTACACCCCTAATCGTGCGAGTGGTCCCGTCAGAACACCCCTAGTCGTGCGAGTGATCCCGTATACACTCCATGAACATATATGTAATACGTAGGTACACCCCTAATCGTGCGAGTGATCCCGTTGGAACATCCCTAGTCGTGCGAGTGACCCCGTATACACAATATAACTATCCTTTAACCGTGCATGTGATCCGTAGGTACACCCCTAAATCGTGCGAGTGATCCCGTAGGAACACCCCTAGTCGTGCGAGTGACCCCATAGATAGGACCACAATACAGGTGGGGTAAAAAGCTTAACAGACAAAGTTAATAGACACACCACAATCCCAAGCATGTAACATCATAATAAACATCTTAACATGACATGAATATTAATCGTAACGTCCTTATTCATGTGATTAATATATCATGTATCATAAACATCATAAACATACCAATCATCATCGTCAATCATAGTATTAGTCATCATCATCAATTTTAATATCAATCATCATCTATAGCATCACATTATGCATCTTAGCTACCATCAATGCATAATTGTAAATACATGCAGTCTCTTAAATTTAGTTCGAATGTCTAATAGTAGAATCCCTTACCTTGAGATTGTCTAAAAGTATTTCTTTGCTGAAAGTAATTTCCCAATTAAAGTAGATTCTAAACAATAAGAGAAAATCAATAACTTAATTAATAAAATTTACGAATGGCTAGTATCTAAAATTTTCCAATTTAACTTATCCAAAATTTAAGGTTGAAACCAATTCAACCTTAATTACGAAAAATCCAAGATTAAATCTAAAAATTTAACCAACTGAACCTTTAAAGAAACTCCAATTAGATCCAAAATTAAATTAATAAATTATTAATTTAATTACCTTGGCTTACCAAACTTGACCAAATGGAGGTTGAAAAATTATCTAAACCTTGATGAGAAAATTCATCAATTCTTCGAGTTTTATCTTAGAGAAGAAGATGAAGAACCTTTTTCTCTTTCCTTTATTTTCTAACTTAAGCATTCCAATGCTATTTATAAACTCAAATAATAACAATAATATTTATTATTATTATTATTTTCTTTTCCTTTTAGGATATATATATATATATATATATATATAATACCAAATATATACATATATCTTTATTTTCATTATCTTTCCTAAATAAATGTCTTAAATGCACAAAATCTTAGACATTTATAACCATTAATAATAATAATAATACATCTTTTATTATTATTATTTTTCTCTCACCAAAATCTACAATAAACATATATATTGATTTAAATCATTATTCTCTCTTTTAAATAAATATATATCTTTTTCGTCCAATCAAAATCAAACATCTCTCTCCTCATGGATTATCTTATTTTCAAAACAAATATAATTATATTCCATAATATAATTAACTACACTTTTCCAATTTATTAATTAAATATATATATATATATATATATATATATATATATATATATATATATATCCATATATATATATATACTCAATTAAATCCAATTCCACCAAAACTAACTTTTCCCTCCAAAATCTCAAATTAACTTAAATCCTCAATTAATTTAATTAATCAAATCTTTTCCAATAAATCACTTATAACTTCCAACATGAATTATCTTAACCCAACCATAACAACTCCACTACATAATCAAGATTTATCTTTCTGCAGAATAATTAATTATCTTCTACAATAATTAATTATTATTTATCTTTCTCCAAAATAATTAATTATCTTCCATAATAATTAATTATTATTTATCTTTTTTTCCTAATAATTAATTATCTTTCACAATAATTAATTATTATTTATCTTTCTCGAAAATAAATATTCTTTTATAAATAATTATATTTACCCAAAATATAATTATTTTTCCTTTTCTCCCTTAAAAATATTCTTTCTCAAAAATACAATTATCTTTTCCTTAAATAATTATATTTCAACAAATATAATTTTCTTTTCCTTTAACATAATAACTATATATATTTTCACATATACATATAATTATTAAATTTACAACAAACTTTCCACCCTACAATTTAATTAAATAACATCCATAATTATTTAATTAAATTCAACTTCAACAACACTAAAATCCACAACTTTACTTAATCCTCTTTAACCTACAATTTAATCATAAAGTTAACAAACACCACATGCCAAAACCTCTCATTAATTAAATATTCATCCAACAAATATTTAATTAATTTCAATTCCCACACAAATCAAATAATTCTCATTAAATGAATTCAAAATAACGCTCAATAAATCAAATCTAATTAAACAAAACTAAAATAATTATCTCCCAAATTATCTTATTTTTTGGGACATTACATAAAATTAGTTGTTTGATCATTTTCATTAAGGTAAAAACTTTGTTTGTCTATTTTTCTAAAATTGTCCTTTTGTTCTGGTCACGTATTCATGAATCACCTAAAAAGCTTAGAACATTTTTAGGAGTGGAAAAGGATTTTTTTTAAAATAATGTGTTTTTATTGAGATGGCATATATATATATATATATTAAATATTTAAATCTCTAAATTTCAATTTTCAAAAATCTCTTTCCAAATTTCAAATTACAATCTCTAAAAATATTTTTTCAAATTTCAAATTTTAATCTCTAATTCTTTTAAAAGAGATATATATTAACAAAATATGTTATTAAAAATATATTAAACAAATATTTGCAATCCATTGGTATTAACAAAATATCTAACTTTTTTTAGAATCACAATGAAAAAAGTATGGCAAGAATAATTTTATTGTATGGAAATTAGAGTATCTAATGTTTTTTAGAATCAAAATATCTAATTCTATTGTATGACAAGAATATCTAATTTTCATTTAGAATCAAAATGAAAATAGTTATGGTAACAAATCATTTTGTTAACATAGGTGGATTGCAAATATTTGTTTAATATATTTTTTAATAACATATTTTGTTAATATATATCTTTTTAAAAATACTTGGAGATTGGAATTTGAAATTTGGAAAGATATTTAATAAGGAAATGTATTTTTGAAATTTGAAATTTGAAAAGATATTTAATAAGAAAGATATTTTTGGAAATTGGAATTTTGAGATTTGAATATTTAATAGGGGTCTTTCCAATAATATAACAAAGCGAAAAATTATTTACACTCAATAGAACAATTTCAGAAATGGAAAAAGTCCATAGGCCCACAATCTGAAATACCAAAAATACCCCCAATAAACGTGTGATTAATCGTTCGCGCACGCCCAATTAATGTTATTAAACGATTATTAGACACCATCGTGTAGAATAATATACAATTGATACACGATCTTGTAAATTATCAAATATATAAAATGATCAAAAAATAAATGCTAAACGATAATGAAAGACTTTAGATATAAACGATCGTGTAGATTATCTTTAACGATTATCTCATATGTGCATCTGATCATGTATGAAAGTATAAACGATTAAAAACGATCATCATACACGATTATGTACATTACCATATATCTAAACGATAAGGTAATAAACAGTAAAATATGACGAAAAACTTTAGATGTAAACAATCATGTAGAGTAGCTTCAACGATCCTATATGTAACTATAGACGATCATTTAGAGAAAGTAGCTCAAATCACTCATAATTACAAAAATACCATCAAAATGAAGGGGCTATAACAAGGTGAAGGCTCTTGCTTAGACTTTTCATCTTCTTTACAATCATTTATCTTCTTCACTACTTTTTTGTTGTTCATCTTCTTCGTCAATCATTTATATTCTTCTAACTACTTCAACAGAACTATAGAATTTCTTCTTCATCAATCGTTCTTCACCTTCGGTTGTTCAAGAATTTGTTTTCGACAAATTATCAGAAGCTTGAATGTTCCACCACTATCAGCCATACTTCAACAATAACAAAATGAGAAAGAAATTGCATATACAAAAGTCCTGGAGAAAAATAGACCACCTACTTGTAGCCTTGGTCTTCTTGATGGCGATGAAGAAGTTAATACAATGGTGAAGTATGCAACAACACTTTGCTCTACAATTAGTGTCTTATTCATTATGTTCTCCTTTCTTTTGTTTAATGTTGCTTAATTTCCAAATAAAACACGATTATGTTGTTTCTTTTTCTTTACAGGAAACTGACGTTTTGGAACCATAAAGTAGTTTGGAAACAATAGCAACTATAGATTTAAAAACACCCAAAACACAAATATTGCCGCAATAAATATAATTATATCGTGTAGACAAAGATAGAAGTCTAACTCTGTTTGGATGTGTTTTCTTCATAATGTCTCTGTACATTCTTACTTTATGTGCTTGCAGATAGATGAAGAAGAAGAAGAGAACAACGAAATCATAAATTTAGAAACACAAAAAATACAAGTGTTCACACAGGTTTTAATTTGTTTAATATACAACTAGTTTCACAATCGTTTATTTATGTTAAATGATCGTTTATATATATTTTACAGGATCGTTTATATATTTCACACGACTGTTCATTTAGTTCACACACATTTTAATTTCTCTGCTATTCAACTGGTTTCATGATCATGTATTTATATTATACAATCATTTATATATTTTACACAATCGCGTTACATATTTAAATGATCTTTATATTGCACAACTGTCCACATTTTCTTGCACAATCATTTTGACAACACATTCTCTTTTTAAATTCAAACAATTGAAGTTGAAGATGGAGAAAACAAAGAGGAAGCTGAAAATAGGAGCCAGGAAGACAAAACAAAACGAAGCCAGATTCAATTGGGAAATATTGTAATCGTTGAAGAGAAAATTAGAAAAACAAGATGACAAACGTGAGGAAGAAAATAAAAAATATACAACAAAAGTGAAACAAAAGTTGATAGAAGATGATGATGTTGATAATTAGGAAACTGAAGAAGAAATTGACACTGATATCAGTGAAGAACATGCAGCACAAGAACTGGAAACAAGAAAGAAAAGAAAAAATAAAATAATTGTGGTGAGTAAAAAAAGACAAAAGTTTCAAAAATGATATGGAGACAACCAATCTCAACACAAGAAGAAAATATCAAGAAAAACGAAAGAAGAATGTCAACTCAAGAATATATTGATTCCGCTCCATCCTTTGATCTAAAAATTTCTCAATATTTTAGAGGTGATTGATAGTGTTTGTAAAGCTTCAAATCTTTAAATTTAACTTTTGAAAATTTCTTTATTTTATACTCGAGTAATTTGTATTCCATTTCACTCTTTATATCCTAAACTATCCTGTAAAACGTATTCCATTTCACTCTTTATATTTTATACTACATAGTCTTTTAAACAATATCCTTCATGTTTGCGTAACTTGTATAGAAGCATCGTTGCTATGTAAAATGTACAACAACATATATTACCATCACGTAAATCATATAACCAGATCGTTTAGATAAAATCACAGATCGTTTGGACATAATTATACGATTGTTTATATATATTAAACAATAAGCTTAAATAATCGTTTACACATATCATTTAAAATTATGTGCTGACATGTTGAATGCGATTCGACATTTTAAAAAAGCATGCAAATTTACAATATTGCCTCTTTGGTAAAAACCAACAATATATGTACCGTCTTCTTTGTTTTCTGTCACTTCACAATATACAAACGCACTAATCACTTTGCTTTTCGTCTGAAAGATTTCTTATTCCCTTACTTCTTTTCTCTCAAACGTCCATTTTTCTCTTCAACGTCAAAAGGTATGTTTCAATATAACTCTAAATTTTTGTTACTGAACTTCTCGTACTATGACATTAAGCATTTTTGATTCGTTTAAAGTTTTATTCTCGAGATTGTTAAACATTTCAATTTATTATTATTTTTCGATTAATTGTATTATGAACGTCTTTCTGTTTGGATTAAACGATCTGTTACATCAAGTAAACGATACTTTAACCTAGACTAGAAGATCGTGTATATTTGATTCAAAGATACAATATATAGTCTAAACGATGTTTAGTGCTTGCATATTAATTTTAGGGTTTAGTGTTTTATAAACAATCGTGTATATAACAAAAATATATTATGATCATTATTTTTAAGATGGCTGTACCTAGAAACAAATACTTTCCTGTCACTATCTCATGCCAAGTGCACAAGATTGGCACTCTTATTAAGGATAAACTGACTAAGGAATTTCTGCAAATGTTCCACAAAACAATTTTTTGTCTAATACTAAATGTCAACATGGTCTTAAACAGCCAGTTAATCCGTCATTTCTTGCTGAGGCAGATACCTAAAGAAGTCAACCCAAATGGAATCTATTTTTCTATTTTGGGAAAAAATGTCCATTTCACCCAAAACGAATTCAACATCATAACCGGATTGTGGCAAACCAATGTAACATTGGATAAAAATTATGACAATAAGTGCCTACAAAGCCTTCAATTGGATTACAAAACAAGAAGATAATAACGTGCTTGGAAGTTAAGGAAATTTTCAAAAATTTTGACTTTACGAATAATGATGATGCTGTGAAGGTTGCCTTAGCTCTTTTTATTGAAACTGTGATTGTCAGGATGGATAAAAAAACGCAGTTTAATATGGATGTTTTGAGAAGAGTAAATGATAAAGAAATTTTTAAGAACTTTGATTGGTCAACTTTATTCTGCATTCATTTGCTCAACAACTTGAAAACAATTCTACGAGGGAAAAATGAAGCATACAAGTTAAAGAAGGCAAGAAGTTCGAAAGCAGTGGCATACTACAACGTCAAAGGCTACATACTTGATTTTTAGGTGATTTTTATTTGTTTATATACTTTAGTTAAATACAAACTAAACATCAAAGATTAACATATTTGTTTGACTGTTTTAGATGTGGACTTATGAAACACTCTCAACAACAAATGAGCACCAAACCACAAAAGATAGTAAGAGATCAATCCCTAGAATATTAAGATGGAATTGTACATAAGCTTCATCGTACAAAATGTTGCAGAAAAACATATTCAACAACAAAAATGTAAGTAAAAATTGTCAGCGATCATTTAAAAAAAATTGCACAATCATTTACAGTTGAAACATGATCGATCTTGTATCATTTTATAGATGATCGTTTAGCTTAATGTAATATCGTTTAATTGATACCATATCGAGTATCATATGATTTTATAGACAATCGTTTACTAGCTTAGTTTGATATACAACGTATTAACTATTCTCTTATTATAACATTGCAGATAGTTGTTCAACCTAAACTGAAGCTATCAACCCAAGAGAAAGCTTTCATGAAGAGTCAAATTCAAGGGGATCATAATATTGAAATTAAGGACGATGAATCCATGTCAGATATTAATAGAAGTGATACCAATACTCCTGCTGATATTATGAACAATCAATCAATGGATCATAATGACTTGAATAATATGCGATCAACCTTATCTCCACTGTTTCAGTACAATGAAAATGTTGGTAGACTTAATTATGCTATGCAACCATCACCACGAAGAAAAGAAAGACAAACAGTGGTTGACCAATCTGAAATGCATCCAATAACCAACAAGAAACGTTCTTAGATCCAATGACAAACCAGAACGAAGTCATTCGAAATCCTACAAAAAACTAAAAAATGACATCAATGAAGTTTGTAAGGATTTATCCACATTAAGTTTTATAGTCTGTAGGATGGATGACGCAATTAGAAAGCAATAGTTGGAGCTTTCAGAAATGAAACACATGTTGGAGAGATTGGTCCAGGTAAACTTTGGTTTCATAAAGTATTTCGTTTATCAGTTGTTTAAATAGACGATCGTTTAACTAAAATATCCGATCGCCTATCATATTTCAACAATTGATTATCACAGTTACACGATTGTTTAGATAGGATACATCATCGTTTGCTTTTGTATACATGATCATTTAGCAATCGATTTATTTTATTTTATTTTTATTTTTATTTATTTATTAGAATCAGGTCAAGGGAATGATGATACTCATCACTTCTAAGATGATCTTCATGATGATTATGATGATTTTAATCATGACAATATGGACAAAAATAATGATCATAAAAAAAGAGAAGATATGATAAGCAATTAGCAACCATATGTTGAAGAACAACATACTCAAGAACTTACCATGGAAACTTAAAGGTTAACATTTCATTCATTATTTACTGCTTTATATTGATGAAAATTGCTTACATTTTAGATAAGTAACAATTGTATTTTTTTTCTTTTTCTCTTTTTTTTTTCTCATTTTGTTTAGGAAACAAAAAACAACATCACCAGAACATCAAGAGGAATCAGGCAGTGATATTAGCATAGATGGTAGGGATGCAGACTTACTATTAACTATAAGCAATATATCTGATAATATGAATGTTCAAAATCAGAAAGAAAAAAACCTGCCATAAATGATTACTACTCTTCCACTTATGAGCTAACCACTTCCACTTTGTGAGATATTACCATCAAGTACTCTTAAAGATCTTGCATTAGCTCCATTGGAACAAATTTTTAAAATTCACGAAGTGCCACCATCAATTTCAATTATAAATGAAGTATGTCAACTGGTATGTATACACAACAACTGTGTAGTCCTTTGAATTAAGAGTTTGTTTCTTATCTAATATTATGCATCGTAGGGATCAAACAGTTACTTTGATTGAGATACAAAAAGAAAATGAACCAGTAGCTGAGGAACGAAGTTAACAATTGACAATGTGCAACAATCTACTTTAGCTGAAAAAATAGATACTCAATTGGTATGTATGCACAACAATTGTGTAGTCCTTCGAATTAAGATTTTTTTTTCTTATCTAATATTATGCATTATAGGAAATACAAAAAAAAATGATCAAGTAGTTACTTTGGTTGAGATACAAAAAGAAAATGAACCAGTAATTGAGGAACAAAGTTCAATAATTGACAATGTGCAGTAATATACTTCGACTGAAAATATAGAATCTCAATTGGTATGTATACACAACAAATGTGTAGTTGTAACGCCCCGAATTTTCGAGGTAAACTTTTCTTACGTTTTATATAATTTTTCGGGAATGTTAAATTTTGGAGTAATTTCTGAAAATTCCGAATTAATATTTGTAAATTTATATAATAATAATATAATAGTAATTATATTATTATTATTATTATTATTTATTATAACCTTTATATATAATTTAATATTAATATTATCTTTTATTATTATTATTAGTATTATTATTATTGTTATTAATTAATTATTAAAAGTTAATGTATATATATATATATAATAATATTTTATATATTATTATTAATTAAAAGTTATATATATATATATAATAATAATTTTTTTTATAAATTGAACCCTAAAACGCGCGCGAGCCCCCCCATTCATCTTTTTTTCGTTTCGTCTTCCTCGTGCGCCGCAGCCATCTCTCTCTCCTTCCGTTTCAGCGCCGTCGTCCACCATCTCTTCTCCGTGCACGGCGTCACCTCCATCCCCATCAAACCATCGCATTCCGTCCCTGTTTCCATCTCTGGCGTCGGCAACGTCTTCGAATTCAGCATTTTCGTCCGCGGCGGCTCCCTCCCATTTCGGATCTCCTCTCGGTTTCAAATCGTCCCACCGTGTCCGCCGTCAAGCCGTCGTCCTCCGCCGCGTGAAAACAGAGCAGTCGTCGGACTCCTCCCAGCCGCAACACATCCCCGTCATCGAACGCCCGAAGGTTGTCGTTGAGGTTGCCCGTTTTCAAGCCGATCCGACCCGAAAACCCGAATAAAATCCGACCCGTGTTTCAAGCTGCGAGCCGAGCCGCGAGCCGAGCCGCGAACCGAGTTAAGCCGCGAGCCACGAGCCGAGCCGAGAACCAAGCCGAGTTAAGCCGAGCCGAGCCGAGTGAGCCGAGCCGCGAGCCGCGAACCGAGCCGAGAACCAAGCCGAGTTAAGCTGAGCCGAGCCGAGCTGAGTCGAGGCCAAGCCGAGCCGAGCTGTGAGCCAAGGCCAAGCCGAGCCGTGCCGAGAGTGAGCCGAGCTGTGAGCCGAGGCCAAGCCGAGCCGAGCCGAGAGTGAGCCGAGCTGTGAGCCGAGGCCAAGCCGAGCCGAGCCGAGAGTGAGCCGAGGCCAAGCCGAGCCGAGCCGAGAGTGAGCCAAGCCAAGCCGAGCCGAGCCACCTAAGCCTTCCTTCCTCCACTCCGGGTCACGGTGAGTTTTCGATAAGGAGTGTTTTGATGAATTCCCTAATGTTGCTACATCCGATTTGAGTTTGAATATTTGAAATAAGATCTGGTCCTACCTTTTATCCCTTGAAGGTATTAAAGAGTTGACATTCGAGTTTTCTGGTTCCGCGGCAGGCTTGGTTGGAGATAGCTTTCTTTTCCTTGGGTAAGTCAACGAATGTTGCTTAGGACCATTTAAAATGACTTCAACTAGTATCATCGATTAAAACCTTCGTGTTTTCGTTTAGGTGGATCCGTTGAGCGTGGACTCGATCGAGGGGCATAACCAAGTTTCAGGTAAGGGTTTTCCTACTACTGGACCTCGGATCGAGGCTGGAAACGTAGTAATCCACAGGGGATTACACGTTAGTGACTGTCCTGAATAACTGTATGTGTGTTGACTGTTAAGCACTGTTATTATATTTTGTCTGATGTAAAGGTACTGTGACTGCTAATTTGTAGATTGGAATTTTATGTTGATGGACCTTGAAGTTACGGTTCAGTATGTAGTAATCATTGGTCTGGATGTTGATCATGGAGTTTGGACGGGGAAGTACAGTGAGTCCGGTTTTTGTTGGTTAGTTGATTGGGTCTAGGGTTTTCCCTAATGGTGTGCGAATTGGTGACGCGTATAGCAACTGAGTGTGTAGTTGTTTAAACCTATACTATCTGACTGACAAAGCCTATGGCGGAACTGTAATATGAATGTCGTTGGGGTGACTGTTGTAGACGGTTTATTATGGACTGAGGGGTAACGGTTAGCTTCATCTATGGGGTAGTGTGCCTTATGGATATGTGCATCCTTCGGGGGCACTAGACTGATATGTGCATCCTTCGGGAGCACTAGACTGATGTGTGCATCCTTCGGGAGCACTAGACTGATGTGTGCATCCTTCGGGAGCACTAGACTGATGTGTGCATCCTTCGGGAGCACTAGACTGATGTGTGCATCCTTCGAGAGCACTAGACTGATGTGTGCATCCTTCGGGAGCACTAGACTGATGTGTGCATCCTTCGGGAGCACTAGACTGATGTGTGCATCCTTCGGGAGCACTAGACTGATGTGTGCATCCTTCGGGAGCACTAGACTGATGTGTGCATCCTTCGGGAGCACTAGACTGATGTGTGCATCCTTCGGGAGCACTAGACTGATGTGTGCATCCTTCGGGAGCACTAGACTGATATGTGCGTTCTACGGAACCACTAGACTGTTATGTAGGGTACCCCCGAATAGGAAGTTAACTGTTGTCCCCTAACGGGCCCAGTAGTGGGTCCCTTACTGGGTATGTTTATACTCACCCTTTTCTCCTCTTTAACTTTTCAGGTAAGGGCACAGCGAGGGGCAGACCGACGAGAGGCAGGAAGGATGCGTGAAGGCCATATGGACGCGTCTGGTTTTCTTATTGCTTCCGCTGATGTTTTTTTTTGTTAGAATATGTGGTTTTGTGATTTTGAGTTGATGACCTGAGTTTTTATTTGAAACTTTTGTGACTGTGATTTAAAATAGGGCCCGATACTGTTTTTTTGGAATATTTCTAACGTTTTAAGAAATCGTAACCGGTCCGTTATGAATTTTATGTTGTGTGGTCGAGTTTTGGTATTGAGTAGTGACCTCAGCTTAGTCCGGAAAGTTGGGTCGTTACAGTAGTCCTTTGAATTAAGAGTTTGTTTCTTATCTAATATTATGCATTGTAGGAAATACAAAAAAAAATGATCAAGCAGTTACTTTGGTTGAGTTACAAGAAGAAAATGAACCAGTAACTAAGAAACAAAATTTTACATTGGTATGTATATATAAGAACTCTAAAGCACTTTGCATCAATTATTATTATTATTATTATTATTATTATTATTATTTTGTTGTTTAACATTGTGCATTATAGGAAATGAAGGAACAACAAAGACCAATAAAAAGAAGGAAGCTATGTAAAATGGGAGATAAAAAAGTGCTTGATCAACAAGTTAATCCACCCACAACATCTACGGAGGTCATATTAAAACCTACAATACCTTTCCCATATGTCAAATTACGAGATGTAGATAGTTATGATCCCATGTGGCCAGTGGATCCAAAATTGTGGAAGACATACTTATCTTGGAAGAGATCTAGAAAAACAACTAATGAAGAGAGGACAATCGTGTTCACAAAAAGAAAGAAGGAATTTTTCAAAAAGCATGAAGAAAAAACATGGATACTAGAAGACGTAAGTACTCTTTCCAAATTTTATTTTATATATAAAACTACACGATCGAGTATAATATTATTTATCTAAATAAATGATCGTTTATATATAATACATGATTGTTTGATTAGATAAGCAAACAAAAAACGTTGTACGCGATCGCTTAGTATAGAAAAGAATGTTGTCAACGATCACTTGCTAAACGATGGCTATAATTTTGATAAACTATCGCTTCTATTCATTAAATGATCGTTTGATTTTTTTATAGACCATGGATTTGTTATTGTACCACGTGCAACATAAAATATTGCATATGAAGCATCTTTGCAAATATACTTTTACAGTACTAGATTCGTCATTTATGGTAAGTTATTATTCTTTAATTTTTTTTATAGAAGTTAAACTGCATAATTATATTTTGACTAAAATTTTTTATTTGTTCTTCAAGACTGAAATCAACAAAGAACACTGCATAATTAGGCAACATCTTTTTGATAATCATGTGTTGACAGTAGACAATAAGGAAGTTGAATGGACAGACACAACAACACACATAGCACTATGGTCAGAACCAGATTTAGATTACTATTTTAGTTCAGTTGTTGGTGAAATCTAAGATAAAGTAGGGTAGAGAGATGTCAACTACGTGATTGGCTGCATCAACATAAAAGAACACTGGTTGGCTGTTGCAGCCGATGTGAAGAAATGCAAGATCTACGTGATTGATTCAACGCCAAAATATGTTGAAAAAAACTTGTTGATGCAGCTCTTGCAATACCTGCATGATGCATCCCCTCACTGACAATTGCTACTAGAATACATGCGCATAGTAAACGTTTCACGTGGCCCTTGGTCAGTGGTAATATCAAATAAAACATTACAAAAAGGTGATTCATTAGATTGCGGGATTTTTTGTGCCAAATTTATTGAATGCCTTGTAACAAATGCAGACTGTGATTGTCTAATTATGAATAACATGAAACTGTTTAGACAATAGTATGCAGTAGAATTTTGGGCAAATAAATTCTATTTCTAAATAAAATGTTTGTTTTGGTTGATGTACATGTACAGTTTATATTTTTTAATTTTAATCAACTTTTGACTGAATGTTTATATTCGTTTAGATAGATATAAAAAACTAATTGTATAAAGATATAAAAACATTAGTGTAGAGAAATGTAAAAGATTGTGCATATAGCTTTAAGAAATTGTTTATATATACCACACTAACATCTAAACGATCGTGAATTTTTCGATTAATCTAAACGATCATGTAAGACATCATAGACCACCACACACTTAAGTCAAACCGATTTCCTAAACTATATTTAAACGTACAATTATCAAGCATAAACTATCAGGCGATGCAAATCACACAATGTTTTAATAAAGACTAAATGATCTTCTTAATAAATGATCTTCTTAATACATGTAAACAATATTAAGCGATCGTTTATATATACCACACTAATATCTAAACAATCACAAATTTTTCGATTAATCTAAACGATCATGTAAAACATCATAGACCAGTACGCACTTAAGTAAAACTGATTTACTAAACTGTAACGACCCAACTCCTTATACTAAGTCGAAGCCATTACTAATTTAAAAGATAAGTAAATTTGTAAAGTTTGGAAAAATAAAATAAAAAAAAACCTCAAAGTTTCATTTAAAAGCATAGACAAATGAGATTAGAGATAAACATAAAAATGAAATCCTAACTCGGGCTCTATCTAAATTTTAAAAAGATAAAATGACAAATAAAGAATGAACTAAAACGCAAACATTAAGATCTGAACTATCTCATGGAGCGGAAGCATAAGATCCCTATGGCTCGCCACGGTCACTTCTGGTCGCTCGCCAGCTTTCCCTTGCCCTTACCTCTACCTCTGCCTGAAAAATATGGAAATGGAAAGAGTGAGTACAAAATACTCAGTAAAGGACCTACTACTAGTCCCACTAGATGCATGTTAACTTCCTATTAGAGTCCTGAAGAGTGGTACCCCTGAACTGGCACGTCCCCGAGCACGTGCAATCTGTGATCCCATAGGAACAAGCTGGTCTTTGGTGAACCCAAGGGGACACCTAAGACGATCGGGCGGTGAGTGGTCCCGCCGGATCACTCACATCATGTCTATGTCAATGTCAATATCAGACTGGTAATCCCGTCAGAATACGCAGTCATAAGCGTGAGCGACCCCTACACAACATCTCATCAATCACATCATAACTTATCATAACATGTCATAATTACGTCAAATCATGCTACAACATATCAACCGTAACATATTATGTCACGTCATTCTCAACCACAAAAACTATGTCATTAGGGCGAAGGTGATAGCGTCGACGTACTAATCACGCTAACCATAGAGTCAACCGGTAAGCACAATTTCAATGTGAGTCTCTCTCTCAATAACCTTGAGTTATATACTTAGCTATCAATCATGTGTAACCATATATTCATATATGCGGTCTCTGTAATGTAATTCGGAGGTCTAGTAGGAGAATCTCTTACCTAGAGGTTGCTCAACAAGTTTTAGCAGTAAAATCACGCTCCCCAAGCAGCGAAAGTTCTAAATGGTTAGGAAACCACAATTTAATAATTTAACTCTCAAAGAATTTAGGTCCAAAAATCCACTTGAAGTGACTTACCCAAGATCAAGGCCGAACTCGGTTTGGACTTAGTTGAACAAATTCCCAGCTCGACTTCCAATTAACTAGTCAATTTAATCCAATAATTACTTAGTTAGGGTCAAAATAACCTTATGTAGATAGATTAAAATCAAAATCAAACCTATCGAGGCTTACCAAAAAATATGGGTCAAAATGGGGTTAAAAGGAGCTTGGCGGCTTCACTAGCTCGGCTGGAGAGAGGAACCGTCTGGTCGGCTCGAGACAGGTGAAACGATTGGGCTGGGACGCGACGCAGCTCGACACGGGGGCACGTGGCTCACGCAGGCGTGCGGCTCGGCTATGGTGCAGGCCCAACGCGCATGCAGCTCGATACGGAAGGGTGCAGGTGCGGCTCGGGTCACAGAGAAGAGACGCGGGTCGGGTCAGCTTCACGTAGTATTGGAGTCACGGGCACGCGGGTCGAGATTTCAGGTTCAAGCAACGGTGGAGACGAAACGCGCAGGTTGGGGTAGCGACGCGGAGTGGCTGGATGCGCGTTCGACGGGGAAGCGGATGGACGCGCGATCGACGGTCGTGATGGCGAGGCAACGACCGACGGTTGGCGGCGAGGTCCTGACGGAGACGCAGTTGCTCGGCAACGGCTTCCAGGTGGAGGAGACGCGGGTCGGGCTTCGATTTGCGGAGGATGGGCAGCTGGAAGCACGGGTCGACGGGCGTTTGCTCAGCTGTGCGATCGGCTGGGTAGGCGGCTGTAACAACCCAACTTTCCGGACTAAGCTGAGGTCACTACTCAGTACTAAGACTCAACCACAAAACACACAACTCATAAAGGACCGATTACGATTCATTAAAAACGTTTAGAAATATTACAAAAGCAGTTTCGGGCCCTATTTTAAATCACAGTCACGAGAGTTTCAAATACAGTACTCAAATCATCGAACACAAAATCATAAAACCAAATATTCTGAACATGACTCGATAGAACAGGGGAAAATAACGAATAACAAAATACATCAGCGGAAGCATAAAGAAAACCAGACGCGTCCATATGGCCTTCACGCATCCTTCTTGCCTCTCGTCGGTCTGCCCCTCGCTGTACCCTTACCTGAAAAGGTAAAGAAGAGAAAAGGTGAGTATAAAATATACCCAGTAAGGGACCCACTACTCGGCCCGTTATGAAATAACAGTTAACTTCCTATTCAGGGGTACCCAACGTAAACAGTCTAGTGGTTTCGTAGAACACACACATTAGTCTCATGATCTCGAAGGATGCACGTATCAGTCTAGTGACCCCGAAGGATACACCTATCAGTCTAGTGATCCCGAAGGATGCACATATCAGTCTAGTGATCCGGAAGGATGCACATATCAGTCTAGTGATCCCGAAGGATGCACATATCAGTCTAATGATCCTGAAGGATGCACATATCAATCTAGTGATTCCGAAGGATGCACGTATCAGTCTAGTGACCTCGAAGGATACACCTATCCGTAAGGTACACTACCCCATAGATGAAGCTAACCGTTACCCCTCAGTCCATACTAAACCGTCTACAACAGTCACACTCCGACAACATTCATATTACAAATTTGCCATAGGCTTCGCCAGTCAGATAGTATAGATTTAAACAACTACATCCTCAGTTGCTATATGCGTTTCCAATTCACACACCATTGTGATATTCCTTAGATCCAGTCAACTAGTCAAATCAGAATCGGACTCATAGTCCTTCCACGACAAAACTCCATGATCAATATCCAGACAATAGACTACCACATACCTAACCTTAAGACTTTAAAGTCCATCGACATACAATTCCAGTCCACAACGTAGCCCATTAACATAACTACAATATAGAGAACATCCGAGCATCGGTGTCTATCCGTAAACAACTCCTTACACCCGATGGCACACAAGCTACAACTAGCGGTCACGTGACCTTTACATCAGACAAGAGCATAACAGCGATATTTAATAGTCAAACATGCATCAATTCATTCAGTATAGTTACTAACGTGTTGTAACGCCGCGAATTTCGAGGTAAAATTTTAGCATTTATGTGGATTTTTCGTGATTTTAAAATTTTGTAGATGATGAAATAATAAGATAATATGATTTGTCTTATTATCATTATTTATTATTACCATTATAATTTAATATTAAAACTTTATATTTTTTTATTGAATATTATATTCATTATGTGATATTAATATTATTATAATTAATTAATATTAATAGTGTATTATTAATTTTATTTTTATTATTTAATTTAATTTTTATTGTTTAATATTTTCTTTTATTATTTATATTATTATCATTATTTTATTTATTTATTTTTATTTAATATATATATATATTCATAATAAGAATTTTTTTTTTAAAAAACCCTAGCCGCGCGCGATACCCTCCCCCAGCCGTTCCGCCTCCTTCTTCTTCTTCTTCGTACATCGTCCGACGCCGCCGCCCGTTTTCTTTTCTTTTTTCCTTCCGTTCGCGCACGTCTCCATCTCCGTCTCTGTGGTGGTCGTCCGTCTCCGTCTACCTCGTCGAAACTTTCCAGCTTCAACGTTCGACCGCCGCGGCCCCGTCCATTTCTGATCTCCTCTCGGGCTCACGACGCCAGCCACCGGCGTGCGCCCCTCCTTCGGCCGTCCGCCGCATTGAAGCAGGGTCGGTCGTCGAATGCCTCCAAGCTGCGATTCATCACGGTCGTCGAACGTCGGAGATCCGTCGCTCGTGGTTGCCCCGTATCGCGCTGCAAACCCGACCCGACCCGAGCTAGCCGAGCCACCATCCATACCCGAGCCGAAAACCAAGTCGAGCCGCAAGCCGAGTTGAGCCGAGCTGTTAGCCGAGGCCAAGCCGAGCCGAGTCGAGCTGTGAGCCGAGGCCAAGCCGAGCCGAGCCGAGCTGTGAGCCGAAGCCAAGCCGAGCCGAGCCGAGGGTGAGCCAAGCCGAGCCGAGCCGAGGGTGAGCCAAGTCGAGCCGAGCCACCTAAGCCATACTTTTCTCCCTCCACTTCGGGTCACGGTGAGTCTTCAGTAAGGATCATTTTGATAATTTACCTAATGTTGCCATAACCGTTTCGAGTTTGAATATTGGAGTAAGACTGGGTCCTATCTTTCGTTCCTTGAAGGTAATAGGGGTTGACGCTCAAGTTCACGGTCCCACAGCAAGTTAAATTGGAGATAGCTTTCCTTTCCTCGGATAAGTCAACGGATGTTGCTTAGGACCATTTAAAATGACTTATACTAGTATCCTCGTTTAAAACCCTTGTGTTTTCGTTTAGGTGGATCCGTTGAGCGTGGACTCGATCGGGGGGCATAACCAAGTATCAGGTAAGGGTTTTCCTACTACTGGACCTCGGATCGAGGCTGGAAACGTAGTAATCCACAGGGGATTACACGTTAATAACTGTACTGAATAAATGCATGTGTGTTTGACTTTAAGTACCGTCGCTATGATCTTGTCTGATGTAAAGGTAACGCGACCGTTAGTTATAGCTTGTGTGCCATCGGGTGTAAGGAATTGCGTACGGATAGGCATCGATGCCGGATGTCCGGTAGATTGTAGTTATGTTAATGGGCTACGTTGTGGATTGGAATAGTATGTCGATGGACCCTAAAAATTTTACGGTTAGGTACGTGGTAGTCTTTTGTCTGGATTTTGGTCATGGAGTCTGGTCGTGGAATGACGGTGAGTCCGGTTTGATTGACTAGTTTTCGGATCTAGGGATATCACAATGGTGTGTGAAGCGGAGACGCTTATAGCTACCGAGGATGTAGTTGTCTAAATCTATATTTATTTGACTGGCGAAGCCTATGGCGAAATTGTAATATGAGTGTTGTTGGGGTATGACTGTTGTAGACGGTTTAGTATGGACTGAGGGGTAACGGTTAGCTTCATCTATGGGGTAGTGTACCTTACGGATATGTGCATCCTTCGGGAGCACTAGACTGATATGTGCATCCTTCCGGAGCACTAGACTGATATGTGCATCCTTCGGGAGCACTAGACTGATACGTGCATCCTTCGAGAGCACTAGACTGATATGTGCATCCCTCGGGATCACTAGACTGATAGGTGTATCCTTCGGGATCACGAGACTGATATGTGCGTTCTACGGAACCACTAGACTGTTATGTAGGGTACCCCTGAATAGGAAGTTAACTGTTGTTCCCTAAGGGGCCAGGTAGTGTGTCCCTTACTGGGTATATTTATACTCACCCTTTTCTCTTCTTAAACTTTTCAGGTAAGGGCACAGCGAGGGGCAGACCGACGAGAGGCAGGAAGGATGCGTGAAGGCCATATGGACGCGTCTGGTTTTCTTTATGCTTCCGCTGATGTATTTTGTTAGAATATTTGGTTTTGTGATTTTGAGTTGATGACCTCAGTATTTTATTTGGAACTTTTGTGACTGTGATTTAAATAGGGCCCGAAACTCCTTTTGTAATATTTCTAACGTTTTAATGAATTGTAACCGGTCCGTTATGAATTTTGTGTTTTGTGGTCGAGTCTTAGCACTGAGTAGTGACCTCAGCTTAGTGCCGAAAGTTGGGTCGTTACAGTTGGTATCAGAGCCTAAGTTTCAGGTTCTGTAGACTGACTTATAATGTGAGTCTGTGTTTTGTGTCCTTATGGCTAAAACGATCCTTGCCACTCGTCAGGTACGCTCTCATGAAATTATATGTATAACTCTATATGCATTACCTTACCTAAGTTAAACTGCGAAGTTAATTATCACTTATGACTAAAGGGATCATTGGTGGTTGTTTGGGAAATGCCGCCAAGGAGAGGTGCACGTAGGGGTGGCCGAGAAGGCCGAGGAAGGGGAGCAGGACGTGTTCAACCTGAGGTGCAGCCTGTAGCCTAGCCACTGACCCGGCTACGCCAGTTACTCACGCGGACCTAGCTGCCATGGAGCAGAGGTTTAGGGATTTGATTATGCAGATGCGGGAGCAGCAGCAACTGCCCCGCCAGCTCCAGCGCCAGCTCCTGCTCCAGTACCAGTCGTGCCCCAGGTTGTGCCGGATCAGTTGTCAGCAGAGGCCAAGCACCTGAGGGATTTCAGGAAGTATAATCCCACGACATTCGATGGGTCTTTGGAGGACCCCACCAGGGCTCAGCTGTGGTTATCATCTTTTGAGACCATATTCCGATACATGAAGTGCCCTGAGGATCAGAAAGTTCAGTGTGCTGTTTTCATGTTGACATACAGAGGTACTGCATGGTGGGAGACTACAGAGAGAATGCTAGGTGGTGATGTGAGTCAGATCACGTGGCAACAGTTCAAGGAGAGTTTCTATGCGAAATTCTTCTCTGCGAGTTTGAGAGATGCCAAGCGGCAAGAGTTCCTGAACTTAGAGCAGGGTGACATGACAGTGGAGCAGTATAATGCGGAGTTTGACATGTTATCCCGCTTCGCTCCCGAGATGATAGCGACCGAGGCGGCCAGAGCTGATAAGTTTGTTAGAGGCCTCCGACTCGACATTCAGGGTTTGGTTCGAGCTTTCCGACCCGCTACTCATGCCGATGCACTGCGCCTGGCAGTGGATCTCAGTTTACAGGAGAGGGTTAACTCGTCTAAGGCCGCTGGTAGAGGTTCAACCTCGGGACAGAAGAGGAAGGCTGAGCAGCAGCCTGTTCTAGTGCCACAGTGGAACTTCAGATCAGGTGGTGAGTTTTGCCGCTTACAGCAGAAACCTTTTGAGGCAGAGGAAGCTGCCAGAGGGAAGCCGTTGTGTACCACTTGTGGAAAGCACCATCTGGGCCGTTGTTTATTCGGGACCAGGACTTGCTTTAAGTGTAGGCAAGAGGGTCATACAGCTGACAGATGCCCGTTGAGACTTACGGGGAATGCGCAGAATCAGGGAGCATGTGCTCTACATCAGGGTAAAGTCTTTGCTACCAACAAGACTGAGGCTGAGAGGGCAGGCACGGTGGTGACAGGTACGCTTCCAGTATTGGGGCATTACGCCTTAGTTTTGTTTGATTCGGGTTCGTCAGATTCTTTTATCTCTTCCGCATTTGTGTTGCATGCCCGCTTAGAGGTAGAGCCCTTACGCCATGTTCTATCAGTATCTACTCCTTCCGGGGAGTGTATGTTGTCGAAGGAAAAGGTGAAAGCATGCCAGATTGAGATAGCAGGCCATGTGATTGAAGTAACGCTGTTAGTCTTGGACATGCTCGATTTTGATGTAATCCTGGGTATGGATTGGTTGGCCGCTAACCAAGCCAGCATAGATTGTTCCCGTAAGGAGGTAGCGTTTAACCCTCCCTCGATGGCCAGTTTTAAATTTAAGGGAGAAGGGTCAAGGTCGTTGCCTCAGGTAATCTCAGCCATCAGGGCCAGTAAACTGCTCAGTCAGGGTACATGGGGTATCTTAGCGAGCGTGGTGGATACTAGAGAGGTCGATGTATCCCTGTCATCAGAACCGGTGGTGAGGGACTATCCGGATGTCTTTCCTGAAGAACTTCCAGGGTTACCTCCTCACAGAGAGGTTGAGTTTGCCATATACTAGTATCCTCGTTTAAAACCCTTGTGTTTTCGTTTAGGTGGATCCGTTGAGCGTGGACTCGATCGGGGGGCATAACCAAGTATCAGGTAAGGGTTTTCCTACTACTGGACCTCAGATCGAGGCTGGAAACGTAGTAATCCACAGGGGATTACACGTTAATAACTGTACTGAATAAATGCATGTGTGTTTGACTTTAAGTACCGTCGCTATGATCTTGTCTGATGTAAAGGTAACGCGACCGTTAGTTATAGCTTGTGTGCCATCGGGTTTAAGGAATTGCGTACGGATAGGCATCGATGCCGGATGTCCGGTAGATTGTAGTTATGTTAATGGGCTACGTTGTGGATTGGAATAGTATGTCGATGGACCCTAAAAATTTTACGGTTAGGTACGTGGTAGTCTTTTGTCTGGATTTTGGTAATGGAGTCTGGTCGTGGAATGACGGTGAGTCCGGTTTGATTGACTAGTTTTCGGATCTAGGGATATCACAATGGTGTGTGAAGCGGAGACGCTTATAGCTACCGAGGATGTAGTTGTCTAAATCTATATTTATTTGACTGGCGAAGCCTATGGCGAAATTGTAATATGAGTGTTGTTGGGGTATGACTGTTGTAGACGGTTTAGTATGGACTGAGGGGTAACGGTTAGCTTCATCTATGGGGTAGTGTACCTTACGGATATGTGCATCCTTCGGGAGCACTAGACTGATATGTGCATCCTTCCGGAGCACTAGACTGATATGTGCATCCTTCGGGAGCACTAGACTGATACGTGCATCCTTCGAGAGCACTAGACTGATATGTGCATCCCTCGGGATCACTAGACTGATAGGTGTATCCTTCGGGATCACGAGACTGATATGTGCGTTCTACGGAACCACTAGACTGTTATGTAGGGTACCCCTGAATAGGAAGTTAACTGTTGTTCCCTAAGGGGCCAGGTAGTGGGTCCCTTACTGGGTATGTTTATACTCACCCTTTTCTCTTCTTAAACTTTTCAGGTAAGGGCACAGCGAGGGGCAGACCGACGAGAGGCAGGAAGGATGCGTGAAGGCCATATGGATGCGTCTTGTTTTCTTTATGCTTCCGCTGATGTATTTTGTTAGAATATTTGGTTTTGTGATTTTGAGTTGATGACCTGAGTATTTTATTTGAAACTTTTGTGACCGTGATTTAAATAGGGCCCGAAACTGCTTTTGTTATATTTATAACGTTTTAATGAATTGTAACCGGTCCGTTATGAATTTTGTGTTTTCTGGTCGAGTCTTAGCACTGAGTAGTGACCTCAGCTTAGTCCGGAAAATTGGGTCGTTACACGTGTAATCCCCTATGGATTACTACGTTTCCAGCCTCGATCCGAGGTCCAGTAGTAGGAAATCCTTACCTGATACTTGGTTATGCCCCTCGATCGAGTCCACGCTCAACAGATCCATCTAAACAAAATCACAAGGGTTTTAAATGATGATACTAGTATAAGTCATTTTTAAATGGTCCTAAGCAACATCCGTTGACTTACCCAAGGAAAGGAAAGCTATCTCCAAATAAGCCTGCCATGAAACCCGAGAATTTGCGCGTCAACTCCCTAATACCTTCAAGGAACGAAAGGTAGAACCAAGTCTTACTCCAATATTCAAACTCGAAACGGTTATAGCAACATTGGGTAAATTACCAAAATAATCCTTACCGAAGACTCACCGTGACCCGAAGTGGAGGAAGGAAAGCTTAGGTGACTCGGCTCGACCCGACTCGGCTCACCCTCAGCTCGGCTCGGCTCACTCGCAGCTCATGGCTCAACTCGGCTTGACTCGACTCGCGGCTCGGCTCGTGGCTCAGCTCAAATCAGCTTGACTCGGCTCGCGGCTCAACTCGCGGCTCGGCTCAACACGCGGCTCGGATTGGTTTGGATTTGTGGCTCGAGTCGGCTTGGATTCACGGCTCGGGTTGGTTTGGATGAGGGTTCTCGGGTCGGCTTGCAAGATACGAGATCCACGACCGTTGGAGGTTCGCCGTTGGAGGTTCACCGTCGGCTGCTTGGCGAATGACGCGGCGGAGGGCGGCTAGGCGTCGGCAGACACGATCGGACGAAGGATGCACGGCGGCGTCCGATTTCGTGAGACCGAGAGGGAGATCGAAAAAGGATGAGGTTACGGCGAACGAACGCTGGAGCTGTGAACTTGCCGACGACGGAGAGGGAGACAGAGACAGAGGTGTAGACGAAGAGAAGGCGGAGACGCAAACAGAGGATAAAGACGAAGATGGGCGGCGGCGACTTCGTGAAGCTGAAGACGAAGAAGGAGAAGGAACGGAGGAGGAAGAAGGAGAAGAGACAGATGTCGGGGGGGGGGGGGGGGGGGCGGCGGACGCGCGCTAGGGTTATTTTAAAAAAATACTATTATTATATATATATATATATTAAATAAATAAAATGATAAAAGAAGTAATATAATTATTAATAATATTAAATAGTAATAATAATAATATTTAATAATAATAATAATTTTAATATTAAATAATAATAATATTAAATGATAATAATAATATTAACATTAAATAATAATATTATTATTAATATTAAATAATAATAATAATAATAATAATAAATAATAATAATAATAATATAATTAATATTATATTATTATTATATCAATTTACCAAATATTAAATTTAAAAAAATTCATAACACTAAATTTCTTTTTCTTCCCTCTTCAAAACCAACCAAGAATTTACTCCAAAATTTTAAATTTCCGAAACAAATTACATAAAATGATAAAATTTACCTCGAGAATTCGGGGCGCTACATTATTCCCTCCTTAAGGAACTTTCGTCCTCGAAAGTTATATTCCTCAAACAGTTCGGGATAACGGGTCCTCATGTCATCTTCTCGCTCCTAGGTAGCCTCTTCGACCCGGTGATTCCGCCATAAGACTTTAACCAAAGGAATTTCTCTATTCCTCAACATTTTCACCTCCCTAGCCAGCACCTCAACGGGTTGTTCTGTATAGCTCAAGTTTTCATCAATCTCCAGTGGCTCGTAATCCACTACATGGGATGGATCTGGCACGTACTTCCTCAACATAGAAACATGGAACACATCATGAACTGCCGAGAGTGATGGTGGCAATGCCATGCGATACGCTACCGGGCCAATCCGCTCCAGAATCTCAAACGGCCCAACAAAACGGGGACTCAGCTTTCCTCTCTTTTCAAATCGTAAGACACCTTTCATAGGTGCTACCTTCAAAAACACCTTGTCTCCCAAATCAAACTCAAGATCCTTCCGTCTCACATCCGCATAACTCTTCTGCGTACTCTGTGCGGTATGCATACGTGATCTAATTTTCTGTATAGCTTCGTTAGTAGACGGAACTAACTCAGAACCCATCAATCTCTGCTCATCCACCTCACCCTAGCAAACAGGGGATCTACAACATTTGCCGTACAAGGCCTCAAATGGTGCCATGCCAATAGTAGCCTGATAATTGTTATTATAATCAAATTCCATCAAATGTAAGTGGGAGTCCCAGCTACCTGGAAATTCCAATGCACACGCTCGCAACATATCCTCTAAAACTTGGTTCAGACGCTTAGTCTGACCGTCAGTCGTTGGATGGAAAGCTGTACTAAACTCTAACCTCGTGCCCATAGCAGTCTGCAAACCCCTCCAAAATTTGGAAGTGAATCGGGCATCTCTATCAGAAACAATCGACATTGGCACTCCATGTAGTCTCACTATCTCAGACATGTACAGCTGTGCCCACTTACTAGCGGTGTAGGTGGATTTACCCGGAACGAAGTGTGCTGACTTCGTAAGCCTGTCAACCACAACCCAAATCACTGTAAAACCCCTCAGAGTTCTTGGCAGTCCTGTAATGAAATCCATGGACACGTTTTCCCACTTCCATTCCGGTACGATCAAGGGTTGTAATAAACCCGCTGGTTTCTGCCTTGGTGCGTTAACCTGCTGACACACAAAGCATTTACTAACAAATTTTGCCACCTCTCTCTTCATATTACGCCACCAATAAACCCGCTTCAGGTCCTGATACATCTTCGTACTACTCGGGTGCATGGAAAATGGGGAACTGTGAGCCTCAGATAATAATTCTGTCTTAACCGCACTATCTGACGGCACACAGAGGCGGCTCTCAAACAAAAGTCCACCATCAGAGGATATGGAAAACTCAACAGCTTGCCCTGCCTCTGCCAGGCCACGCTTCTCAACCAAATAAGGATCGTTACTCTGAGCATCAATGATCTTTTGCCTCAAAGTCGGCTGTACCTTCAACTGGGCTAACTGCATAGAGACTGCCCCTACTGACAATGCAATCTCAGCCCTCTCAAGATCTCGATGCAATGGGGCCTGTCGGGTAATAAGTGCTGCTGAATGTGATACCTTTCTACTAAGAGCATCAGCTACCACATTTGCCTTGCCTGGATGATATAGTATCTCACAATCTTAATCCTTCACTAATTCAAGCCATCTTCGCTGTCTCATATTCAATTCCTTATGAGTAAAGAAGTATTCCAAGCTCTTATGATCCGTGAAGATCTGTATCTTTTCACCATATAAGTAATGCCTCCATATTTTCAACGCAAAAACCACTGCTGCCAACTCTAAATCATGTGTAGGGTAATTCTGCTCATGACTCTTCAACTGACGAGAAGCATAAGCGACTACCTTACCTTACTGCATCAATACACAACCCAAACCCTTCTTGGAAGCATCACTATAAATCACAAAACTGCCAGAACCATAAGGTACAGTAAGAACCGATGCAGTAACTAGCTTCTATTTATGGTTCTGGAAACTGTCCTCACATGTCTTGCTCCAAACAAAAGGAGCTCCTTTCCTGGTCAACTAAGTAAGAGGAGTAGCTATACGGGAAAAGTTCTCCACAAATCGCCGATAATAACCGGCTAAACCCAGAAAGCTACGAACCTCACTGACTGTGGAAGGTCGGGGCCAACTGGTAACTGCCTCTATCTTAGCTGGGTCCACAGAAACTCCAGCCTTAGAAACCACATGGCCTAGAAAGGACACCTGCTTTAGCCAAAACTCGCATTTCAAGAACTTTGCATACAATTTATTATCCCGAAGGGTTTGCAGAACCATACGTAAATGTTCCTCATGCTCGGCCTCTGTCTTGGAATATATCAAGATGTCATCAATAAACACGATCACAAAAGTGTCTAGGAACTCCCTAAACACTCTGTTCATCAAGTCCATATACACTGCTGGAGCATTCGTCAACCCAAAAGACATCACAATAAACTCATAGTGTCCGTATTTGGAACGAAAGGCCGTCTTCGGTACATCACCATCCTTAATCCTCAGCTGATGATATCCCGACCGAAGATCAATCTTAGAGAACACTGTAGCTCCCTATAACTGGTCAAACAGGTCGTCGATCCTGGGCAAGGGATATCTGTTCTTAACGGTTACCTTGTTCAACTCCCTATAGTCAATGCATAGGCACATTGATCCATCCTTCTTCTTAACAAATAAGACTGGCGCACCCCAAGATGACACACTCGGTCGAATGAAGCCCTTATCAAGCAATTCCTGTAACTGTACTTTTAGTTCTTTTAACTCTGCTGGGGCCATTCTGTACGGGGCTCTGGATATAGGAACCGTGCCCGGCTCCAACTCTATGGCAAATTCAACCTCTCTGTGAGGAGGTAACCCTGGAAGTTCTTCAGGAAAGACATCCGAATAGTCCCTCATCACTGGTTCTGATGGCAGGGATACATCGACCTCTCTAGTATCCACCACGCTCGCTAAGATACTCCAAGTACCCTGACTGAGCAGTTTGCTGGCCCTCATGGCTGAGATTACCTGAGGCAACGACCTTGACCCTTCTCCCTTAAATTTAAAACTGGCCATCGAGGGAGGGTTAACCGCTACCTCTTTACGGGAACAATCTATGCTGGCATGGTTAGCGGCCAACCAATCCATACCCAGAATTACATCAAAGTCGAGCATGTCCAGGACTAACAGCGTTACTTCAATCACATGGCCTGCTATCTCAATCTGGCATGCTTTCACCTTTTCCTTCGACAACATACACTCCCCAAAAAGAGTAGATACTAATAAAACATGGTGTAGGGGCTCTACCTCTAAGCGGGCATGCAACACAAATGCAGAAGAGATAAAAGAATGTGACGAACCTGAATCAAACAAAACTAAGGCATAATGCCCCAATACTGGGAGCGTACCTTCCACCGTGCCTGCCCTCTCAGCCTCAGTCTTGTTGGTAGCAAAGACTTTACCCTGATGTGGAGCACCTGCTCCATGATTCTGTGCATTTCCCGTAAGCCTCATCGGGCATCTGTCAGCTGTATGCCCCTCTTACCTACACTTAAAGCAAGTCCTGGTCCCAAATAAACAACGGCTCAGATGGTGCTTCCCACAAGTGGTACACAACGGCTTCCCTCTGGCAGCTTCTCCTGCCTCGAAAGGTTTCTGCTGGAAGCGGCGAAACTCACCACCTGATCTGAAGTTCCGCTGTGGTACTGAAATAGGCTGCTGCTCAGCCTTCCTTTTCTGTCTGGAGGTCGAACCTTTACCTGCACCCTTGGACGAGTTAGCCCTCTCCTGTAAACTGAGATCCACTACCAGACGTAGTGCATCGACATGAGTGGCGGGTCGGAAAGCTCGAACCAAACCCTGGATGTCTAGTCTGAGGCCTCTAACAAACTTATTAGCTTTGACTGCCTCAGTCGTTATCATCTTGGGGGCGAAGCGGGATAACATGTCAAACTCCGCATCATACTGCTCTACTGTCATGTCGTCCTGCTTTAAGTTCAGGAACTCCTGCCGCTTGGCATCTCTCAAACTAGCAGAGAAGAATTTCGCATAGAAACTCTCCTTGAACTGTTGCCAAGTGATCTGACCTTGTCACCCCCTAGCATTCTCTCTGTAGTCTCCCACCATGTAGTAGCTCTGTCTGTCAACATGAAAACAGCACACTAAACTTTCTGATCCTCAGGGCACTTCATATACCGAAATATGGTTTTCAAAGACGATAACCACAGCTGAGCCCTGATAGGGTCCTCCAAAGACCCATCGAATGTCGCGGGGTTATACTTCCTAAAATCCCTCAGGTGCTTGGCCTCTGCCGACAACTGATCCGGCACGACCTGAGGCACAACTCTAACTGGAGCCGGAGCTAGAGAAGGAGCTGGCGGGGCAGGCTGCTGCTGCTGCTCCCGCATCTGCATAATCAAATCCCTAAACCTCTGCTCCATAGCAGCTAGGTCCGCCTGAGGAACTGGCGCAGCCGGGTCAGTGGCTTGGGCTACAGGCTGCACCCCAGGTTGAACACGTCCTGCTCTCCTTCCTCGGCCTCCTCGGCAACCCCTGCGTGCACCTCTCCTTGGCGGCATTTCCCTAACAACCACCAATGATCCCTTTAGTCATATGTGATAATTAACTTCGCAGTTTAACTTAGGTAAGGTAATGCATATAGAGTTATACATATAATTTCATGAGAGCGTACCTGACGAGTGGCAAGGATCGTTTTAGCCATAAGGACACAAAACACAGACTCACATCATAAGTCAATCTACAAAACCTAAAACTTAGGCTCTGATACCAACTGTAACTACCCAACTTTTCGGACTAAGCTGCGGTCACTACTCAGTACTAAGACTCGACCATAAAACAAACAACTCATAAAGGATCGGTTATGATTCATTAAAAACGTTTAGAAATATTACAAAAGCATGTTCGGGCCCTATTTTAAATCACAGTCATGAGAGTTTCAAATACAGTACTCAAATCATCGAACACAAAGTCATAAAACCAAATATTCTGAATATGACACGATCCAACAAGGGAAAATAACGAATAACAAAATACATCAGCGGAAGCATAAAGAAAACCAGACGCGTCCATATGGCCTTCACGCATCCTTCTTGCCTCTCGTCGGTCTGCCCCTTGTTGTACCCTTACCTGAAAAGTTAAAGAAGAGAAAGGGTGAGTATAAAATATACCCAGTAAGGGACCCACTACTAGGCCCGTTAGGGAACAACATTAACTTCCTATTCAGGGATACCCTATGTAAACAGTCTAGTGGTTCCGTAGAACGCACACATCAGTCTCGTGATCTCGAAGGATGCACGTATCAGTCTAGTGACCCCGAAGGATACACCTATCAATCTAGTGATCCCGAAGGATACACATATCAGTCTAGTGATCTCGAAGGATGCACATATCAGTCTACTAATCCCGAAGGATGCACATATCAATCTAGTGATCCCGAAGGATGCACGTATCAGTCTAGTGATCCCGAAGGATACACCTATCCGTAAGGTACACTACCCCATAAATGAAGCTAACCGTTACCCCTCAGTCCATACCAAACCGTCTACAACAGTCACAATCCGACAACATTCATATTACAAATTCGCCATAGGCTTCGCCAGTCAGATAGTATAGGTTTAAACAACTACATCCTCAGTTGCTATATGCGTTTCCAATTCACACACCATTGTGATATTCCTTAGATCCAGTCAACTAGTCAAATCAGAATCGGACTCATAGTCCTTCCACGACAAAACTCCATGATCAATATCCAGACAATAGACTACCACATACCTAAACTTAAGACTTTAAAGTCCATCGACATATAATTCCAGTCCACAACGTAGTCGATTAACATAACTACAGTATGCAGAACATCCAGGCATCGGTGTCTATCCGTAAACAACTCCTTACACCCGATGGCACACAAGCTACAACTAGCGGTCACGTGACCTTTACATCAGACAAGAGCATAACAGCGATACTTAAAAAGTCAAACATGCATCAATTCATTCTGTACAGTTACTAACGTGTAATCCCCTGTGGATTACTACGTTTTCAACCTCGATCCGAGGTCTAGTAGTAGGAAATCCCTTACCTGATACTTGGTTATGCCCCTCGATCGAGTCCACGCTCAACAGATCCACCTAAACGAAATCAAAAGGGTTTTAAACGATGATACTAGTAGAAGTCATTTTTAAATGGTCCTAAGCAACATCCGTTGACTTACCCGAGGAAAGGAAAGCTATCTCTAAATAAGCCTGCCACGAAACCCGAGAATTTGAGCGTCAACTCCCTAATACCTTCAAGGAACGAAAGGTAGGACCAAGTCTTACTCCAATATTATAACTCGAAACGGTTATAGCAACATTCGGTAAATTACCAAAATAATCCTTACCGAAGACTTACCGTGACCCGAAGTGGAGGAAGGAAAGCTTAGGTGACTCAGCTCGGCTCACCCTCGGCTCGGATCGGCTCACTCGCGGCTCGCGGCTCAACTCGGCTTGACTTAGCTTGCGGCTCGACTCGCGGCTCAGCTCAACTCGGCTTGACTCGACTCGTAGCTCGGCTTGCGGCTTGCAGCTCGGCTTAACTCGCGGTCCGGCTCAACACGCGACTCGGATTGGTTTGGATTCATGGCTCGGGTCGGCTTGGATTCATGGCTCGGGTCGGTTTGGATGAGGGTTCTCGGGTCAACTTGCAAGATAGGAGATCCACGACCGTTGGAGGTTCGCCGTCGGCTGCTTGGCGAACGACGCGGCGAAGGGCGGCTGGGCGTCGACAGACACGGTCGGACGAATGACGTACAACGACGTCCGGTTACGTGAGACCGAGAGGGAGATTGGAAATGGATGGGGCTGCGGCAAATGAATGCTGGAGCTGTGAACTTGCCGACGACGGAGAGGGAGACGGAGACAGAGGTGGAGACGGAGACAAGGCGGAGACGCGAACGGAGGAGAAAGACGAAGACGGGCGGCGGCGGCTTCGTGAAGCTGAAGATGAAGAAGGAGAAGGAAAGGAGGAGGAAGAAGGAGAAGAGAAAGATGTCGGGGGGAGGGGGCGGCGGACGCGCGCTAAGGTTATTTTAAAATAATATTATTATTATATATATATATTAAATAAAAAATGATAAAAGAAGTAATATAATTATTAATAATATTAAATAGTAATAATAATAATATTTAATAATAATAATAATTTTAATATTAAATAATAATAATAATATTAAATGATAATAATAATATTAACATTAAATAATAATAATAATATTAATATTAAATAATAATAATAATAATATAATTAATATTATATTATTATTATATCAATTTACCAAATATTAAATTTAAAGAAATTCATATCCCTAAATTTCTTTTTCTCCCCTCTTCAAAACCAACCAAGAATTTACTCTAAAATTTTAAATTTCCGAAACAAATTACATAAAATGATAAAATTTACATCGAGAATTCAGGGCGTTATAGCGGCGGCTAGGGTTGTGCGATCGGCTGACGGCGGGGGCGGGGGCGAAATGGCGACGACTAGGGTTTTTTTTTCTTTCCTTTCTCAATGAAGGGGATGGTGGTTTGCATGGGTCCCAATAGTCCTTTTAAAGAGAAAAATAATAATAATAATAATATGCTTATTATTATTATTATTCTTTTCTCTTTCCCTAATTTAATAAATTAAATCCACTTAATCTCTTTCTGATTTAAACCCAACAATCTCCATTATAAAAATCAAAATCAACCAATCACCTCAATCTTTTTCCCAAATAAATATCACCATTGGATATTTTCTTGATGTCTAATAAAATCAGATGTTCATAAATCACTTAATTCAAAACATCCAAAATTAAAATAACTATACTTATGATAATAAATTAAAGTCCAAATCTTGGGGCGTTACATAAACTATATGTAAACGTACAATTATCAAGCACAAATGATCAGGCGATGCAAATCACACGATCATTTAGTAAAGTCTAAATGATCTTCTTAATACATGTAAACAATATTAAGCGATCGTTTATATATACCACATTAATGCCTAAACGATATTAAATCTCCATTAACTTTAATATCAAACGTTTATACATAATAATAAAAGAAAGAGATTACACATTTTCATTAATTGTTCAAACCTTGCCTTGCTTACAAGTCCTACTATTATGTCCTTTACTATTACAATTGGAACATCTTGTTGAACTACTAAATTCACCAACAAATGGAATTCTTTGTTTTCTTAGTCTTCCAGCTTGTCGTTTAAAGACTTGAGGTAATATTTTCATGGCAGAATCTACAACTCTCCAATCGAAATAAGATCAAACAGGTTGAATACAACCACTGTATGTTGCTGATAGTGTTTCTCTATAATAAAACTAAGATACATAAGACTAGGTATCTTAAAAGATGTTTTGTGCACATACAATACTCAACATTAGGAAACACTCATAAAACTCCTTTAGGGAGGCTAAGATGCCTATAAAAAACAATGACTAAATTAGCCCGCTTTGAAAAACTACCTCATATCTTCTAAAAAAACCATGTCCATGATACATCATTTTCAAAATCTACAATGGCAAAAGTAAAAGGGAAGATTTGATTGTTACCATCTTGTGATGATGCTATTAATAGGATGCCACCAAACTTACACTTAAAAGATGTCCTATCAATAGAAATAATAGGTATAAAATATTTGCACCCCTCAATTGATGCACCAAAAGCCATAAAGTAAAACTTGAAATGACCACTATCATCCATTTCTAAAGCAATACATGTACTTATAATAATTACAAACACATTTCTATCAGCACAAACAAAAAAGAACATAAAGAATGAGATAGATGCCAATATTGGTCTATCTATATAGACTGTGATATTAGTCTATCCACATCTGTCTACAAATGAATTTAAATTTGATATACAAAGCTGATCATACCTAGGTTAGATTTAACCAATTTATCAAAGAATCTTTGAATCAATACATACGATTCAATCGTGTCACCGTGTAATATCTTTACCATATGTTCTTTCGCCTTCAAGCTTTTTGGTAACTTATATTAACTCCAAGATTTGTATGAGCCTTATGCACAATCTCTTTAGGAATGGAACGATCTGTAGACATGAATCTAAAATCATCTATCAAACAATTGTCAATTACTGTTGAAGAAACTTGCATGTGAGAACTTTGAGCACTACTCAATGAATAATCATGGTCATAAGTGTATTTTCGTAGCATCCACAAATCAATCTTCTTATAATGAGATGCCCTTACATACCATTTGCAACCTTCTTGCAAACATCTAAATTCAAGAGACATCAAATTTGATACTGTAGTCCTAAATTGAAAGTTGGTTTTCGCTGCTATTATTCAAAAACACTTTGAAAGCACTTCTTTACTTTCAAATAAACATTTTCCTTCAAATCGAAATAATAAGAGATGTCTCTTATAAATTCATCATTTGAAACAGAAGAAGAAGAAACAATATTCAGTGACATATCAACATCCTCACGTACACTACTAGATGAAGAAGACATTCCCAAACAATTAACACTTACATGAGCAACTAATGGTGTATACTAGTTGCATCTTTAGCAAAAGCTAAATACCAAGCAACATCATTGTCTTTCTTTATTGGCACCATAGTTTGAACATTGGTTTTACCAAAATCAAGTAAAATAGATAATTCTATTGATTCATCCAATTCAATTTGTTTACATGTCAAAGGAACCAAAGAATTAAAGTTGACTCGCATATCTACCTAAATTTCGGACACTGAGTAATTCTTATAAATATTGCAGTCATGCCATTGACCTCCATAAAAAACTACAATAGGAATAGACATTCTAATCTAGAAAAAAAGAAAAAATAATTAAGTATTTAATAGTGAAAGGATGAATTAGATAGATATCTATCATTGGATAAGACAATAAAATGTACTAAACAATAAAAATAAACACAATGCAAAAAATAAATAAACGATCATGCAAAAAAGATTATAAATATTAAACGATCATTTAACAACAATAGACGATCGAATAAAATAAATTGAACCATCATATAAAATAAATTAAACAGTCGTTTAAAAATGCTGATCGTTTAAACCATCATATTGACTTAGATACACAATCGTGTAAAGATGCTAATCATACAAAATATTGAAAATTTTTGTGTTCATAAAGATGAATGATCGTGTTTATATAGTAAAACAATTGTCTCCATATTGATAAAAGATGATGTTGATAGAGGTAAACGATGAAGTAATTCAATGAAAATTATCATGAAAAACTTCAAACTATTGATCTTCATAATGAAATACACAATTCTTACAGTGATTCTTAAAAGTTCTAAACGAAAAAAAAAACTTTAAATTCTTACAAAGAAAAAAATGACATTCTTACCGAAATATAAATTCATAATTCGACGTAAACAATCATCAAAATCTTCAACGATCTTCATAACGAAATACAGGATGTCTTACAATAATACCTACATATTCTAAACATTTTATCTTGCGACGAAATATATAATTCTGAACGAAATTTTATAATCAACTAAATAGTTTAAACAAAAAACAATATTTAGAATACTCACCGAAACCAAAATCACTAAGACGATATTAACAGAGCAATATAGACGATCTTGATTGTCCAAGATGTCAAGAAGAGAAACGATGTTATCGAAGATGATGGATATGAGAGCGAATGTTGTCAAAAATTAGGAAAAAAGCAAAGAATGATCAAGATTAAAGATATATAAAAGACAAGATGAATAACTCGGAAATGATGATTGTGAAAAAATAGAGAAGAAGAAGAACTATCAGATTTGAAATATCGTTTTAAAAGAGTAAGGACAATTAAGGAATTCTAAAAAAATAATTTTCCTTAATGGACTTGTTATACGAGCCGTAAATAGTTTACAGTTTTGTTATATCCATGAAAATTTCCCTATTTAATATATGTGTATATATATATATATTAAATATTAAATATATATTAAATATCTTTTAAAAAAGAAAAAAGTGTGAGGTCCACGTGCCATCTCATTGAAGTCGTGGACCCAGTACACGACTTCGCCCAAATTACCCTATTTTTGTCAATAGTTTTCCTTATACTATATTTTTTACATTAATTTAAAAAAGCAGATTATTTAAAAAAAAAAAGATTTGTGGAAAAGATTCTTAAAGTTCTTGAAAATTGTTTGAAGATCTTTTATTGTTAGAAGGGTTTTGAAGATCAAAGTTTATTTTATAAAAATCAAATTCAACCAGCAGAACAAACATTTCAGACATTTTCAAAATGAGGAATAAAATTTCAAAATAAAAAGTTAGTAGATTAAATATTAGAAATGGTACCACTACATCCCTCTCTATATATATTATATCAATAAAATACAAATGATCGTAGAGAAAATTAAGTAATTTTAGTAGGGTGATACACCAAACTATTTACGGCACATGTAACAAAGTCTATTCAAATTAGCCATTTTTTAAATATTCTAAGTTTTCCCTTCCACCTTTCTTCTTTTCCTTGCTGCGATTCTTTCATCATCTTCCCCCTCGTTCCGATTCATCGTCTTTCTTCTTTTTCTCTACTTTTTTCTGCTACGATTTCTTTCCATCATCTTTCTTTTTTTCCTCTTCTTTTTTTTTCCGCTGCGATTTCTTTCCATCGTCTTTCTTCTTTTCTGATTCTTTTTTTACGTCGCTTAAATTTGGGTAACCAAATCTAAACAACCGTGTACAAAAAATAGCAAAATCTAAAAGATCATGTATAAAGAATCTTAAAAGAATCATTTAGATTGGAGTAGCCAAATGTAAACGATCGTGTAAAAAAAATAAATCATCAGTTAGACAAATCTAAACGATCGTGTACCAAAAGAATTAAAAAATTGTTTAGCCAAAACTAAACGATAGTGTAAACAAATCTAAACAATCGTGTAAACCATCTAAACGATCGTGTAGGAAAATAATTAAAAAAAATCGTTTAGCCAAACCTAAACGATTGTATAACCAAATTATGGAAAACAAATCGTTTAGATCTGGGTCAAAATCTAAACGATCGTTTAACCAAATCTAAACGTAACCAAATTAAACGATCGTGTAACAAAATTAGAGGATATTAGAAGTGAAATAATAAATTGTAGCCATATATAAACGATCGTGCACCAAACAATAGCAAAGTCTAAACGATCGTGTAGCAAATATATTACAGGCGCATTGTTGACGATGTGGTTGACGAGACATTTTTGGTATTTTACACAGTGGGCCTCTAGACTTTTTTCCTTTTTAAAATTGTTCTATACAGTGTAAATACTTTGCCGTTTTGTTATATTTTTGAAAAGATCCCTAAAAATTACCACCTAATTTTGTCTTAAATAAATACAATTAAAAAGTAAATATAAGAACCCACTATTGTATCTGTGAATTTAAATTTCATTGTTTTCTTCCTGACATTGCATTGATTTTTGTATTTAAGAAAGTCTGAAAATTTGAAGACTATGAAAGTTTTTAAATTGATATATTAATATTAGTCGAAAAAAAATTAAAATTTTATGAATGGCAAATTATTTGTGGGAAATTATCAAATATGACAAAATGAACAAACTATTTATACTTTATGGTAAAATCAAATGTAATGAATTTTTTTCGTTTGATAGATTTTTTTTATCATTATGTATAAGGGTCTTTTTAATAATATAACAAAGCGGCAAATTATTTACACTCTATAGAACCATTTCAAAAACAAAAAAAAGCCCATAGGCCCACAATGCAAAATACCAAAAATATCCTAAGAAACGTGTGATAATCGTCCGCACGCGCGACTAATGTTAATAAACGATTATTAGACAGCATCGGGTAGAATAATATACAATTGATACACGATCTTGTAAATTACCAAATACATAAACGATCGACAATAAATGTTAAACCATAACAAAATACTTTAACGATTATCTTTTACGATCGCGTAAATTATCTTTAACGATTATCTCATATGTGCGTCTGATCATGTTTGAAAATATAAATGATAATCGTACACGATTCTGTACATTATATAAACAATAATCATATATATAAACGATAAGGTAATAAACAGTAAAAGAAGACGAAAGAGTTTAAGTATACACAATCGTGTAGAGAAATTTCTACAATCGTTTATGTAAGTATAAAAGAAGACGAAAGAGTTTAAGTATACACGATCGTGTAGAGAAATTTCTACAATCGTTTATATAAGTATAAATAAACATTTACAGAAACTCCAATAACTCGTAATTACAAAAATGCCATCAAAATGAAAGGGCTATAAAAAGGTGAAGGAACTTGCTCAGACTCTTTCTTTCATCGTCTTCCTCGTCAATCGTTTATATCTTGGTAACTACTTCAACAAAAGTGTCGCGATTGACGATTTGACTTGCATACAAAAAGGTTTGATTTGAATCTATATTCATTTTGATCTATCTCCATCATCCACATATGTCTAGCACAATCTATATCGCATACAAAGAGATCTTAATCTATATTCATTTCGATCAATCTATATCTATCGTGATCTATCCTACATACAAACATGTTTGTTTCTATACTGATTGTATATATTTCATTGAATATAATTTATATTAGTCTTCTTTTTTACAAATAGATGGTGAGCAAGAATAAAAAAGGTTTGAATCTATATTTATTTCAATCTATCACCATCATCCACATATATCTAGCACAATCTATGTCCCATACAAAGAGGCCTTAATCTATATTCATTTCGATCAAAATATATCTATCACGATCTATCCAATATACAAACATGTCTATTTCTATACTGATTGTATATATTTCATTGATATTAGTCTTCCTTTTTGCAAATAGATGGTGAGCAAGAATCAATAAACATCGTATAGCAAATCAATAAGGTGCAAAGCAAAAACAGAAGAAAGAAAAAGGAGTAAAGTTAACAAACTAAAATGTGAATATTTGTCTGTATAGCGTTGTATATTTGTGTATCTTTTTCTTTATAGCGCTCTGCGTTTGTAAATTTGTTTAAACTTATCCTTATTTGAAACATACTATTTATTATGTCATTCAATAGGTGAAACACTATCCAAATGACATTATTATGGAAGATGAACAAGAAAATCTTAGAATTACTATATACTACAGCTTAGAAACATTGAATCAGATTATGTCAAAAATAGACAAAAGAATTCTCTCTCGAGTTTTGACAAACAATCCTTTTGGCCAGTTCCTTAACATTAAAATGGCTAAAATACCAACACAATTCCTGAATTTTCTATTAAGAAAACAATGCCAAACAAAGAAAACTAACGTCCTTGCTTTCAACTTCAATTGACATATAGCAGAATTTGGGCTGAAAGACTTTTGTTTTGTGACTGGATTAAAAGGTGACAAATTCCCTGAGTTAAATCTAGGAGAGAAAAAAATGGTTTGAAAAATTCACTTTTTCGTCATGATGACTTTATAACAAGAAGAGATATAAAAAGAACTTTCAAAGCATTGTGCAACAAGGAAAACTCATTGAAAAAAAAAACTAGTTAACCTCTATATCTTAAAAGCATTTTTAATTCCCAAACAACAACACAACCACATAAGTCTCCTACATCTAAACATATTGGATAATGAAGAAATCTTCAAGGCTATCCATGAGGGAGGTTATCATACATCCTAACATATAAGTTCTTGAAAAAAGCATCTACAGTGACAAGACTTTCAAGGGTTTTTGAGAAAATACCAAGACTTTCCAATTTAGATGTTGGGTTTGGAAGAAAGCTTGCAATGGAAGTACCACCAATTGTAACATGAAAATATTTTGGAAACAAGTGACTAGAGGACTCTAAACATCGCCATTTTTGAATCTGAGAATGTAAGTAAACTTAAAGCATGCTTTATATATGTCTATCTAGATAGACAATGAAAGATTTTCTATCCATGTCTATCTTGAATAGATGATGATATAAATCTATCACTATTTATCAATACCTTTGCTACTACTTTTTCACTAATAATCTAATATCATTTTATTTGTAGTTCTCCATGACACCTCTAGACTCATCAGAAGAAGAGTCTCAAACAATTTTGAGATATTTTAAAAATATTGAGAAGCAGTAAAGAAAAGAAAAGGCAGAGTAACAGCAAAAAAAAAAGAGAAAAAAATGGAAGAAAAACAATGAAACAAATAAAATCTTAAATGAAATAAGTGAAATAAAAAAATCAAGAACAAATAGAAACAGAACAAATATTACTAAGACAAGGAATAAAAAAATAAAAAGCATGTTGACAATGGTTATGACAAGCTTGAATGTTCTACCACCATCAGCCAAACTTCAACAACAACAGAATGAGAAAGAAATTGCATATACAAAAGTCGTGGAGAAAAATAGACCACCTATTTGTAGCCTTGATCTTCTTGATAATGATGAACAAGTTAATACAATGGTGAAGTATGCAACAACACATTGCCCTAGGGTTAATGCCTTATTCATTATGTACTCCTTTATTTTTTTTAATGTTCCTCAATTTCCAAATAAAAATAAATACGATTATGTTGTTTATTTTTCTTTACAGGAAACTGCTATTTTGGAAACACAAAGTAGTTTGGAAACAATAGCAACTACAGATTTAAAAACACCCAAAACACAAATGTTGCTACAGGTTTAACTATTTTTTCCAAACAATAAATATAACTTGTATAGACAAATATAATTTATCTGTTTGGATGTGTTTTCTTCATGATGTCTCTGAACGTTCTTACTTTATGTGCTTGTAGATAGATGAAGAAGATGAAAACAACAACTAGTTTATGTTGGAATTTATGTCCTAAAACTCGTAGTTTGTAGTTTAAAACTATATTATACTCAATAAAGTGGTTATTTAGGACTTATTAGTAAAAATAAAATATTATAATCTTGAAGTCAATAAACTAAGGTTCAGAGGCTACCTAGTGTAGACTTGAACTTTATGTAAAGACATAAACTTGGATCAAGTTCGAGTATATAGCCCAAACGGTCTATAATGAATGAATAAGGTTGGACGTCTTGTTCTGGAAACACTATGGATGCGGCCCACTTTGTAGTGAGTACAAACAAAATGATCCTAAATCGTTCATGTAGAGACATGAAAGTGGGGGCATCCTATTTAAAGAGTTTACATAAGATTGGAACCATTAAATAGTCACTTTTAAGTTATAACAATGTTAACTATAAAAACTCACTATTTCAATTATGATGACCTAGGTAACTTAATCTCAATCCTGAGTTAACTATGAACTTCTGTTCAAACGATATTATCCTTAGATCTGCATAGGTGAGGGCAGCTTAATAGCGTTGGCCCAATAAGCCTCCTATTTCAAGGGTAAGACTGAATGGATAGCTAGAGATATAGGATACAAGACGGAATTCATTCATACCCACTTTAAAGTTAGTACATAGGTTGTTCTCTTAAGGACTGAAACCAAGTCTTGAACAAGAGATCCCGCCCTCTTATTGGTCCGAGAGGGATTTGGTTTATAGGTTAGACCTTAAACCAAATGTTCAATAGTGGATCAGTGGGACTTAAGAAACAAGATGTAGTCTCGGGGGTAAAATGATATTTTGACCCAGCCAAGGATACGAACAACCTGTGAAGGATTATCTTACTAATCATGGTTGTATCAAATCGACACAATTATATCCATAGTAAGGGGAGTGCAACTACGGGACTTTCGTGGAATGACCCGTTAGTTAACAAATATTGATTAACTTTGTCTAAAAGAGTTTAGCCAGTTAATCTCGGATCGTTGGAGCCCACGATCTATAGGTCCATTAAGTTTCCCTGCTAGCTCATACGAAATTAACTTAGGACAATATGTTGGAATAATTCAAATTGTTTGAATTAGGTAGAGAGAGAGAAATCGACGAATATATGTGATATAGTCGTCGGTTATAGGGCTTTATGTTTAAATGTGATTTAAATGTTAAAAGTATGAATATGGATTCATATTCGGAAGCTCGAAATTGAAGGAAATTGTCAAAGTTGTGAAAACACAAAATGTTGATTTTTGACTTTGAAAAGTCAAACTTTGACCGACTTTATATTCAAATGTGATTTGAATTTCAAGAAAATGAATGTGGGTTCATGCTCGAGAGATCAAAATTAGTCAAGATGGACAAAATGGTAAAAAGTCAAAATGTTAATTTTTGACTTTGTCTAAAATGGTAAAATGACCATTTTGCCCCTTGACCTAAGTTAGTGGGAAAATCCAACATTTTGTTGGACAATTCCACTAACTCTTAATGAGCTATGTGGAAGCTTATGGTGATGACACCAAGCCCACTAAGAGAAAATGGAATGGTGAAATCAATCCACTAATGGATAGTGGATTTTGAGGTTTTGGGCTTTGGTGGTCCAATTACATGCAATTTTTGCATGTAATTTGTTTATTTAAGGGGCAATTTGCAAATGGAAGAGAATTTTTGAAACTTTTGTAATTTTGAATCACAAAATTAATCCATATTCTCTCCCAAATCTCACACAAAATTTCACCTCCAATTTCCATCTCTTTCTCTAATTCTTTCACTTAACGGGTTCCACAACTCGGTTTTTAGTCCGGATAATAGTGGGTTAACACTAATGATGGTCCCGGTTCATGATTGTGAAGAGTTTTAGAGAAGTCAGGAGAAGCTACAAATGTGTTTTTTTTCTAAACCCTAATTAGTGCAATTAGAGCTTTTTGTCTTAAGCATGTTAACATCTAAATTAGTTTATATGCATCTAGGGTAAAATTCTGATCCTTAATTCCGCTGCGTTCGTATGCTTTCCATCATGTGGTATCAGAGCATGCTAAATTTTACTCATTTGCTTATGGTGGGTATTTCAATGTATTTGATAAATTGTTTTGTGATGAACTGAAATGGATGAATTATGGTTTTGGCCCTAAATTAAGTTAAAACTTGTAATAATTACTGTAATTAGCCTGGTTTGTGGCCTAATTAATTGTTTATGGGTCTATAATTTTTTTCTTTTTTGGAGTTATTAGAGTTGAAATTAGGCTGTATTTTCTTCAACCGAGAGAGAGAAAAGCTGGAAAATTGAAGTTTTTTGGAAGACAAACCCGGTTTTTGCTCCGACCCGGCCGGATGACCCGTTAACCCGATTGAAAACCCATTGTTTGGTTGTTTAAACTTCAGACCTGACCGACTGCTTCAGACTCGAACTGCAACTTGGTTCATGAGCCTCCTTCATCCGCGCTCACTCGCATATGGCCTTCTTTGCACGCGGCCATTTGGTCTCGGCCTAGTTCTCCAACATGCGGCCCAGCGCCCATCTCGTGTAGACTTGAACCGACCACCTAACGACCCACTACATGATGACCCAGCGCCCATCTTGTGTAGACTTGAACCTACAATACCTGTCCTAGATGTTGAAATCAGAGATGTAAATAGATATGATCCCATGTGGCAAGTTGATCCAAAATTATGGAATGCATACTTATCGTGGAAAAGATAAAAAAAAGAACAACTCATGAAGAAAGGAAAGTAGTCTCCACAACCAGAAAGAAAGAATTTTTCAAAAAGCTTGAAGAAAACACATGGATACTAGGAGACGTAAGTACTCTTTCCAAATTGCATTTTATATATAAAAATACACTATCAAGTACAATATTCTATATCTAACCAAACAATCATTTATATATATTACACGATCGCTTAGTAAGGAAATTAATGTTGTAAACGATCACTTATATTTTCTAAACGATCGCTTCCTATTCATTAAACGATCGTTTATATATATTACACAATCGCTTAGTAAGTAAACAATCACTTGTATTTTCTAAATGATCGCTTATACTCTCGTTTCAATTTACTAAACAATCGTTTAACTTTTTTGTAGACCATGGATTTCCTATTGTCCCACTTGCAGAGTAAAATGTTGCATATCAAGCAACTTTGCAACTATACTTTTAGAGAGTAATAGATTCCGTGTTTATAGTAAGTTGTTTTTCTTTAATTATTTTTTTGTATAGAAGTTAAACTGCATAATTATATTTTGACTAGATTTTTTTACTTGTTCTTCAAGACTATAATCAATAAACCACACCGCATAGTTTGGCAACGACTTTTTGATACTCATGTGCTGACAGTAGACAATAAGAAAGCTGAATGGATAGACACAACACACTTAAGTCTATGGACATAAGAAGATTTGGAATACTATTTCAACACAGCTCTTGGTGATTTCCAAGATAAATAAGGGTGGGGAGATGTCAACTACATGATTGGCTGCATCAACATAAGAGAACACTGGTTGGCTATTGCAGTTGATATGAGGAAATGCAAGATCTACATGTTCGACTCAATGCCAAATTATGTTGAGAAGAAATTTGTTGATGAAGCTCTTGAAATGTCTGTATGATCCATGCCCTCACTTGCAATTGCAATTGGAATGAACCTCCATTCAAAACGTTTCAAATATAGCCCTTGGCCAATAGTCAGATCGAATACCATTTTACGAAAAGGACGTTCATTGGATTGTGGCATTTTCTGTTCAAAATTTATTGAATGCCTTGTAATAAATGCTAACCATGATTGTCTAACTGTAGAAAACATGAAACTATTTAGAAAACAGTATGTACCGAAACTTTGAGCAGATAAATACATTTGGTAAATAAATATACATTTGGTTCTTGTACTTTTGAGTGAATGTTTGTATTCGTTTAGATAGATATCACAAAAAAAATTGTATAAAAATATAAAAACATTCGTGTAGAGAAATATTCATCGTGGATATATCTTTAAGCGATCGTTTAATAAAGTATAAATGATCTTCTTAATACACATAAAAATATTAAGCGATTGTTTATATAAACCACACTAATATCTAAAAGAATATCAAGCGATTTCCTAAACGTACATGTGAAGAATATTAAGCGATCATTTATATGTATCACATTAATGTAAGCGATTGTGGATATATCTTTAAGAGATCGTTTAATAAAGTCTAAGCGATCTTCTTAATACACATAAAAAATATTAAGCGGTCGTTCATATAAACCACACTAATATCTAAAAGAATATTAAGTGATTTCCTAAATGTACATGTGAAGAATATTAAGCAATCGTTTATATGTATCACACTAATGTAAAAGATCATGGATATATCTTTAAGAAATCGTTTACTAAAGTCTAAACGATCAACTAAATACTCATAAAAAATATTAAGCGATCATTTATATATCAAATGTCTAAACGATATCAACTCTCCATCGAATTTAATATCAAACGTGTAGACATAATAATGAAAGAGAGAGAGTACGCTTTTTCATTAATTGTTCAAACCTTGCCTTGCTTACAAGTCTTGCTATTATATCCTTTATGATTACAATTGGAACATCTGGTTTAACTACTAAATTCACCAACAGATGAAATTCTTTATTTTCTTTGTCTTCCAGCCTGTCGTTTAAAGACTTGAAATAATATTTTTATGACAGAATCTACAACTCTCCAATCAAAATGAGATCCAACAGGTTGAATGCAACCATTGTATGTTGCTGATAGTGTTTCTCTATAATAAAACTCAGATACATAAGAATAGTATCTAAATTAAGCATTCGTAGAACAGCAAGAGCATGTGCACAAGGAATTTCTTCAACGTCCCATACTCGGCAATTACAACATTCCACGCTTAACTTTACAATAAACTATTGATTTTCATCCGTTATTTGGTATTCAGTTGTACTTATTGGATCAACCTAATACATAACACAAATAAGGACAATTAATAAAATAAGAAGAAATAGATTTCAATCTCTGTATACATCAGATATATATAGATATCAATCTATCGGTGCCTATCTGAGACAGGAATAGATAAATTGCTATCTTTATCTATTGGATAGACAAAGATAGCAATCTATCTTTAACTATTCGAGATAAAAAAAAAAGCTTACCAATAATCTTCTCGAATTTTCATGTTCTAAACACAAAATGTTCTCAGCCTAAGAAGTCAAATGATTCTTCATTGTAGAAGCAGCTTTACTTCGTTCATAAAACCACTTTTGTAATACATCTCTAATTGAACAAAGCATCCTTGCCACAGGTAGTTCTCTAAGATCTTTAAGCACTCAATTTACACTTTCTGCACAATTTGATGTCATCATTCTATACATTCGTCTACGTGAATATGCCTGAAACCACTTCTTAAAACCAACACTACTACGATAATCTCTAATATTTGAACAAACAGACTCCATGCATCTCATGTGGTACTCAAATTCTTCAACAGTGTAGGCATAAGTACAACTAAAGAAATACTTATCAAGTAGTGGATCCTTAAAATGGAGTTTCAAGTTACTTAAAAGATGTTTTGTGCACACACAATACTCAACATCAGGAAACACTCTTAAAACTACTTTAGGGATGCTAAGATGCCTATGAGAAACAATGACTAAATTAGCCCGCTATGAAAAACTACCTCGTATCTTCTCAAAAAACCATGTCCATGATACATCTTTTTCATAATCTTCAATGGCAAAAGCAAGAGGGAAGATTTGATTGTTACCATCTCGTGATGAGGCTGTTAATAGAATGCCACCAAACTTACACTTCAAAAATGTCAAATAAACAGAAATAATAGGTCTACAATATTTCCACCCCTCAATTGATGCACCAAAAGACATAAAACAAAACTTAAAATGACCAATATCATCCACTTCTAAAGCAGTGCATGTGCTTATAATAATTAAAAACACAATTCTATCAGCACAAACAAAAAATAACAGAAAGAATATGAAAGATGTCAATATTGGTCTATCTAGATAGACTGTGATATTAATCCACAACTATCTGCAAATCAATTTAAGTTTGATATACAAAACTGATCATACCTAGGTTAGATTCAACCAATGTATCAAAGAATCGTGGAATCAAGGCATATGATTCAACTATGTCACCATGTAATATCTTTACCACATGTTCTTTTGTCCTTAAAGCTTTCTGGTAACTTATACTAACTCCAAGATTTGTACGAGTCTTATGCACCATCTCTTTAGGAATGGAACAATCAGTAGACATGAATCTAACATCATCTATCAAACAATTGCCAAGTACTATTGAAGAAGCTTGCATGTGGACTTTCGGCAGTACTCAATGAACAATAATGGTCAGAAGTGTATTTTCATAGCATCCACAAATCACTCTTCTTATAACGAGATGCCCCTACATACCATTTCCACCCTTCTTACAGACATCTAAATTCAAGAGACCTAAAATTTGATATTGTAACGCCCCAAAATTTTGAGGTAAGTTTTAACATTTTATGCTAATTTTCGAGATAAAGAGTTGACGCTTGAGTTCTTGGGTTTCACGGCAGGCTTAATTGGAGATAACTCTCCTTTACTCAGGTAAGTCAATGGATGTTGTTTAGAACGATTTAAAAGTGACTTTTACTAGTGTCATCGTTTAAATCCTTATGATTTCGTTTAGGTGGATTCGTTGGGCGTGAACTCGATCAAGGAGCATAGGCAAGTTTCAGGTAAGGGATTTCTTACTACTGGACCTCGGACCGAGACCGGAAACGTAGTAATCCACATGGGAATTATACATTTGTAATAGTATTGAATTGATTGACGCATGTTTGGCTAATACATATCACTTATATGCTCTTGACGGATTAAGGGTAACGTGATCGTTAGTTGTAGCCTATGTACTATTATAAATGTAATGAGTTGTTCTGTTGATGGGTAATGATGGCCTGATATTTTGTGTATTGTGGTTATGTTGATGGGTTGTGCTATCAATTGGAATAGTATTGTCGATGGATTATGAAAATCTTAATGTTATATAAAGTTGAAGGTTGTTATCAAGATACTAGTTATGAATTATGCCGTGGAGGTACCAAGGGTTTGGAAATCTCTTGGGTAGATTGTGTATACGCGGTTGAGCGGTGCTGTAAACTGAATACGACTGTTATGTAGATGTGCTAGGGTGCTAGGGTTTGAATCTAACGTATGCATAAAATAGACTACCTGTAGATGTACTAGGGTTTGAATTGAGACAAAGCACCGTCAGGGGGATTTACAAAGTGGTGATTTGATTTGGCTATTAGACTGAATTTAGGGAATGTCACGATGAAGTGTGGGTGGACATACATATAGCGACTGATGAGACCGTTGATTAAACCTAAACTGTCGGACTGGTTAAGTTATAAAATGAAACGTTAACTTGAATGTTATTGTGATGTGACAGTTGTAGACGGTTTAGTATGGACTAAGGGGTAACAGTTAGCTTTATCTATGGGGTAGCGTACCTTATAGGCACGGTATCCTTCGGGATCACGAGACTGATATATGCATCCTTCGGGATCACTGGACTGATTGATGCATGCCAGATTGAGATAGCAAGTCATGTGATTGAAGTAACGTTGTTGGTCCTTGACATGCTCGACTTTGATGTAATTCTGGGTATGGATTGGCTAGCTGCTAACTATGCTAGCATAGATTATTCCCGTAAGGAGGTAGCGTTTAAACCTCCCTTGATAGCCAGTTTTAAGTTTAAGGGAGAAGGATCAAGCTCGTTACCTAAGGTAATCTCAGCTATGAGGGTCAGCAAACTGCTTAGTCAGGGTACTTGGAGTATCTTAGCGAGTATGGTGGATACTAGAGAGGTTGATGTGTCCTTGTCATTAGAACCATTGGTGAGGGACTATCTGGATGTCTTTTCTAAAGAACTTCCAGGGTTACCTCCTCACAGAGAGATTGAGTTTGCCATAGAGCTGGAGTCGGGTACGGTTCCTATATCCAGAGCTCCATACAGAATGGCCCCAGCAGAATTGAAAGAGCTGAAAGTGCAGTTACAGGAGTTGCTTGATAAGGGCTTCATTCGGCCGAGTGTGTTACCTTTGTGTGCACCATTTTTATTTGTTAAAAAGAAGGATGGATCGATGCGCCTATATATTGACTATCGGGAGTTGAATAAGGTAACCGTTAAGAACAAATATCTCTTGTCCAGGATCGATGATCTGTTTGACCAGTTACAAGGAGCTACAGTGTTCTCTAAGATCGACGTTTGGTCGGCATATCATCAGCTGAGGATTAAGGATAGCGATGTACCGAAGACAGCCTTTCGTTCCAGATATGGGCACTTAGAGTTTATTGTGATGTCTTTCGGTTTGAAGAACGCTCTGGCAGTGTTCGTGGATTTGATGAACAGAGTGTTTAGAGAGTTCCTAGACACTTTTGTGATCGTGTTTATTGATGATATTTTGATATATTCCAAGATAGAGGCCGAGCATGAAGAGCATTTACGTATGGTTCTACAAACCCTTCGAGCTAATAAACTGTATGCAAAGTTCTCGAAATGTGAGTTTTGGTTGAAGTAGGTATCCTTTCTAGGCCATGTGGTTTCTAAAGCTGGTGTTTCCATGGATCCAGCTAAGATAGAGGCAGTCACAAGTTGGCCTCGACCTTCCACAGTCAGTGAGGTTCGTAGCTCTCTGGGTTTAGCAGGTTATTATCGACGGTTTGAGGAGAACTTTTCTCGTATAGCTACTCCTCTTACTCAGTTGACCAGGAAGGGGACTCCTTTTGTTTGGAGCAAGGCCTGTGAGGACAGTTTCCAGAACCTTAAACAGAAGCTATTTACTGCACCGGTTCTTACTCCTGATGGTTTAGGGAGTTTTGTGATTTACAGTGATGCTTCTAAGAAAGGTTTGGGTTGTGTTTTGATACAGCAAGGTAAGGTAGTCGCTTATGCTTCTCGTTAGTTGAAGAATCATGAGCAGAATTACCCTACACATGATTTAGAGTTGGCAGCAGTAGGTTTTGCACTAAAGATATGGAGGCATTACTTGTATGGTGAAAAGATACAGATCTTCACGGATCATAAAAGCTTGAAATACTTCTTCACTCAGAAGGAATTGAATATGGGATATCGAAGATGGCTTGAATTAGTGAAGGATTACGATTGTGAGATATTGTATCATCCAGGCAAGGCGAATGTGGTAGTTGATGCTCTTAGTAGAAAGTTATCACATTCAGCAGCACTTATTACCCGACAGGCCCCATTGCATCGAGATTTTGAGAGGGCTGAGATTGCAGTGTCAGTAGGGGCAGTCACTTTACAGTTACCCTAGTTGACGGTGCAGCCGACTTTGAGGCAGAAGATCATCGATGCTCAGAGTAATGATCCTTACTTGGTTGAGAAGCGTTGTCTAGCAGAAGCAGAGCAAGCTATTGAGTTCTCCATATCCTATGATGGTGGACTTTTGTTTGAGAGGTGCCTCTGTGTGCCATCAGATAGTGCGGTTAAAAAAGAATTATTATCTGAGGCTCACAGTTCCCCATTTTCCATGCACCCAGGTAGTACGAAGATGTATCAGGACCTGAAACGGGTTTACTGGTGGCGTAATATGAAGAGAGAGGTGGCATAATTTGTTAGTAAATGCTTGGTGTGTCAGCAGGTTAAAGCACCAAGGTAGAAATCAGTAGGTTTATTACAACCCTTGAGCGTACCGGAATGGAAGTGGGAAAACGTGTCCATGGATTTCATTACAGGACTACCTAGAACTCTGAGGGGTTTTACGGTGATTTGGGTTGTGGTTGACAGGCTTACAAAATCAGCACACTTCATTCCGGGGAAATCCACTTATACTGCTAGTAAGTGGGCACAGTTGTACATGTCTGAGATAGTGAGACTACATGGAGTGCCAGTGTCGATTGTTTCTGATAGAGATGCCCGTTTCACTTCCAAATTCTGTAAGGGTTTGCAGGCTGCTATGGGCACGAGGTTAGACTTTAGTACGGCTTTCCACCCCAGACTGATGGTCAGACTGAGCGTCTGAACCAAGTTTTAGAGGATATGTTGCGAGCTTGTGCATTAGAATCCCCATGTAGTTGGGATTCCCACTTGAATTTGATGGAATTTGCTTATAATAACAGTTTTCAGGCTACCATAGGCATGGCACCATTTGAGGCCTTGTACGGTAAATGTTGTAGATCCCCTGTTTGCTGAGGTGAGGTGGGTATGTAGAGATTGATGGGTCCTGAGTTAGTTTAGTCTACTAACGAAGCGATTCAGAAAATTAGATCACGTATGTAGACCGCACAGAGTAAACAGAAGAGTTATGCTGATGTGAGACGGAAGGATCTTGAGTTTGATGTGGGGGACAAAGTGTTCTTGAAAGTAGCACCTATGAAAGGTGTCTTACGATTTGAAAGGAGAGGAAAGCTGAGTCCTCATTTTGTTCGGCCGTTTGAGATTCTAGAGTGAATTGGCCCTGTAGCGTATCGCTTGGCGTTGCCACCATCACTCTCGACAGTTCATGATGTGTTCCATGTTTCTATGTTGAGGAAGTATGTGTCAGATCTATCCCATGTAGTGGATTACGAGCCACTAGAGATTGATGAAAACTTGAGCTATAATGAACAACCCGTTGAGGTGTTGGCTAGGGAGGTGAAGATGTTGAGGAATAGAGAGATCCCTTTAGTTAAAGTCTTATGGCGGAATCACAAGGTTGAAGAGGCTACGTGAGAGAGCGAAGATGACATGAAAGCTCGTTACCCAGAGTTGTTCGAGGAATAAAACTTTCGAGGACGAAAGTTCCTTAAGTAGAGAAGAATGTAACGCCCCAAAATTTCGAGGTAAGTTTTCACATTTTATGCTAATTTTTGGGATTTTAAAATTTTTTCAGTGTTAATGTTTTGTTGGTTTAGAAGAGGAAAGAAAAATAAATTGAAGGGTATGAATTTTTTTATAATATAAATTATATTATTATTATTATTAATTATATTATTATTATTATTTATATATATAATTTTTTTTAAAAAAAAAAACCCTAAGCCCCCCTCCAGCGTGCCTTATCCCTCTCCTCCCCCCCCATGTTTCTTCTTCTTTTTTCTTCTTCTTCTTCTTATTCTTCTTCTTCAGTTCCTTCACGAAGCCAATAGCAGCCACCCCAGCTCCATCTCTATTCTTCCCTGCTCAAGCACGCTGGCGACCATTGCCCAGTTGCCGACCACCCACCACCTCCATCTCTTTCTTCTCCTCTGCCTCTGCTCCCAAACAGCCACCGCTCCTTCCCGTGTGCCTTCCATGAAACCTAGCCGGCCGTCTCTGCCCCAGTCGAACGTCGTCAATCGCGCAACGCCGGCGTGCAGCAGCTCCATTTCTGGTCTCCTTTTTGGACTTCGTCCTCCACATCTGCCAAGTCCGACGACAGACGTCGGCGCCTCCTTGCGGTACCAATATTGTTGTCGTACCCTCTCTGCACGCCGTGTGATGCAACCCAGAAGAGCTCGAGAGGGGTCTTGGGCAATCTCCGCCATTCCCACGCATTTCCCATCGCCGTCATTGTGTGGAGTCGAGAGTTAGCGGTTAGGGTGCGCCGGCTTCAAACGGTTCGAGCCAAGCTGCAGGCGCTTGCGCGAAGCCGAGCCAAGCGGTGATCCAAGCCGAGCCGAGGTACGATTCAAGCCGAGCCGCAAGTTGATCCAAGCCGAGCTGTAAGCTGATCTAAGTCGAGCCGAGCCACGAACTGACCAAGCCAAGCCGCGAGCTGAGCCGCCTCCAAGCCAAGCCGAACTCCCTATTCACTGAGCCACTTAAGCCTTTTTCCCTCCACATCGGATCACGGTGAGTCTTCGGTAAGGATTATTTAGCCGATTCGAGTATAGAAATTGGAATAAAACATGGAACTACCTTTCATCCCTTGAAGGTGTTAGAGAGTTGACGCTTGAGTTCTTGGGTTTCACGGCAGGCTTAATTGGAGATAACTCTCATTTACTCGGGGTAAGTCGACGGATGTTGTTTAGAACGATTTGAAAGTGACTTTTACTAGTGTCATCCTTTAAATCCTTATGATTTCGTTTTGGTGGATTCGTTGGGCGTGGACTCGATCAAGGAGCATAGCCAAGTTTCAAGTAAGGGATTTCTTACTACTGGACCTCGGACCAAGACTGGAAACGTAGTAACCCACATGGGAATTATACATTTGTAATAGTATTGAATTGATTGACGCATGTTTGGCTAATACATATCACTTATATGTTCTTGACGGATTAAGGGTAACGTGATCGTTAGTTGTAGCCTATGTACTATTATATATGTAATGAGTTGTTCTGTTGATGGGTAATGATGGCCTGATGTTCTGTGTATTGTGGTTATGTTGATGGGCTGTGCTGTCAATTGGAATAGTATTGCCGATGGATTATGAAAATCTTAATGTTATATAAAGTTGAAGGCCGTTATCAAGATACTGGTAATGAATTATGTCGTGGAGGTACCAAGGGTTTGGAAATCTCTTGGGTAGATTGTGTATACACGGTTGAGCGATGCTATAATCTGAATACGACTGTTATGCCTAACATGGACGTTATGCATAAAATAGACTACATGTAGATGTGCTAGGGTTTGAATTGAGACAAAGCTCCGTCAGGGGGATTTACAAAGTGGTGATTTGATTTGGCTATTAGACTAAATTTAGGGGATGTCACGATGAAGTGTGGGTGGACATACATATAGCGACCGATGAGACTGTTGATTAAACCTAAATTGTCGGACTGGTTAAGTTATAAATTGAAACGTTAACTTGAATGTTATTGTGATGTGATAGTTGTAGACGGTTTAGTATGAACTAAGGGGTAACAGTTAGCTTTATCTATGGGGTAGCGTACCTTATAAGCACGGTATCCTTCGAGATCATGAGACTGATATGTGCATCCTTCGGGATCACTGGACTGAAATGTGCATCATTCGGAATCACTAGACTGATATGTGCATCCGATGGGATCACTAGACTGATTGATGTGTGCGTTCCACGAAACCACTAGACTGTTTACGTAGGGTACCCCTTAATAGGAAGCTAACTGTTATTACCCTAACGGGCCCAGTAGTAGATCCCTTACTGGGTATATCTTATACTCACCCTTTTTCTCTTTAACTTTTTAGGTAAGGGTATGGCGAGGGGCAGACCGACGAGGGGCAAGAAGGATGCGTGAAGGCCATATGGATGCGTCTGGTTTTCTTTATGCTTCCGCTGATGTATTTTGTTACTTGTTATTTTTCATTGTCAGATCGAGTCATGGTTAGAACATTTGATTGGTGGTTTTTTGTTTTGATGATTTGAGCACTATATTTTGGAACTCTTGGGAACGTGATTTAAAATAGGGTCCGAAATTACTTTTGTGATATTTTAAATATTTTTAATGAGTCGTAGTCGGTCTTTTATGAGCTTGTGTGTTTTACTATCATGTCTTAGTACTACGTAGTGACCTCAGCTTAGTCTGGAAAGTTGGGTCGTTACAGATATTGTAGTCCTAAATTGAAAGTTGTTCTTCACTGCTATTATGTAAAAACACTTTGAAAGCACTTCTTTACTTTCAAATAAACTTTTTTCCTTCAAATCAGAATAATAAGAGATGTCTCTTATAACTTCATCATTTGAAACAGAAGAAGAAAAACCTATATTCAATGACATATCAACATTCTCCATTACACTACTAGATAAAGAAGATGTTGCCAAACAATTAACACTTACATGGGAAACTAATGGATGTCTACTAGTTGCATCTTTACCAAAAGCTAAATACCAAGCAACATCATTGTCCTTCTTTATCGGCACCATAGTTTGAATATTACTTTTACCAAAATCATGTAAAACAGATAATTCTACTGATTCAGCCAATTCAAGTTGTTCACATGTCAAAGAAACCAAAGAATTAAAGCTGACTCGCATATCTACAAAAATTTTGGACACTGAGTAACTCTCATAAATCATTCCATTGACCTCCATAAAAAACAACAATAGGAATAGACATTCTAATCTAGAAAAGAAGAAAATATAATTAAGTATTTTGATGTAATAAAAGAATACTAAACAATTGTGCAAAGAACGATCATTTAACACCAATACACGATCATATATAATAAATTTAATCAATGTATAAAATAAGCTATATACGATCGTTCAAAGACACTGATCGTTCAAACCATCGTATTCAATTTGATACACGATCGTTTAAAAATATTGATCGTTTAAACCATCATATTGAATTTGACAAACGATCGTTTAAAGATGCTGATCGTTTAAAAAATCGTATTGAATTTGATACACAATTGTTTAAAGACATTGATCGTACAAAATATTGAAAATTTTCGTGTTCATAAAGATAAACGATCGTGTTCATATAACAAAACGATCGTCTGTATATCGTTAAACGATCATGTTGATAGAGGTAAAAGATCAAGTAATTCAAAGAAAATTATCTTGAAAAACTTCAAACTATCAATCTTCATAATGAAATACACAATGCTTACAGTAATTCTTAAAAGTTCAAAACGAAAAAAAAAACCTTAAATTCTTACAAACAACAAAAAACTGAAACAACATTCATACTGATATATAAATTCTTAAATCAACATAAACAATAATCAAAATCTTCAACGATCTTCATACACTACTACAGAAACTGACTCTCTTCACGGTTTTAAACTGTCAAGGATGAGTATTCTTGATGGCTTCAAAACCGTCGTAGAATCCAGTGTCAAGAAAGGCCATTTTCTTGATGGTTTTAATAAGTGTCAAGAATTGGTATCGTTGACATTTTTTAACCGTCAAGTATTCAATTTTTCATGACAGTTGAGAACCGTTAAGAGAATACGTTTTTATGACCGTTTAGAACCGTCAAGAATGAGATGATGAAGCCTGAAAACCGTCAAGAATATGAATATTCATGATATTTTAAAACCGTCAAGAGTGCATTTTTCATGACATTTAAAAACCATCAAGAGTGCATTTTTCATGACATTTAGAAACCGTCAAGAGTTCATTTTTCATGACATTTAATAATCGTCAAGAGTACTCTTTTTCATGACATTTGGGAACCGTCAAGAGTGATTTTTAATGACATTTTAGAACCATCAAGAATATTGTTATTTATGACATTTGCAAACCATCAAGAAATGTATTTGTTATGACATTTCAAAACCGTCAAGCAATTTTTTATTTTTTTAATTGTAATTTATTTTATATTATTCTTCCTGTATTATGCTCTCATTGGTCCAAAAATTCGACTACATATAAAAGACAAATATACATCAAATGGTAACTAAACATCATCCATTCAATATCATTTCCAAAACTTTGCATCATATTCATATATCTTTTACAAAACCAATATATATATAAACAATTTCAACAGATTTCCATGAATTTAACTAAACATCATCTAATTAACTAACCTAGCCCAAAAGTATATCATCCTCATACATAAACTTTCATAATGGCAACCCCCTAGATATGAACAGTTCATCTATCAACAATTCACCTAAATTGTAATCCTCTAGAAAGTCTCAAAAGTATATCAATCAACCCCTCCCCTCCATATGAACATTTCAAAAAATCAGCCACAAAAAATAAAGTTAATTTCCTTTTTCAGAGATGACAAATAAGTCCTAGATCATATGTACGAACCCAAAAACTTTACCAACTCAACCCGCACCTCATCTAACTTGGCTTGTGAGTATGATTTTCGTGTATCAATTTGTAGACATGCAAAATAAATGAATTAGTATTCATGAAAATTATTATACGTACAAAAGAAATAGTTTGATATATAACATACTGAATCCGAGATGACAATGCTTCTCCTATTTACAATTTCTCTCATATACTTCATGACATAGTATTCACACGTAGTGCTCCCGACTTGTAGTGGACACTATAAAAACAATAAATTAGAATAACGGACTAGTCTTAATTGTTAGTAATCTACAAAATACAATTGAATTTAAATATTTATACTTGCCTTTACTGTTCACCATAAAGTTTGTTTCCTGCTTTTATTAATGTTCTTTTGCGAGTGAAATATCGCTATTGCTCTGTTTTGCCAAGATAAGATTGCACATATCTTAGAATATTGTACATTCATTAGAATTAACAGCACTACATGATATAAAAGATTAAACTTACGTGTCGGTTACATATCTTGTAGTTGCTTTTGATGTCGTCCTTAGCGAGTCAAGGTAAAACATTGTATCCTCATACGCATTTATAGCAAGCAGCGCCCAATGACCCTTAATTATACAAAAATGTAAGTACTATTCTATTGTCAATGCAACCAATACCCTAACTAAACTTACTCGGGATTAAAAGGAGCAAGAACTACTTGGTCGGGTTTGGACACCATCAATTTACTACACAAGTTTCGAATTCGAGATTCTTGTGTGTTTCCAGAAGAGATTAGGGACGGATCTACAAAGACATACTGCATATTTTCTTTCGAACCACTAACAGATGAATACAAGTACCTCCAAAATATATAAACTCGTAAAGGAGATACATAAATTTAGATGCAAAGGAATGAAATTGACTTACATCATATAGGCCACCAATGTAAACGTTTTCACTTCGTTCATGTTACAAAGATCAACGATATCCTCTCGAAGCATAGAAGTCTTTCGACTAATGCCAAAAAGGTCAGCGAGTAGTGAAAAAGTGATGCTGGAATCTTTCTCCATTACCTTCTCAGCATATCTGAGAATCGACTTCAACGCTAATGGCAAAGTTGATGTCGATTCACATACAACTTCTTTTTCTGTAGGCATTTTTATTAAGTCTCACTCCTAATTCAAGAGCATCCAAATTCAGTAAGACGTACAATATTAGACATTCGAGTTTAATAGTGGATTACATACCTTCAAGACGTCCAACTCTGGTTCATTCATCTTCATCACCTCCTTCCCTTTCTTTTCCTTCTGTTTTGGTTTGTCCAATGATTCCACTTCTATTCTCGTACCCTTCTCTTCAATCCCCTCTAACACTATTGGCCTTGAACAACTCCCGTGTGCAGACAATGGTGTAGATAAGTTTGAGCGAATTTGTGCCTCTAATTCACTAACTCGCATATGGAGTTCTTCATTCTCAACTAGAATGTTTGCCTCATCTTTTGATGTTTTCTTAACTGAATGAAAGTACATTGTTGGAGTAACGTATCCACCAACCCCACGCACACGACCATTGTGCTCTTTTGTACCCAATGTTTGGGTTAATACATCATTCGAACAGTGTCTATTCACAGACGATGAATCTGTATTCATTGATATCTCATCCTAAAAAGATAGCAAAATTAATGTAAGTTATAGAAATGATTGCTTATGTAATGGATAAATGAATACCCTTTCCTTGAGATTCTATGATTATATTTGTTCTTCGATCGTCTATCTTATTGTAATTTTCTTTTTTCCTATATCCAAATGTATTTGTTAATGAGAAAGTAGCAAATATTATTCCGAATGATTTTCATGTATAAAAGTTATTCATACCTGAAAGGTCTCTGATAACCTTGACCTTACAAACTCTTCCCAATGATTTTGCTCAAAGAAGGAATACTTTTCAGGTGGAACTTGAAGCAATTGTGGTTCATCTTTATGCGGGATGATGTATTTCATTGTTAGCCAGTTCTTAAACTAACGAAACGAAATACCTGCAGTTTGGAGAACGTTTTTCCTAGATCTTGGATAATGACGAATGCAGCCTAAATAATTAAAAGTACTTAATCAAGTGTCCACACAACAAGAACATTATCAAATATAATAAGGACATTAAAGTTATATATACCTCAACTATAGTGAATATCTTATCTTTCAGTTCTGCAGGCACACTTTTCCAAGACATATATGTGATAGGGACATGATAATGGGTTGCAGACCCTATGAAAGACTTTAACTTCGCTCCATTCTCACCAATAGGTGCTCCGTCTTCATTGTACCTCACCACCTTCTTGTCTCCCAAACTTCTAATGCGAGTTACATCAAACATAATAGTAGGTCCTCGTCATCGCTTCAACTCTTTTGGGGTTTCTTCAACTGTTGCATTCAACTCACCGACACCAACTTACACCAACTTCTTCATTAAGATCGTCCATATTATATTATGTGAAGCTATCAATCAAAATGAAGAAAAAATTAGCATGGTATACAAATTTTAAACAATAATAAATAATGAAATAAGATAAATGAACATAATAAACTTATGGTCTACTTGTTTGAAATTGTGAACACACCATTATAATATTATGTAGGTATCCATGTGCCTTCACAATCTGACCTTACGTATGTTGAGACATTTTCATCCAAATCATTGTTTAAATAGACATCTGACATATCATTGGGTATTCCTTCACACCGGAGTATTGTATCACCAAGTTCATCGTCATTATATCTATCTTCAAACTCTCTTTGTGGTGGAGTGAGTACAACTGACCATCTAACATCACTTGGATCCTCAACATAAAACACTTGCTTTGCTTGGCTTGCTAGTATAAATGAGTCTGACTTGTGTCCTACTCTATTTAAATCAACTAAAGTATAACCAAGTTCATCAATCCGAACATCACCACTATTCTGAACCCAATCGCATTTAAACACTGAAACATTAAACGTATTATAATTGAGTTCCCATATCTCTTGTATCACTCCATAGAATGATATATCTCCAATGACGGGATTTTTATCTTTAGAACTAGACACTTGCATTGTTTTTGCAACTAAACTAACTCCACTGTTTTGTACACTTCGATCCTTCTCAGAAGATTTTGTGTGATAGCGACATCCGTTTATTGCTAAACCACTATATGTAATAACAAAAGGATGAGGGCCATGAGCAATCCACCTTAAGTTATCTGAAACTCCACTATTTCCAACTTCAAGCTCAGTTGATACCTACCACAAGAATTATTATTTCAAGTTCAACACATAACATGTATAACTAAATTACAAAGTTCAACACTGTACCTTTTCCCGTAACCAATGTATAAAAGTTTGATTATGTTTCTCTTGAAGCCATTTTTGATTTTTAGACTTGTTCGGATATTATAGTTGCAAAACCTTCATATGTTTTCTTTGTAGTCATCATTCAAACATTGTAATATAGTTAGATTTAATTATATAAAAGTGAATGAAAGAATGAAGAAATCAACGAATAAACATATATGGTTGAACATCAATTGTATTTTCCATCACATATCGATGAGCTTGACGTAGAAGTTCTTGTTCAGGTTTGAATGGAACTCCCATGGACAACGGCCTACCAATGTTTGAAGTGTCTAAATGGTCTTGTGACTTGCGAGTCCCAAGCCCAACGGGATCCGCTCCAGATAAAAAATTAGAACAAAATTCAATAGCTTATTCTATTAAATAACTTTTGGCAATATAACCTTCTGGACGATATCTATTCCTCACAGATTTTTTGATGACTTTCATGAATCTTTCAAAGGGATACATCCATCGAAGATATATAGGGCCACAAAGTTTGACTTCCCTAACTATGTGTACTGTGAGATGAATCATGATTGTGAAGAATGAAGGGAGAAAATACTTTTCAAATAAACACAATGTTACCACAATATCTTCTTCCAACTTGTCTAATTGTTGCGCATCTAACACCTTGTTGCATACAGAATTGAAAAAGATGCACAACCTAGTTAGAACATGTTTCGGTAGCATCGATCTTATCGCAATGGGAAACAACTGTTGTATGAGCACATGACAATCATGAGATTTTAAACTATTAAGTTTTAAATCTATCATTGACACAAGGTTTCTAATATTGGAAGAGTAACCTTCGGGAACCTTTATTCTTGACAAAGTCTTCAAAACACATAGTTTTTCTTCCTTTGTAAGAGTATAACACGCAGGAGGAATGAATATTTTCTTCTCACTACTAATAGGGGCAAGCTCTGGTCGAAGTTTTAGACCAACTAAATCACGTCTAGCATTCAACTCATCCTTACTTTTACCAAGAATATCAAGAAGCGTACCTAAGATATTCATGCAAACATTTTTTTTCGATGTGCATCACATCTAAACAATGTCAACATGAAGACCTTTCCAATATGACAACTCAAAAAAGGAAGATAACCTATTCCAACAAATCTTTTCACTTCTGTTCATCGATAGGTTCTTATGGATCTTCTTTCCTTTAGGAAATTCAAGATCTTTCAATTTCAAGTACACATCCTCCCCAGAAAGTGGTTCTGGAATTGTACCAAGTTATTTTTTACCATTGAATGACTTTTTTTTGTCGTCGGTACGGATGATCGAGTGCTAGAAATCTCCGATGTCCTAGGTATGCTATTTTCTTCCCATGTCGTAACCTTATAGAATTTGTATTATCTTCACAAATTGGGCATGCCTTATACCCTTTAACACAACATCCACTGAGGTTACCATATGCAGGAAAATCATTGATTGTCCACAACAAAACCGACCTTAAGTTGAATACTTCTTCTCGATAAGCATCATAACATTCAACACCATTTTCCCATAAAAGTTTTAAGTCTTCAATTAGTGGTGCTAAGTATGTGCCTATATCATCCCCTGGTTGTTTTGGCCCTGAAATTAGCATTGATAGCATCATGTACTTTCTTTTCATACACAAACATGATGGAAGATTATAAATAACCATCACTATTGGCCAACAACTGTATTTAGAACTCATGTCACCATGAGGATTTACTCCATCGGCTGACAATGCTAAACGAAGATTTCTAGGTTCAGAACCAAAGTCTGGCCATTTAAAGTCTACTAACTTCCATGTTGGAGAGTCCGCTGGATGTCGTAACTTACCATCCTCAATTCTTTCACTAGCATGCCAAGTCAGGTTTTCAGCACATTCAATACTTTTAAATAGCCTTTTGAATCGTGGGATGGTGGGAAGTACCATATCACTTTTGAGGGAATTTGCTTTCTCTCTTCATTTCTATCCTTAACGTTTTTCCACCTCGATTGACCACATTCAGGACATTCTGTTGCATTAGAAAATTCTTTCCTATAGAGACAACAATTATTAGGACATGCATGAATCTTTTCATATTCCATTCCTAATGCACCTAATGTTTTCTTTGCTTCGTACAATGAATTTGGGAGTTCATTGGTAGTTGGCAGAATTTCCTTCAAAGTTTTAAGTAATTCTGAAAAAATTGATATCACTCCATCCATATCTAACTTTTAAATTATACAATTTAACTAGAGTAGACAACTTGGTGTACTTTTTACATCCTTCATACAATGGTTTTTCAGCATCAATAAGCAACTTCTCAAATCCATTTGGGTCTTCTGAATACTCCTCATGAGCAACTTCAATCATTTCTTTTACACTTCCAACATCATTCTCTTCACATGTATGTGTGTCAAACTTGGAAGATTCTCCATAGAAAGATGAGTTAGGAAGTGCTTCACCATGCCAAAACCAAATTTTATAACTTTCATCAATACCATTAACATATAAATGATCTCTAACATCATTTCTACTATGCTTTTCACAATTCCCACATTTCAAACAAGGACAACGAATGTAAGAGGTACTTGTATTCGAAAATCCAAATTTGATGAAATTTTCCACACCCAACTCATATTCTTTGGATAATCTACTTTTATGCATCCATGATTTATCCATAATTGTAAATCTATTGACAAATAAAGTAAATTAAATTAGTTCAAAAAGTCTTGTTGAGATAATAAAAAGAGAAAAGAAATATGGAGATTGAACAAACATTCGCTTAATAAGACTAACTTTCCACCAACTAACCAAATAAAGAAAATATTCCTATCCATGATCTATCCATAAGTGTAAGTCTTAAGAGAATTTATTGAGTAATGGTTATCAATTTGAATTATAATATATGAAAGAATACAAGAAATTCATAATATGAAAGAAATTCATATGAAAGAATACAAGAAATACAAGATTTTAGCAACTCCTACTAACAAAAAGAATACAAGTTACTATAGGCCATAACCAAATCCATAACATTAAAATCCAACAATCAAAATACAAAGGAATAAGAACTTGCATGCAAACAAATGCAATTATTAAAACAAAGTCTAAATGGGTACTCTACCTTCTTCACAAAGGAATATCAAAATACATACTATAAGTGCTTATTTTGATTGGTTTTTTTAGGTTTTTTAAGTGGATGAAATCAACTATAAAGTACATCCAAAACAATTCCTAAATGTTTCTAGTGAGTACTTCAATATAAGATAACTTCAATATCCTCCCAAATAGAAAAGCTTGGTGATCCATGATTTCCCCTATAAGATAACTTCAATGATATCCCAAATAGAAAAGCTTGGTGGTCCACGATTTTCCCTATAAACTTAATGGAAAATAATACAATAACAAAGTCGTATTGGCCAATACACACAGTGGGTTAAAGTGAACACTAAATCTCCAACATCAAGAAACTTCATATCCCCTCAATCTCTAACACCAAACAAAATTGAAAACAAAAAATAGATAGATGCAAAAATTAGCATGAAACTAAATAAAAAATGAAAAAAATAAATGACATCAAAACAAATCTAATTAAAATGACTTACGGATAAAATTAGGAGAAAAATAGGGCAGAATTCACGTCGGCGGTCGGCTGTGGCAGCGGATTGCGGCGGCGGGTTGCGGCGGACTGTTGTGGAAGATGGAACGTGAAGCGGCAGCTTGCGACGACGGTTGCAGAAGAAGAAACGTGAAGACGCGGGGTGGGGTGGGCGACAGCCGAGCGATCGTTCGTGGCAGAGTGGGCGGCAGCCGAGCGGCCGTTCGTGGTGGTGTGGGCGGCAGACGCGAGCGGTCGTTCGTGGCAGTGTGGGCGGCAGAGGCGAGTGGTCGTTCGTGGCGGTGTGAGTGGCAGACGCGAGCGTTCGTGCACGGTGTGGGCGACAGATTCGAAGATCCTTCGTGGGGGTGTGGGCGCGGGCGTTCGTCGCATTTGGGCGGCAGGCGGCAGACGCGACGGTCCTTCGTGGGTGGCGTGGGCTAAATCTTCACCCGACGACGGTAGACGACCGGCGGCAAACAACCGGTGGATGGTGGGCGGCGACAGCTTTGGAGGACCTTGGGTAAGAGGGAGATTGAAAAATTGGGAGGAGGTAGGTTAATTCCAAAAATTGGGAGGGAAAGGGAAAAAGTAAAAAAAAAGGGAAATGTAGGTTTATTTTTTAAAAAAATAGATTTTTTATAAAATATTCTTGACGTTTTTTATAAAATGTAGGTTTAAAACGTCAAGAAACGTCAATAAATTTGAAAATGAAAATTTTTGACGTTTTAAAACGTCAAGAATTTATCGACATTTTTTGACAGTTTTAAAACGTCAAGGATAAATATATACATTTGACGTTTTAAAAAACGTCAAGAATATCGAACTCATAAAAATTCTTGACGTTTTAAAAATGTCAAGAATGTAAAATAAACAACTTGACGGTTTCAAAATGTCAAGAAAAAATTGCATATTACTTGACGTTTCAAAACCGTCAAGAATTCTGTAAATTGCCTCCCCTCCGCCTTTTAATCAAAATTCTTGACGGTTTTTTCATTAAACCGCCCCTTTCTTGACGGTTTTTCAAGAAACCGTCAAGAAAAGAAAAAATCAACCGTCAAGAAAGGGTCTTTTTCTAGTAATGATAACCAAATACAAGATGTCTTACTGTAATACCTACATATTCTAAACATTTTATCTTCACGCCGAAATATATAATTCTGAACGAAATTTTATAATCAACTAAATAATTCAAAGAAAAAAAATATTTACAATATCCACCGAAACCAAAATAAGTGAGACGATATTAACAGAGGAATATACACGATCTTAATTGTTCAAGATGATAAGAAGAGAAACAACGTTATCGAAGATGATGAATATGAGAGCGAATGTTATCAAAAATTACGAAAAAGATAAAGAATAATAAATATGAAAGATATACAAAGTATGAGATGAATAACTCGAAAACGACGATCGTGAAAAAATTGGAAAGAAGAAGAAAATCAGATTTGAAAGATCGTTATAAAAGATTAAGGGCAAATAAGGAATTCTGAAAAAAAATAATTTGCCTTAATAGACTTGTTATACGAGCCATAAAAAGTTTACAGTTTTGTTACGTTTATGTAAGCTTTCTTAATGTATACATAGTTTGTATATATTTATTATTCTTGAAAAATCTCTTGATTTCTTTTCGATAATAAGTTATAAGTAAATAAAATAATAATCTACAAAAAGAGTCAGTTTTAAATATAGAAAATGAAATAAAATATATACTTATAAAATACAACAAACTTTCATATTATTACCGATAGAAATAAAATATATTTTTATAAAATACAGCAAAATTTCATATTATCACTAATAGACTTCTATGGATATCTATTATCTATCTTAATAGATATGGATAGAGTATGAAATTTTGTTATATTTTATAAATATTTTATTATAATGTTTTATCATTTACGATAATTTTTTAAAAAAATGAATAGATATATATATATATATATATATATATATATATATATATATATATATATATATATATATATGAAACACCAAACGTATATAAAAAGTTTAATTGAGAATTATACTTTTCACAAATGATTCAAATCTACCCTTAAAAGCATCTCTGTTATCTTATCCTTTTCTTTCTCTCTTCTTATTTCTTCTTTCATTCTCTCCAACTCCCAAACTATTCCTTCAATCTTCACTTCAATGACATCATCACTTATCTCAAAAGCACTCTCCACCACCCTTACAAGCCTCCACAAACTTGCCACCATTATTAGTCCGCCCCCTTTCCTCTCCGCCACCGCCTCCAAAATCAACGCCACAATGGCTACCACGCCATCCACGACGCAACCTGGTCGTCTAAAAAACGAAAGACCCAACCCCAGCATCACAGCTGCCGTCTTTGCAGAGAGAAAGGTCAAGATGGAAATGCTCACCCAATGAAAGTATGAAGCTTTTTCTTCATCTTTTCCGTGTGAGCCACAAGATATTAACGAAGACGAAAGTTCGAGAAGGGTGATGATAAGGTCCATTACGAGGAGAAAAACGGTGATGATATGAGCAGGTGTGGATTCAAGGAAGATGATTAAATGGACTCTCCAAGACGAAAATGTGTCAAAGTTATTTGGAATTGGGGAGAAGAAGAGAGCTCGCCATTTTCGACGTCTTTCATAGAGTTTGGCGATGTCATGAATAGACAATTCTAAGGATTCTATGGTGGTGGCCGTGGTGACGGATTGCAGCGTAGATGAAGAGTTTAAGAAGTTGGAGAGAATAGCCATGGAGGTGAATGAGCTTGAGTTGTGATATCAATGGAAGGGATTTAAAGTTTATAAATGGAAAATGGAAGAGAAAAATGTTAACATGGTGTGGAGGTTACGTTAGGAGATCAAGTGGCCGCCGCCTTCAAAATCAAGTTGTGCGGTGAAAGGTAAATTAAATGCTTAAAGCATAATTTTTATACAACAAGCTTCTACTCAATTTTCCTAAAATCTTCTGCTAAATTCTAAAATAAAATACCCAAATATCCAAATCAAGGTAAAACTTATATTATCAATCTTTATATCTCATATATTATAAAAAAAAATTAATCTCACTTTCAATAAATGTTCACACATTTGAACGTAATTGACAATCTAATTTATAAAAGATATAAGAAGTTTAAGAATGAATTCAAAAATGTAATAGTTGTCTACGTCTCTGTATTTTAAATAATGTTTTTATTTCAGAATTGCATTTCTCAAATCACGAGTAACAGGTGTATGTATTGCATTTTAAAACGTATTAATTAGTAGAAAAAATAACAATAAGAGAAAAAATAGATTTTCTAGAAACTTTTAATTTACTATCATTACAAAAACTTTCATACATATAACAAGGTGAAGTTAGTCATTTTTTTAATATTTCGTGTTTGGCGTTTCATTTTTCTTCTTCTTACTGCAACTTCTTTCTATGATCTTTTTTTTCTTTTTCTTTTTTTTGTTGTGATCTTTTTATATCGTGTTTTTTCTTTTCCTCCTCTTTTTTTATGTCGTTTAGATTTGGGGAACAAAATCTGATTTCTTTTTTTTTTCACTACGATTTCTTTTCATGGTCCTTCTTCTTTTCCTTCTCTTTTTTTATGTTGTTTAGATTAGTGTAACAAAATCTAAAAGATCGTGTATAAATGTAACGACCCAACTTTCCGGACTAAGCTGAGGTCATTACTTAATACTACGACTCGACCACACAACACAAAATTTATAATGAACCAGCTACGATTTCTTAAAACGTTAGGAATATAACAACAAAACGGTATCGGGCCCTGTTTCAAATCACAGTTGCAAAAGTTTTGAATAAAATCTCAAGTCATCAAATCCAAAATTCACAAAGGTTTCAAATAAAATTTGTAAGTTATCAACAGAAAATCACCAAAACAGATATTCTAACAAAATACATCAGCGGAAGCGAAAATAAAATCAGACACGTCCATATGGCCTTCACGCATCCTTTCTGCCCCTCGTCGGTCTGCCCCTAGCCGTGCCCTTACCAGAAAAGTTAAGAAGAGAAAGGGTGAGTATAAACATACCCAGTAAGGGACCCACTACTGGGCCCGTTAGGGGACAACAGTTAACTTCCTATTCGGGGGTGCCCTACATAACAGTCTAGTGGTTCCGTAGAACGCACATATCAGTCCAGTGCTCCCGAAGGATGCATATATCAGTCTAGTGCTCCCGGAGGATGCACATATCAGTCTAGTGCTCCCGAAGGATGCACACATCAGTCTAGTGCTCCCGAAGGATGCACCTATCAGTCTAGTGCTCCCGAAGGATGCACACATCAGTCTAGTGCTCCCGAAGGATGCACACATCAGTCTAGTGCTCCCGAAGGATGCACACATCAGTCTAGTGCTCCCGAAGGATGCACACATCAGTCTAGTGCTCCCGAAGGATGCACACATTAGTCTAGTGCTCCCGAAGGATGCACACATCAGTCTAGTGCTCCCGAAGGATGCACACATCAGTCTAGTGCTCCCGAAGGATGCACATATCCGTAAGGCACACTACCCCATAGATGAAGCTAACCGTTACCCCTCAGTCCATACTAAACCGTCCACAACAGTCACACCCCAACGGCATTCATATTACAGTTTCGCCATAGGCTTTGTCACTCAGATAGTATAGGTTTAAACAACTACACCCTCAGTTGCTATACGCGTCACCAATTCGCACACCATTAGGGAAAACCCTAGACTCAATCAACTAACCAACCAAAACCGGACTCACTGTCCTTCCCCGTCCAAACTCCATGATCAACATCCAGACCAATGAGTACTACATACTGAACCGTAACTTCAAGGTCCATCAATATAGAATCCCAATCTACAATTAGCAGTCACAGTACCTTTACATCAGACAAAATATAATAACAGTGCTTAACAGTCAACACACATACAGTTATTCAGTACAGTCACTAACGTGTAATCCCCTGTGGATTACTACGTTTCCAGCCTCGATCTGAGGTCCAGTAGTAGGAAAACCCTTACATGATACTCGGTTATGCCTCTCGATCGAATCCACGCTCAACAGATCAACCTAAACGAAAACACAAAGGTTTTAGTTGATAACTCTAGTAGAAGTCGTTTTAGAAGGTCCGAAGCACATCCGTTGACTTACCCGAGGAAAGAAGGCAATCTCTAATTCAACTTGCCGCGGAACCCGAGGACGAATGCGCCAACTCCTTAATACCTTCAAGGGATGAAAAGTAGAATCATATCTTATTCCAATATTCCAATTCGAATTGGACGTAGCAACATCAGGGAATTCATCAAAATAATCCTTACCGAAGACTCACCGTGGCCCGGAGTGGAGTAAGGAAGACTTAGGTGGCTTGGTGAAACAAGGAGCTCGGCTCGGCTTGAAGGCGTTCGGCTCGGCTCGGCTCGACTCCACCTCGACTCGGCTCGGCTTGGCCTCGGCTCACAGCTCGGCTTGTGGCTCGGCTCAACTCGGCTCGCGGCTCGGCTCAGTGCGGCTCGCGGCTCAGCTCACTCGGCTCACTCGGCTCGGCTCACTCGGATTCGTGTGTGGCTCGCGGCTCGGACTGGAAGCGGGTCTCGGGTTAAATGCGGGTCCTCGGGTCGGGTTGGATGAAAACGCACGACGAACGCAGCTGGCTGTTTCGTGGAGCGGCGACGAGCGGCGGCAGATCTGCTGTTGTGTGAGGCCGAGAAGGAATCGGAAATGGATGGGGAGCCGCAGCGGACGACGGTGGCTGGTGGCTTCAACTACCGTGGATGGACGAGGCGGCAACGACGTGAGGCTCCAACGTGCGACGATTGCAGGCCAGCGTTGAACGGAAACGACGAAGAAGAATACTCGTCGGATGAAGGTCGGGTGAAGGAAAAACGGAAGAAAAAGAAGAAGAAGAAGAAGAAAATCGGGGGGGGGTGTGCGGCACGCGAGGGTTTCCTTTTTTTTAAAAAAAAATATATATATATATATATATATCTATATATAAATTAAATAATAATAATAATTATTAATAATAAAATATTAATATAATAATAATATATTAAATGAAATTAATTAAAGTTTATATTAAAATATTACTATTAAATAATTAATTATTAAATAATAATATTAGTATTTTAAATAAATAAGAAATAAAAAAAATTATTAATATTAAAATAAAATGATAAATTACCTAATGATAATAATATAAATAAATATTATATTATTATTTTATCGCTTTACAAAAAATCCTAAATTCCCGAAAAATTCACATAAAATACTAAAATTTTACCTCGATCTTCGGGGCGTTACATTCTTCCCTCCTTAGGGAACTTTCGTCCTCGAAAGTTTTATTTCTCGAACAGCTCGGGATAACGGGATCTCATGTCATCTTCTCGCTCCCATGTAGCCTCTTCCACCCGGTGATTCCGCCATAAGACTTTAACCAAAGGAATTTCTTTATTCCTCAACGTTTTCACCTCTCTAGCCAGCACCTCAACGGGTTGTTCGGTATAGCTCAAGTTTTCATCAATTTCCAGTGGCTTGTAATCCACTACATGGGATGGATCTGGCACGTACTTCCTCAACATGGAGACATGGAACACATCATGAACTGTCGAAAGTGATGGTGGCAACGCCAAGCGATAAGCTACAGGGCCAATCCGCTCCAGAATCTCAAACGGCCCAACAAAACGGGGACTCAGCTTTCCCCTCCTTTCAAAACGCACGACACCTCTCATAGGTGCTACCTTTAAGAACACCTTGTCCCCTACCTCAAACTCAAGATCCTTCCGCCTCACATCTGCATAACTCTTCTGCCTACTCTGAGCGGTATGCATGCGTGATCTAATCTTCTGTATCGCTTCGTTAGTAGACTGAACTAACTCAGGACCCATCAATCTTTGCTCACCCACCTCACCCCAGCAAACTGGGGATCTACAACATTTTTCGTACAAGGCCTCAAATGGTACCATGCCGATGGTAGCCTGATAGCTGTTATTATAGGCAAATTCCATCAAATGTAAGTGGGAGTCCCAGCTACCTAGAAATTCCAATGCACACGCTCGCAACATATCCTCTAAAACCTGGTTCAGACGCTCAGTCTGACCGTCAGTCTGTGGATGGAAAGCCGTACTAAAGTCCAACCTCGTGCCCATAGCAGTCTGCAAACCCTTCCAGAATTTGGAAGTGAAACGGGCATCTCTGTCAGAAACAATCGACACTGGCACCCCATGCAACCTCACTATCTTGGACATGTACAGTTGTGCCCACTTACTAGCAGTATAGGTGGATTTACCCGGAACGAAGTGCGCTGACTTGGTAAGCTTGTCCACCACAACCCAAATCACTGTGAAACCCTCAGAGTCCTCGGCAGTCCTGTAATGAAATCCATGGACACGTTTTCCCACTTCCATTCCGGTATACTCAAGGGTTGTAATAAACCCGCTGGTTTCTGCCTTGGTGCCTTAACTTGCTGACACACCAAGCATCTACTAACAAATTCTGCTACCTCCCTCTTCATGTTACGCCACCAATAAACCCGCTTCAGGTCCTGATACATCTTCGTACTACCCGGGTGCATGGAAATGGGGAACTGTGAGCCTCAGATAATAATTCTGTCTTAATCACACCGTCTGACGGCACACAGAGGCGTCTCTCAAACACAAGTCCACCATCAGAGGATATGGAGAACCCCTCCGCTTGCCCTGCCTCTGCTAGGCCACGTTTCTCGACCAAATAAGGATCGTTACTCTGAGCATCAATGATCCTTTGCCTCAAAGTTGGCTGTACCGTCAACTGGGCTAACTGCATAGTAACTGCCCCCACCGACACTGCAATCTCAGCCCGCTCGAGATCCCGATGCAATGGGGCCTGTCGGGTAATAAGTGCTGCTGAATCTGATACCTTCCTACTAAGAGCATCAGCTACCACATTTGCCTTGCCTGGATGATACAGTATCTCACAATCGTAATCCTTCACTAACTCAAGCCACCTTTGCTGTCTCATATTCAATTCTTTCTGAGTAAAGAAGTATTTCAAGCTCTTATGATCCGTGAATATCTGTATCTTTTCACCATATAAATAATGCCTCCATATTTTCAAAGCAAAAACCACCGCTGCCAACTCCAAATCATGTGTAGGGTAGTTCTGCTCATGACTCTTCAACTGACGAGACGCATAAGCGACCACCTTACCCTGTTGCATCAAAACACAACCCAAACCCTTCTTGGAAGCATCACTATAAATCACGAAACTGCCAGAACCATCAGGTACAGTAATAACCGGTGCGGTAACTAGCTTCTGTTTAAGGTTCTGGAAACTATCCTCACACGCCTTGCTCCAAACAAAAGGAGCTCCCTTCCTGGTCAACTGAGTAAGAGGAGTAGCTATACGAGAAAAGTTCTCCACAAACCGTCGATAATAACCTGCTAAACCCAGAAAGCTACGAACCTCACTGACTGTTGAAGGTCGGGTCCAACCGGTGACTGCCTCTATCTTAGCTGGATCCACAGAGACTCCAGCCTTAGAAACCACGTGGCCCAGAAAAGACACCTGCTTCAGCCAAAACTCGCATTTCGAGAACTTTGCATACAACTTATTATCCCGAAGTGTTTGCAGAACTATACGTAAATGCTCCTCATGTTCGGCCTCCGTCTTGGAGTATATCAAGATATCGTCGATAAACACAATCACAAAAGTATCTAGGAACTCCCTAAACACTCTGTTCATCAAGTCCATAAACACTGCCGGAGCATTCGTCAAACCAAAAGACATCACAATAAACTCGTAGTGCCCATATCTGGAACGAAATGCTGTCTTCGGTACATCCCCATCCTTAATCCTCAGCTGATGGTATCCCGACCGAAGATCAATCTTAGAGAACACTGTGGCTCCCTGTAACTGGTCAAATAGATCGTCGATCCTGGGCAAGGGATATCTGTTCTTTACGGTTACCTTGTTCAACTCCCTATAGTCAATGCATAGACGCATCGATCCATCCTTCTTCTTAACAAATAAAACTGGCGCACCCCAAGGTGACACGCTCGGTCGAATGAATCCCTTATCAAGCAATTCTTGCAACTGCACCTTCAGTTCTTTCAGCTCTGCGGGGGCCATTCTGTAAGGGGCTCTGGATATAGGAACCGTGCCCGGCTCCAACTCTATGGCAAACTCAACCTTTCTGTGAGGAGGTAACCCTGGAAGTTCTTCAGGAAAGACATCCGGATAGTCCCTCACCACCGGTTCTGATGACAGGGATACATCGACCTCTCTAGTATCCACCACGCTCGCTAAGATACCCCAAGTACCCTGACTGAGCAGTTTACTGGCCCTGATGGCTGAGATTACCTGAGGCAACGACCTTGACCCTCCTCCCTTAAATTTAAAACTGGCCATCGAGGGAGGGTTAAATGTTACCTCCTTACAGGAACAATCTATGCTAGCGTGGTTAGCGGCCAACCAATCCATACCCAAGATTACATCAATATATCTTGGGGGGGTGTGCGGCGCGCGAGGGTTTCCTTTTTTTTAAAAATATATATATATATATATATAAATGAAATAATAATAATAATTATTAATAATAAAATATTAATATAATAATAATATATTAAATGAAATTAATTAAAGTTTATATTAAAATATTACTATTAAATAATTAATTATTAAATAATAATATTAGTATTTTAAATAAATAAGAAATAAAAAAAATTATTAATATTAAAATAAAATGATAAATTACCTAATGATAATAATATAAATAAATATTATATTATTATTTTATCGCTTTACAAAAAATCCTAAATTCCCCAAAAATTCACATAAAATACTAAAATTTTACCTCGATCTTCGGGGCGTTACAATAAAGAATCTTGAAATAATCGTTTAGATTGGAGTAGCCAAATCTAAACGATCGTGTACCAAATAATCTTGAAAAAATAAATGATCGTGTAAACAAATCTAAATGATCGTGTACCAAATGAATCTTGAAAAAATTCGTTTAGCCAAATCTAAACGATCGTGAACCAAATTTTTAAAAACAAAATCGTTTAGACTTGGGGTAGCCAAATCAAAACGATGAAATCTACCAAATCTAAACGATCGTGTACCAACCAAATCTAAACCATCATGTACCAAATATATTATGCACGATGTCGACTACATGGTTGATTAGATATTTTTTGTATTCTTTCATTGTGGGCCTGTTGACTTTTTTCATTTTCAAAATTATTCTATATAGTGTAAATATTTTATCGCTTTGTTCAACTTTTGAAAAAATCCCTAATCTTTACCATTTACAAAGTCTTCCATCTGAAAAAATAAAAAATCATTAAAATTAATATTTACACGATCCAGTTTTATAATACATTGCATATTTGATTTGTTTAGGTCAATTAAGTTGGGTTGTGCTAAAATAGCATTATGTGGTACATGTTTAATAGTTCATGTTTAACTGATCTAATGTGGATACATAAATAAAAATTGAATTTCCTTTTATTTTCTACCTCTAACTTTTTAGGGTTTTTAAAATAGTTATGCATTAAATTAAAAGATATACAACAGGATCTCTGTGCACAATGTTGGAAATAACTTATTGGGCTTGGCCCAAATAGAAAAGTAACAAAAATTGTCCCAAATTGATAAACCTTGAAGTGGGAAAAAGATATATAATCTCAAGTCTTGAAAGGTGACTACAAACTGAGTAAGTTGTGATAGTATAACCCTGTCCCACACACACGCCGCCGCCGTCGTCCGTTCGATCGGACGGGCGGGCTCAGCCAACTGCGCTTGCATGAAAAAAAGGAATATAATTTTATTTTCTATACCTTTTATTTTTGGCATTGGCAGCTATAGAGACACGTGTAATTGCGGTCGACTTCCTTGTTCAAACGTGGCGCACGTTCGCGTTATTCAACGTTCGACGTGCAACGTGTTTGTCCGACGTTTGCTCTCTGTCATATTTTTATGATATTTGCTCGCATCCTCTCTTTGCCGATAATCATTCTCTTCCACACTCTGCCTTCATCGCCTCTCTATAAATTGGATAGAAGTCCTTCCATCTTTCACACACCGAACATAATCACTTCGAGCTCTTCCTCTCTTCCTCTCATATTTCATACCTCTCTGTGTTCTGAGCATTTATAAAAGCCTTTGATTCTATTCCCTGTGCTTGTGAGTGCACATTAGTACTAGGAAGCTGTGTTAACCTTGGAGAGCAACCGACAAAACGATTAGCACCACGGTCAGCCAAACTTGCTTTCAGGACATTGGTTCGTCACGGCACAACAATTATCCTGATCGATAGTTTACCATCTTATCTAACAATCTGAAAGCAAGTATGTCGATCAAGACCTCCAACAAAATTCCACCTGACCTATCCAAACTTGAGCTACTTGATGGAATGAATTATCGTCGTTGGTCCCAAAACTTGTTGATCTTTTTTGAGCAACTAGAAGTTGATTATGTCCTCACCACAGATCTTTCGTCTTCAGATCCCTCAGCTATCACTTCAACATCTTCTGATCCAGAGTCATCTACGGGGCCTTCTGCTACTGCCACTATCGCTGACCAAGTAAAGAATGACCAAGTGATCGATCTTGAAAAATATGCAAAGGATAACAAGACCGTTCGTGGACATCTGTTAAACCATATGTCAGACCCGATGTTCGACCTGTTCGTAGCTCAAAAATCTGCCAAGGACATCTAGAGCACCCTAGAATCACAGTATGGAGGAGATGATGCTGGACGAAAGAAATATGTGGTTGGAAAATGGCTGTAGTTCCAGATGACTGACGACAAGCCAGTCATGGAACAAATACATGAGTACGAGAACCTGGTGGCGAACGTCCTATCTGAAGGCATGAAGATGTGCGAAATACTTCAAGCAAATGTCCTGCTGGAAAAGTTTCCTCCATCATGGAATGACTATCATAATCACCTCAAGCAAAAGAAGAAGGATCTGAAGTTTTAGGAACTCATCAATCACATGCGCACGGAAGAAGTCAACAAACTGAAAGATAAGTTGGCCTCCAAAAATTTAAATTCAATTAATGCTAACCTAGTCGAATCGTCTATTGTAAACAGATACAGAACCAAGCAGGAAAAAGGGCATAAGGGGAAAACTCAGAGAAAAAACAATTCAAGGCTTCTGGGGGACAAATTAAGAAGAAAAAGCTAATTTGTTATGTGTGCAGAAAGGAAGGACACAAATCATACCAATGTAACCAAAGAAAAGGGAGACCAAGTCAGAAACCAACACCTCAAGCCAATCTAGCAGAACAAGACAATGAGATCATAGCAGCCATAGTAGAGGCTAATCTGATAGAAAATAAGATGGACTGGATTCTCGATACTGGAGCCTCGAGACACTTCTACACCAATCGAGAACTTCTTCATGACTACGAAGACACTGTCGATGGAGAATGCGTGTTCATGGGAAACTCGCCACTGCAGGAGTGATGGGAAAAGGGAAGGTTATTTTAAAGTTAACTTCTGGCAAAACTTTATCTCTTAGTAATGTTCTATATGTCGCTTCCCTACGTAGGAACCTGGTGTCTGGGAGTCTGTTGAATCGAGCCAAGATTAAAATTGTACTGGAAGGTGACAAAGTTGTGCTCACCAAAAATGGAGAATTTGTCGGTAAGGGATATTTGTTTAATGGTCTGTCTATGCTAAACACAATTTCCATGAATGCGAATGCTTCTAGTTCTGCCTACATGATTGAATCTGTTAACTTATGGCATGGCAGACTAGGACATGTAAACTTTGCATCAATTAGGAAGCTTAAAGACTTGAGATTTGTTAATACTTCTGAGTCGCATGAAACTGGTAAATGCCCTATTTGTGTAGAAAGTAAATTCCATAAGAAACCTTTCAAACCAATTGAATCTAAAACTACTGATCTGTTATAATTAATTCACTCGAATCTAACCAATTTTAAAACACTACTAGTAGAGATGGTAAAAACTACTATGTATCTTTTTTTGATGATTACTCTAAATTTACTAAGATATACTTGATAAAAACAAAAGATGAAGCTGGTAGTATGTTTTTAAAATTTAAGGCAGAATCTGAAAATCAGTGAGGAAAAAGGATAAAAAGATTAAGATCAGATAGAGGTGGTGAGTATTCTGATAAAAATCTTAAGGACTTTTGTGAGTCAAACGGTATTATCCATGAATTTACTGCTCCTTACTCACCACAACAAAATGGCATAGCAGAACGAAAAAATAGAACTCTTAAAGAAATGATGAAGGCCATGTTATTAAGCTCTGGTCTATCTGATAATATGTGGGGAGAAGTTGTGTTTTCTGCGTGTTTTGTTCTTAACAGGATTTCCCACAAAAGGCTAGACAAAACTCCATACGAACTCTTGAAAGGACATGCACCAAATCTTTCCTATTTGAAGGTCTGGGGATGCTTGGCTAAGGTACCATTTTCTGCATTGAAGAAATCTATGGTAGGGTCTAAAACCTTTGACTGTATATTTATTAGGTATGCTCAAAATAGTGCTACATATAGGTTTATGTGTTTAAATGATAAAACTATAAACAAATCTAGAGATGCAGAATTCTTTGAGCATGTATTTCCGTTAAAGCAATCATTGTCTATTCCTAGCCTATCTAAAAGAATGCATGATCCTGAAAACCCCTCAATCGTTAGTGAAACACCTGTTTCTAAAACTGTTAATACTTCAAACTTAAGATTAGAACTTAGGAGAAGTAAAAGACAGAGAACTGAGAAAAGTTTCGGTCCAGATTTCCTAAGCACTTTCATAGTGGAAAGGTGCAATGAAATTGACTGTAACTTCACAAACTTGTTCTTAATAGATGAGGATCCTAAAACTTACCAAGAAGCGCTGAACTCTGTAGAGTCAAGTATGTGGAAAGAGGCCATTAAAAGTGAACTGGATTCACTGGTCATGAATCATGCATGGGACTTAGTAGACCTTCCTATGGGAAACAAGCCAATTAGATGTAAGTGGATCTTCAAAAGAAAAACAAAACCAAATGGATCAATCGAAAGATACAAGGCTAGATTAGTGGTAGTAGGGTATACCCAGAAACAAGGCATTGATTACTTTGACACATATTCCCCTGTAACTAAGATAACCACAATTAGGGTCTTGATTGCATTAGCTGCAATACATAGCCCTTCTTATTCACCAAATGGACGTAAAAACTGCATTTCTAAATGGTGACTTAGAAGAAGAAATTTATATGACATAACCAGAAGACTTTAAAATTTCTGGCCAAGAAAACAAAGTGTGTAAACTGAGAAAATCCCTATACGGTCTCAACCAAGCTCCCAAGCAGTGGTATGAAAAGTTTAATAATACGTTGATAAACAATGGATTTAAAATAAATTCCTCAGACACGTGTGTTTATTCAAAGGTGTTTGGAGCTGATTGCATATTAATATGTCTATATGTTGATGACATGTTAATCTTTGGAACAAACATGGAATTAATAACTGATACTAAGTTATTTCTCTCATCACACTTTGAAATGAAAGACCTAGGAGAAGCAGACGTAATCCTAGGTGTTAAAATCAGGAAAAACAAAACTAGCTTGTCCCTATGTCAAGCTCACTACGTGGAGAAAATACTAAAGAAATTTGATTCCTTTGATGTTTCTCCAGCGAGAACTTCCTTGACGCTAGTAAACATCTTAGGAAGAATAAAGGAGATAGTGTGTCTCAACCTGAATATGCAAAGATCATAGGTAGTGTGATGTATTTAATGAATTATACTAGACCTGATATTGCATATGCTGTCAGTAGATTGAGTAAATATACACATAATCCTGATAGATACCACTGGGATGCTTTACGCCATCTATTGAGATATCTTAAAGAGACGATAGATTACTGTTTGCACTTTAACAAATTTTCTGTGGTATTAGAAGGATATTGTGATGCAAATTGGGTCAGAGATGATGATGAGGTTAACTCCACTAGTGGGTATGTATTTTTGCTCAGAGGTGGAGCAATATCTTGGAAGTCTACAAAACAGACTTGTATAGTTAGATCCACGATGGAATCCGAGTTTATAGCATTAGAGTTGGTAGGACATGAGGTTGAGTGGATCAAAAATCTACTAGGACATGTACTATCGTGGGGGACATCTGTACCTGTGTCTATATAGTGTGATTTGCAAGCTACGATATGTACTGCCAAGAACAGTGTTTATAATGGTAAAAGTAGACATATACGTCTTAGGCATGCAGTCGTAAAACAAATGCTAAAGGAAGGAACCATTTCCTTGGAATTTGTTTGATTTGAAAAGAACTTGGTTGATCCTTTAACCAAAGGACTAACAAGGAAAGTGGTCATAGATTCCTTTGTGAACATGGGCCTAAAGCCCTTCGAAGATCCATAGCACTTGATAATTGGGTGATCTATTGTGATAGACTTGATGGTCCATATCCTCTTATTAGGTGGTCTGTTGCGATAGACTTGATGGTCCATAGCCCATTGTGTGGACAATCCTTAAATGGACTAGATGGATGATCCAAATCCTTTTCTGGGTCCATAGTCGGTATGGATAATATTAAAGTCTCCATAGCTCTTTTTGAGTGGTTTGACTTGGCAAACTTGATGGAGCATATAATGTGACAGTGAAGGTAAGACCGCCTTCTATGAAAGAGTTTAAAGGTCTCTTTCTAAAGCTCTCTCGTCGACCCGAGGTTCAATCTATGTGCATGGCCATAAAGGCACAATTTTACATTACAAAAACAAAGGCTTTTACTAGAGATAGAGCGTGTCGTAAGGGTCTCAACCAAGTGTTACAAGGACTTAAAGATATAATTCACTCCCTCTAAACAAGCTTGTTGCCTTACTTCACTACGCATCAATTCAAATCTTCGGATATTGGTGTCAAAGCTTAATATCTCTTCTATGCTCAGAACAAATCTCATTCTTCTTTGCCTACTCAGAAACTTTGCTACTACAGTCATTTGTGGGGGATTGTTCGAAATGACTTATTGGGCTTGGCCTAAATAGCAAAGTAATAAAAATTGTCCCACATTGATAAACCTTGAAGTGGGAAGAGGATATATAATCTCAAGTCTTGAAAGGGGACTACAAACTGAGTAAGTTGTGATAGTATAACCCTGTCCCACACGCACGCCGCCGCCGTCCGTTCGGACGGGCTCGGGCAATCGCGCTTGCACGAAATAAAGGAATATAATTTTATTTCCTATACCTTTTATTTTTGGCGTTGGCAGCTATAGGGACACGTGTAATTCATTTACACAGTCAAGGCGGCCCGACTTCCTTGTTCAAATGTGGCCCACGTTCGTGTTATTCAACGTTCGACGTGCAACGTGTTTGTCCGACGTTTGCTCTCTGCCATATTTTTACGATCTTCGCTCACGTCCTCTCTTTGCCGATAATCATTCTCTTCCACTCTCTGCCTTCATCGCCTCTCTATAAATTGGATAGAAGTCTTTCCATCTTTCACACACCAAACATAATCACTTCGAGCTCCTCCTCTCTTCCTCTCATCTTTCATACCTCTCTGTGTTTTGAGCATTTACAAAAGCCTTTGATTCTATTCCCTGTGCTTACGAATGTATGTTAGTACTGGGAAGCTGTGTTAACCTTGGGGAGAAACCGGCATAACGATTAGCACCACTGTAACGACCCAACTTTTCCGGACTAAGCTGAGGTCACTACCAAATACCAAAACTCGACCATTCAACGTAAAATTCAAAACGGACCAGATACGATTCATTAAAACAGTATAAACCTTACAAAAGACAATTTCGGGCCCTATTTTAAATAATTCAAAAAAATCACAAGATAAAATGTCAAGTCACCAGTCCAAAAATCACAATCAAAATATTCTGACAAAATACATAGCGGAAGCGAAAGAAAATCAGACGCGTCCATATGGCCTTCACGCATCCTTCCTGCCTCTCGTCCGTCTGTCCCTCGCTGTACCCCTACCTGAAAAGTTAAAGAAGAGAAAGGGTGAGTATAAACATACCCAGTAAGGGACCCACTACTGGGCCCGTTAGGGGACAACAGTTAACTTCCTATTCGGGGGTACCCTACATATCAGTCTAGTGCTCCCGAAGGATGCACATATCAGTCTAGTGCTCCCGAAGGATGCACATATCAGTCTAGTGCTCCCGAAGGATGCACATATCAGTCTAGTGCCCCCGAAGGATGCACATATCAGTCTAGTGCTCCCGAAGGACGCACATATCAGTCTAGTGCTCCCGAAGGACGCACATATCAGTCTAGTGCTCCCGAAGGATGCACATATCAGTCTTGTGCTCCCGAAGGATGCACATATCAGTCTAGTGCTCCCGAAGGATGCACATATCCGTAAGGCACACTACCCCATAGATGAAGCTAACCGTTACCCCTCAGTCCAAACTAAACTGTCTACATCAATCACATCCCAACGGCATTCATATCACAGTCCCGCCATAGGCTTTATCAGTCAGATAGTATAAGTTTAAACATCTACACCCTCAGTTGCTATATGCATTACCGATTCGCACACCAATAGGGAAAACCCTAGGTCCAATCGACTAACCAACCAAAACCGGACTCACGGTCCATCCCCGTCCAAATTCCATGAACCACATCCAGACCAGTGTTTTACTACATACTGAACCGTAAGTTTAGGGTCCATCAACATAAATTCTCAATCCACAAATAGCAGTCACAGTATATTTTCATCAGACAAAATATAGTATCAGTACTTAACAGTCAACACGCATACAGATATTCAGTACAGTCACTAACGTGTAATCTCCTGTGGATTACTACGGTTTCAGCCTGGACTCAGGGTCCAGTAGTAGGAAAACCCTTACCTGAAACTCGGTTATGCCCCTCGATCGAAATCTACGCTCGACAGATCCATCCAAGGAAAGGAAGCTATCTCCAACCAGGCCTGCCGCGGAATCCGAGAACTTAAGCGTCAACCCTGTACTACCTTCAAGGGAGAAAAGTAGGGCCATATCTTAATCCAACATTCAAACTTGAATCGGACGACGTAACATTAGGGAATTCATCAAAACAATCCTTACCGAAGACTCACCGTGAACCGAAGTGGAGGAAGGAAGGCTTAGGTGGCTCGGCTCGGCTCGGCTCGGCTCGGCTTGGTTCTCGGCTCGGCTCGACTCGGCTTGGTTCGGCTCGCGGCTCGGCTCGCTCGGCTCGTGGCTCGGCTCACTCGGCTCGCGGCTCGGCTTGGTTCGGCTCGCGGCTCGGCTTGGTTCGGCTCGCGGCTCGGCTCACTCGGCTCGCGGCTCGGCTTGGTTCGGCTGGCGGCTCGGCTCACTCGGCTCGCGGCTCGGCTTGGTTTGGCTGGCGGCTCGGCTCACTCGGCTCGCGGCTCGGCTTGGTTCGGCTCGCGGCTCGGCTTGGTTCGGCTGGCGGCTCGGCTCACTCGGCTCGGCTTGAAGCGGTTTCGGGTCGGGTCAGCTTGGAACCGGGTCGGGTCTTTGCAGCGCGAAACGGGCAACACGGTTTCGATGGTCCTTTCTTCCGGCGAACGACGGCGGCGGCGCTTCGCGGACGATGCACGAGGAACAGAGCTGGCTGATTCGTGGAGCGGCGACGAGCGAAGCGGCAGGTCTGCCGCTGTGTGAGGCCGAGAAGGAAAATCGGAAATGGATGGGGAGCCGCGGCGGACGACGATGGCTGGTGGCTAACCCACGGATGAAGACGGAGAGGAAAAGAGATGGTGGCGGAGACGACTGACGAAGAAGAAGAAGAAGAAGAAGAAGAAGAAGAAGAAGCGGAGACGGAGAGGAAAGAAAAACGAAGACGGACGGGAAGATGGGATGCGCGGCGTCGGGGAGAGGAAGAAACGGAAGAGAAGAAGAAAAGAGAAATTCGGGGGGGGGGGGGGGTAGGCGGCGCGCGGTTAGGGTTTTGGTTTTAAAAAAATTTATTATATATATATATATTAAATATAAATAACAATAATAATAATAAAGTAATAATAATAATCTATTAATAGTATTAATATTAAATAAATAATAATTTATTTTATTGTTTTAGAAATAACAATATTTCTATAATATTAATTAATAGTAATAATTATAATATTAATATTATAACAAATAAAATAAATATTAATAATAATAATATAATCAATATTATATTATTATTATATCAACTTGCACTTAAAACGAGAAAAATTTTACCTTAAGTTTTCGGGGCGTTACAATCTTCCCTCCTTAGGGAACTTTCGTCCTCGAAAGTTTTATTCCTCGAACAGTTCGGGATAACGGGACCTCATGTCATCTTCACGCTCCCATGTAGCCTCTTCTACCCGATGATTCCGCCATAAGACTTTAACTAGGGGAATTTCTTTATTTCTCAACGTCTTCACCTCTCTAGCAAGCACCTCAACAGGTTGTTCAACATAGCTCAAGTTTTCATCAATCTCTAGTGGCTCGTAATCCACTACATGGGATGGATCTGGCACGTACTTCCTCAACATAGAAACGTGAAACACATCATGGACTGTCGAGAGTGATAGAGGCAACGCCAAGCGGTAAGCTACAGGGCCAATCCGCTCCAGGATCTCAAATGGCCCAACAAAACGGGAACTCAATTTTCCCCTTCTTTCAAAACGCAAGACACCTTTCATAGGTGCTACCTTTAAGAACACCTTATCCCCTATCTCAAACTCAAGGTCCTTCCGCCTCACATCTGCATAACTCTTCTGCCTACTCTGAGCGGTATGCATGCGTGATCTAATCTTCTGTATCGCTTCGTTAGTAGACTGAACTAACTCAGGACCCATCAATCTCTGCTCACCTACCTCACCCCAGCAAGCCGGGGATCTACAACATTTGCCGTACAGGGCCTCAAACGGTGCCATGCCAATAGTAGCCTGATAACTGTTATTATAAGCAAATTCCATCAAATGTAAGTGGGAGTCCCAGCTACCTGGAAATTCCAATGCACACGCTCGCAACATATCCTCTAAAACCTGGTTCAGACGCTCAGTCTGACCATCAGTCTGTGGATGGAAAGCCGTACTAAAGTCCAACCTCGTGCCCATAGCAGTCTGCAAACCCTTCCAAAATTTGGAAGTGAAACGGGCATCTCTATCAGAAACAATCGACACTGGCACTCCGTGTAACCTCACTATCTCAGACATGTACAACTGTGCCCACTTACTAGCAGTATAGGTGGATTTACCCGGAACGAAGTGCGCTGATTTAGTAAGTATGTCCACCACAACCCAAATCACTGTAAATCCCCTCAGAGTTCTCGGTAGCCCTGTAATGAAATCCATGGACACGTTCTCCCACTTCCATTCCGGTATGCTCAAGGGTTGTAATAAACCCGCTGGTTTCTGCCTTGGTGCCTTAACCTGCTGACACACCAGGCATTTACTAACAAATTCCGCTACTTCCCTCTTCATGTTACGCCACCAATAAACCCACTTCAGGTCCTGATACATCTTCGTACTACCTGGGTGCATGGAAAATGGGGAACTGTGCGCCTCAGATAATAATTCTGTCTTAACCGCACTATCTGACGGGACACAGAGGCGCCTCTCAAAGAACAGTCCACCATCAGAGGATAACGAGAACTCAGCCGTTTGCCCTGCCTCTGCTAGGCCACGTTTCTCAACCAGATAAGGATCGTTACTCTGAGCATCAATGATCCTCCGCCTCAAAGTCGGCTGTACCGTCAACTGGGCTAACTGCATAGTAACTGCCCCCACTGACACTGCAATCTCAGCCCGCTCGAGATCCCGATGCAATGGGGCCTGCCGGGTAATAAGTGCTGCTGAATGTGATACCTTCCTACTAAGAGCGTCCGCTACCACATTTGCCTTGTCTGGATGATACAGTATCTCAGAATCGTAATCCTTCACTAACTCAAGCCACCTTCGCTGTCTCATATTCAATTCTTTCTGAGTAAAGAAGTATTTCAAGCTCTTATGATCTGTGAATATCTGTATCTTTTCACCGTATAAATAATGCCTCCATATTTTCAAAGCAAAAACCACTGCTGCCAACTCTAGATCATGTGTAGGGTAGTTCTGCTCATGACTCTTCAATTGACGAGACGCATAAGCGACCACCTTACCCTGCTGCATCAAAACACAACCCAGACCCTTCTTGGAAGCATCACTATAAATCACAAAACTGCCAGAACCATCAGGTACAGTAAGAACCGGCGCGGTAACTAGCTTCTGTTTAAGGTTCTGGAAACTGTCCTCACATGCCTTGCTCCAAACAAAAGGAGCTCCCTTTCTGGTCAACTGAGTAAGAGGAGTAGCTATACGAGAAAAGTTCTCTACAAATCGTCGATAATAGCCTGCTAAACCCAGAAAGCTACGAACCTCACTGACTGTGGAAGGTCGGGTCCAACCGGTGACTGCCTCTATCTTAGCTGGATCTACAGAGACTCCAGCCTTAGAAACCACGTGGCCCAGAAAGGACACCTGCTTCAGCCAAAACTCGCATTTCGAGAACTTTGCATACAACTTATTATCCCGAAGTGTTTGCAAAACCATACGTAAATGCTCCTCATGTTCGGTCTCCGTCTTGGAGTATATCAAGATATCGTCGATAAACACGATCACAAAAGTATCTAGGAACTCCCTAAACACTCTGTTCATCAAGTCCATAAATACTGCCGGAGCATTCGTCAAACCAAAAGACATCACAATAAACTCGTAGTGTCCGTATCTGGAACGAAATGCTGTCTTCGGTACATCCTCATCCTTAATCCTCAGCTGATGGTATCCCGACCGAAGATCAATCTTAGAGAACACTGTGGCTCCCTGTAACTGGTCAAATAGATCGTCAATCCTGGGCAAGGGATATATGTTCTTTACGGTTACCTTATTCAACTCCCTATAGTCAATGCATAGACGCATCGATCCATCCTTCTTCTTAACAAATAAAACTGGCGCACCCCAAGGTGACACGCTCGGTCGAATGAATCCCTTATCAAGCAATTCCTGCAACTGTACCTTCAGTTCTTTCAGTTCTGCGGGGGCCATTCTGTAAGGGGCTCTGGATATAGGAAGCCCGGCTCCAACTCTATGGCAAACTCAACCTCTCTGTGCGGAGGTAACCCTGGAAGTTCCTCAGGAAAAACGTCCGGATAGTCCCTCACCACCGGTTCTGACGACAGGGATACATCCGCCTCTCTAGTATCCACCACACTCGCTAAGATACCCCAAGTACCCTGACTGAGCAGTTTACTGGCCCTGATGGCTGAGATTACCTGAGGCAACGACTTTGACCCTCCTCCCTTAAATTTAAAACTGGCCATCGATGGAGGGTTAAACGTTACCTCCTTACGTGAACAATCTATACTGGCGTGGTTAGCGGCCAACCAATCCATACCCAGGATTACATCAAAGTCCAGCATATCCAGAACTATCAGCGTTACCTCAATCACATGGCCTGCTATCTCAATCTGGCATGCTTTCACCTTTTCCTTCGACAACATACATTCCCCGGAAGGAGTAGATACTGACAGAATCTGGTGTAAGGGTTCTACCTCTAAGCGGGCATGCGACACAAATGCGGAAGAGATAAAAGAATGTGACGAACCCGAATCAAACAAGACTAAGGCGTAATGCCCCAACATTGGGAGCGTACCTGTCACTACTGTGCCTGCCTTCTCAGCCTCAGTCCTGTTGGTAGCAAAGACTCTACCCTGATGTGGAGCACCTGCTCCCTGATTCTGCGCGATCCCCGTGAGTCTCAACGGGCATCTATCAGCTGTATGACCCTCTTGCCTGCACTTAAAGCAGGTCCTGGTCCCGAATAAGCAACGGCCCAGATGGTGCTTCCCACAAGTGGTACACAACGGCTTTCCTCTGGCAGCCTCCCCTGCCTCAAAAGGTTTCTGCTGGAAGCTGCGAAACTCACCACCGGGTCTGAAATTCCGCTGTGGCACTGGAACAGGCTGCTGCTCAGCCTTCCTCTTCTGTCCCGACGTCGAACCTCTACCAGCGGTCTTAGACGAGTTAGCCCTCTCCTGTAAACTGAGATCCACTGCCAGGCGCAGTGCATCGGCATGAGTAGCGGGTCTGAAAGCTCGGACCAAACCCTGAATGTCCAGTCGGAGGCCTCTAACAAACTTATCAGCTCTGGCCGCCTCGGTCGCTATCATCTCGGGAGCGAAGCGGGATAACATGTCAAACTCCGCATCATACTGCTCCACTGTCATGTCACCTTGCTCTAAGTTCAGAAACTCCTGCCGCTTGGCATCTCTCAAACTGGCGGAGAAGAATTTCGCATAGAAACTCTCCTTGAACTGCTGCCACGTGATCTGACTCACATCACCACCTAGCATCCTCTCTGTGGTCTCCCACCATGCAGTACCTCTGTCAGTCAACATAAAAACAGCACACTGAACCTTCTGATCCTCAGGGCATTTCATGTAACGGAATATGGTTTCTAAGGACGATAACCACATCTGAGCCCTGGTGGGGTCCTCCAAAGACCCATCGAACGTCGTGGGATTATACTTCCTGAAATCCCTCAGATGTTTAGCCTCTGCCGACAACTGATCCGGCACAAACTGAGGCGCAACTGGTACCGGAGCCGGAGCTGGAGCAGGAACTGGTGTTGGAGCTGGCGCTGGAGCTGGCGCCGGAGTTGGCGAGGCAGGCTTCTGCTGCTCCCGCATCTGCATAATCATATCTCTAAACCTCTGCTCCATGGCGGCTAGGTCCGCATGAGTAACTGGCGCAGCCGGGTCAGGGGCTTGGGCTACAGGCTGCACCTCAGGCCGGACGCGTCCTGCTCCCCTTCCTCGGCCTCCTCGGCCACCCCTACGTGCACCTCTCCTTGGTGGCATTTTCCTAACAACCACCAAACGATTCCTTTAGTCATAAATGGTAATTGAATTTGCAGTTTAACTTAGGTAAGGTAATGCATGTAGAGTTATACATATACTTTCATGAGAGCGTACCTGACGAGCGGCAAGGATCGTTTCAGCCATAAGGACACAAAACACAGACTCACATTATAAGTCAGTCTACAGAACCTAAAACTTAGGCTCTGATACCAACTGTAACGACCCAACTTTTCCGGACTAAGCTGAGGTCACTACCAAATACCAAAACTCGACCATTCAACGTAAAATTCAAAACGGACCAGATACGATTCATTAAAACAGTATAAACCTTACAAAAGACAGTTTCGGGCCCTATTTTAAATAATTCAAAAAAATCACAAGATAAAATGTCAAGTCACAAGTCCAAAAATCACAATCAAAATATTCTGACAAAATACATAGCGGAAGCGAAAGAAAATCAGACGCGTCCATATGGCCTTCACGCATCCTTCCTGCCTCTCGTCGGTCTGCCCCTCGCTGTACCCCTACCTGAAAAGTTAAAGAAGAGAAAGGGTGAGTATAAACATACCCAGTAAGGGACCCACTACTGGGCTCGTTAGGGGACAACAGTTAACTTCCTATTCGGGGGTACCCTACATATCAGTCTAGTGCTCCCGAAGGATGCACATATCAGTCTAGTGCTCCCGAAGGATGCACATATCAGTCTAGTGCTCCCGAAGGATGCACATATCAGTCTAGTGCCCCCGAAGGAGGCACATATCAGTCTAGTGCTCCCGAAGGACGCACATATCAGTCTAGTGCTCCCGAAGGACGCACATATCAGTCTAGTGCTCCCGAAGGATGCACATATCAGTCTTGTGCTCCCGAAGGATGCACATATCAGTCTAGTGCTCCCGAAGGATGCACATATCCGTAAGGCACACTACCCCATAGATGAAGCTAACCGTTACCCCTCAGTCCAAACTAAACTGTCTACATCAATCACATCCCAACGGCATTCATATCACAGTCCCGCCATAGGCTTTATCAGTCAGATAGTATAAGTTTAAACATCTACACCCTCAGTTGCTATATGCATTACCGATTCGCACACCAATAGGGAAAACCCTAGGTCCAATCGACTAACCAACCAAAACCGGACTCACGGTCCATCCCCGTCCAAATTCCATGAACCACATCCAGACCAGTGTTTTACTACATACTGAACCGTAAGTTTAGGGTCCATCAACATAAATTCTCAATCCACAAATAGCAGTCACAGTATATTTTCATCAGACAAAATATAGTATCAGTACTTAACAGTCAACACGCATACAGATATTCAGTACAGTCACTAACGTGTAATCTTCTGTGGATTACTACGGTTTCAGCCTGGACTCGGGGTCCTGTAGTAGGAAAACCCTTACCTGAAACTCGGTTATGCCCCTCGATCGAAATCTACGCTCGACAGATCCACCCAAGGAAAGGAAGCTATCTCCAACCAGGCCTGCCGCGGAATTCGAGAACTTAAGCGTCAACCCTGTACTACCTTCAAGGGAGAAAAGTAGGGCCATATCTTAACCCAACATTCAAACTTGAATCGGACGACGTAACATTAGGGAATTCATCAAAACAATCCTTACCGAAGACTCACCGTGAACCGAAGTGGAGGAAGGAAGGCTTAGGTGGCTCGGCTCGGCTCGGCTCAGCTCGGCTCGGCTCAGCTTGGTTCTCGGCTCGGCTCGGCTCGGCTTGGTTCGGCTCGCGGCTCGGCTCGGCTCGGCTCGGCTCGGCTCACTCGGCTCGCGGCTCGGCTCACTCGGCTCGCGGCTCGGCTTGGTTCGGCTCGCGGCTCGGCTCACTCGGCTCGCGGCTCGGCTTGGTTCGGCTGGCGGCTCGGCTCACTCGGCTCGCGGCTCGGCTTGGTTCGGCTCGCGGCTCGGCTCACTCGGCTCGCGGCTCGGCTTGGTTCGGCTCGCGGCTCGGCTTGGTTCGGCTGGCGGCTCGGCTCACTCGGCTCGGCTTGAAGCGGTTTCGGGTCGGGTCAGCTTGGAACCGGGTCGGGTCTTTGCAGCGCGAAACGGGCAACACGGTTTCGATGGTCCTTTCTTCCGGCGAACGACGGCGGCGGCGCTTCGCGGACGATGCACGAGGAACGGAGCTGGCTGATTCGTGGAGCGGCGACGAGCGAAACGGCAGGTCTGCCGCTGTGTGAGGCCGAGAAGGAAAATCGGAAATGGATGGGGAGCCGCGGCGGACGACGATGGCTGGTGGCTAACCCACGGATGAAGACGGAGAGGAAAAGAGATGGTGGCGGAGACGACTGACGAAGAAGAAGAAGAAGAAGAAGAAGAAGAAGAAGCGGAGACGGAGAGGAAAGAAAAACGAAGACGGACGGGAAGATGGGATGCGCGGCGTCGGAGAGAGGAAGAAACGGAAGAGAAGAAGAAAAGAGAAATTCGGGGGGGGGGGGGGGGGGGGGTAGGCGGCGCGCGGTTAGGGTTTTGGTTTTAAAAAAATTTATTATATATATATATTAAATATAAATAATAATAATAATAATAATAAAGTAATAATAATAATATATTAATAGTATTAATATTAAATAAATAATAATTTATTTTATTGTTTTAGAAATAACAATATTTCTATAATATTAATTAATAATAATAATTATAATATTAATATTATAACAAATAAAATAAATATTAATAATAATAATATAATCAATATTATATTATTATTATATCAACTTGCACTTAAAACGAGAAAAATTTTACCTTAAGTTTTCGGGACGTTACAACCACGGTCAGCTGAACTTGCTTTCAGGACAGTGGTTCGTCACGGCACAACAATTATCTTGATCGATAGTTTTCCATCTTATCTAACACACAATCCATCTACTTCAAGTGTTTTGTTAAAAAAGAAAAGTTTTAAGGGCTTCAAAATGAATTTGAACCTTTTTATCACCTTTAAATTATGATTCAAACCTCTAATTTTTGTCAATGTTATTATCTTTAGACTAATTAACTATGTTCTATTGACTAGTGTCTAGTACTTAATGAAAACAAGGGGAGCGTTTTGTATTAATTACAAGTGTTGGATATATGAAATAATTATTCACATGAGTACTTCATTTCACTTGAGAGATTAACTAATTTAGAGCATGGTTTTATTTACTAATAATGTTTGAGTAACCTCGATTAATTTATTACACTAATTTGTTTGAATGGTATGAACTTAAAAATAAACCACATTTTATAATGATTTCACTTCACTATAAGCTTCAAATTGCTAATTAATACAGATGTTTTCTTTATTAATATTCTTTTAGACTTTCAAAAAAATACTTATAAAATCTTCTAGAATCGACATTTAGGTAATTAAAACAATTTTAAGGAAGTAATTCAATAGATTTTCCCCAAAGCAACACAAATAATAATAGAATAAATAAAGCAATTGAAATAAGATGCACATCTTGAACTAAATTAAGTGTATATCAATTATTTTTTAAGAATTACATCAATGATAAACTCTATTTAATTAGCAGTAGCAGTAGTTTAACATGCCTTTCGAGAGTTAAACTAAATTTAGTTATATTCACAAATCTTTTGTATATAATACTATATGCTAATACTTTAATTATATGATTTATATATTATCAAGTGTTATTATTGATTCACTTGACTAACAAAATTTAATCGGTTTAAAATGTTTGATTGTAAAAAATTTAGAACAAAATTTAATCGGTTTAAAATGTTTGATTGTAAAAAATTTAGTTTCATACTCATATTCGAGCACATTTGTAACTTTTTTTTATTTTTGTAAAAAAGAAAACAATTAAGAGACCTTAGCTATAAACAAATTCATTAAATTCCACCATACATATGATACAAACACCATTTTTTTTTCTCCTTACCACTGTTGTTTAGTAAGGAGAAGAGGGCATCATAAAAATCGTCAAAATATAAGCATTGAAGGGGAAGAAAAGAAAGCAAAATGAAAAAGAATTATAAAATCATGTTGGGTGTAGAAGAGCAGCCTGTGTTTGAGCAGCCATTGAAAGTTCAAATTGCCTAAAAGAAATGGAAGGAAAAGAATGAAGAAACTCAGAAGGAACAAAGTGATTGAGATTATTAATATCCCAATTATTAGGGTTAATATTAGGATTAGCGTTAGGGTTTGTAGTTGTAGAGCCATCCAATCCAATATGTGTCACATGCTTCACATCTGTTGGATATCCAATCTCCATTTCCACTTCCTCTATTTCTTCATCTTTTCTCAGAACTAGGAATTTTTTCCACAAAGAGAGATCAAAATTCAGTTTTCCACTTCTTTTCCCTTTAGAATATATGTTTTTGAATTAAAAAAAAAAAGTATAAAGAAAACGAAGAACAAAAGAGATATCCAAGCATAATATGAGTGGATAGCATAATATGAGTGGATCTAAACACATATCTAATTCTGGAGAGGAGTAAAGTGTATTTTAATTATCTTCGAGAATGATTATGACAAAAATTAAAAAATCGAGATATATTACTGATATATCGTTAAAATGGAGTTTCGGATAGAAATAATGCAGACGAGCATCTTTTTTCACGAAAAATTAGAAAAAATCTCATATATCAGTCAAATTATGGATATTATGTGAATTTTCAACTAGTAAATAAAAAAATATCGATTTTTTTTTATTTTTCAAAATACATCATTGTCCACCTTAAATTTTCAACTAAAATTGCGAATCAATATTTTTCAAAATTCAACGTATTCCAATTTATTAAATTGGAGACTTACCTTTATTACATTCCAAAATCGACACAAATGGCAACCTATTCCAAAAAATCAATATTACATTTAATTTCTAAAATTTAATTTCGATCCATTCCAAATTCTTCTCTCAATTTCTAATCAAAGTTTTATCTTATTAAAATGATTTTTTTAAAAAAATTCATAACATTTATCCTAAACATGATTTCAACACGTTCCTTTCAATTTTACATCATTTTAAAATTTAATTAAGGTGATTTTTCCTTTCTTCACGATCCAAATTTTCATTTTTTAGAAAAACAAATTGATAAAATATCTTACATTAAAATTTTACCTCTTTTAAAATATTTTCTTTAGATTTTCACGTCACTTTGCCATTAAAATTTTTATTTCCAAGAAAAGCAATAATTTCAAACAATGACAGATATTAGTTTTTCACCTTTTTCAAAATCTTTTCATTGAATTTTCACATCACTGTACCAATTCAAATTTATCAAAATTTACAAACATCAAATTATGTTAGAAATTTTTACCATAATGTGACTTGGGACCAAATAAATTGTGGCTAGCTAGTACTTCATAGCTTATCCTTTTACTTTTGAATCTTCTAATTGACCTTTATTTTGTATGCCTAGAGTTTATTAATGAAATATTCAATTCATAATAAAATTTTGGTCTTGATTATTATCTATAATTTTATTATCGATCATGTTTGACTTCTAATTATTGTTTAATGCCTAAAGTCATAATTTATTACTTCAATAAACTAGTTCTAAAATTTCACAATATTTTTATAAATTTCCATAATATCCATGAATTTCCTAAAAATGTCGTCGATATAGAAATATCTGTCGGATATATTTGTAAATTTCAAGTACAGAAAATACATATTTTGATTCTTGAATGTAAACTAGGCCGGACCTAATAAGATTCTTCCCTTCCTTTCAGGCAAAATTAAAATATATGTATATATACGTATAAAGAATTTCATTTGAAAATTGTCACGTGTCAATTTTTTATTGGTCAACTCTGTTAGGAAGCGTCCAAATTTTTGTTCTCTGAGCGATGAGAGGGAAATAAAAAAGATTGGTGGATTTATTATTCAAATTATATTGATTTGTTCATGTGATTATTTGTGTAAAGGTGTTTCTTTTTCTTATTCTGTAGTTATTATTTATTTGAAGGGTTGTTCTTCTTTTTTTTCAGAATGTTAGGTAAAATTAGTTGGTGGGTCTGAGTTATTTTTGTATAATTACTTTTGATTTATTTTCACAATTGGAAAGGGTTATTTGATTTAAAACAGAAATGGCAGGCCAGCTACTTTTTTCTTCTCTAGAAGTACTGATCCAAACTCCTTTGCATCGTATATTCTTTTAAGGCAAATAATAATATCATTAAAAGAAGTTTACTTTTTATTTAATTCTTCGATTTTATAAGTCTTTCATTAATTTTAATCGTAAAATATCAAGTTTTTCAAGAAACCATTGGGTAAAGAAATATTTAATTAGAAAATATTATTAGGAGCCAAGGGTTTTACTAAAAGAAATAACTAAATGTATATTTGAGTGTGATTTTTAGATAGTCAAAATAATAATTTTCAAGCCAAAATTACTTTCCTTCAATATAGACGTGAACTAAAATTGACTTTTCCAAAATTCTAAAATTATTTTAAATTGATTTTAGAAAAAATTAATATAATTTAAAATTGATTTTGGAGAAATAGTTGATAGTTCATTTTTATTAGGTGATTGATTGGAAATTAGTCAAAGCGAAAAATGATTATCTAATTCATTTTCGCAAAATAATGTTGGTTAGTTATTATTAAGATTTTTATTTACTTCTAAACATTGTAACAAAATCTGAGAGCCATTAACTCGTTCAATTGTTAATAAAACAAAAAATTATATGTGTTTTCATTTTTCTTTAAATATCTATTATAAACTTTTATTTTACTCAAAATGTCAAAACCATGCATATAAAAAATTAACAATAAAATAAGTAGTAATAGATATTTAACTTAATTATTTAGTTAAATAATTATTTGTTAATAGAAAATACAATTTTGAGTAATTGAATAATTCAAAATAATCACTATTGGAACTAAACATAATAACTAAAAATTAATTCCAAATACAAGAAAATCTTTTTTAAGTGTTTGGTACAAAACTCAAATTTGATCGCTTAAAAATCAAAATTAAAAATTAATTTTATCTAAATCTTTTTTTCTAAAATTACTAACTCAACTATTACTCTAACTTTAAAGTATCTATTATAACTATTTGATCTAGAAAAACCAATCCAATCTTGGTTACTAAATCAAAAAAATTAGATTTTAAAAAAGGATATTTTAAAAAGTAGCAAAATATTAAAACAATTTATAAAATATATAGCAAAACTCATCTAACTCTTCGGTGTATTTAAGTTTTCTTTTGTTATTTTTTGTAAATAGTTTTATTTATTTATTTATTTATTTATTTATTTTTACTATTTGTAACCATTTCTCTTTTTTAAAATTAATTTTTTTTTATTTTCAGAATTGAAAGGTTTTCTCGATGAAAATTTTGATTTTGGAAATTGTTAGAAAATTGACCAGGATAACAACACGAAATATTTCATTTAATTATCAAAATTAAAAAATAAAAGGTAAACTAAGACAAAAAATTTATGCAACCGACATGTACCAGTACCACCTCTGTTCATTTGTTTTTTTGAATTGTGGCAATATAAGAGCTTCAAAATTTCAATAGTATGAAAAATGAAATTTTAGGTGATTTTCCGTTGATCAATAAATGAAAAGCCACTTTTTCAATTAAAAAGTAATTTTAGATATCAAAATAACTCCCAAACGCAAACATTCTCGTAGCTTAGTTCAACTGACACCTATATATATTTATAGACAAAAGGTTCCAAGTTTAAATTTTTTCCCTTGCATTTATTACAAAATAATTCTCAAACGCAACCATTCTCGTAGTCAACCATTTTTATTGAGTGAAAATAAAATATTCTTAAAATAATATTATGTTGAGTGGGTGGTTTATTATTATTATTAGTAGGTAGAGTTAGTTGAGTTTTAAAAGTTAAGTTAGATAAAATAAGGTACATTTTTAACTTCCAAAAAGTTTAACATAATAAGAACATAATTTTTAAAATATTAGGTCATCATCAGTGAACCAAATTTTAAAAAGGTCACTATTATTCAATTTCAATAATGTTTTTTAGTGGAGATATATTATTAAAACACTGTAATGCTTTAAAAGTATATTGAGAATTTTGAGACATTAGATAACAAAGTTTTAAAATGGCCAAATAATGATCGAAGCTAAGCTTCTCTGAATATCCTAATTTGAAAATATATATTATTATAAACTTGCAAAATTTTCATAAATCACATATGCCATTATGAATGAAGGATCACATGGTATGTTTAATTAATTGAAGATAAAACCTACAATTATTCATAAGCAAGAGAAAGTCGAAGATATAATTAATGAAAGAAATAATAGTTGATCAAACAAAAGAAATTAATTTAAAAACTTACCAAATAATTGGGAGAAAGTTTTGAGGCTTCTAACCAACTTATGAACTCCATTTGATATGTTAGGCAAAACAAATAAGAACCCAGAAGGGTTTTTCATTTTCACTTCTGAAGTTTTATTTTCACTTTCTTCTCTTCCTAAAATAAAAGCAAATAAATAACCCAACACACTGGTTTTATTCAATAAAACAGGAAAAATGAGAAGAAATTAAAGAAACGCAAAAACAAAATATCTTACTTGCTACACTTGTGTTTACTTCTGGACCACCTTCAAGATCCCGGATTCGAGTCGTGGAAACCAAGGTGCTTGTTGCGACACTAGAGCGAGAAGCACAACCCGAGAAGAACGGAAGAGTGACAAATTTTTGAATGGCTCTCATGTTTTTGGAGAAGAGGAAAAGTAGAATGTGATTAAATGAATAATGTTGAGAAGGAAATGATGATTAAAGAAGGTAATTGTGTTTTGTAATTAAGGGTATGAAAAGTAAGCAAAACATAAGAAAAAAAATAAGAAAAAATATATATATAAAAGAGCGAGAGAGTTTGTTATGTGAACAAAAGCTAAGGTGGCTTTAGAAGCAAGACAGAATGATTTTACATATGGAACAAAACCAAGACCTACTTCAGAATGGTTTGGTGCTTTGAAGACAGAGAAGCAAAGAGAATCTTCAATTATGGGAGTGGGTATTAGTTAAAAAGTTAGTTCAACAGTGCAATTCAACCTAATATTACATATTTTCTTTTTCTCTCTATTAAAATTTGATTGGAGGTGTAGTATTATTGTAGGGTTTAGGGTTGGGCCTATTGGGCTAAGATATGTAAACATCAAAGTTGAGAGGTTTTAATTAAACTTTGAGTCTCTTGAAGATGAAGGCAACCAATGGATTTCACTTGCTTCAATTCATATTTGATTGTGAAAGAAAGATATATGGTTATTCCCTTAATCTTGACTCAATCATATACTAACAAACATTGAATCAATATCAGAGTGAAGAGAAAGGAATTTCTGCTTTAGTCCTTTGTTTCAAATATTAAGTGAGGTTTAAGTTTTCAATTGTGGGTCACTCTTTGGATTTACATTTTGGTTTTTTCCGTCTCTAAAAAAATACTTACAAAATTCTTTTGTAAGTATAAATATTTATCTCTAATCCAAGTTATTTGCATTATTAGAAAAAACGTGGAAATTAAAAGATTAATATTAAAAAAAAAAGTTAAAAGCATATCCATGAGAAAAATATGTATCTTATCTAAAATGTCACATCACATTGCATTATTTAGCTTATCATGTACTAGAGTAAATATTTAAAAGAATTCAAAAGTTGAAATTTACTCCATACTTCCATCAAATCTACAATCAATTAAGAAAATTTTCATAACTCATGTGCATACTTTTTCAAAGTCATATCTATAAATGATAGGATGTTCATGAACTAAAATGGACATCTTGGAGTATCAAAAAATTGAAATAAAAATAATAATAATAGTAAGGGAAAAACATATTCAAATCTTTTGATGTAGATATTTGACACCAACCCCAAGTATTCATACCATTTTGACATTAATCATAAAACCAAAAGTGTTGTCTTGTATGCAAAAGAAAAAGATAAATATATTAACCCCGTGACAAAGAGATTGATGATGTGGAGACCACTTCTAGCTCGCCAAAAAACGAGACACATGTTTTGATCCACCCTTGCAATTAAATTTCCAGGTTTCTGTTACTCCTTTCTCTAACAAGTTTGTTATTGCTACAAAAGTTGAACAGAAGGAAAAGATGATATCCATCTAGTTCTAAGGTGAGAAGAGCCCTTATGGAAAGGGAATAAAAGTTTGGGTTGAGGTTATCAAAGAGGAGAAGAAGTAGAAGTCAAACATTAGGACATTTTGTCAGGTAATCTCCCTATAAAGCATGATGAACCAAATACACATCATACATGTCCCTATTTATTTTGAACTTCGATCTCACATCCTACATCATTCTGACATCTTAGTGCCATTAGTTGACTATTATACAGTTAGATCATTAGAGCTAATGGTCTAACTTTCTTTTTGATTTTTATGTGATTAATTTGAGTGTTGACTCTTCTTCTTATTTGTCTATGCTACTAGGTAGATCATTCTCAAACAAACTGCTTGTGCTTTAATCAATGTTGATAAAGGTTTTCTAACTCTTTGGCCCAAAGGAAAAGTTGAAACTTTTTTTTTTCTTTTTATTTCTAATACTTCTTCAACTACTATTCATTTGTTATCCGGTTGTTTACTTTTTTTTTCAAGATAGTAGCTCACCTCCTAAGTTGGGGGTGGAGATTGATAGCTTGGTTGTAGTTGATGAAGCCAAGTATGGTCAAGCATAGCGACCTTCAAAAACTGTGCTACTTAAAGGCATCCATGATTTTTTATTGCTTTCTAGTTTAGGTTCATTTTTAGTTTTTTTTTCCTTTATATTTGAATTAATTCTTCCTATCTTTTATGGTTTTAGGATTGTGTAGAGATTGTGTAGAGATTGTGTAGAGATTTATTTCTAGTGCAGCTAGGCTTCCGCCATCCTTGTGCCAAAATTCTAGGAAGTTCTATGTTTTCCCCTCGTTTTTATGTTTATGTTCTGGTTGAAGCCCTTGAGCATATAAGCTCGAGCTGTTACGCTTTTATGCATGTATTATTGTTTATGAAGGGAATCAAATTTATATAAAAGCGTGTGGTCATCGTGCAATATGAAAAATAATTTTTCTTTAACAAAATTAGTATATTAATCACACATCATAATGGATAAACAAATATACAACCTTAACATGGGTACTAATGAGATTGGAGATAGAGAGAAGTTCAACTTACCCTCAAACACTCCACCTTTCACGATTTTTTCTTCGAATCTCAAACAATCACGATTCGCATCACAATGCCAAACTTCTCAATGAATCTTAAGGAACACACCACATGATTTTTCCATTTTTCTCTTGGATTTCTTAAAGAATTAGATGTGTGGACTCAATTCTTTAAAATAGGGAGTGATTTAGAAAATGAATGTGGAGAGTTATTTTAGAGAGGAATGCGTGGATAATTTATCATGTGGAGGCTAAACTTAAAAGGCTACAAAGAATTAATTGTCTCTACGATTAATTTTTCTTAAATGAATGCATACCCTTAAATTGTGTATAATGACCTATATATAGGCCATTGATGCGTGAAATCGTAAAGCAGACATTGTATCAAGTTATAATATAGTAAATAGCTTAAGAGGATGAGTATTGTCCTTAGGGATCAAAAGAATAATTGTGTCTAGCTATTCTTAAATTGTACTTAATTTTAGCTAAGTAAATCAAGTTTGAATGATTTATGCATACCAACAAATTGAAAATACGAAGTTTTGGATTTCAAAGTAAAAAATGTTATAGGGGTTTTGATTTTCTTGAAAATTTCATTAAGTTATATTTAAATTATTCATGGATCATTGCACAAACATTATGCTTAATTAAGTCTTGATTATTTTCTTCAAAAAAAAGATCTTTTCTCAAGTAACCTCAAATGACAACTAACATCTTGAGATTAAACTAAGATATATGCCATTACGATTAGTCATCAACAACTTTTACTATTTTCCTATCTATTCACATGAAAGTTCTATAGCTATTCACATGAAAGGTCTATAAACTAACACATGTCCGTGTCTTAAGTGTTGAGAAGTCCCAAATATATAGAGGAGGCAAATTTTGGGCTATAAGAACTTTCCAAAAATACAAATTTTGCAAAATAGGAAACTTGGTACTGCAAGGCCCTAGGGAAACTTGCCCTGAAATTAGGGTTTCTCTTTCTTTTTTTTTTCCCTCTACTTTTATGTTTGGTTTTAACTTGGTTTGATCATTGTTACTTTTATGCTCATTTTTCTTAAAATGTCCTGAAAAGCTAATAACTTATAGAAATACAAGTTATTGTAGTCTTTTAGGGTAGAATAATGAAGCCTTAATGTATAAGTTAGGAAAAAAAAACGCGTAGAAAAATAGAGAAATTGATTATGTTGCGCGTTATAAGTTACAAAAGAGTTTTATCTCTGTTTATCGCATTTTGCATATTTCTATCCAGGATATATCAAGCAAAAAGAAGAAGAATAGTTCGACAACAAAACGTCAGGCGAGGAGACAACACGACCAACAAAGCATAGCTAGGCATTCTGAAGCACTATCAGACAAAAATGGTTGGCGCGAATATCTAAAAGGATGAAAAGGACATCTGTGGCATAGAAACAACTTTATCAAAGAATTAAATGAAGTCCAGACTGTCATATCACATCACACCTTGCCTATAAATAGAGGTGTCTTCTTCATTTACAAGGGTGAGAAAATTCATCACCGTAGAGCAAGCTCAAATCTTCATCCTTTCCTAAGTCTTAGGTGAGAGTCTAGAATAGATAGAGAGATCCCAATACCGCTTCCCCACTATGTAAAAGGCAAAATCTAGAGTCGACGAGTATGAAAAATCATAATATGTGGCTTGCCTTATTTCTTTGTAATCCATTTTATGTTTTGATTGTATTCAATTGTAATGAATACTCCATAACCGTGAGACCTAAAGCTTTAATTATGTTATTAATGCATTTCTATTGCTCTCCCAATTCTTTATCTCACCCTCTATTTTACATTTAATTGATTGAATGAATCATGTAAGGCGTAATTAATATTAGAGAATTTGGATGTTTGTGTTATTTGTCTTGTTAAGTTAAATGTAGCCATCAATGCTTTGTCTCATTCAAGAGAAAAGATAAGGTATTGATTGTTATCACTTGACACATGATGACCTGGATTTAGGTAAACAGGCGACAAAAATATTGTAGTAATGCAATCTTGTCGCTAGACTTATCCTTGGCACATATATCAGAAATGCGAGTGTATGGAGGTGAAAATACTGGGAGATTGCTCGCTTAGTTTGGGATAAGTAGTTAATTTAATCCAAAAGGTTCGCTTTACATTAGATATGAATTATCTCTTGAATTTAAGTATTTAAGTCTCGAAAGGCGAGCAAGTAGGGTGAAAGCATCGAGAGAGTGCTCGCCTTAATTCTGAAGTTAATAAATGCTTTGTATCGCTTCAACGTATTAATTTCCCTTGTATTACATTTAAATTAGTTAAATATTTCTACATCGCAAGACCTAATGTCTGAGTTCATAATTCATCACATCCTATAGCCATCTCCATCTTACTGACTGTTGGAAATTATACAAACACAGCGGAAACATGATCGAAAAATTACTCTATATGCAACTAAACACTTTAGTAATTAACATGCTTAAGACTACCATAATTACAATGATTAAGGTTAAAAGAAATTCTTTATCTTTAAAGCTCCCTGATGCTCCAAATCTTCTCATGATCAAACATCCGAAACCACAACTACAGATCATCCGCTATACTCCGGACTAAGAACTGGGTTGTGGTACCCATCGAATGAAGAATTTAGTGAGAGATATGGAATGAAGTTTTGATAAAAAATTAGCCAAAAACAATACTTCTTCAGTTTGAAAAAGAAGAACAATTTATAACCTAATTACATGCAAAATTGCATGTAATTAGTTGGATAATTTTTCAACACTTTGTATTCCACTAACATTTAGTGGAACTACTCACCTTTCCATTTAGTGGGATTTTTGGAGATTCCCATTAATTTTAGTCAAAGTCAAAAGCCAACATTTTGACGTTTTACCATTTTGTCCATTTTGACTAATTTCGACCTCCCGAGCATGAATCCACGTTTATTTTTTTGAAATTCGAATTACATTTGAATATAAAGTCCTATAACCGACAATTATATCACATATATTCATCGGTTTCTCTCTTTTTACCTAATTCGAACAATTCGAATTATTCCAACATGTTGTTTTAAGTTAATTCCGTATGAGCTAGCAGGGGAACCTAATGGACCTATAGATCATTGACTCCAACGATCCGAGATTAACTGGCTAAACCTTTTTAGATCAAGCTAATCAACATTCGTTAACTAATGAGTCATTCCACTAAAGTCTCGTAGCTGCACTCCCCTCGCTATAGATATATTTCTGTCCATGTGATATAACCATGATCAGTAAGTTAATCCTTCACAGGTTGTTCATAACCTCGATTGGATCAAAATACCGTTTTTACCCCTGAGACTACATCTTATTCCTTAAGTCCCACTGATCCACTATTTAACATTTGGTTTAAGGTCCAACCTATAAACCGAATACCTCTCAAGCCAATTAGAGTTTGGGGCCCCTATGTTCAAAACTTGGATTCAGTTCTTATGGGAATAACCTATCTATTAACCCTAAAATGGGTAGGAGTGAATTCCATCTTGCACCCTATATTCCCAATTAATCACCCGATCTTATCCTTGAAATGGGAGGCTTATTGGGCCATCGCTAATGATTTGCCTTCACCTATGCAGATCTAAGGATAATCTCGTGTAAACAGGAGTTCACAATTAGCTCAAGATTAAGATTAAGTTACCTAGGTCATTAAAAAACGAGATAGTCAATTGTAAACAGTAAACGACGTTATTATGGAAAAAATGACTATTTCATGGTTCTGTCTTATGTAAACCTTTTACATAGGAAGCCCCATCTTTCATGTCTCTACAAACGATTCAAGATTACATCGTTTGTATTATTTATAAAGTGGACCGCATCCATAGTATCTCTGAATAAAGCGTCCAACCTTTAATCATATACTATAGATTATTTAGACTATTTACTCGAACTTAATCTATGTTTATGTCTCTATATAAAGTTCAAGTTTACTCAAAAATAGTCTTGTGATCTATGTTTATTGGATTTAAGAATATAGTATTCAATTTCTCAATAACGACTTTATTAAAAAAATATAATTACAAACTACGAGTTTTAGGACATTAATTCTAACAAACTCCCACTTGGACTAAAACTCCTAGTGGGATGAACATGTTCAAATTTAAACATAAGAGAGAATAATACGTATGATTACAAGCTAGGGCATATGCTCGTTAAGTCTCCCACTTGTCCTAGTTTACAAACATCGTGGACCTAAATTCTGTAGGTGGCTTTCAAACACTTTAGCTGTGAGGACCTTTGTAAAAGGATCGACAATATTTTGCTCGGAAGAAATCTGGGTTACTACAACGTCACCACGATGTACAATTTCCCTAATAAGATGGTACTTGTGTTCATTATGCTTTCCCCGTTTATGGCTTCTAGGTTCTCGTAAATTTGCAACAGCACCACTGTTGTCACAGTATAAAGTGATTGGCAGATGCATATTTGGAACAATTTCCAGATCAGTTAAGAATTTCCTTAACCATACTGCTTTCTTTGCTGCTTCGCAAGCTGCAATATATTTAGCTTTCATTGTGGAGTCGGCTATACAACTCTGTTTTATGCTTCTCCATACTATTGCTCCTTCGTTTAGAGTGAATATTGATCCTGATGTAGACTTTCTAGCATCTTTATCCGTTTGGAAATCATAATCAGTGTACCCAGTAAGGATCAAATCCTTAGTACCATAAACGAGCATGTAGTCTTTTGTTCTTCTAAGATATTTTAGAATATTCTTAACAACCGTCTAGTGATCATGTCCAGGATTGGACTGATACCTACTGACCATCCCTACTGACAAACAAATATCAGGTCTAGTACATAACATTGAGTACATCAAACTTCCAACAGTGGAAGCATAGGGAATTTTTCTCATATCCTCAACCTCTTGAGGTGTCTTAGGACATTGTTTCTTTGACAAATAAATTCCATATCGGTATGGCAACATACCCTTTTTGGAATTCTTCATTTTATACTTTGACAATATTTTATTAATATAAGATGCTTGAGACATGACTCGTGTTCTATTTTTACGGTCCGAACAATTTGGATTCCAAGAACATAATGTGCATCTCAAAAATCTTTCGTTTGAAATTGTGTAACTAGCCATTTCTTGATATGAGTAAGATAACCTACGTCATTCCCAATGAGTAAAATATCATCTACATATAATACTAAGAATGCTATAATGAAATTTATGACCCTTTTGTAAACACAAGGTTCATCAATATTTTGTTCAAAGCAATAAAACTTGATCGCAGTATCAAATTTTATATTCCAGGATCTAGATGCTTGCTTCAAACCATAAATAGATTTCTAAAGCTTACAAACTTTTTGTTCTTGACCCTTTTCAATAAACCCCTCTGGTTGAGCCATATAGATACTCTCCTCAAGATTTCCATTCAAAAAGACTGTCTTGATATCCATCTGCCAAATTTCATCATCATAAAAGGTGGCGATGGATAAGAGAATTCTAATCGACTTAAGCATGGAAACAGGAGAGAATGTTTCTTCATAGTCCACTCCTTCTCTTTGGGTATAACCCTTTGCCACAAGTCGAGCTTTGAAAGTCTGTACTTTACCACCTTGGTCTCGTTTTCTCTTGTAAACACATTTACAACCAATAGGTTTTACATTATTTGATTGATCTACTAGAGTCCAGACAGAATTAAAGAACATAGATTCTATTTCGAGGTTTATGGCTTTGATCCATTAGTCACGATCTACATCATTCATGAAGAAAAATAACAAAGCACTAGAGACATGCAGCAGCGGAATTTAAAGAATCATGCTTTACTCTATATGCATCTAAACGATTTAGAAGTTAACATGCATCTACTAAGCGATGGACTTAAACAAAAAGCCAAAAGGTAAACGATGTTCTTACCTTTGTAGTTCTGAACTTCTTTAATCCAATGCTTCTTTGCCTGAATATCACGAACAAGGACAACCACCAAGTTGACCTACTATGATCAAGACCAAGAACGAAGTTGTGGGACTCAGTTATGTGAAGAGAATTTTATAGAGAGATGGGGAGTGAATCGTTTAGGTGTTTTTCAGAGAAAACGTCTGTTAATCTCATTCGGTAATGAGAAGTTTTATATGAAATTTACAAACAAATTGCATGTAAATTATTTCATATATAATCAACACCTAATCAAATCATTAACTCCTAATGAAATTAGTGGCCTTCAATTCATAATCGGCTACCACATCAACCACTAACATTTAGTAATTAAGAAATTAGTCAAAAGGGTATTTTGGTCATTTGACCAACTTAAGTAAAAGTCAAACTTTGACTTTTCTTAGTCAAAATTCAACTTTTTGACTTTTTACTAGTTTTCCCGTCTTGACTAATTCTAACCTCCCGAGTATGAATCCATGTTTATTTTTCTTTTCAAATGATATTTAAATATAAATTCGGTCAAAGTTCAAAATCAACATGTTGACTTTTGACCATTTTCTAAACTTTTTAAGCTTTTAAATATTCATATTTATTTAAATCATATTTAAACACAAAACTTAAAGTTTATTTCTACCGACTTATATCTTATATATTTGTCAGTTTCTCTCTCTTATCTTTATTCAAATAATTCGAATTATTTCAACATACTTGTTCTTAGTTCAATCCATATGAGTTAGTAGGGGAACCTAATGGACCTATAGATCATGGGCTCCAACGATTCTAAATTAACTGGCTAAACTCTTTTAGGCCAAAGTTAATCAACATTTGTTAACTAAAGAGTCATTCCACTAAAGACTCTTAATTGCACTCCCCTCACTATAGATATATTTCTGTCCATCTGATATAACCATAATGGGTAAGTCGAGCCTTCAAAGGTTGTTCGTAATCTTGGCTGGGTCAAAATACCGTTTTACCCTCGAGATTACATCTTCCTCCTTAAGACTCACTGATCCACTATTGAACAATTTGTTTAAGGTCCAACCTATAAACCAGAATCCTTCTCGAGCAATGAGAAAGTGGGGCCCCTTGTTCAAGACTTGGATTCAGTCCTTAAGGGAACAACCCATCTACTATCCCATAAGTGGGTAAGAGTGAATTCCATCTTGCATCCTATGTCCCTAGCTATACACTCGGTCTTACCTCTGAAATGACAGGCTTATTGGGCCAGCGATGTTGAGCTACCCTCACCTATGCAGATCTAAGGATACTACCGAATGAACAGAAGTTCATAGTTAGCTCAGGATTAAGATCAAGTTACCTAGGTCATCATAATTGAAATAGTCAGTTTATAGTTTACGGTGTTATAACTAAAAGCGACTACTTTGTGGTTCCAGTCTTATGCAAACCATTTACATAGGACGTCCCCACTCCTATGTCTCTACATGAACGATTCAGGATTACATCGTTTGTACTAACTACGAAGCGGGCTGCATCCATAGTGTTTAACCAGAATAAGGCGCCCAACCTTATTCATACACTATAGACCATTTGGGATATTAACTTGAACTGAATCCATGTTTATGTCTATACATAAAGTTCAAGTGTATTTGACAAACTCAACAAAATAGCCTCGGGACCTAAATTTATTGGTTTTTAGATTATAGCACTCAATAATAAATTTTATTGAATCAAACAACAAAGTACAAGTTTTAGGACAAATTCCATGTAATGACCCAACTCTTTATACTAAGCTGAGGTCATTACTAAAAAGAAACAATAACAATAGACACTTTCTTGAAACGAAGGAAGACTAAATTTTCATTAAAAACGGAATACTAAAATACTGAAACATAAACGCGGAAGCAAAACTGAGTCCCCAAATGGCATGTCACGGATCCTTCTCTGTCGCTCGCCAGCTTTCCTCTACCTTTACCTTCGCCTGAAATACTAAACATAGAAAGAGTGAGTATAAACATATACTCAGTAAGGGACCTACTACTAGTCCCGCTAGGTGTTTGTTAACTTCCATCAAAGTCCTGAAAAGTGGTACCCAAGAACTAGCACGTTTCCGAACACGTGCAACATGTGATCCTGGAGGAACATAACTGGTCTTCGGTGATCCCAAAGGAACACCTATGACAAACTGGTCTATAGTGTACCTGGAGGAAACACTAAGACAATCGGGCTGCGAGCGATCCCATCGAATCACACGAATCATATCTATGTCAATGCTAGACTGGCGGTCCCGTCGAACTACGCAGTCCTAAAAAGGTGGTGATCCCAAAGGACACCAATGCAGGTATGACTCTAATAGACAAAGTTATTAGAATACCCTATCCATAACATGTAGCACAACAAATCATCATAACATGGCATGAGTATTAATCTTGACGTCCTTAATCATATGATTAATATATCATGCATCAACAATCATCAACATCAATCTACCAGTCATTAACATAACATCAGTCATCATCATCAATCATCCATAAAATGACAGTCATTATCAATAGCATCAAATTATGCATTTTAGCTACCATCAATGCATAATCATAATTACATGCGGTCTCTTAAACTCAGTTCGAAGGTCTAGTAGGAGAATCTCTTACCTGAAGATTTTAGCCAAACAAACTACTCCCTAGCTGACAGTAAAAATTCTTCAATTAACTTGATCCTAAACAAAAAAGGAAACTCAGTATCTTAATTAATGAAATTAGCAATTGGCTAACATTCAAAAATTCTCCAAAAATAATTAGCTTTCTAAAAATTGGGGTTGAAACCAATTCAACCTTGATTGGGAAAAATCCAAGATTTAAATCTTAAAAACTTAGCCAATTGAACCTTTAAAGAAACCCCAAATAGATCCAAAATTAAATTAATAAAATATTAATTTAATTTCATTAGCTTACCAAGGTTACTTAAATGGAGGTTGAAAAATCCTCTTATCCTTGATGGAAAAATTCATCACTTTAAATCATCAAGCGTCCAAAGAGACCAATCTTAACTTTAACTGATGAGGCGGCGACAACAAAAGGTTATCTTAGAGAAGATGATGAAGAACCTTTTTCTTTTTTCTTTACTTTCTAACTTAAGCATTCCAAAGCTATTTATAGACCCAAATGATAACAATAATATTTATTATTATTATTTCCTTTTTCTTTTAGGATATATATATAATACCAAATATATACATATATCTTTATTTCTATTATCTTTCCTCAATAAATGCCTTAAATGCACAAAATCTTAGGCAATTATAACCATTAATAATAATAATAATACTTCTTTATCATTATTATTTTTCTCTCACCAAAATCTACAATAAACATATATATTTATTTAAACAATTATTCTCTCTTTTAAATAAATATATATCTTTTTCGTCCAATCAAATCAATCATCTCTCTCTTCATGGATTATCTTCTTTTCCAAACAAATATAATTATATTCCATAATATAATTAACTACACTTTTCCAAATTATTAATTGAATATATATATACATATATATACTCAATTAAATCCAATTCTACAAAAACCAACTTTTCCCTCCAAAAACTCAAATTAACTTAAATCCTCAATTAATTTAATCAATCAAATCTTTTCCAATAAATTACTTATAACTTCCAACATGAATTATTTTAACCCAACCATAACAACTTCACTCCATAATCAATATTTATCTTTATGGAGAATAATTAATTATTTTCCACAATAATTAATTATTATTTATCTTTCTCGAAAATAATTAATTATCTTCTCCAATAATTAATTATTATTTATCTTTATCCAAAATAATTAATTATCTTCCACAATAATTAATTATTATTTATCTTTCTCCAAAATAATAATTAATAATCTTCCACAATAATTAATTGTTATTTATCTTCTTCCAAAATAATAATTATCTTTTCCTTAAATAATTATACTTCAACAAATATAATTATCTTTTCCTTTAACATAATAATTATATATATATATATATATTTTTCCACATATACATATAATTATTAAATCTCCAACAAACTTTTCACCCCACAATTTAATTAAATAACGTCAATAATTATTTAATTAAATTCAACTTCAACAACACTAAAAATCCACAACTTTACTTAATCCTCTTAATCTACCATTTAATCAAAAACTCAACAAACACCACATGCCAAAACCTCTAAATAATTAAATATTCATCCAAGAAATATTTAATTAATTTCAATTCCCACATAAATCAAATGATTCTCATTAAATGGATTCAAAATAACGCCCAATAAATTAAAGCTAATTAAATAAAATTAAGATAATTAACTCCAAAATTATCTTAATTTGTGGGGCGTTACAATCTTCCCTCCTTTATGAAACTTTTGTCCTCGAAAATTCTAATCTTTGACAACTTGGGATATTGAGTTCTCATGTACTCACTCTTTCTATGTTTAATATTTCAGGCGAAGGTAAAGGTAGAGGAAAGCTGGCGAGCGACATAGAAGAATCCGTGACATGCCATATGGGGACTCAGTTTTGCTTCCGTGTTTATGTTTCAGTATTTTAGTCTTCTGTTTTTAATGAAAATTTAGTCTTCCCTCGTTTCAAGAAAGTGTCTATTATTATTGTTTCTTTTTAGTAATGACCTCAGCTTAGTATAGAGAGTTGGGTCGTTACATTCCAACAATTCATTGCCTGTTTATAGGTTAATGGATCCTCTATGCCATCATCAGGTATGATAACATGAGATTCACTTAAACCTAAGTAGCGATTAGGGTGATGAACAACCCTCCCACTATGTCGAGGCTCTCTCAACTCTTGAGAAGGATGTGTTTGACCAGATATCTTAGTTTTATCAACTACTTTAGTGGATGAACTAGGTTTATCTGAAGCATTCTTGGAAATCTCCTTTAACACTAATTTACTGCGAGGCTGATGATCCCTGATGTGGTCTTCCTCTAAAAATGTGGCTTTTGTTGATACAAATACTTTATTTTCTTGAGGATCGTAAAACAGACCACCTCTAGATTCCTTTGGATATCCTACAAATAGGCATAATTTTGAACGATGTTCCAATTTTTTAAGATTTTGTACCAACACGTGTGTCGGACATCCCCAAATTCTAAAGTGACGTAAACTTCCTTTACACCCTTTTCATAGCTCATAAGGTGCCTCTAAAATACTCTTAGAGAGAACGTTATTCAAAATATAGACAGCTGTTTCTAAAGCATATCCCCAAAAGGAATCTAGCAATTGAGCAAAGCTTATCATAGAGTAAATCATGTCTAACAAGGTTCGGTTTCTTCATTCTGATACAACGTTCTGCTGAGGCGTACTAGGTATAGAGCATTGTGACTGGATTCCATGTTCTATCAAATAGTCTTGGAATCGTAAGTCCAAATATTCTCCACCTTGATCTGATCGAAGTATTTTTATTGTTTTTCCTAATTCATTTTCAACTTCAGCCTTATATTCTTTGAATTTTTCAAAGGAATCAGACTTATGATGAACTAGATAAACATGACCGTATCTCGAATAATCATCAATAAAACTAATGAAATATTTGTACCCTCCCCTAGCTTTAACGTTCATTGGTCCACAAAGTTCTGAATGTACGAGCTCTAAAGGAATTTTGGCTCTGAGACCTTTTCCAGTAAAAAAATCTCTTAATCATTTTTCCTTCAAGACAAGATTCACAAGGAGGTGAGGAGTTATCTTCTAACTTACTTCCATTTTTAACTAATCTCTCAATCATATTAAGATTTACGTGATCAAGTCTCAAGTGCCATAAATAGGCATTAGAAGAAACCTTTTGTCTTTTATTCTGAGTTTTGACTATTCTAAACATTTCAGTATTTAAGACAAAATTTTCTCGTGTTGGTCTTAACTTATACAAGTTGTTTTCATGTATGGCATAACCGATTGGAATACCTTTATAGAAAATGAACGCTTCATTAATTTCAAAAGATATTTTATACATATGTTCTAAAATAGAAGAAATAGATATTAATTTATTTTTATTTGTGGTACATACAAGATATTCTTAAGTATGATATATCTATTTCCAAAAAACAACTTTAAGTCTCCCACTGCTTCAGCTGAGACCATCTCTCTTATTCCAACCTTGAGAGTGATCTCGCCTTCTAAAGCCTTTTCCAATAACTATTTTCCTGAAATAAGAAGCAAATATGATCAGTGGCTCCTGAATCTAAAATCCAGGTTGAATTTTCAAATTCCATTAAACATGTTTCAACAACTAGTAAATCATATTTACCTTGTGTTTCCTTCTCTGCTTTTTCCTCAGCAAGGTACTTTGGACAGTTTTTTAACCAGTGCCCATTTTGGCCATAATGGTAACACTTACCTTTTTCTGCAGCTTTTTTTCCCTTGTTCTGTTTGGGAATCTTCCCCTTTCCCTTCTTTTTTATTTGAGGTATTAGTTTCGAGGGTCCAGTTTTATTTTTAGAGGACGATCCTCTTGAAAAATTTTCATTTGTGGTAGCAACATTTGCTTCCACTTGTTTTCCTTTACCTATGGTAAGGGTTTGGAATCGATGGAGCTCATTAAGAAGGGTTGTCAGATAAACTCTATCTTGTTCAGGAACGCATTTGTTTGAAATGGCATGAAGCTCTTCGAAAGAGACTCTAAGATAAAACTAACATGATTAGCCTTATCAATGACACCACCATTTACTTCAGCAATTTTAAGTGCATCCTCATGTCCATGACATGTTCTCTAACAGAGGTCCCCTCCTTCATACGGTTAGTGTAAATGTATTTGATTGCCTCGTGTCTTAGAGACCATTATGATTGCCTAAACATTGCATCTAATGCATCCATAATTTCTTTAGTCGTAGTTAAGGATTCATGTTTCTTTGCCAGAACATCTGTCATGCTGGCAAGAATGTAGACACGGGCTTTTTCATTAGCCTTTATCCATCGATCATATGTTTTCCGACTAGTTCGGTTATCATTAGAGGTAGGGGTTTGAGGAAATTTCTCCATTAAGACAAAACTCAAATCATTGACTACTAGTATTGTGTTTAGATTTGATTTCCATGCCGTATAATTATCGCCGTTAAGTTTTTCAGAAGCTAACAGTTGAACTATTGAGCTATTCATGCTGAAAAATAAACATATTCTTTTTAGAGAAAAAACTATAATCCTTTAATACCAATCTAATTTGGCAAATATTAATAATGTACCCTTTCATTATTATATTTTTGCGACGATATTTCAAAGGTTCAGAATAACTTCTACCGAAGGGTAGTCGAATACTCTTCCTTGGAACCAAGACAATCTTGACTAAATGCTAACTCCTGAATATCTCGTATTCGTTTTAGCACTTTAGTTACCATTAGTTCGGTCGAGAATATACTAACAACTTAGTAATTCTTGTAAGTGTAACCTTCCATTTTGAGATCTAGAGATAAGAATCATTATGCTTCAGAAAGTGGAAAGACAATTTGAAAATTGATCTAAGTGACCCTATCCATATATAGAGTTTGCGGTGTTCTGAATCCTATAGTACAACCTCCGTAGGGAATGTCACTCCAAGGCAGACAAGCAGGTGTATTATAGGAATCTCACGGTGCAACCCAACGAAAGAGAGCGTGGGATGTGTTGTCCCATATCCCTTACCAACTTACTATGAACTACTTCCCCTATTCACCTTGATCTTGATCCATGTAAACACTCTCCGAAGGGAGTCTGCTCTTATACGCGGTGCAAAGGTCCTGCATGGATCTCACGGTGTGAACTCTTAGGGACGCTAAAGCTAAAAGTACATTACTTCTCTCCAGCTGAAGTGTTCTATAATGATTTTAAGGGTATTTGAACTTTAGGATTTATATTTAGGCTAATGGAAATAAATCTTAAGTCTAGTTAAAAACATCCGAGCATAACTTTTATATTGGATTTTAACCTACGATGTTTAGGTGATAAACCGTTTTTACACCTCTTACGCATGCTCATAAAACTAGGTTAATTAGGCTTAAGAACTGATTACGATCTTTAGGTAGGAGGTGTTCTATAAACCGTCAACTTAAGAACCTCTAACATTAGTCATTTTATCTTACTTATTGACAAGATCGAATCTAGTGAGCCTCTTATAACAAGTTTTACAAGATATCGACTTAATTCTAAGAATAGAAGATATGTTTAACCTAGGTGAACATGCATCTTGTCTTTGTTATTGATTTTAAACGTCTAATTTCTTTTATAACACTTATAAAAAGAACTTAGACAAACCTATAACAATCATCTAACAACATATATTGTATAAAAAAAATTAATTTAATATGGATTTTGAATTTATTTAACTTTTAACTAAATCATATTTAATTAAAATAAATAAATAAATAATTAATTAATTAATTTAATCATATTTAATCAAAATTAACTTAATTAGTTAAAAAAATAATTAATCATATTAATTAATTTCCATATTAATTAATTAACATGCATACTATACATTATAACCATTATAACATACTTTCAATGCATGAACATGTTAACCTATGGTAGGATTTTAAAATTATATTGACATACTATATGCACATACAATTAAACATTAATTAAAACATACATTAAATGCACAATTAATTAAAACATCCTAAAATGGACTAGTTTTGGCTCTTAAGTTAAGCTAAAAACTAAATTATTACAATAATAATTTGGTGGAGTACATAAACCTCTCTTGAACAATTCTAACCAGATTAAACAGGTACATGATTGCTGAGGAGCAGGTCGAATGAACATGATCGTTTAGGGCAGACCGGAGAAGCACGATCGTTTAGGGTAGGCCGGACAAACATGATCATTTAGGGCAGACCAGATGAACACGATCGTTTAGGACAAGCCGGACAAACAGGATCGTTTAGGCCAGATGAACACGATCGTTTAGGCCGAATGAACACGATCATTTCCCAGGTTCACTTTCGGGTCTGTCTTTAATTTTCTCCCGATTGAAGAAATTACAACCTAATTTCAACTCTAATGACTCCAAAAAACTTTGAATACAATAATAATTACAAATTCAAACCTAACTTAGGGCCAAAACCATAATATATCCATTTTAGTTCAAACCACAACAATTTATCAAATAAATTGAAATACCCACCATATGTAAATGAGTAAAATAAGCATGCTCTGATACCACATGCTGGAAATTATACAAACACAGCGGAAACATGATCGAAAAAGTACTCTATATGCAACTAAACACTTTAGTAATTAACGTGCTTAAGACTATCCTAATTACAATGATTAAAGTTAAAAGAAATTCTTTACCTTTGAAGCTCCTTGATGCTCCAAATCTTCTCATGATCACACACCCGGAACCACCACTAGAGTGTTGGAATTTGTGTCCTAAAACTCATACTTTGTTATTTGATTCAATAAAATTTATTATTGAATGCTATAATCTTAATACCAAAAAATTTAAGGTCCCGAGGCTATTTACTAGTTTTTCATATATACTTGAACTTTATGTGGAGACATAAACATGGATTAAGTTCAAGTTAATAGCCCAAATGGTCTATAGTGTATGAATAAGGTTGGGCGCCTTATTCTGGATAAACACTATGTATGCGGCCCGCTCCGTAGTTAGTACAAACGATGTAATCCTGAATCGTTCATGTAGAGACATGGGAGTGGGAACATCCTATGTAAATGGTTTGCATAAGACTGGAACCATAGAGTAGTCACTTTTAGTTATAACACCGTAAACTATAAACTGAATATTTCATTTATGATGACCTAGGTAACTTGATCTTAATCTTGCGCTAACTGTGAACTTCTGTCCATTCGGTAGTATACATAGATCTGCATAGGTGAGGGCAGCTCAACATCGCGGACCCAATAAGCCTCCCATTTCAGGGGTAAGACCGAGTGGATAGCTAGGGACATAGGATGCAAGATGGAATTCACTCCTACCCACTTCTGGGATAGTAGATAGGTTGTTCCCTTAAGGACTGAATCCAAGTATTGAACAAGGGGCCCCACCTTCTCATTGGCCCAAGAAGGATTCTGGTTTATAGGTTGGACCTTAAACCAATTGTTCAATAGTGGCTCAGTAGGTCTTAAGGAGCACGATGTAATCTCGAAGGTAAAACGATATTTTGACCCAACCAAGATTATGAACAACATGTGAAGGATCGACTTACCCATTATGGTTATATCAGGTGGACAGAAATATATCTATAGTGAGGAGAGTGCAACTAAGAGTCTTTAGTGGAATGACTCTTTAGTTAACGAATGTTGATTAACTTTGGTCTAAAAGAGTTTAGCCAGTTAATCTCGAATCGTTGGAGCTCATGATCTATAGGTCCATTAGGTTCCCTTACTAGCTTATATGTATTCAACTAAGAACAAGTATGTTGAAGTAATTTGAATTGTTCGAATAAAGATTAGAGAGAGAAACCGACAAATATATATATAAGATATAAGTCGGTTTTGTGTTTAAATATGAATTAAATAAGTATGAATATAGATTCATATTTAAAAGCTTAAAAAGTTTAGAAAACGGTCCAAAGTCAACATGTTGATTTTAAACTTTGACCGGATTTATATTCAGATATGATTTGAATTTTAGAAAAATGAATACGGATTCATACTCGGGAGGTTAGAATTAGTCAAGACGGAAAAAATAATCGAAAGTCAAAAAGTTGACTTTTAACTAAGAAAAGTCAAAGTTTGACTTTGACTTAAGATTGGTCAAATGACCAAAATGTCACTTTGGCTAATTACTTTATTAATTAACGATTAATGGGAAATATTGCAAATTATTATAAATTTGAAGCCATTAATTTCATTAAAAAGTTATTGAATTGATTAGGTGTTGATGACATATGAAATAATTTACATGCAATTTGCATGAAAATTTCATATAAAAACTTCTCATTACCGAATGAGAATGGATGAAGTTTTCTCTGGAAAAACACCTAAATGATTGACTCGAATCTCTCTAAAAAAAATAAATTCTCTTCGCATAACCGAGTCCACAACTTCGTTCTTGGTTCTGAGCATAGTAGGTCAGCTTGGTGGTTGTCCTTGTTTGTGATTTTCAGAAAGAGAAAAAGTTTTCGACCAAAGAAGAAGTTGAGAACTACAAAGGTAAGTACATCGTTTACCATCCTATCTCTTCGTTTAGGTTCATCGCATGGTAGATGCATGTTAACTTCTAAATCGTTTAGATGCATATAGAGTAAAGCGTGATCTATTTCTTCCACTGCTGCATGTCTCTAGTGCTTTATTTTTTCCTTCATGTGGTATCAAAGCATGCTTAGCTTCACTCATAAGGATATGGTGGGTTCTTACAATTTATGTGATAAATTTTTATGGTTAAACTAAAATAGATTGGTTTTGTTTTTGGCTCTAGATTAAGTTGTTTATTTGCCTCAATCTTTGTAAATAGCCCTGTTGGTGGCTTATTTATTTTTGCAAAGAGTCTGTAATTTATTGGAGTCATTAGCGTTGAGATTAGGCTATATTTTTTACATGCGGGAAAAAGATGATGCTGTTTAAGAAGCTCAGGAGGAGATGAATCAAGCCTACCATTCACCCTCTCAACGATTACATATGGCATGTGTATCGCTTGGGCCAGTGCACATCGCGCTTACCAGCTAAACGATCGCGTAAGGTACGCGTATCGTTTGAAGAAGAATCTATCGCTTACCAGCTAAACGATCATGTATAGTACGCACATCGTGTTGAGATGACTTTATCGTTTATAGGCTAAACGATTGCGTAAGGTACGCGTATCATTTGCGTAAGAAATGATCGTATACCCGCTAGGCGATCACGTAAGGTACGTGTTGTGCTAGCGCTAAACGATCGTTTACCTCTGAAGTGATCGTATATCCGCTAAGCGATCACGTAAGGTACGCGTAACGCTAAGCATTTAAACAATCGTGTACATGCTAAGCGATTGCGTATGGTACGCATGTCGCTGGCATCTACAAACGATCGTGTATTTGATAAGCGATCACGTTTGGTTAGTTAAGCGATCACGTATGGTTAGCTCAGCGATCGCATATGGTATGTGAATCGCCTGTGCTCGTGAATGTCGTCTGTCTACTCAACTATCGTGTAAAGGTTGTTATGCGTTTATTATACTCCATCAAATTATTATTGTAATAATTAGTTTTAACTTAATTTAGAGAGCCAAAATCAATCTATTTTAGGGTGTTTTACTTAATTTTGCAAGTGATGTATGATTTAATTATTACTAAAATTGTATGTGCATATTGATGACATATAGTTTTAAAATCCCACCACAGGTTAACATGTACATGCATGTTGAGAAAATTAATATGGAAATTAATTAATATGATTAATGAATGGTTAAATTAATTTGATTAATTTAAAAGATAATTTTATTAATTTTATTAAATTTGATTTAACAAAATTATTCAATTATTGCAAAACCATATTAATTTGTTTTTTTCTAGTTGAATGATTATAGGTTAGTGTAAGGGTTTTATAATTGTTATAAAATGAAATTAGACTTTAAAATCTATAATAAAGATAAGATGCATGCTCACCTAGGTTAATATCATATCTTCCAAAATTAGATTTAGGTCGATATCTTGTAAAACTAAGTTACAAGAGGCTCACATGATTCAATCTTGTTAACAAGTCAGATAAGATGACTAAGGATTGAAGGTTTTTAAGTTGACAGTTTACGAAACACCTCCTATGTAGAGATCGTAATTGGTTCTTGAGCCTAGTTAACCTAGTTTTATGAGCATGCATGAGAGATGTAAGGTCATAAAATTGGTTTATCACCTAAACATCGTAGGTTAAAATCCAGTATAAATGTTATACCTGGTTATTTTACCTAGATTTAGGATTTGTTTAAGTTAGCCTAAATTAAATCCTAAATAAATTACCCACAAAATTATTTAGAACACTTCAGCTGGAGAAAAGTATCGTACTTTTAGCTTTAGCGTCCCCAAGAGTTCAGACCGTTAGGTTCATGAAGGGCTTTGGGTCATGCATAGGCGCGGACTCCCTTCGGAAAGTGTTTGCATGAGCTATGAACAAGGTGAATGGGAGAAGTAGTTCATAGTAAGTGGCTGAGGGATATATGACAATACATCCCACAGTCTCTTCCATTGGGTCGCACCGTGAGATTTCTATAATGCACCTGCTTGTCTTCCTTGGAGCGACGTGCCATTCAGTGGGATGTATTATAGGATTCGGAACACTACGAACTCCATATTTGGATAGGGTCTCTTAGATAAGTTTTCATATTGTCTTTCCACCATCGGGAGCATAATGATTCTCATCCCTGAGGACCGAAAATGGAGGGTCACACTTACCAGAATTACTAAAGTAGTTAGTATATTCTTGACCGAAGTAAACGGTAACTAAATGCTAAGTAAATATGAGATATTTGTGAGTTAGCATTTGGTTAAGATTGTCTTGATTCAAAGGACGAGTAATCGGCTACCCCTAGGTAGAGGTTATTCTGAACCTTTGAATTATCGTTGCAAAACATAATAAAAGGGTATTTTATTTAAAGTTTTGCTAAATTGATTGGTTTATTCAGATTATAGTCTCTAAACAAAGTATGTTTGTTTTTCAGCATGAATAGCTCAATAGTTCAATTATTAGCTTCTGAAAAACTTAACGGCGATAACTATGCGGCATGGAAATCAAATCTTAACACAATACTAGTAGTTGATGATTTAAGGTTTTTCTTAACTGAGGAATGTCCTCAAACCCATACCTCAAATGCAAACTGAGCTAGTCGCAAAGCATATGATCGATGGATAAAAGGAAATGAGAAAGCCCGTGTCTACATCCTTGCTAGCATGTCAGATGTTTTAGCATAGAAACATGAATCCTTAGCCATGGCTAAAGAGATTATGGATTCATTAAAAGGAATGTTTGGGCAACCAGAATGGTCCTAAGACACGAGGCAATCAAATACATACACTAAGCATATGAAGGAGAGGACCTCTGTTAGAGAACATGTCCTGGACATGATGATGCACTTCAATAGAGTCTCTTCCGAAGAGCTTCATACCATTCCAAACGAATGCGTCTCTTAATAAGATAGAATTTAACCTGACAATCCTTCTGAATGAGCTCCATCGATTCTAGAATCTTATTAAGGGAAAAGGAAAAGAAGTAGAAGCAAATGTTGCTACTACAAAAGGAAAATTCAAAAGAGGATCGTCCTCTATAACTAAAACTAGACCATTAAAACCCAATCGAAAGATTGAAAAGAAGGGAAAGGGGAAGACTTCCAAGTAAAACAAGGTAAAGACGACTACAGAAAAAGATAAATGTTACCACTGTGGTGAAGATGGGCACTGGCTAAGAAACTGCCCAAAATACCTTGCTCAGAAAAAAGGAGAGAAAGAAGCTCAAGGTAAATATGATTTACTTGTTCTAGAAACATATTTAGTGGAAAATGAAAATTCTACCTGAATATTAGATTCAGGAGACACTAATCATATTTTTTTCTCATTTCAAGAAACTAGTTCTTGGAAAAGGCTTTCTGAGGGCGAGATCACTCTCAAAGTTGCAACTGAAGAAATGGTCTCAGCTAAAACATTAGAAGATTTAAAGTTGTTTTTTAATGATAGATATATTCTACTCAAGAATGTCTTGTATGCACCTCAAATGAAGAGGAATTTGATATCTATCTCTTGTTTGATAGAACATATGTATAAAATATCTTTTGAAATTAATGAAGCATTCATTTTAAGAAAAGGTATTCACATTTGTTTTGCTATACTTGAAAACAACTTATATAAGTCAAGACCAACACTTACAAATTTTGTCTTAAATACTGAGATGTTTAGAACAGCTGAAACTCAGAATAAAAGACAAAAAGTTTCTTCTAATGCCTTCTTATGGCACTTAAGACTTGGTCACATAAATCTCAATAGGATTGGAAGATTGGTTAAGAGTGGACTTCTAAACCAGTTAAAAGATAACTCTTTACCTACATGTGATTCCTGTCTTGAAGGAAAGATGACCAAAATATCTTTTACTGGAAAAGGTCTTAGAGCTAAAACCCCTTTAGAGATTGTACATTCGGACCTTTGGGGACCAATGAATGTCAAGGCTCGAGGAGGATACGAATATTTTATCAGCTTTATTGATGATTATTCTAGGTATGGTCATGTTTACCTAATTCAGAACAAGTCTGATTCTTTTGAAATGTTCAAAGAATATAAGGCTGAAGTTGAAAATGAATCAGGTAAAACAATAAAGACATTTCGATCAGATCGAGGTGGAGTGTATATGGATTTGCGATTCCAAGACTATTTGATAGAACATGGAATCCAATCACAACTCTCTGCACCTAGTACGCCTCAGCAGAATGATGTATCAGAAAGCATAAATTGAACTTTATTAGACATGGTTTGCTCTATAATGAGTTTTGCTCAGTTGCCAGATTCTTTTTGGGGATATGCTTTAGAGACAACTATCTATATTTTGAACAACGTTCCCTCTAAAAGTGTTTCTGAAACACCTTATGAGTTATGGAAAGGGCATAAAGGAAGTTTACGTCACTTTAGGATTTGGGGATGTCCAATACACGTATTGGTGCAAAATCCTAAAAAGTTGGAACATCGTTCAAAATTATACCTATTTGTAGGTTATTCAAAAGAATCAAGAGGTGGTTTATTTTATGACCCTCAAGAAAATAAAGTATTTGTATCGACAAATGCTACATTCTTAGAGGAAGACTACATTAGAAATCATCAAACTTGCAGTAAATTAGTATTAGAAGAAATTTCCAAGAATGCTACAGATAGACCTAGTTCATCTACTAAAGTAGTAGATAAAACTAGGAATATTGGTCAAACACATCCTTCTCAAGAGTTGAGAGAACCTCGTCGTAGTGGGAGGATTGTACGACAGCCTGATCGTTATTTAGGTTTAAGTGAAGCTCAAATCATCATACCAGATGATGGCATAGAGGATCCATTGACCTATAAACAGGCAATGAATGATGTGGATTGTGACCAATGGATCAAAGCCATGGACCTCGAAATGGAATCTATGTATTCTAATTCTGTCTAGACTATAGTGGATCAACCAAATGATGTAAAAACTATTGGTTGTAAATGGATCTACATGAGAAAACGAGACCAAGCTGGTAAAGTACAGACTTTCAAAACTCGACTTGTGGCAAAAGGTTATACACAAAAGGAGGGAATAGATTATGAAGAAACTTTCTCTCCTATAGCCATGATAAAGTCAATTAGAATACTCTTATCCATAGCAACTTTTTATGATTATGAAATTTGGCAGATGGATGTCAAGATAACCTTTTTGAACGGTAATCTTGAAGAGAGTATTTATATGGTCCAACCAGAGGAGTTTATACAAAAGGGTTAAGAACAAAAGGTTTGTAAGCTTAAAAAATCCATTTATGGATTGAAACAAGCTTCTAGATCATGGAATATAATATTTGATACTGCGATCAAATCCTATGGTTTTGAACAGAATGTTGATGAACCTTGTGTTTACAAAAGGATCATCAATTCTACTATAGCATTCTTAGTTCTGTATGTAGATGACATTCTACTCATTGGGAATGACGTAGGTAAACTAATTTATATTAAGGAATGGCTAGCTAAGAAATTCCAGATGAAAGATTTGGGAAATGCACAATATGTTCTTAGTATCCAAATAGTTTAGAACCGAAAGAACAAAACTCTAGCCATATCCCCAACATCTTATATAGACAAACTGTTGTCAAGATATAAGATGCAGAATTCCAAAAAGGGCCTGCTGCCGTACAGATATGGAATTCATTTATCAAAAGAACAATGTCCAAAGACACCTCAAGAAGTTGAGGATATGAGTAACATTCCCTATGCTTCTGCTGTTAGAAGCCTGATGTATGTAATGTTATGTACTAGACCTGACATTTGATATTCAGTGGGGATTGTTAGTAGATATCAGTCCAATCCTGGACATGATCATTGGACAGTCATTAAGAATATTCTAAAATATCTTAAAACAAAAGACTATATGCTTGTGTATGGTTCTAAGGATATGATCCTTACTGGATACACTGACTTTGATTTTAAAACTGATAAAGATGCTAGAAAATCTACATCGGGATCAATTTTCACTCTGTATGGAGGAGCAGTAGTATGGAGAAGCATAAAACAATCTTGTATTGCTGACTCCACTATGGAAGTTGAATATGTAGCTGCCTGTGAAGCAGCAAAAGAAGCAGTATGGCTCAAAAACTTCTTAACATATTTGGAAGTTGTTCCAAATATGCATCTGCCAATCACCTTATATTGTGACAACAGTGGTGCAGTTGCCAATTCACGAGAACCAAGAAGTCATAAACGTGGAAAGCACATTGAACGAAAGTACCATCTTATCAGGAAAATCGTACATCAAGGAGACGTTACAGTAACAAAAATCTCCTCCGAGCAAAACATGGTTGATCTGTTTACAAAAGCTTTCACGGCTAAAGTGTTTGAGAGCTACCTACATGGTTTAAGTCTACGCCGTTTGTAAACTAGTACAAGTGGGAGACTTATTGGGTTTATGCCCTAGTTTATATATGTGTTTATCGTACTCTTGTATATATGCTTTTCTCTCATTATAAAATTCTAACTTACTTGGAGTTTTAGTCCAAGTGGGAGTTTGTTGGAATTTGTGTCCTAAAACTCATACTTTGTTATTTGATTCAATAAAATTTATTATTGAATGCTATAATCTTAATACAGATAATTTTAAGGTCCCGAGGCTATTTACTAGTTTTTCATATATACTTAAATTTTATGTGGAGATATAAACATGAATTAAGTTCAAGTTAATAGCTCAAATGGCCTATAGTATATGAATAAGGTTGGGCGCCTTATTCTGGATAAACACTATGGATGCAGCCTGCTCCGTAGTTAGTACAAACGATGTAATCCTGAATCGTTCATGTAGAGACATTGGAGTGGGGGCATCCTATGTAAATGGTTTGCATAAGACTGGAACCACAAAGTAGTCACATTTAGTTATAACATCGTAAACTATAAACTGACTATTTCATTAATGATGACCTAGGTAACTTGATCTTAATCCTGAGCTAACTATGAACTTCTGTTCATTCGATAGATAAGGACAATAAGCCTCCCATTTCATGGGTAAGACCGATTGGATAGCTAGGGACATAAGATGCAATATGTAATTCACTCCTACCCACTTTTGGGATAGTAGATAGGTTGTTCCCTTAAGGACTGAATCCAAGTATTTAACAAGGGGCCCCATCCTCTCATTGGCCCGAGAAGGATTATAGTTTATGTGTTGGACCTTAAACCAATTGTTCAATAGTTGATCAGTGGGTCTTAAGGAGCAAGATGCAATCTCAGGGATAAAACGGTATTTTGACCCAGCCAAGATTACGAATAACATGTGAAGGATCGACTTACCCATTATGGTTATATCAGGTGGACAGAAATATATCTATAGTGAAGGGAGTGCAACTAAGAGTCTTTAGTGGAATGACTCTTTAGTTAACGAATGTTGATTGACTTTGGTCTAAAAGAGTTTAGCCAGTTAATCTCGGATCGTTGGAGCCCATGATCTATAGGTCCATTAGGTTCCCCTACTAGCTCATATGGATTCAACTAAGAACAAGTATGTTGAAGTAATTCGAATTGTTCGAATAAAGATAAGAGAGAGAAACTAACAAATATATATATAAGATATAAGTCAGTTTTGTGTTTAAATATGATTTAAATAAATATGAATATAGATTCATATTTAAAAGCTTGAAAAGTTTAGAAAACGGTCAAAAGTCAACATGTTGATTTTAAACTTTGACCAGATTTATATTCAGATATGATTTGAATTTTAGAAAAATGAATACGGATTCATGTTCAGGAGGTTAGAATTAGTCAAGACGGAAAAAATAGTAAAAAGTCAAAAAGTTGACTTTTAACTAAGAAAAGTCAAAGTTTGACTTTGACTTAAGATTGGTCAAATGACCAAAATGTCACTTTGGCTAATTACTTTATTAATTAACGGTTAATGGGAAATGTAGCAAAATATTATGAATTTCAAGCCACTAATTTCATTAAAGAATGAATGAATTGATTAGGTGTTGATGAGATATGGAATAATTTACATGCAATTTGCATGAAAATTTCATATAAAAACTTCTCATTACCGAATGAAAAAGGATGAGGTTTTCTCTGGAAAAACACCTAAATGATTAACTCCAATCTCTCTAAAAAAAATTCTCTTCGCATAACCGAGTCCCACAACTCCGTTCTTTGTCCTGAGCATAGTAGGTCAACTTGGTGGTTGTCCTTGTTCGTGATTTTCAGGAAGAGAAGAAGTTTTAGACCAAAGAAGAAGTTGAGAACTACAAAGGTAAGTACATCGTTTACCATTCTATCTCTTCGTTTAGGTTCATCGCATGGTAGATGCATGTTAACTTCTAAATCGTTTAGATGCATATAGAGTAAAGCATGATCTATTTCTTCCGCTGCTGCATGTCTCTAGTGCTTTGTTTTTTTCTTTATAGAGATCACGCGCTAGACTCCAGACTAAGAACCGAGTTGTGGCACCCATCGAATGAAGGAATTTAAAGAGGGATATGGAATGAAGTTTTGATAAAAAATTAGCCAAAAACAATACTTCTTTAGTTTGAAAAAGAAGAACTATTTATAACAATTACATGCAAAATTGCATGTAATTAGTTGGATAATTTCTCAACACTTTGTATTCCACTAACATTTAGTGGAATTACTCATCATTCCATTTACTGGGATTTTTGGATATTCCCATTAATTTTAGTCAAGAGCAAAATGGTCATTTGACCATTTAAGTCAAAGTCAAATTGTGACTTTTTCAAGTCAAAAGTCAACATTTTGACTTTTTACCATTTTGTCCATTTTGACTAATTTCGACCTCTCGAGCATGAATCCACATTCATTTTCTTAAAATTCGAACTACATTTGAATATAAAGTCCTATAACCGACGATTATATTGATGGAACAAAAACAGAAAAGAAATATACAACAGCGGAAGACTAGGATCATGCTTTACTCTATATGCATTTAAACGATTTAGAAATTAACATGCTATAAGTAAACGACAGACCTAAACAAAGAATAGATAAGGTAAACGATGAGCTTATCTTTGTAGTCCTTAACTTCTCCTCCGTTCCAAAACTTCTTCTTGCCTGAGGACACGAGCAAAGGACAACCGCTATGTTGACCTACTAATCTCAGGCCTAAGAACCGAGTTGTGGTACTCGTTTTTATGAAGGAAAACTTAGAGAGTTCGGATGGAGGAAGGTGTATCGTTTAGAGATTTTTCATGAAAAATTCATCATCTTCTCATTCTGTAAATGGAAGTTTATAAAGAAAATTACATGCAAAATGCATGCAATTTACTTTATGAAATCTAAACACCTAATTAATCCATTAACTATTAATGGAATTAGTGGCTTATAAATTCATTACAAGCGGCCACATTTTCCACTAACATTTAGTAATAAATATATTAGTCAAAAAGACAATTTGGTCATTTGTCCAATTAAGTCAAAGTCAAACTTTTACTTTCTTAGTCAAAAGTCAACTTTTTGACTTTTTGCTATTTTACCTGTCTTGACTAATTCTAACCTCCCGAGTATGACTCCGCATTCATTTTCCTAAAATTTAAATCATATTTAAACATAAAGCTTAAAGTTTATATTTACCGACTTATATCATATATATTTGTCGGTTTCTCTCTCTTTACCTCATTCGAAGAATTAGAGTTATTACAACATATTGTTCTAAGTTAAATCCATATGAGCTAGTAGGGGAACGTAATGGACCTATAGATCGTGAGCTCCAACGATTCGAGATTAACTGACTAAACTCTTTTAGACTAAGCTTAATCAACATTCGTTAATTAATGAGTCATTCCACTAAAGACTCGTAGTTGCACTCCCCTCACTATAGATATATTTCTGTTACCTGATATAACCATGATGGGTAAGTTGATCTTTCACAAGTTGTTCGTAATCTTGGCTAGGTCAAAATATCGTTTTACCCCTGAGATTACATCTTGTTCCTTAAGACTCACTGATCCACTATTGAACAATTGGTTTAAGGTCCAACCTATAAACCTTAATCCTTCTCGGGCCAATGAGAAGGCAGAGCCCCTTGTTCAAGACTTGGATTCTGTCCTTAAGGGAACAACCTTTCTAATATCCCAGAAATGGTTAGGAGTGAATTCCGTCTTGCACCCTATGTCCCTAGCTATCCACTTGGTCTTATCCCTGAAATGGGAGGCTTATTGGGCAAGCGAAGATGAGTTGCCCCCACCTATGTAGATCTAAGGATACTACCGAATAAACAGAAGTTCATAGTTAGCTCAGGATTAAGATCAAGTTACCCAGGTCATTATAATTGAAATAGTCTGTTTATATAATTTACGGCGTTATAACTAAAAGTGGCTATTTCGTGGTTCTAATCTTATGCAAACCATTTACATAGGATGCCCCCACTCCCATGCCTCCACATGAACGATTCAGGATTACATCGTTTGTACTAACTACAGAGCAGGTCGCATTCATTGTGTTTTTCCATAATAAGGCACCCACCTTATTCATACACTATAGACCATTTGGGCTATTAACTCGAACTTAATCCATGTTTATGTCTCTACATAAAGTTCAAATGTATTTGACAAACTTAGTAAAATAGCCTCGGGACCTTAATTTATTGGTTTTAAGATTATAGTATTCAATAACAAACTGTAACGACCCAACTTTCCGGACTAAGCTGAGGTCACTGCTCAGTACTAAGACTCGACCATAAAACACGCAAACTCATAAAGGACCGGTTACGATTCATTAAAAACATTTTAAAATATTACAAAAAAACAGTTTCGGGCCCTATTTTAAATCACATTCATGAGAGTTCCAAAATACAGTGCTCAAATCATCAAACACAAAATCATAAACCAAATATTCTAACCGTGACTCGATTTGACAATGAAAATAACGAGTAACATAAATACATCAGCGGAAGCATAAAGAAAACCAGACGCGTCCATATGACCTTCACGCATCCTTCTTGCCCCTCGTCGGTCTGCCCCTCGCTGTACCCTTACCTGAAAAGATAAAGAGGAAAAAGGGTGAGTATACGATATACCCAGTAAGGGACCCACTACTGGGCCCATTAGGGAATAATAGTTAACTTCCTATTCAGGGGTACCCTACATAAACAGTCTAGTGGTTTCGTAGAACGCACACATCAGTCTCGTGATCCCGAAGGATGCACGTATCAGTCTAGTGATCCCAAAGGATACACGTATCAGTCTAGTGACCCCGAAGGATACACTTATCAGTCTAGTGATCCCGTAGGATGCACATATCAATCTAGTGATCCCGAAGGATGCACATATCAGTCTAGTAATCCCGAAGGGTCCACATATCAATAAGGTACACTACCCCATAGATGAAGCTAATCGTTACCCCTCAGTCCATACTAAACCGTCTACAACAGTCACACTCCGACAACGTTCATATTACAATTTCATCATAGGCTTCGCCAGTCAGACAGTATAAGTTTAAACAACTATATCCTCAATTGCTATATGCGTATCCAATTCACACATCATTGTGACATTCTTTAGATTCAGTCGACTAGTCAAATCAGAATCGGACTCTTAGTCCTTCCACGACAAAATTCCATAACCAGTATCAAGACAATAGACTACCACATACCTAACATTAAGACTTTAAGGTCCACCGACATATAATTCTAGCTCACAACATAGCCCACCAACACAACTACAATACACAGAACATTCGGGCATCGGTGTCTATCCGTAAACAACTCATTACACACGATGGCACAGAAGCTACAACTAACGGTCACGCTACCTTTAATCAGACAAGAGCATATAAGTGATATGTATTAGTCAAACATGCATCAATTCATTCAGTACAGTTTCTAACGTATAATCCCCTGTGGATTTCTACGTTTCCAGCCTCGATCCGAGGTCCAGTAGTAAGAAATTCCTTACCTGAACTTGGCTATGCCCCTTAACGAGTCCACGCTCAATGAATCCACCTAAACGAAATCACAAGGGTTTAAACGATGACACTAGTGAAAGTCATTTTTAAATGGTCCTAAGCAACATCCGTTGACTTACCCGAGTAAAGGAGAGCTATCTCCAATTAAGCCTACCGCGGAACCCGAGAATTTGAGCTTCAACTCCCTAATACCTTCAAGGAACGAAAGGTAGGACCATGTCTTATTCCAAAATCTAAACTCGAATTGGTTATAGCAATATTAGGAAACTCACCCAAACAATCCTTACCGAAGGCTCACTGTGACCCGAGGTGGAGGGAAGAAGGCTTAGGTGGTTCGGTGAATAAGGAGCTCGGCTTGGTTTGGAGGTGACCGGCTCGGCTCAGCTTTCGGCTTGGGTTGGTTAGTTCGTGGCTTGGCTCAGCGTGGCTTAGCTTGCGGCTCGGCTTGGATCACTGCTCGGCTCAGCTTGGCTTAGCTCGTGGCTCATGGCTCGGCTCAACTCGCGGCTCGCAGCTCGGCTCGGTTTGGCTTAGCTCGCAGCTCGTGGCTCGGCTCAACAAGCGGCTCGACTTGGTTTGGATTCGCGGCTCGGGTCGGCTTGGAGTCGTAGCTCGAGTACGACTCTTTGCTTCACTCGACAATGGCTGAATGAGGTATGTCGACAGCGAAAGTGAGCAGCTCACCTCGGTGTTCTGGGCTGCATCGGGTATACGGGATGAGGAGAGAAAAACTGTCGGAGGTGGCGGAGACGAAGAGGGAGGGAGAGGGCATCGGCTGCCGACGCTCGGATGACCGATTCGGGGATCCTGTCGGTGGCTGGCCGAGCGTGGATAGAGTAGAGGGACAGCTGCGGTCGGCGGCGTTGCAAGGCGAACAGCTACAGAGATGGAGACGAAGTCAGAGATGGGGACGGAGGCAGCGAGTGCTGAAGAAAAATGGATGGAGAGACGGCGGCGGCGTCGGCTTCGTGAAGAGTCTGAAGATGAAGAAGAATGAGGAGTGGGGGGGGAGAAGGAGGCGCGCGCGGGTTAGGGGTTTTTTTAAAAAAACATTATTATATATATATATATATATATATATATTAAATAATAATAAAAAAATAAATAATAAAAATAATAATATAATTAATAATAATAATAATAATATAATTTATATTATATTATTATTATATTAATTTACACCATAATATATTATAAAAAAATTCATACACTATGATTTCTTTTTCTTCCCTCTTCAAAACCAACAATTTTAAATTCTCGAAAATTAACAAAAAAAAAGATAAAATTACCTTGAATATTTGGGGCGTTACATTCTTCCCTCCTTAAGGAACTTTCGTCCTCGAAAGTTTTATTCCTCGAACAATTTGGGATAACGGGACCTCATGTCATCTTCTCGCTCTCATGTAGCCTCTTCAACCCGGTGATTCCGCCATAAGACTTTAACCAAAGGAATTTCTCTATTCCTCAACATTTTCACCTCCCTAGCCAGCACCTCAACGGGTTGTTTTGTATAGCTCAAATTTTCATCAATCTCTAGTGGCTCGTAATCCACTACGTGGGATGGATCTGGCACGTACTTCCTCAACATAGAAACATGGAACACATCATGAACTTCCGGGAGTGATGGTGGCAACGCCAAGCGATACGCTACAGGGCCAATTCGCTCCAGAATCTCAAACGGCCCAACAAAACGGGGACTCAGCTTTCCTCTCCTTTCAAATCGTAAGACACTTTTCATAGGTGCTACCTTCAAGAACACCTTGTCCCCCACATCAAATTCAAGATCCTTCCGTCTCACATCCGCATAACTCTTCTGCCTACTCTGTGCGGTCTGCATACGTGACCTAATTTTTTGTATCGCTTCGTTAGTATACTGAACTAACTCAGGACCCATCAATCTCTGCTCACCCACCTTACCCCAACACACAGGGGATCTACAACATTTGCCGTACAAGGCCTCAAATGGTGCAATGTCAATAGTAGCCTGAAAACTGTTATTATAAGCAAATTCCATCAAATGCAAGTGGGAGTCCCAGCTACTTGGAAATTCTAATGCACACGCTCGCAACATATCCTCTAAAACTTGGTTCAGACGCTCAGTCTGACCGTCATTCTGTGGATGGAAAGCTGTACTAAAGTCTAACCTCGTGCCCATAGCAGTCTGCAAACCCTTCCAGAATTTGGAAGTGAAATGGGCATCTCTATCAGAAACAAGCGACACTGGCACTCCATGAAGCCTCACTATCTCAGACATGTACAACTGTGCCCACTTACTAGCAGTATAGGTGGGTTTACCTAGAATGAAGTGTGCTGATTTGGTAAGTCTGTCAACCACAACCCAAATCACTGTAAAACCCCTCAGAGTCCTAGGCAGTCCCGTAATGAAATCCATGGACACGTTTTCCTACTTTCATTCCGGTACGCTCAAGGGTTGTAATAAACCTACTAGTTTCTGCCTTGGTGCCTTAACCTGCTGACACACCAAGCATTTACTAAAGAATTCTGCCACCTCTCTTCATATTACGCCACCAATAAACCCGCTTTAGGTCCTGATACATCTTCGTACTACCCGGGTGCATGGAAAATGGGAAACTATGAGCCTCAGATAATAATTCTGTTTTAACCGCGCTATCTGATGGCACACAGAGGCGCCTCTCAAACAAAACTCCACCATTAGAGGATATGGAGAACTCAACAGCTTGCCCTGCCTCTGCTAGGCCACGCTTCTCAACAAAATAAGGATCGTTACTTTGAGCATCAATGATCTTTTGTCTCAAAGTCGGCTGTATCGTCAACTGGGCTAACTGTATAGTGACTACCCCTACTGACACTGCAATCTCAGCCCTCTCAAGATCTCGATGCAATGGGGCCTGTCGGGTAATAAGTGCTGCTGAATGTGAAACCTTTCTACTAAGAGCATCAGCTACCACATTTGCCTTGCCTGGATGATACAGTATCTTACAATCGTAATCCTTCACTAACTCAAGCCATCTTTGCTGTCTCATATTCAATTCCTTCTGAGTAAAGAAGTATTTCAATCTCTTATGATCCGTGAAGATCTGTATCTTTTCACCATACAAGTAATGCCTCCATATCTTCAGTGCAAAAACCACTGCTGCCAACTCTAAATCGTGTGTAGGGTAATTCTGCTCATGACTCTTCAACTGACGAGAAGCATAAGCGACTACCTTACCTTGCTACATCAATACACAACCCAAACCCTTCTTAGAAGCATCACTGTAAATCACAAAACTCCCTCAACCATCAAGCACAGTAAGAACCGGTGCAGTAACTAGCTTCAGTTTAAGGCTCTGGAAACTGTCTTCACATGCCTTGCTCCAAACGAAGGAGCTCCCTTCCTAGTCAACTGAGTAAGAGGAGTAGCTATATGGGAAAAGTTCTCCACAAACTGTCGATAATAACCTGCTAAACCCAAAAAGCTACGAACCACACTGACTGTGGAGGGTCGGGGCCAACTGGTGACTGCCTCTATAGCTGGATCCACAGAAACTCTAGCCTTGGAAACCACATGGCCTAGAAAGGACACCTGTTTCAACCAAAACTCACATTTCGAGAACTTTGCATACAATTTATTATCCCGAAGGGTTTGTAGAACCGTACGTAAATGCTCCTCATGCTCGACCTCTGTCTTGGAATATATCAAAATATCATCAATAAACACGATCACAAAAGTGTCTAGGAACTCCCTAAACACTCTGTTCATCAAGTCCATAAACACAGTCGGAGCATTCGTCAAACCAAAAGACATCACAATAAACTCATAGTGTCCGTATCTGGAACGAAAGGTCGTCTTCGGTACATCACCGTCCTTAATCCTCAGCTGATGATATCCCGACCGAAGATCAATCTTAGAGAACACTGTAGCTCCCTGTAACTGGTCAAACAGGTCGTCGATCCTGGACAAGAAATATCTGTTCTTAACGGTTACCTTATTCAACTCCCTATAGTCAATGCATAGGCGCATCGATCCATCTTTCTTCTTAACAAATAAAACTGGCGCACCCCAAGGTGACACACTCGGTCGAATGAAGCCCTTATCAAGCAACTCCTGTAACTGCACTTTCAGTTCTTTCAATGTTGCTGGGGCCATTCTGTATGGGGCTCTGGATATAGGAACCGTGCCCGGCTCTAGCTCTATGGTAAACTCAATCTCTCTGTAAGGAGGTAACCCTGGAAGTTCTTCAGGAAAGACATCCGGATAGTCCCTTACCATTGGTTCTGATGACAGGGATACATCAACCTCTCTAGTATCCACCACGCTCGCTAAGATACTCCAAGTACCTTGACTAAGCAGTTTGCTGGCCCTTATGGCTGAGATTACCTGAGGTAACGACCTTGACCCTTCTCCCTTAAATTTAAAACTAGCCATCGAGGGAGGGTTAAACGCTACCCCCTTACGGGAACAATCTATGCTAGCATGGTTAGCAGCTAGCCAATCTATACCCAGAATTACATCGAAGTCGAGCATGTCCAGGACTAACAACGTTACTTCAATCACATGACCTGTTATCTCAATCTGACATCCTTTCACCTTTTCTTTCGACAACATACACTGCCCAGAAGGAGTAGATACTGATAGCACATGGTGTAGGGGCTCTACCTCTAAACGGGCATGCAACACAAATGCTGAAGAGATAAAGGAATGTGACGAACCCAAATCAAACAAAACTAGGGCATAATGCCCCAACACTGGAAGCGTACCTGTCACCACCGTGCCTGCTCTCTCAGCCTCTGTCTTATTGGTAGCAAAGACTTTACCCTAATGTGGAGCACCAGCTCCTGATTCTGTGCATTCCCGGTAATTCTCATCGGGCATCTATCAGTTGTATGCCCCTCTTGCCTACACTTGAAGTAAATCCTGGTCCCAAATAAACAACGGCCCAGATGGTACTTCCCGCAAGTGGTACACAACGGCTTCCCTCTGGCAGCTTCCCTTGCCTCAAAAGGTTTCTGCTGGAAGCGGTGAAACTCACCACCTGATCTGAAGTTCCATTGTGGCACTGAAGTAGGCTGCTGTTCAGCCTTCCTTTTCTGTCCTAAGGTCGAACCTCTACCTGCAACCTTGGACGAGTTAGCCCTCTCCTGTAAACTGAGATCCACTGCCAGGCGCAGTGCATCGGCATGAGTGGCGGGTCGGAAGGCTCGAACCAAACCCTGGATGTCAAGCCTGAGGCCTCTAACAAACTTATTAGCTTTGGCCGCCTCAGTCGCTATCATCTCGGGAGCAAAGCGGGATAACATGTCAAACTCCGCATCATACTGCTCTACTGTCATGTCGTCCTGCTCTAAGTTCAGGAACTCCTGCCACTTGGCATCTCTCAAACTAGCAGAGAAGAATTTCGCATAGAAACTCTCCTTGAACTGTTGCCAAGTGATCTGACCCACATCACCCCCTAGCATTCTCTCTGTCGTCTCCCACCAGGCAGTACCTCTATCTGTCAACATGAAAACGGCGCATTGAACTTTCTGATCCTCAGGGCATTTCATATGCCGAAATATAGTCTCCAAAGAAGATAACCACAGCTGAGCCCTGGTGGGGTCCTCCAAAGACCCATCGAATGACGTGGGGTTATACTTCCTGAAATCCCTCAAGTGTTCGGCCTCTTCCGACAACTGATCCGACACGACCTGGGGCACAATTGGAACCAGAGCAGGAGCTGGAGCAGGAGCTGACGGGGCAAGCTGCTGCTGCTCCCGCATCTGCATAATCAAATCCCTGAACCTCTGCTCCATAGCAGCGAGGTCCGCATGAGTAACTGGCGCAGCCAGGTCGGTGAATTGGGTTACAGGCTGCACCTCAGGTTGAACACGTCCTGCTCCCCTTCCTCGACCTCTTCGGCCACCCCTACGTGCACCTCTCCTTGGCGGCATTTCCCTAACAACCACCAATGATCCCTTTAGCCACATGTGATAATTAACTTCGCAGTTTAACTTAGGTAACGTAATACATATAGAGTTATACATATAATTTCATGAGAGCGTACCTGATGAGTGGCAAGGATCATTTTAGCCATAAGGACACAAAACACAGACTCACATCATAAGTCAGTCTACAGAACCTAAAACTTAGGTTCTGATACCAACTGTAACGACCCAACTTTCCGGACTAAGCTGAGGTCACTACTCAGTACTAAGGCTCGACCACAAAACACGCAAACTCATAAAGGACCGGTTACAATTCATTAAAAATGTTTTAAAATATTAAAAGAAAAAACAGTTTCGGGTCCTATTTTAAATCACTTTCACGAGAGTTCCAAAATACAGGGCTTAAATCATCAAACACAAAATCATAAACCAAATATTCTAACCGTGACTCGATCTGACAATGAAAATAACAAGTAACATAAATACATCAGCGGAAGCATAAACAAAACCAGGTGCGTCCATATGACCTTCATGCATCCTTCTTGCCCCTCGTCGGTCTACCCCTCGCTGTACCCTTATCTGAAAAGATAAAGAGGAAAAAGGGTGAGTATACGATATACCCAGTAAGGGACCCACTACTGGGCCCGTTAGGGAAAAACAGTTAACTTCCTATTCAGGGGTACCCTACATAAACAGTCTAGTGGTTCCGTAGAACGCACACATCAGTCTCGTGATCCCGAAGGATGCACGTATCAGTCTAGTGATCCCGAAGGATACACGTATCAGTCTAGTGACCCCGAAGGATACACTTATCTGTCTAGTGATCCCGAAGGATGCATATATCACTCTAGTGATCCCGAAGGATACACATATCAGTCTAGTGATCCCGAAGGATACACATATCAGTCTAGTGATCCCGAAGGATACACATATCAGTAAGGTACACTGCCTCATAGATGAAGCTAACCGTTACCCCTCAGTCCATTCTAAATCGTCTACAACAGTCACACTCCGACAACGTTCATATTACAATTTCGTCATAGGCTTCGCCAGTCAAACAGTATAGGTTTAAACAACTATATCCTTAGTTGCTATATGCGTATCCAATTCACACATCATTGTGACATATTTTAGATCCAGTCGACTAGTCAAATCAGAATCGGACTCTTAGTCCTTCCACGACAAAATTCCATAACCAGTATCCGGACAATAGACTACCACATACCTAACATTAAGACTTTAAGGTCCACCGACATACAATTCCAGCTCATGTCTTATTCCAAAATCTAAACTCGAATTGGTTATAGCAACATTAGGAAACTCACCCAAATAATCCTCACCGAAGGCTCACCGTGACTCGAGGTGGAGGGAAGAAGGCTCAGGTGGTTCGGTTAACAGAGAGCTCGGCTTGGCTTCGAGATGACCGGCTCGGCTCGGCTTGCGGCTTGGGTTGGTTAGTTCGCAGCTCGGCTCGGCTTGGATAAGCTTGCGGCTCGGCTTGGATCGCAGCTCGGCTCGACTTGGATCACTGCTCGGCTCGGCTTGGCTTAGCTCGCGACTCGTGGCTCGGCTTAACTCGCGGCTCGCGGCTCGGCTCGGTTTGGCTTAGCTTGCGGCTCGCAGCTCGGCTCAACACGCGGCTCGGCTAAGTTTGAATTTGCGGCTCGGGTCGGCTTGGAGTCGCGGCTTGGGTATGACTCTTTGCTTCACTCGACAACTGATGAATGAGGGACGTCGATGGCAGAAGTGAGCAGCTCACCTCAGTGTTCTGGGCTGCGTTGGGTACATGGGATGAGGAGAGAGAAACCGTCGAAGGTGGCGAAGACGAAGAGGGAGGGAGAGGGCGTCAGCTGCGAACGGTCAGATGACCGATTCGGGGATCCCGTCGGTGGCTGGCCGGATGCGGATGGAGAACAGGGACGGCTGCGGTCGGCGGCGTTGCGAGGCGAACAGCTACAGAGACGAGGACGGAGGCGGCGAGTGCTGAAGAAAAATGGATGAAGAGACGGTGGCGGCGTCCGCTTCGTGAAGGGCTGAAGATGAAGAAGAAGGAGGAGCGGAGGGGGGAGAAGGAGGCGCGCGCGGGTTTGGGTTTTTTTAAAAATAAACATTATTATATATATATATATATATTAAATAATAATAATAATAATAAATAATAAAAATAATAATATAATTAATAATAATAATAATATAATTTATATTATATTATTATTATATTAATTTACACCATAATATATTATAAAAAAATTCATACACTTCGATTTCTTTTTCTTCCCTCTTCAAAACCAACAATTTTAAATTCCGAAAATTAACAAAAAAAAGATAAAATTACCTTGAATATTTGGGGCATTACACAAACTTATTAAATGAAAGAAAGTACAAGTTTTAGGACATAATTCCAACATATATCACATATATTCGTCGGTTTCTCTCTCTTTACCTAATTTGAACAATTCGAATTATTCCAACATGTTGTTCTAAGTTAATTCTATATAAGCTAGCAGAGGAACCTAATGGACCTATAGATCATGGGCTCTAATGATTCGAGATTAACTGGCTAAACCCTTTTAGACCAAGCTAATCAACATTCGTTAACTAACGAGTCATTCCACTATAGTCTTGTAGCTGCACTCCTCTCACTATAGATATATTTCTGTCCATTTGATATAATCATGATCAGTAAGTTAATCCTTCACAGGTTGTTCATAACCTCGATTAGGTCAAAATACCATTTCCTCGAGACTAGATCTTATTCCTTAAGTCTCACTGATCCACTATTGAACATATCGTTTAAGGTCCAACCTATAAACCGAATCTCTCTCAAGTCAATGAGAAGTTGAGGCCCCTATGTTCAAGATTTGGATTCAGTTCTTAAGGGAACAACCTATCTACTAACCCTAAAACGGTTAGGAGTGAATTCCGTCTTGCACCCTGTGTTCTCAATTATTCACCCGATTTATCCCTGAAATTGGAGGCTTATTGGGCCAATGCGAATGAGTTGTCTTCACCTATGCAGATCTAAGGATAATCTCGTGTGAACAGGAGTTCACAGTTAGCAGACTAAGATTAAGTTACCTAGGTCATTAAAAAACGAGATAGTCAGTTTTAAACAGTAAATGATGTTATTACGTAAAAAGTGACTATTTCATGGTTCTGTCTTATGTAAACCTTTTACATAGGATGCCTCCTCTTTCATGTCTCTACATGAACGATTCAGGATTACATCGTTTGTTTTATTTATAAAGTGGGCCGCATCCATAGTATCTTTGAATAAAGCGCCCAACCTTTAATCATATACTATAAACTATTTAGACTATTTACTCGAACTTAATTCATGTTTAAGTCTCTACATAAAGTTCAAGTTTACTAAAAAATAGTCTTGGGATCGCACAACAGTGTAAGTACCTAAGATAAAAGATACTGTTCATAAAAATATATTGTATAGATGGTGCATAGGATTAGAACGAGAAGTTTAACCATTTAGAGCATCAATTTCCTGTGTTCGACCCTAACCTTATCAGGAAACCTCTTTTAGCTTACACTTGGGCAAGAGAGAGAAAAATTTGTGCTAAAACATTGAATATTATTATGAAAGTAGCAACATGTAGGTAGGATGTGCCCATTTTATCACATTACTCTCGTCTAACCGCGTACTTAAGTTGCTTAATTAAAACCCATCAAGACATAATGCAAAATTAAGAAGCAAGAAAAAACACTAGTAAAACCACGTCAAATGTAATAAAAGACAACTCTAAATCAAAGGCAAAATGCGAACATTTTATGTACGTATCAGCCCTCTCAAAACCTCATCTTTTTAAGATTTCTCAATTCTCCCAACAAGTTAATTAACCATTAATTAGTCAACTATGCATGGTTTATTATATCATATTTATACAAAATTTTTAATCTATAATACTCATAAACATTTCATAATTATAAATATCTATTATTCCAACAAGTTCATTAACCATTAATCAACCTAACCATGGTGTATTATATCATATACAAAATAATTTATAATTTATAATTATAAATACCTTATATTTATAAATCTCTCAATATAATTATTATATATAAATTAGATTCATATGAATTTTTTTATTTGCCGGAAGGGGAAAGAGCGGCTGCCACTGCCACGTTTAAATCTTATTTAATTATATCTCTCCAATATTTCAGATTGTAGATCATATCTATAATTTAACTATATATTCACTAGTTTATGAAAATATACTATATTTTCTATTCATCACATTAATATAAATTTCTAATAATTAGTTTGAACAATTCAAATTATTCGTAGGAAGCTAACAAGAGACTTAATAGACCTATAAATTAGAAGCTTCAGTAATACGAGATTAATTGATTAAAGTATATTAAATCAACTAATCAACATTCAATAACTACCAATTACTTCACTAAAGACTAATAGCAGCACTCTTTCGTGTCCATAGATATAACCAATCTATCACCACCCCCCTTGGCATAGAGTTTTGAACCTTTCGATGCAGTACGCGACGTGGCTTAAGCACAATCCTGACGCCTCTAATGTGAAACGTCAGAATGTTTAACTTAAATCCTTGAACTTAGCTTCATCGCCTAATTCAACTTAACTCCCTTTGCTATTAAGCGATAAGAATAACGTAACACAACTGAAATATAACAAACAAAAACTCTTTTATTAACTTAATAACACGCACTCCAAAATACAATATACATGCATGCTTTCTCTTTACAATAAAACTTAAAATAAACTTAGGGCTTTCAATGCCTATCTCGGCCTTTCGAGTTTAAACATACGTCGCATGCGTCATTGCATAACAATTCGTCTAACCCTTCACAATTCAACCTTAACACCTTGTCACCTGGGGAAGGAAAACTTAACACGTAAGTCAAACACTTAGTGAGTGATATTTTGAAATCCTTTTTTAGGAAAACAATACATTCAATAAATACAGTTTCTAAAACAGGTTCTCATGCCTCATTTCAGAAACGCAATCCACATATTAGTTTTTCCTTTTCTATACACCAAGAACACGAGTCTCTCTCACGGATAGGCTACTGTAATGACCGCATCATCATCAGTGTCTCTCCTAAGAATCCCACGGTTCATTTTTTGTTGCTCAGGCTGCTAACACAACCGCATTGATTAACTTCTTGCCGCTATGCAGTCCTTTTCTACATGGTTTCATTGACTAATTATGTGCACATAACAGTTAGCTTATGATTAGGAACAAGACTAATAGTTTACACACATACATAATCATTCAATCATCACATAAGTTTTAATATTAAAACCTTTTCTTATAAAACATCCAAGCTTTCTCACGAACATCAATAATTTATACATGCTTAACACACTAGCATAAGAATACAAAAGAAGAAAGAAAGCAACTTTGAAACACCAAAAGCAACTTTGAAACACCGCTTATATTTGGAAATTCATTCACAAACTCTAAGTTTAAGTTCTTTTTCCTTGTAACACCTAGCATCTTCTCACTTAATACTTCTTCTTTTAGCAGAGTAACTTTAGGAATTTTAACATAACGTTTTTCCTACTTACCCTTCAACTCTATTTATACTAATTCCAAATTAGATTAGTCACTCTTAAGCTCTTATTAACTTGTCAGCCCTTGCTTAAAGTGCTACATGTGTAAGCTTATTAGCTTCCTCCAACCATGCTTACCTTAAACCTTACATGTAGCCCACCAATTATGTTCTATTAGGAAATTTTCAAGAAAATTCTTGTCTTTCAATGCCTGAACTCTTCTCGCCTTACATCATAACTCCTTCTCTGCGTTGCCTATCTTTAACGCCAGCTAAAACTAAAAACGCTCACCACAAAAATTCTTCCCAAACTGTCTAATTAAAAATTCCTTTAAACAAACTCTTATAATTTTATTTGATTCTTCTATTCCAAACACGAGTGTCACACCAATAGAGAGTTAACACTTCATAATTACTCATAACTACGATTGGGTCTAATTGCTATTTTACCTTATTTACTTCTAACCTGTTAAATACCACAGATTCATCTAATTAACAAATAGTTTCTCGTCCAACTATAAATTAACACTTCTTGGGCCAATGAGAGGATGGGGCCACATTGTTCAAGACCCGAAGTCAGTTATAAGGAGCAATTATCTATAATACCAAGGAATGAGAAAGATCGAATTCTATCTTGTGTAGTTGTGTTCTCAATTCCTTACTTACACAAATTTTCAAAATGGTAGACTTGTTGAGTCGACGATCAAGGTCACTCTCATCCATATAGATCAAAGAACTATCATGGTAAATAGAAGTTCAAGACTCACTCAGGATTAGGATCAAGTTTCTATGATCATTTTAATGAAATATTAGTTTCTACACGTAACAATGTTATAAAGAGAAACCAATTATTTCGTAGTCCAGTCTATATATAAGTCTAGAATTAATTTTATCTTGTGCTTGATTAGGAGTCGATTGCAAGTTAATTTCTTATTAACCATTAATACTTTAGTAATGAACCATAGGATTTTCAGTAAGCATATCTTTTGTGTGTGACTTACTTTAGTCGATTGCACTATGATTTTAAAGTTCTATTTGGCTATTATGTAGGCTATGTGCATATCAATAGTAGAAATAAACATTGATAAAAATATGAAGCTTAATTGGGCGAAAACAAAGTCAAATTGCATCAATCAAGGTCAAAGGTTGAAAAACTGGCATATTTGTCACTACCTTGATAGTGTCGTGAAATGTCACAATGCTATAAGACAGAAGAATCCATTTTGTGCAAGCCATTCAATGTCGCTTGAAAGTTGATTGTTCCATCTAATGCACTCTTGATCTTAATGTAATTAGGATAATTTGACTATTAAGCCAATTTAGTTATCCTTCCTAATTGAATGGATTAGTTGTAAGCAATGCATTAGGTTTCATAATGAAACGTCAATGAACAAATATTATGAATAGAGAGAATCCGTGATATTCCAGCTAGGTTCTTTTAACACTTAATTTAATCCAATTTACTCTTGGCACAATTTAATTCAATTCTTACTAAATGATTACAAAGGGATCCCCTTAAGAAATTACATTTGCTCCCTGCATTCGACCCCGTCTTACTACTAAGACTAGTTCTTATAAGTACATTCAATTTAATATCTAGTCCAAATTTAAGTGACGAATTTCACTCGACTATGATTTAGGAAAAATAAACTTCTTTTGCTTTTCTGAATTTTAGCTTTGGGACAGGTGTATAGACTTTAATACTCCACGAATTGCAACAATTTTCACTAAGTCTTCTTTCTCTTCTTTTTAGAAACACTATCTTCTTTCTCATTTTGTTTTGTATGTTACCCACGAGAGAAAAGGGATGAGGGTTTCAACAATGGCTATGTAGAGAACAATGGGGATAAATCATATAAGATTATGATGAAGAGAATGAGAAGAATACATGTATGGATTACAACGGTTTAGCAGATTTACTTACATCCACTATTCAAAATCTCCATGTACTTTTATTTAATAGATTCTTCAAGATGAAGATAATTCAGAGCCAATTACACACGAGTTTTTCTCCATTGCTCTTTTTCCTACTAAACTTATTTTTAAAGTACTACAAGAATTGATACTGTTATTTTGTTTCTGTTTTAATAAAACAACTCCCTATCTAACAAGCATCAGTTACAAGAGTTAAGGTAACAGAACAACTAATTTTTGGTAGCTTTAACAGATGCTTGAGCAGAGCTGATGGCTGAATTTAGCTTCACAAAATCATAATAAATCTCCGGCCACTTTAACTGAATTTTGCTTCATGACCGAAAGTGAGGTATTTACTCATTCTTGTCTAAATCCACTGCATTGAGTAGATTTAAATGTCACACCCCCTTAGACAATCCTAATCCTCAATTCAAATATTCAAGCTATTAACGTCGCAAGAATCTTTGAAATAAGAAACTTACACCTTATACTAATTTAGATCAACCAAGAGAAGGTTAGGATTAGATTACATCTTAGATCAAAGATCTAGAAGCAAGATTTGGAAATCTTTTTTTAAATTGAGTCACTCAACAATCAAACTTGATCAAGGTTAGATTGGATTGCTCGCATGCATCATATCACAAGAATTGCAAAAATTTAAGCAAAAAGTTTGGGTATGAGATTACAAATTGTATCCATCAAATGTCTTGTTGTCTTACAAATAGAAGGATAAAGGCATTATATAGCCTTGTAGAGATCTTGTCCTATTTAGTGAAAATACCAAAAAGTCAAAATAAAACATTAACTAAGCTTTCTATCTTCTAACAACTATCTTCTAACCACCATCTTTAATATTAACATATTAATGGTTGTTACCCTAACTAGTCAAATTAAAATAAATGGAAATACAATAAAAATGTGATATTAACTAAATCACGAGGTCTTAAAAGTGTTGGGTTCATGGAACCTTAATTTTGTTGGAATTTATGTCCTAAAACTCATAGTTTGTGGTTTTAAATTATATTCTATTCAATAAAATGGTTATTGAGAACTTATTAGTGAAAATAAAATACTATAGTCTCGAATTCCATAGACTAAGGTCCTAAGGCTATCTAGTATAGACTTAAACTTTATGTAAAGACATAAATGTGGATCAAATTTGAGTATATAGCCTAAACAATCAATAGTGTATGAATAAGGCCGAATACCTTATTCTTGGGACACTATGGATGTAATCTGCTTTGTAGTTAGTACAAATGATGTGATCCTGAATCGTTCATGTAGAGACATGGGAGTGGAGGCATCCTATGTAAAAAGTTTACATAAGATAGAAACTATGAAATAGTCACTTTTAAGTTATAACACCATTGACTATATAAAACTGACTATTTCAATTATTGATGACCTAAGTAACTTAATTTTAATCCTAAGCTAACTATGAACTTTTTTTTACATGAAATTATCCTTATATCTGCATAAGTGAGGGCAGCTCAATAACGTTAGCCTAATAAGTCTTCGATTTCAGTGGTAAGATCAGATAAAAGGGTAGGGACATAGGATGCAAGACGAAATTCACTCCTACCTGCTTTAGAGTTAGTAGGTAAGTTGTGAAGGAATGGAATTCCGAAAGCAGAAGCGTATGAACGCCTTGCAAATGGAACTCAATTTATAAAACCCAAAAACAACAATTTAGAGAAAAAAATTCAAACCTAAGTATGCTTCTATGGAGGAAAAAGGGTAAAGAAACTAACCTTTGTACAACCTTAAACAACTCTTCTTCCAAGCTTTCAAGAACACCACGAAGCCTTCCTCGTTGTTCTCAAAGAAAGAATCTAGGTGTGGAGCTTCTGTAATTTTGGTGAGGGAAAAGTTTTGGGAGAAAAAATATTTTTTCTTTTCTTTTTGGAACATAGAGAACAAAAAACAAAGCAGAATGAGAATACGAATATCGTATATCCCAACCAACTTAAGAAAGATGGAGAGAAGTTATCAAAATAACTCCCTCACTCTCTCTACACGTAAAATAATCTAAACTTTATATTATATCATATATAATATAAGCAATGGTTTAAATCTCTCATATAATCTATAGTGAAATAAAATCCATATTAATTTAACCTATAGTTTATTTATGAATCTCAATCATACTATTATTATCATTTGAATCATATTCAAATATTAACTTCTCTCATTAAAACTTTATATTATAATGTGTCAAATACATTATATTAATTGTATCATATACAATTTATTCTCTTTAATCAATTTGAACAATTCAAATTAAACCAAAATAAATTTAATTCTCATTTATCCTTATTGAGCTAACAAGGGGATCTTTTGGACCTACAAATTGAAGCTCCAATGAAATGGGATTAATTAATTAATTAAAATCTTCAATTAAATGAATCTTTATTCATTAACTATTAGTTATTCCACTAAAGACCAATAGTTGCACCTCTTCTTACTATAGATATATTTTTGTGTCCATTAGATATAACCAATCAATAGTACAATGACCCTTCACAAGTTGCTCGTAAATACAGCTTGGCCAAAAGTTATTGTTTTGCCCCTGTAATTACACCTAACTCCTTAAGTACCACTAATTCCTCTAATGAACAATAATTATAGTCCTACTATAACTAAACTCCTCCCAGGCCAAGAAAGGGTGTGACGCCACATTGTTCAAACCCTAGAATCAGTCCTTAAGAGCGCAATTTCTCTACTTACTATATCTACAGAGAATGAGTGAATTACTTCTTGTGTAGCTGTGTTCCCAGCTCCCCAATCAAACGAATCCCCAAAATGGTAGGCATATTGAGTCGGCGACATAGGCCACTCTCACCTATGCAAATCAAAGGACCACCTTCATAGGCAGAAGTTCACAACTCACTCAAGATTCAGGTCAAGTCACCTATGACCATCATGGTGAAATGTAGTCTCAACTAGTAATGGTGTTAATAAGAGAGACTATTCATTTCATGGTCCGATCTTATACAAACTCTTTGTATAGAATACCCCCACTCTAATTTCTTGACATGAATGATTAGGATCAAATCATTTGTAGCACTTTAGAACAATTTTAACAATTACAAAGCAGGTCGTATTTGTAGTGTCACCATAATAAGGTATCCAGTCTTATCCATTTACTACATACCATTTAGGTTATCACTTAAACATGATCCACTTGTATGTCTTCACATACATGTTTCGGTTACAAAAGGTAACCTTGGATGTTAGTTTATTATTTTTGTAGGTTAATGCAACTAAATGTCAAATAAAATAAAACACTTTATTTTATTAGATAAATAAATTGTTTGTATAATATATACGATTACAAATGGCAAAACCATGAGATTTAGGACATCAACCCCAACAATCTCCCACTTGTCCTAAAGCTAGTGGGGTGTACAACAAAAAAGTTAAAAATACTATAATAATACACAAAACAAGAAACTTAGGCATACAAAACACACTCAGTAAATCTACCTAGATTAAATATGGCATGTCATGTAGACCCAGACTCTCTAGGTAGTCCTCAAACACTTTGGCCGTGAGGGCTTTGTAAATGGATCAGTAACATTGTACGTCATAGCTATCTGTGGGACGATCACGTCCCCTCGATGCACTATCTCTCGAATCAAGTGATACTTGCGTTCAATATGCTTTCTACGCTTGTGGCTTCTAAGCTCCCTAGAATTAGCCACAGCTCCACTGTTATCACATTAAAGAGTAATTGGTTTTGACATCTTTGGAACTACTTCCAAATCAGTTAAGAATTTTCTAAGCCAAACAGCCTATTTGGCAGCTTCACAAGCTGCGACATACTCTGCCTCCATGGTGGAGTTAGCAATACATCCTTGCTTGATACTTCTCCAAACTACAGCTCCTCCGATAAGAGTGAACATTGAACCTAAAGTAGATTTCCTAGAATCTCTATCAGTCTGCAAATTAGAGTCTGTGTATCCTATAAGAATCAAATCCTTAAAACCATACACAAGCATGCAGTCCCTCGTTCTCCTAAGATACTTGAAGATAGTTTTAACGGCAAGCCAATGAGCTAATCTTGGATTAGATTGATATCTACTGACTATTCCCACCGCATAACAAATGTCAGGTCTAGCACATAACATCGCATACATCAAGCTGCCAACAACTCATCCATAAGGGATATGTCTCATTTCCTCAACCTCTTGAGGTGTCTTAGGACACTGTTCCTTAGACAAAGTAACTCCATGTCTGAAAGGTAGTAAGCCTCTCTTGGAGTTTTGCATTGAATATTTAACAACTATCTTATCAATATACGATGCTTGAGACTTTAACATGGCCACAGGTGAGAAAGTCTCATCATAGTCAACTCCCTCAACTTGAGTACAACTCTTTGCCACTAGTCTAGCTTTAAAAGTTTGTACCTTACCATCTGTACATTTTTTTTTCTTGTAGATCCATTTACAACCTATAGGTTTTAGCCCATCAGGTTGATCTACAAGATCTCAAACTGAATTGAAGTACATAGACTCCAATTCAAGATTAATAGCTTTGATCCATTCATCTTTTTCCACATCCTCCATTTCCTTTTTAAAAGTCAATGGATCCTCAATGTTGCCATCAAATATGACAATTAAGGTTTCAGTTAAACTCATTTAACAAATAGGTAAGTTTGTAACATTCCCACTTCGTCGAGGTTCCCTCAATGATTGAGGTTGACGTGTCCTAGTAGATGAACCGACATGAACAACTCTTGTTAATGTACTAGGCTCTTCAACAACTCTTGTTGAAGGTTAAGTAGTTTCATTGGAAAGTTCATTTAATACTATCTTACTGCGCGGTTTGTGCTCTCTTAGGTGGTCCTCTTCTAAAAATGTACCATTTGTCGACACAAATACTTTATTATCTTTAGGATCATAGAAATAACCACCTCTTGTTCCTTTGGGGTAGCCTACAAATAAACATAATTTTAAACGAGGTTCTAATTTCTTAGGATTAGTCTCAAGCACGTGTGTTGGACAACCCCAGATTCTGAAATGACGTAAATTACCTTTACGACCATTCCATAATTTCAAAGGTGTTTCAGAAACACTTTTAGATGGAACACAATTCAAAATATAGGCTGCAGTTTGAACTGCATAACCCCAAAACGAATTAGGTGAGTGAGCGTAAGTCATCATATATCGAACTATGTCCAACAAGGTTCGATTTCTCCTTTCTGATATACCATTCTGTTGAGGTGTACCAGGTGCTGAGAGTTGGGATACAATTCTACATTCCATCAAATAGTTTTGGAATTTCAAATCCATATACTCTCCACCTGGATTCGATTGAAATGTTTTAATAGTTTTACTTAATGCGTTTTCAACTTCAGCCTTGTATTCCTTGAACTTTTCAAGGGCTTTAGACTTATGTTGCATTAAATAAACATACCCATATCTTGAATAATCATCAGTAAAAGTGATGAAATATTCAAATCCTCCTTTTGCTTTAACATTCATAGGACCACATAGATCTGAATGTACAAGTTCTAGGGGTTCTTTGGCCCTATGACCTTTTCGAGTAAAAGGACTTTTGGTCATCTTACTTTCAAGGCATGACTCACATACAGGTAAAGAATTATCTTTTAACTCATATAGAAGTCCATTCATTACTAATTTCTCAATCCTATTGAGATTTATGTGTCCTAATCTTAGGTTCCAAAGATGAGCATTTTCTTTTGGAGAAATTTTAAGTCTTTTATTTTGAGTCATTGTAGTTTTAAATATTTCAGTATTAAGGAGGGGTTTAGATGTTAATGATCTTAACACATAAAGATTATTTTCTAACTTTGCAGAACAAATCTCAACACCATTTTTGTAAATAAACACTTTATTTACATTAAAAGTTAACGAGTAAGATTGTTCTAGTAAGCACTTTACAGAAATCAAGTTCCTTTTTCAATCAGGAACAACATATACATCTTCTAATAAAAGAAAATATTTTTGTAAACAAAGTCGAAGCTCTCCCACTGTAATCACTGAGACGACATGCCTAGTTCCAACTCGCATCGTCATCTCTCCAGTCTCCAACTGCCGCTAGTAAATAATTCTCTAAAATGAAGAACAAACATGATTAGTGGCACCTGAATCTATTATCCAGGTTGAATCATCATTTTCCACTAAACAAGTCTCTAGCACTAGTAAATCATATTTACCTTGTTTGGCCTTCTTCTTTTATGCCAAGTACTTGGGACAGTTTCTCTTCCAATGTCCTTCTTGGTTGCAATGGAAACATATTTTCTTTGCAGCCTTGGCTTTCTTGCTCGTTTTAACAGCAGCGAGGTTAGCTTTATTTCCTTGGCCACTCTTCTTTTTCTTCCACTTCTTATTGCCAGATGAAGAAGACACAGACTTAGTTCCACAGGTCAAACCTCTATGGAACTTTCTTGTGGAAGTAGCAACATTCGCCTCTCCCTTATGTCCCTTGATTTTCATTAGAGACTCGAAAGTCTGTTGCTCGTTGAGAAAAGTGGTAACGGTATAAGCAATCTTATTCATAACAGCATTGCTTCTAAATTGCAGGAAACTCTCTGGCAGATTCCAAAATAAAGCTAGCCTAACTAGCTTCATCGATGACAGCCCCATTCATTTCTACCACGTTGAAATGAACCATCATATTACGAGCATGTTGTCGCACTGAGGCTCCCTCATTCATACGGGCATTATAAATGTATTTTAGAGTATCATGCTTGATCTGATAAGAGACCTAACCAAACATATCCTGCGAGGAGTCAATAATCCCACGAGCAGTGAGCGTTGATTCATGTTTCTTGGCCAATACTTTAGAAAAGCTTGCCAAGATGTATGCTTGGGATTTTTCATTTGCCTTGGCCTAGCGCTCATATGCTTCTCGAATAGTTTGAGTTGCATTAGCAACTGGGACGTGAGGACACTCCTCAACTAGGACAAATCTAAGGTCATTGATAATTAGCACAGTGTTGATAGTATTTTTCCAAGATGCATAATTATTGTCATTAAGTTTATCAGCAACCAGTATATTCAAAGTATAGCACTCGTCATTATCAAATTGCAGAAAACATACAATTATTTATATTAGTTATACTAGCATTTTCCATATATAAAACCAATCAATTTAGCAAAATTTTAATATATCCTAAGTGATATCTATTTTGTAATGATGCTTCAGTGAGGTACGATAAAAACCTCCGTAGGGTGATTAATTATCCCTTCACTAAATTGAGACAATTTCAACTAAATATTACGCCAGAATAACTCTTATTTCTATAATAGTTAGTCATCATTGTTTAGTCAAGAAATGATTTACTTAAAAATTTCTTGTAAGTGTAACCCTTCATTTTAGATTATAGAGTTCCGTCCCAATAAGTAATCCATAGAGAAAAAACCGATTGGAGCAAGAACTAAAGAAATCATATCCATTTTTGGAGTTTGAGTAAAATCTAATGCAAACACCTTCCGTAGGGGAATACAAGTAAAGGTGCCACGAGGCCAAGCATGAGAACTTACTAGAAACTAATGAAAGAGACCGCAAGATGTGTTGACACTCATCCCTCTCCCACTTACTATAAACACTATCTCCATTCACCTTGTTATTGACTTACACAAACACCACCCGTAGGGGGACACAAGCAAAGGTGTCTCGAGGCCGAGCATAAGTCTCACGGTGTGAATGTTTAAGGAGAAACATGAAAAGAAAAATGAAGTATCATATACCTCATTTCCTCCCGCTTAGTGTTTTACTTAAAAATTAATTAACTTATAAAATACGGCTAATTATTTATCAAACAATTTTGCTTAGTTAAATTGGCCTAATATAACTCTTATATTGCTTAGTTTAACAATATATGATTATTGTTCATCAAACAATTTGATAAATATAATCATATATTGCATGCTTATAAAATGTTTGACTAATTCACCTTCTAGGTCAATTCTCAAGTAGGGGTGTTCCATTACCGTCAGCTTAAGTACCCCGGCCTAGACAGAACCTTCCTTAGACAAAGGTCCCTTATAGACAAATATTTTATAAATTTAATCTTTTATTGATATCATTTTAATCCTATTAAAAAGAGAAAAGATTAATCCTATTTCTAATCTCATTAGAAATATTATTCATTAAGGTCTAGGTGAATTAATTTTAAATTATTTAAAACTAATTGTGACCTTATGTTAGCATGCAACTCTTTATCATAGATTTTAATTCTAAATTTATAAACTTATAACACTTATAAGAAAAGAAAATAATTAATGTATTTCTTTGTATGAAAATTATTGTAATTATTATTTTCTATAAAATTTAACTTCAAGTGATTAAATTTAAGAATTGCTGAAAGTACAATAACTACATTAGAACATTTTACATTAGAGTGACTGAAATTGAACAAATTTCAAAGTACATAAACCAGAATGATATTTTAACCTAATCTACCTAGTAGAAGACTCTTATTTCAATTTTATATTAATAAAAAAAATTATTAGCCTAATTTAGATCTCATGGTGCACCTATTGACTAACACTGTATCTTTTGAAAAAAAATCGTGTTTTAAATATAAAAAATTTGCATGAAAAATTATATCCGATAAATTTTGGAATGACCTAATTATGTCATATGTTTTCATAATAAATTGAATAATCCTTAACTTATTTTTTCATTTGCTCCTTTTAAAGATGTACGAACACATAATTCAATTTATGAATCGATTTGAAAATTTTAATTATAAACACGTACGAACACCAACTCAAACACACAATTCAACACTAAAATCCAAAAAAGACTTCGAGTATTTTTTTTTTCCTCAGTTTTAGCTTCATAATTATACAATAAAATCTACTGTACAAACAATAAATGCCAAGATAATCTACTGTACAAACAATAAATGCCAAGATAGGTGGGTATCATTGGATCACATTAATTTTCTTATTTATTTTAGGAAGTATATTTTTTCCTTAATTGACATAATAAAATAAAAGAACTTATGATAGGTGATAATGCACATAGGTCATACTAGTGATAATATTAAATTTAAATAAAAATATAACGATTTTCCACTTGACCCGATTGATACTATTTACCATAAACTTAAATAAATATAATGTGTAGAGAAGATAAAATTAGAGGGTCGTAGAACATTGCATTAACTTCCTTCCATTCCATGCATCACAGAATTAGTTATTTATCATATATGATCTATAAAGGCTATCAACAATAATGGTCCCACTCCCAACTTGAAGTGTTGCTTATGAAAGATAATGTTGTATTTAATTAGTAGTTAGTCCATGGATTGAAAGTTGAGAAATTATGTAGTCAGAAGTGTAATTGAAAAAGACATCAGAAGAAAAGTCCTCCAATCAGAATGGAATTTCAAATTATTCCTTTTGCCATCAGCAAATGGTAAAAAAAAAATGAGTTGCGAAATGGTGGGAAAAAGAGATGAGAAGAGCTTTAGAAAATTTATTTTCAATTATTTTCAGATATTATCTGTACAGAAGATTAATGGTTAACAATCCCAACTAATGACAAATCTACAAAACCAAGGGGGCAATGGACCCATCTCTGTTTCTAAGAATAAGCTTTTTCTATGATGCTGCTAATATTCTAAATTTGCAACTCTTAATCTCGATATCTCTCACAAGTTGGCCTCGTACAATTAGAAAATATGGGATTGAAAAAAAAAAAACTTGGTAATTTTTTTTTAAGATAAAGAATGCCTGATTCAACATCTCTGACTAGTGAACGCCAAATCTTCCAGTGAGCGTCGTAACAATGGCAAATTTGCCGCAAACAATCTAGGATAGTTCTGCCCAACAGAAACATAGAGAATCATTAGCAAACACGGTGACATTCAAACAAGATCACGTGAGAGTGCTAAATTTTCTTTTTCGCGTTAGCCAAAGTTACTAACAATATTACAATATAGTCTAATTGCTTGTCGAGAGTTCGCTAGAATAACTTCTAAAAATCTCTGATCATCTTTTTTCAGTTTTAAAATAGAATAGTAAAGTTGTTTTTTTCACTCAAAATAGGGGAATGTTTGGGGCAGGAATGGACCAGAATAATATTTTAAAGAAAAAATGTTCCCAACCCAGAAAAAAATAAATGAAAACGTCTTTCCATCCCCATATCCGACTCCATTTTAAGAACTTTCACACCTTGAACTGCAAGGACTCTGTTTATGGAGATTTCTACTATCCTTACCTCCCAAACCAGTTGTAAAAATTCAGAGCCTAAAACGATGAAGGCATAAGAACGTTTTGAAACAATCATTACCTAAAGCTAAATGATTTAGTACCTGTTTCATACGACAATGGCCCTAGTTTTTAAGACAACAAAAAGTGAAACGAATCCAAGTTGTCTACTTACCTCTATATGCACTTGATCAAGCAATTTAAACATTAAAAAGTAAGAAGAAAATAGACCCAAAAAAAACTATTCCTGGAAGAAAATAGACCCAAAAAAAAACTATTCCTGGTTTGCTGACCTTCCTCATTCCCCTCTCCAATCTACTAAATCTGTTCGAGATACATGTAGCTTTGAAACTCGTTCTTCTTCATCCATATCATTAACTACACCCCGACATCTGGGATACCCGCAATAACAAGCAAGTTGTTCATCAATGGAAAAAAACCTGAATACAAATTGAAATGTCAGCATCTACAGACTGCATAAAATAAGATATGATCCAGAATGAGCAGAACCTATAATCATAGGTAAGTTCTTCCCATCGCTTGATGTCCCTTTTAGCAAATATTATGATGTGCTCATCTCCATTGACACTTAAAACTCGGGAGTAGCAATTTGGCTGCATAAAGGAAATATTATAGTGAATAATCAACGAGAATCTTATTTAGGAAGAAAAGGATGAAAGTAGACCAACAGAAACATTGAGAACAAATTCCATAAACAAATTATCGGTAAATGAAAACTGCCACCAGAGAATTTTCCTTACCGAAAATGCAAGTTTTTACTACTTAACTAGGTTGTACACGAGAACAGAAGATCCTTTACAATTTTCTCGATTTCCACATCAAACTTGCAGTGTAGCTTTATGTTATGGTATGGAATAAATTCATTTTCATATTTTTTGTAGTCAGGCTGTCGAAGGATTCTATTTCACAGTCCAAAACAAAACAAAACAATTTTGATATCTAAATGAAGTTCATCACATGAAACAACTGCTGTGTCATTTCCTATCATTTAGTTCTAAGAATCGGACAATATTTAATGTCCTTGAACACCATAAATGAGCTTATCAGTAGTACAACAGCTACATCAACTATGGGGTGTTGTGCTTGTTTGGTAAGAAACCTGATATGTCATTAAAGGGGGAAAGATTTGTAGTAAAGTTTTTATGGATAAAGCAGAAGCCTAAGCAAATAAGTACTATACAGAGCACCCAATCATCCATCCTTCAATGACATAAACTTGGTACGCCAACCTACCCCTTCTAATTTGAACCTTTTTTTTTTTTCCTTAAACATTTTGTGAGGAGCAACAGTTACTGTGTAAGAATAAGATAGATTAGTTCATGAAAGAAAAACAGAAGTTAAATTTCTCTTCTAACATCGAAGCATCTAAGGAAAAATTTAGCTAACTTGCATTCATCTCCATAAGGCACTATGATATAAGATAATTCTACTGATACCTAATTTAATGAGTCATCTCATAAGGATAAAGAACACTAAAACATAAAACGGAAAAAGGAAAAATAAATGAATAGTTAAAGTAATACATACTTCACAAGAGTGGTTGATCAGATGAGCAATGCTCCCAGCTCTTGTAGCATCAATCACTCGTTCATCATCAATTCTAAACATGTAAGTGCCAGCACCCTGAAATAACTGGAACACATTAACTTTTCTTGGTCCAATTCTATTACAGTGGAAGGGAAAAATCCAAAATCCACTAAAGGATGCATAGAGGAATTCTCCTAAATTAACCAAATTCAGAAAACCCATAATTCACTTCCGTCCAGAAAACCTTTTTATTTAAGCAACCGAACTTTATTGAAAAAATAAAAAAACCAAGGGCAACCAAAACCAAATACTCAAAAAAAGGAGTCAAACACAAATTACAGAGAACAATTAATCAAAAAGAACAAGACCAGTATCACAATTACAAAAAGTCCTAGTGACCAATGCCCAAACAGAAGTATTAAACCTCTTGATGCAGCAGGTTGGAGTAATAGGCCAAATCCATGGCCAAACAAGAGAAATTCCATTCCTTAGAGATGAGAAAAAGCTCTCCAAGAACAACGTTCTATATTGGAAAGATATTCAAGAGGTTCAAATACAACCCTAAATTGGCTAAAATGGCTATCTATAGCCTGTAGAAAATAAGACAACCAATTAACTAAAATATACTAATTATCCTTTTCAACTCTCCAACTTACTTTTTTCCCTATGGAACCTGTCTTTTTTTGCTATTTTGTTCTTTTTCGCTTCGTAGTCCAAACTCTGACTCCTTAACCTCCCCTCTAAATTTCTCCACATAATAGCAAAGAAGTTCGCTTGCCACAACCCTGCCAGTCTGTCCCCTTCCTTCAATCTAAAAGAGAAGCTCAAAACCACCTCCAACAAACAACAGCCATCTTTATTCCACCCAAACTGAACTCTGCTGCCAATGCAACAGGTAATTAGCAAACTTCAACTCCCACAATAAATGCTGGATTGCTATGATGCTTCCTCCAAAGAATGCACCATTTCAGACGCAAGGAGAAATGCCTTTGAACATGCCCTAGTAAACCTAGCTAAGCAAAAACCTCAACCCTTCTGGGAATTTTTATCTTCCATACATAGGAGAAGACTAAAGCCTTGGAAGCAACCAATTGGATATACAGGGCGAGAGGATAAAAGGTTAAATATGAATGACAAGAAAATCCCTTAGCATGGTCAAGGGACATCCTAACATCACTCCCTAGGAACAATAAGGTTGAGATCTATCACCTTGACCGCCTCTCTATCAAACAAAGGACAATGAAAGTGCAAACAAATTGAAAAAGATTGGTCGGGAGAGGACAACACTGAAGCCACAGAATGCAGTTTCCTATCCAAAAGAAAGTAAAGACGAGGGAATAAATCGCACAAAGATTTGTCTGCCACTCATTGATCATCTCAAAAGTGGACACTTAAGTCATCATCATCCAGAACCAATTTCAAGATCAAACATTTTTTTAAGCTCGAGCTGCGCTATATGTATATTGTTGAAGTAAAAAATTTAATTTGAAAAAGAACCCAAAATGCAGGAGTTTTTCTGTTTAGTGTTCATTACTCTTTTTCTAAGAAGAAACCGGCTTCAAAAGAAGAATCTACCTTACCTTTAATTTTATACCACTACATCCCCTCATAAGAAAATCATGCAAGTCAACCATATTTATATCCTTGAGAAGAACTCACCTGATTAGACGTTTAAACTCAACAACACCTTAATACAGTCAGATTACAAGAAAGCTGAAACAAAACTAACGCTAGAAGTACTTGATAAGTATGGCTGTTTTGTGAAAAGCAAGTTTATTGTACTTCAACTACATTAGAGAACAAGCATGCTATATGAATTAGATGACACCCAACAAATCGTAATTGTCACAGAATTTTACTCCTTTTAAGCTTAAGCAAAATATATATATATATATATATATTATTAAATAAATAAATAAAGTTGATTTCATAAGATGAAATGTGATCTGAAAAATACACGAGTGAAATTTACAGATGATTATTCCACAAACATGAGTATTTTATCAAAACATTAAAATAAATGGCCCTAATTAAACAAAAAAATAAAGTTGATTTCATGAGATGGATGTAATTTGAAAAATACACAAGTGAAGTTGACAGATTCCTCCGCAAACAAGAGTATTTTATCAAAACAACACCAAACACCATGGCATTCAAATAAAAAGACCTCCACCAACATAATAAAAGAAATGGTAAAGAACGTGATCCAAGGAAAGACAACCCACTAAATTTTAATCAATCAAGAAAATTCATTCTAAATCCAAACGGAAACTCATATTGCATGGGTGTGAGGTATGATTGATACAACATAGAAACCTACAGAAAGATTAATGATACTGATGAACTTACCACCAGTAAATTATATATGAACCGCTCCCTTCTGTCAGCAATGGGAGGTCTAACAACTTCACCCGTGTATTCAATTACCTAAAGAAATCAAATTTTATATACTTACTGAAAACAAAACAATCAACGAGAATAACATTGTTTTTACCATGTCCCCTGCTCTGTGTGGATGCTTAGCAAAGATTCCAAATCCATGAATCCCCGACTTCCCTATAGAGCCAGAAGAGGTTCCAATTGAAAGAAAACCAGTTAGATGGATAGATATTTTAAGATAAGCAGTTAGATGGATAGATAGTTTAAGATAAGCAGTTAGATGGTAGGTATAAAAACATGTTAAATCCATCCTCAAGTAAACCAATTCCACATAATCATACAAGTAATTCTGCCTTTACTGTAGCATAGAAGTTAACTTGCAAATGCATTCACAACGATTGATTCAAGAATTGAAATGAATTTTTATTTAGTAGAAGTAAACTTACTAATGCATTCACAACAATAAATTCAAGAATTGAAATGAATTTTTCTCTTTCTTTTTTTTTTTTTTTTTTTTTTTTTGTTAGGTGCTGGTTATTGTTATCAATAAGAATTAAAGAGCACGTGAAACTAATTCAATAAGAAAATATGTTTTTTTCATAAAAATGGTGACTGAATTATTAAAAGTTTATTGTCAATGTTTCCTAATGAAAACCAACGCAGTTTCCTAATGGTAGCTGAATTAAGTTAACAAAGACGCAAAATAAGGGAAAGAAAGGGTTTTACAATTTAATCCTTACCAAATGCAAGTCTCTTCCTGAACGTCTCCCTCATAAATTTGTATTTTTCAGCCACAGAAAGTATGTTTCGAGGATCAAGCTGACATGTTTTCAAATGTTGAAGAGAAAATTTCATGCCTAGGACTCCACTGGAAGGCAATAAATTTCCTGATAACAAATGTTGGGAATAACCGCTTGCTATATAAGGCTGATTTTCAACAAACAATCGTTTCAAGGATGCTGCAGCAACGGCTTCAGGTTCTTTTCGCCCTCTTCTCCCAAAGTAATTATAAGGCTCTGCCAAGAAGAGGACAATATATCATATATCAAAGACAATACTTCGATGTGAACCAACAAAACCTATAATGGGGAACAGCAAAAGCATCTAAATTTTAAACTTATTGTCAGGGTCAGCCCATGGATTATATACAAACCACTTGACGGTTAGTGAGTTTACAGTACGTACTTTTTCTCATTTTGAGATTTATTTGAACAAGGACCGCATGCTAAACTATTGCCTTCCAGCTTGATCATGACTTGAGTACATTTTATTAGGGAAAAGCAGATAGTTCAATGGACCCTTTTTTTTCCTTTTGAAAAAATTTAAAGTACAGAAGAGAGCAAGGAATATCTCCAAAGTACCAAGGAGGTCACGTAAGACCTGCCTTTGTTTATCAGCAGTTCTAAGACTTCTACAAAACACCCACCAACGAAGAACTTCAATAATTTAGGAACCTTAAGCTTCCAAACTACCAAAGGAGCTTTGATCTTTGGCTTCGGACTTAGTAATGTGTAAGAAGACTTCGCTAAGAAAAGATCCCAACAGGTCAAGGACCAAGTCATTCGATCTTGACTATGACTGCTACTTTTTTATAGGAGAAAACAGATGAGATTTTATTGACAAATAAAATGTAAAAAAGATGGGGGTGAACCCAGCCAACATAGGTGAATTTGGATTACATTAAAATTTTAAAATTATAAAAATAGTAATGATAACCCTTTAACAGGGCCTAAGGAGAGAGCAGTTACACTATTAAAAAGCATTACAAAGCCCAATTTCTATAAACCTGTCAAAAGAAGAGGACTTGTTGAAGACACAGTAGTTCCTTTCTCCCCTAGATTCCAAAGATATGCTATTTTAATAGCCAGCAAAATAAGTCCCTTTAACTCCTCCATAACTACCAAGCTAGAAAAAGTTCAAATTTTTTATGAACCTAGGGACTTCTCTGTCAAAAAGTTTTCTCCTAATCCGAAAATCCCAGCTCTGGGATTCAACCCACCAACAATATGCAACTGGAGCCCCTTTATTCGATGAAAGGGCAAGAAAAACTGGGAATGGCATTAGCTCAAGCACCCTCCCAAACATGGATATAAGAGCCATTACGCATTAGCCACTTTACAGCTTAAAATACTTTAAAAAATCATATCTACTTTTGTCAACATCAACCCATCATTTGCCTCTTGTCAACCCTCTTCAGGAATTCTTTTTTATTATTATTAAACAGCAGCTTTCATTCAGAAAAAATAAACGAATAGAAGGGAATATCAAAAAACAAGCCCACCAAAACACCCCCCCGAGAGTTTTATTAATCCAACCATAGATGGGAACAACCACCTTTCTCCTCCATGGGCTATTCCCTTCTTGCGTAAACCTCCAAAAAAGGTAATCAACAGGACTTCATTCCTTTGTTCAAGGGAACCAAGGTCAATTGATAAAAACTTAGTCCTGAAACTTCTGTAACAATTTCTGACGAGCTAATCGACAAGGCTTCATCTAATCTATATTTAAAAATGATTTAGCTATGTCCATTCAAACATTTGTGTGTACCAAATTAGTCCTTCAAGTAGGCCCAACGTCAAAGATGCTAATATTTTATTGAGTTTCTTATATATAATGTAGATCAACAAATCCAAGGGGGATAAATTTTTAATAAACTACCAGACTAAATTATTACATAATAAAAATTTACACATAATTTTGTTTAGATTCTTCACAAGAGGGACTAAATTGTTAAAAAATTTAAACTACACGAACAAAAATGTGACACACTTGTTCCAAGACTAAATTGTTATCTATCTTGAAAACTAAAATTCAAGGACTAAATTCTTACTATATAAAATTCAAATATGTTTTTCACCAAAAGAGAATAGTTAACCTTTCATTAAAGAACATGCCACAAAATTCTTACTAGTCGCCTCTGTTATAGAATTTTAATCTTAAATACAGATTTTTAACGATGATGCAACTAATCACACATTTAATTTAACAATATAACTGCCAAACCTGTACGAGCACAACCAGATGGATTGCATGGTGGAGTATAATTAGAGCACTGCTGTCCAGCTTGCCCTATACGATCCTCAGCCATTAAACGCTCGTTAGATGGTGGCCTGTGTTTCTTGCAAAAGGAAAGTAATCGAATACACTGATCTTCTTCATCCTCATCCGCAGCAAGTAGATGAAGCCTGTCATCTTCCTCAAGCTTTGAAATTACAGAAAGAAAAAAGGAAAAGAAAACCAACAAGTTACCACAGGAAATGTTTACATAAATATTATAAATATTATAAATAAATAAATAAACCACCAAACAAGCTTTAGCAAATGGTTGGACATTATACCTCTACACAAAGGCCAGCAGCTCGTGCACAAAGAGGATGATATGCTACATAACAAGTATTGTTTGAACACTGTTACAAAGTAGGACACAGTTAAAGTAAAAATATAAATATAAAACAGGGATCGGGTACTTGGTCATAAGCCCATACTGAAACCTTCCATCAAAAAGTTATTTTATCTTCTATGTAACAACGCTATTATTTGACATTAAAATAACTAGATACAATTAAGGAGACAAATAATGCAAGTAAATTTACCTATTCCCATCAACTTAAGCTTTTGGGTCAATCAGTAGTTTAACATAGTATCAAATAAAAAACAAATGTCAAATAATCTCGTGCACATTTCAGCCAACTGAATTTTCTTTTTCTGTAACCGTTGGCTGTGTAGTAGCTCAAACTATAAAACAACCAACAAATAAAAAGACAGCTATCACGGACATCCATGCTTAAATTCAACAAACTTACTTGAATGCAAGCTCCATAAGAGACCCCACAGATGCTGCATAACAGCTTCCAACGATCCTATTTTAGAAATTACAGTAAAGGAAAATAAACAACTATGATTTTTTATCATAAAATTAAAACTAAATAAGCATAGATTACGCAACTCAAATTCATACATTTACGGAAAAATGCTAATCCACATGCAGTTCGACAAAAGTTTAAGGAAAAAACCATGAGTTGAAAATATGATGGTTAAAGTATTGAGATATAATTAAATTTATCCTAACTTATTGATACTATTATTTTATAAGAAACAACCATGTATATTCCAATGGAAAACAAAAGAAAAGAGCAAGAGGTTGAGAAAGACCCCTCCTTAAAAGATCAGATGAAGAAGCGTCTCCCAATTGTTAAAAGTCATTGAAAGAATAATTAATTACAAAAGAATTTGGTGTAGACAATACACCACCAAGAGGCCGTATGTAGAAAAAAAAGCCCAAAAAGAACCAAAAGACGCATACTTATCTTAAAAAATACAAGTATGTCTTTCTTTCCATAAGCACCGCAAAAGAGACTGTAGCACATCTCCAAAAAACTTTTCTTATCTTATGTGCTTCGTCCTAACCTATTAGCTTAAGCTCTAAATTTATCCTAACCTATTAAGATAAGCTTTTGTGTTCCGAGGTATTTAAAACGGTATCATAGCAAGAGTTCTGGTATCTAAATTCCTAAACCCCCATTAATATAAATTTCTTATGCACAATTTCAAGCTTGGGTAGGGTTGAAGTATTGATATAATTGAATTTTCCACGACCCATTAGCTTAAACTTTTGAGTTCAGTAGTTTTGGATCTTTTAAAGGAAACAGGTATGCTAGGATGTAAGCCTGCTAATACTCCTATTGACTCATCACATAAGCAAAAAAAACACAATGGTTAACAAAGATCAATATCAAAGCCTAGTTGGAAAATCAATTTACCTTACTCACACCAAACCTGATATTTGTTTTGCAGTAAACTTTGTAAGTCAATTCATGAACAATCCTACTGAAGAAAATATGCAAGCTGTTTATAGAATACTCTGATACTTGAAAGGAACTCCAAGAGAAGGATTGTAGTTCAAGAAATCTATGAAAAGGAACATTGAAATCTTCACGGATGCTGCTGATTGGGCAAGCTCAAAAATAGACAGAAGGTCAACTACTGGATATTGTACCTTTGTTTGGGGAAACTTAGTCACGTGGCAAAGCAAGAAACAATCAGTTGTATCTAGGAGTAGTGTTGAAGCTAAGCTAAGGGCTCCAGCTCAACGTATCCTATCAGAACTTAGAACCACATCAGGAAAAGCAATGGAGGTACATTGTGACAATCAAGCCACCAAAAGTATCGCCAAAGACCCCATTCATCATGATCGCATAAAGCATGTGGATATCAACCAAAGAAAAAAATTGAAAACAAAAGCATCTCTCTTAACTACATACCTACCAAGATGCAGATTGCCGACATGCTTACAAAAGCCCTATGCAAGAACGCTTTTGAAGTCTTAAAAGGCAAGCTTGATTTAATCAACATATACAATGCAGCTTGAGGGGGATTGTTGAATATGGAAAGTGTTCTCTTTTCCCCATCTCTTTGGAAAGTCATTTCCAGCAATTATTTACCTTCTCTTTGTAATATTCTTGCCTTATTTATTAGTCATTTTTCCGTTGAAGGGTTTTCCAATATTGGACATTTATCATTGTCTATATATTACGGTTTACTCCTATTGTAAATAATAAGAAGAATCTCAATAATTCATATTTCTATAATTACAAAAATTTTTAGAGATATGATGTAGAACATCTTACATTCTTGATGTTTCTTTAACAATTAAGTTTCTTGATTTTAGTTTAGGTTTACTATTCTTGTATCTTGAGTTAGTTCGAAAATAACTAACTCATAACTAATTCTTGTTTAGCTTTCAGCCTATAAAAGGCTCCCATATTCATTAATAAAATCTTATCCTGAGGTATTATCATAAAAACTCCCATGCTTTGCATCAATTGGTATTAGAGAGCTCAATCCGCTCACTTCCTTTTGAAGAAACTTGGATCTTCACCATTCCCAACCATGGATGCCGAAGCCTACGTAAACCGTTGGTGGAACAAGCCATTGAAGAAATCCGAAAGGAACAATCGGATATGCAACAATCAATAATAGATTCGATTAACCTCATCACTCGAGTTCATGTGCAACCCTTAGAAGAAGCAATTCAATCTCCAAGAAACTAAGCTGCAGGAAACCAAGAACAGCAAGAAGTACCAAGAAACCAACAAACTGCAGCAAATCAAGAACGTCTAAGAAACCAAGCTGTTCACGTCCACAACAATCAACTCTATGAGAACAACTTACCAGGCTACTTGATGGAAGATTCCAACTCTTCAGATGAAGACAATTTGCAGAATGTTCATCAAGATCCGCAAAGACGACTCAGTTTTCGACCATATATCCAAGAAGATCAAGAAATAAGAATGAAGGTAGATCTTCATACTTTCAACGGCTGAATGGACATGGAAAAATTTCTTGATTGGATCAAGAATGTAGAAAATTCTTTTGACTACACTAATACCCCAAAACACAAGAAAGTCCAGTTGGTGACCTTCAAGCTCCAAGGTGGCACTAGTGCTTGGTGGGATCAACTACAAAATAACAAGCGGCTATTTGGTAACCTATTAGAAGCTGGCCAAAGATGCTAAGGCCCATGAAAAAATGATTTTTGCCGATCAACTACCAACTACTCTACAAGCAATATCAACAATGTCACCAAGGCTTTCGAACTATCATGGACTACACAAAAGAGTTCTATAGACTAGGCGCCCGCAACAATCTTCCTGAAACTGAACACCAACAAATTTCTAGATTTGTTCATAGTTTGCGTGATGAAATTAAAGACGTGTCAACTTACATCCACTTAGTTTTCTTTCAGATGCTATTTCTCTAGCGTCCAAGAATGAAAAGAGTGACGAGATCAAGAAAACCAAGACTTATCAAAGAAAGAACAATTGGGATAAACAACAAAGAACTAATCCCACTGACTCGTTTAGAAATTTTTAACAAGGAAGCTCATCCACAACTTCACAACTGATCAAGAAGGATGACATTCCACCCAAAATTAACACCACAAAACCAGGTGAAAACTCTAGTAAAAAGAAAGTTGACAACATCTATAATCGTCCTACTTTGGGTAAATGTTTCAGATGTGGGCAACAAGGGCATCTCTCAAACGAGTGCCCTCAAAGAAGAGCTTCGACAATTGAAGAAGGACGAGAAGATGATGATTCGGATGACAATGTCTATGAAGTTTTAACCCCAGATGAGGGAGATCAATTATCTTGTGTAGTTCAAAGAATCCTTCTCACTCCAACAGCTGATTGTATACCTCAAAGAAACTCTCTTTTTAGAACAAGATGCACAACTAACGGTAAAGTGTGTCAAGTTATTATTGATAGTGGTAGAATTGAAAATTTAATATCTAAAAAGCTTGTTACTGCCCTAAATTTAAAAACTGAACCCCACCCAAACCCCTATAAGGTTAGTTGGATAAAAAAGGGGGGAGAAGCTACTGTTAGTGAGGTTTGCACTGATACCAAATTTGATGTAAATAACCTCAAGGAGAAATCCTCCAAACCAAGATTGCGGATCTTTTATTAGAATGAATAATGTGTTTCATACAAGAGGAGAAGACACCTATTCATAGAGTTCTATTACAAGTGAGGGTAAAAAGGGAATTAATCTAGAATATTACCTAATTACGCAATTAACCCTTAGTCTTCTGACATCAAGATAGAAGACCAAGTGGAGACAAAAAGATTATCTACTGCTTAGTTCTTGACCATGAAATATTCTCAAATTTCATTCAAACCAGAGCCTTTAGAGAAGGGAAAAGACCCCATTAGACCAAAGGAACTTCATCTTCAATAAAAGTTTTTTCCATCGGTAGCAAACAAGCACATCCAACAAGAATTAAGGATCTAGTTATAAATTAGAAAGCAAGAGAGGATACCTTATTGATTCTATTAAGACCGTCAATAGGCTCCATCTTCTTGATATCAGATAAACACGTTTCTGCAGAATGTTCAGTCAACATACATACTATAATTTTCAATTATCGAAAACTCCAAAGAATCAACTGACAAACCAGGTATCCATATAGCACAAGCAAGATGAGCCCAGCGTCCATCAGTTGTAGGCTTCATTGCACCCCCTGGAGAATATGAATTTAATAAACCAAGCTTTCACCCAGAAAAATGAAACATGATATACAAATATATGAATCCGCAATTCAATATAACTCAAAGTTGATAAACAAAAGTCCTATTAGAAAAAGATGATATAGAGCAATCATATTTCAATGGTATGAATTCAAATACCAATGACAGGACAGAGGCAGCATGGTGGAGGACAGTCGGGAGACCCAGGCCGACACAAGTTGCACAACCATATTACTCCGTCGACTGGTTCTAGTTCTCCATAGCATCTAGCGTGGACCTAAAGTATAACAGATTACAGTCTAAGAGAAATATAAGATAGCTTTTCAAAGGCAGGATAGATTATAAAAGAAATTACAAGAAAGAACAAAGGAAACAGACTAGCTCCAAAATCTAGTTGACTTTATATACATAATACATGCAAGAAATTACGTTTCACGTATACTTAAGTGATTTAATCCACATAAACAAGTAAAATTAAAGATGTGACATTCCAAACAAATGCTAAAGTCAATGTGTATGCATTTATAGTTCACTATATTTTATGCATTCGTGAATCAATAGCATTCACCTCAATGAAAACCAGTTTTCAATTCCTTCAGCCACAGCCTCATCCAAAAACTATTTTTTCTTTATTTTTTATTTTTGAAGATTAAGCTTAAACCTTACTTCCATGTTTGTTTATATTTATTTGATTTGTTGACATTTATTAAGTTGTTTTCAAAATTAAGCCATATTTTGAAAACTAAATAAACATTCTTTAGAAATTGGTTTTTGTTATTGAAATTCTGTTATTAAAAGATGTGAAAGCATACTAAAGAAATTATGAGGAAAGAAAGCATAATATAGATAAAAATAAAAAAGAAAAATCAAATCGTTATCAAAAGGGCCTAAATTTGGGTCAACGTTATTTGTAATGTTTATGGGACTTAGTTTGGATTTGTAGTTTAGTTCCCTTTCAAGATTGTTGGGTTCAGCGTAGCGTAGCGTAACTTTCTAGTTGTTGGTTTGTAGGAATATGTTGAAACCCATACTCGTTAGAAAATTGAAAAATCCTATTTCAGGATAGTTGCAGGAGATTTTGAATTAAAAGTATGAAAAGGAAAAGGAAACATACCATCATTCTGCATTTGTCACATTGCAAGAAGAGGTTATTTTCATACTCCTATTGAGAAGAAGTATAAGCTCGATTAGCAAAACAGACATACAGCATTAATGGTGACCACCAGACAATTGAATTGTCAGAATTGAAAAATAAACATGAAGGGTGTAAAAAGAGAAGTCCAAAAAGGGGCAAAGAAGTAGATTTTGACTAAGTAGCATGACCATTTTATTTTTTATGACAATAATAATAAAAGTCTCAACATGGTCAAACACACAATAAAAACTGGATGAGGAGTGAGTTAGCAGTTATGATTAAGAAAGTTATATCAAAATGAGGTGGCAGATAATGGTCTGAGCTAGAAGAGGGAACCCAGGAAAAATACAGTCAGGTCAACTGTCATATTTCAATTATTTTATTTTTTTAAAATAATAAACAAACATCCATATAAACAGGCAACAGCCAAACAAAAAGAACAAAGAAGAGACCATAGAGGCGCAAGTAGTCCGTATGGCAAGAAGGAGAAGTCGCAGAAAAGGCCTCTCCAATCTAAAATGATTACAAAAGAAGTAACTCAAAGGGAATTGAAGATGACTGCATTTGAGGCCATGCACCTACACAGTCCCAAAAATTTACAGAAGAATCGAACTTATTTGGGAATATTCTTGATATTCGTTCCTGTATTCTGCTAATGTGTATCTAATTTCCTTCAATTTTATTGGAAAGAGCAATTGACTGATCTTTACCTTTTACTACAATAGAAACTGAAGGGCACCCATCGACCCCAAAAATTGATTAAGGGGGAGAAAGAGACCCCTCGAAACCATAACGCCATGGTTGGCTATTTCCTATTTCATTTACTATATAAATGGCAGCCATGTTCTCTCTACAAACATCATATACATACTTACTAAAGGAAAAAAAAATGGAAAAGGAAAGCACATATCAGCAACAGATGAAGGCTCTCAGATAGGTACTAGTAAACTGTAGTTAAGAAAAAATATGTTTTTATAAAGAGAGTGATTGAAAGAGAAAGAACTTAAATGAATATAGCCTAGAAACTAATTCTCACCTCATCCATATGACATACACTGCATTTGTCAAGGTCTTTCCAATCAACACGAACAGGTCTATAACCAATGGGAAAATCTTTGTATTTTTTGGAGGCTACTTTGCTCAAGAATCTGGAAGAAGACAGTCCAGATTTAGATATCCCCTGTCGAAAGAAAAAAGGAATTACTTTAAAACATCAGATTTCTTTACAAGAAAAAATATGAAACCTACATTTTCCTCAAAGGACATGAAGGATACAGCCCCCACCTCACCCAAGATATGCATAGCCATATAATGATCTTGAAAAGATAGTTTTATTGTTGGAGTGAAACAAGGCACAATTAAACAAATGTAGATTTGATAAAATATAATGAAGGCTAGAAATTAGTAGAATGAGGCTCCAAGAATAATAAAAAAATCATTATTTAGATATTAGTAGTGTTCAAGGTTTCTCCAAATCAAAAGACAACACCCTCCTATTTTCAGAGCTTTTTGTTAAAAGGATATGAAACATTTCATTAGAAAAATGAAAAGAGACTATTACTCAAGGATACAGACTCCAAAATGAGTGAAAAAGCAATAAAAATAGCACAAGTAAACAACTTATTTATGGGAAACAGATAGTTTCATCGATGAGATGAAATAACAAAAGGGGATCCAATCCAATGGATTACAAAAAAACTTCTCCAATTGGTCATGAGATTAGATAAGCTATAACTAAAAAAAGGAAGAAACCAGTTTACACCAATTAAGAGATAAAAAAGTAATAGAAGTGAGAGAGGCATGGTGATCTTGATTCTTATCTGTGAATATGCAAAGTATTCACCAAAGCTATACACGAATGAACTTCATCCAAAGAGTCTTTTTTCCGTTTTAAATGGATTCTCAAAAAGACTCCTATTAGGAGCTGATAATAACATACCACATGCAACACGTGCATGCACACACACCAAAACAAAAAAGAAACAGAAACAGAAACAGAAAAAGACAAATGTTTAAGTAAAATCCTATGACAAACACAAAACTTCAACAAAAATACAAAATGAGTATAGTAGCAGCAGGAATCAATTAACAATTTCTTTATTCATTGTAACTACTTCACTAGGTACCACTCTAAAAGGATGGAAGAAATCACAGAAATTTCAACCGGCTGGTGGCTCAAAGAAAAAGCAAGAGTTTTGTGAACAAATGTAAGCAGAACCTTACGCTGGCTCCTTTGAAAAGAAAGAAAGCTACTCTTCTCAAATAAATTTGATTATTTTGTAAAAATTTGCAATCATGAATGTACAACCTGAAATGGAGTGCTCTTCAAAAACCCTTTGGCAGTTTTAATTAATGTAGATTGGCGGCCAAGAGGTTCTTGTTCCTCCTTGGCATGGGGACTCCTTGAAGTTGTTTTATGGTGGCTGGTTTAATACAGATTTCTGTTTTCCTTTTACCCCACCCAAAAAATAATCCTTCAAAGTATAACTGCCCAAATTCATATGTTTCTTTTCAAAAGAAGTTCTGGAATTGCAGATTCATTTAATTGTATCGGCCTTAAACTCCTACATTTTAGTGAAATCTGAGAAATTTTAGGCTTGTTGTTTCTCCCCTGCTACTGTTCCAGCAAAGACATGTACCTCTTTGTTCACCACTTCAATAAGAGGGAGATGTGTTAGAGTTGAATGCTACTAGAGATATCTTTTGCCAAGTGTGACAGAACAGGAATATGGGAATTTTTCAAGGCCTGAAAAGGATTCACGTAAGATATGGAACTTTCTAGTTTGTCCAGCCTCATTTTAGAAGCTTTCTTTTTAATTACTTTTGTCAGTTCCCCTTTCTTACATTATTGCCAATTAGAAAGTCTACAGCTCCTTGGCTTTTAGCTGTTATTCCTTCTCTCTAATTCCATTCATTCAAAAAAATTCATCCTCCTTAAAAAAATTAATACAATGGACCAAATTGATACAATGGCAACACCAAAAGAAGGGAAGAAATTTATATTGGAAAAGAACATTGATGCATACCTGGATCAGTTTCTTAACATCTGGGTTGGAGAAACCAAACATATCAGAACCAGACTTGAATACAAATTCCCCTTTACTTTCGGTACAAGCATCAGAAGTATGTTGTATTTTCTTCATCCTTTTGTATATTTTATTCCAGCAAGCAGATGGCGAGGATCCTTTAAACTAAAGCAATACACAGGAGTATCGACAACAGAAAAACCCTTGCATTAATAACCCTTTACATCTTTTAATAGGAAAGAAGGCAACTAAGAACCCGCAGCAGCAAAAATCTAGTTTAGACAAACGAAATATTTAAGAAGTTGCAAGATTAATATAAAGCTAAGAAAAGAATATCGACAGCCTTTGCAGTATATGTGGTTCAAAAAATGTGGATTAATCAAAAAAGTAGTGTATGGCTAAGATGCTAAACTAAAACTAAAAGAGCAATGGAAGATAAGGTTCAATATGTCAGAATGCATAACAATAACGATTTCTTAAAATATTTACATTTCCTGGGTAGATGGTTTCCTTTTATCACTTTTCATTGAAATGATGAGATGAGATTAATTCCCAAGATACAAAAATATAGAAATAAGAGGACACAACAAGGCAAAATATCTATGTAAAAAACTAAAACAATCCAAATAAAACAAGAGAAGACAAAACTCTAAGCAATCTCAAACTGAAAAACAAAGAAAGCAATTAATCTTGAAAGGCTCAAAGAATTCTTCCAAAGCAAAACTCCTCAAGATAATCTAAAAACTCCTCAAGATAATCTATCTTTGCAAGTGAACAAAATAGTTGAAAAAATAATTGTCTTTCATCGAGAAAAGATGAAAGAAAACACGGGCACACAAAAAACTGAGCCCACAAAAAGCAAGGGACCCCACTACAGGAAGGGGACCCAACTATACAAAATCATGCCAAGTATCTGTTACAAAAAGTCTTCGAAATCAAAAAGCCCAAAGAGAAAATGATACCAAATAACTGACCAAATCTCCCCACTCAACCTTTCAACTCCTCGAAACACCCTCCTATTCCTCTCATCCCACAAGACCCACAAGATGGCACAAACACAAGCACAAGCACACCAAAGAAGCAAGCCTCTTTCCCCACAAGGCAGATTGAGGAGGAACTTCCCGATCATCCCTCTAACATCTCTATGATGAGCATACGACAAGCGAAAAGTTCGAAGAAAATCATCCAAAATGCGACTCACCAGCTCACAACACCTAACAAGGAGATCCAAGTCTTCCTCCGCCTTCCGACACAGAATGCAATAGAAAGGACCGACTAACGAAGGAGAAATCCTAGACGGCCCATCCGACGTATTAAGGCGGCTGTGAAGAACCTGCCAAGGAAAGAACCTGACCTTTCTAGGAACCTTGATTCTCTAAACCGAAGAAAAGACCGACTCCCCTGCAAGGGTAAGGGTAACCAGACACTGAAGGGAAGATTTACACGAGAATCCCTCCAAAGGAGGAGTCAAACCCTCACATCTCTTCTCCTAAAGCAGAAAGAATGACTCTCAAGAAGGGAAATGAGAATCGCCATGTTCGATGCTTCCCTACTGGAAAGAGACGTCAGAACCCAAAGAAGAAAAAACAAGAATTCCTATTCCTGACCAGAAAACAGCCACCAAATGATTTTTCAAAGAAGACAAGTGATACAAACAAGGAATAACCCAAAAGCGGTCTTCCCCCACCCAAAGGTCTTTCCAAAAATACATCTCCCTTCCTTCCCCCACCACACACCGAACTCACAGAAGAATCAGGGAGCTCTTTTGAGACATGTTTCCACAAAATCTGATAAATGCCTTTAACCCCTTTATCCAACCACCCAAAGGTGCGAGTACCATGTTTACTTTCAATAATCCTACCCCCATAAAGAATTGTGCTCAGTGAAAAAACGCCAAAGCCATTTGGCTAAAAGGGCTTTATTACGGTTTCTCAGGTTACCAATTTCAAGACTCCCTAAAGATAAATGTTTCTCAATCACCTCCCACCTAATGAGATGAGAATCTTTGCCTTTGCCTTTTCCTTCATCCACACCTTCCCAAAGGAAATAATTGAGAAAAATCTTCTAAAATTCCCAACTAGACCGAGAACCATTGACCTTAATCGAGCTATTAAACATCCACAGTAAGTGAAAAATGATGATCCAACACCAAAAAATACTACACTTACTGAAAGGCTTCAACCAAATAACTTCTATTGACAAAAAACTGAATAATAGACTGTTCTTCCATGATGGTTTTCTATTGGAATGGCACTTTGACAAGTTTATTAGTGATTACAGTATCTGGCTTCCGTCCAATTCACAGCAATTACTTTATATATATATCATAGTTGTAACTTTAAAGCACCAAAGAAGCCATCATAAACTGAAGTAAGCAGAGAATTAACATGCATATTGTTTCTCAGCAAAAGAAAAAAGAAACTGAAATAACATGCAAATGCAAGTATATCGACCCAATTTAACGAACTGACCTGCTCTCCATTATCCAAAGTTACTCTAAATAAAGGTCGAAATTTTGATTCAAAATCCCTCAAAACTTCCATTCTATATAAAGTACAGACATTGGGATCTGGAAAGAAGCAAAAGAGAGGACAAGAATAGTGTTAGAAATTCATCTTGTTGAAAAGGTGTAGAAATATCTGCAAAAATAAGAATAATTTCAAAAATAATAATTACAAAAGTTCAAATATCCACCAGTTATAGAAGAAAATTTCCTCACAGCTGTGTACCCTTCGGGCCATACAGACCCATCATTCTGGAAATATTTAGAATCTTTGACGATCTTCCCTAAGAACAAAAAAATGTGCTTATAAACATTAATAAAAAGGTTGCTTAAGATTAAAATACAATTAATCAATTACCCTTGTTTTTCCATACTTTGACAACTTTCCATATAGCCACCAGTACCATATTCATAAAGATTTTCAGAGAATTTCATATATATAAATGAAATTACAAAATGAGAGGTCAGTTTAAAGAGTTACAAAAAAAATTCTGCAATGGGCAATGAGGGAGTTTAAGTGATAATTACACAAAGGAGAAACCCATTTACACCAATTAAATGCCGTGAAGTGATACAAGAAGAAAATTATAAAGATAGAAAGGTAGAAGAGAAAGGTAATCAATTTTCCTTAATCGATGATTTGGTAAACAAAGGTACCAAAGAAAGGTCAATTTTGTTTCGTTCAGAGAGTTGCTTTCATTAGGATTAGTGATAGTTTACCAAATAAATTTGTCTCTGTGGGTGTGTGCTACTCACAAAAAGATCTACAATAGCTTACCAAAGGGAGGAACTTCTTTTATATTTGGAAAGTGTGCTAGTGGAAAAAACTAATAGCAATGGATTATATGCTGTGACACACTTTTCAAGGATTCTTTCTCCTCTTTCATAGATTTATGGATTTGGTTTTGTCTATGGCTTTTTTATTGGTGCAAGGATAAGCACCCTTTTAATCACTTTAGTTTATCTTATTTAGTCTCCAATTGAAAATGCTTCTTGTAATTTCCTTCTGGCTTTTGGGGTTTCCCCTATTTCATTAATCAATGAAATATTTCTTATCAAATGAGAAAAAAAAAATAATAGCAATATTACTTCATATCAAAAGATTACTATACCTACAGTTAATCTTATTTAGTTTCCAATTGGAAATGCGTCATGTAACTGCCTTTAGCCATTTGGGGTTTCCCCTATTTCATTAATCAAGTAAATGTTTCTTATATAAAAAAAAAAACAACTTATAGCAATGCTACTTCATATCAAAAGATTACTATACCTACTTCAAAAGTATGTTATTTGTCAGAAGTAAAATGAAGATTTTGATCATTTTTCCCACCACGTTATCTAGTTTTTTTGAGAACTAACAAATCAATTTAACCTGTATAACGTTTAGGAACAATACCAATTCAAATCTTATCATTCCCTACAATTTCCAAATCAGCGCATGATAATCAACATTTCAAGATATCCTATAATACATTAGGAAAAGTAGTGATCCAAAACTTACCAAGGCTTATTATTTCCAAATCCCCAACTTTAAAAGGAGAAGCTCTATATCCATTGAGTGCACAACGCATCCCTCCTCCTTCATTTAGGCATTCTTCCCCTGAATCTGTTGTTCCTTCTTCTTCTCCACTTGCACTTGCAAAATCATCCACTTCAATTCCATTTTGCAACTGTAACATACTAGGTGGAAGTTTCTGCTCACTTAGATACCTGCTTCAACGGGTAAGTCAGTAAATTTCTACCTTACCCGTGACCTTAAAAGAAGAATATGGCTTAGCAAGAAGTAAAAAGAACCAACAAAGCTATTCTTACATCATCATACTCAGTTTCATTTTATGTTTTGAACTATTCGTGATGCTCGTTTTAAAATGAAAGGGAGATTGATAGAGACAGAACCATGCTCTCAAAGTAACTATATAAAAACTAAATTTCGGTACTTGGACAAAGGAACAACTATATCTCAATAAGAATCTGCCAACTCAAAGTAAAGATAGCTTGATCAGGTCCTTAGCCTGGTAACTATAAATTGACAGAGCTGACAATGCTAACAAAAATCAGCAGTCAGGCAGTCAAAAGAGTTTAATTTGGGACAAACAATTATAGGGTAAGAAATGTCATAATCATTTCTTTTTTGATATAAGAAGCCAAATCAATCCAGCATTACATTTTTGCCTCTTCAAGGCTCCGCATGAAGTGTGGTTTCTTGCATTTCTGGTGGAAAAAAGAAAGAAGACCTTTGAGAAATGAGATGGCCTGTTTTACTTTAATCCTGGACCAAAGAAAAAACGAGTCAGTGTGCATGTACCCAATAAATAATCTTTCAAAGTTCGTACATTAGACCAGACAAATATAGTTCATTTTAACTGGAAAGCACACGAACCTCGCAAAGTCATGTGTACCAAAAAATTGAACAGGTACTGTCCTTCCTCCTGAAATATTTCTTAACCCCTTACGATCACCAATGAGGGATTCATCCACTATAATTGCTGGCCACATAGCATGACCTGCATTTAACTAACAAAAGAAGTAATAAAAATATATTCGATTAAATAAATCATCCCTAGCAAGAAATATCAATTTTTATAAGAAGCCAATTTTTATTTGCATTTCTATCACCATAACAATTCAATAAGAGTAACAAAAGGACTCCACTACACGAAGGTGTGTTTTCTTGGTCAATAAATCCTTTCATATTTCTATTTAATCCTTGATATTGCCTCCCTCTTCAGTTCTAGCCAAACAATTCTATTCTTTCTTCAATTCTGGCTTATTCTTCCTAATCAATTTCAATATCAACTCTCAATCTTAGTTAAGCATTTCTTCACTTTCTTCCAACTTCAACCTTCAATTTTAGAGAAGATGCCGCCAGACACAACAAATTCTCAAACTTTGAACAAAACCCAAACATGAACGGCCCCACTCCTGATTTAATACTCTCCATAGACCATAGCAACAATTAAGCTTGAAGCATGACAGAAAGTACAGCACATTCATGTTTTCCCATTTCCATTATTTAAATTTTCATTTTCGCCTTCTCACAATATGTTAAAAAACAGATAAATGATTTTCTCCTACATTTTTTGTTACCATCTTACATCCCTTATTTTATTGCACATTGGAAAAGTAATATGAACTCCCATGGCACATTTGCCCTTTTGTAATTTCATTCTATCAACGAAATTATTATTGAACGTTTCTCATGAAAAAATAAATAAATGCACTATGAGAAGCACAATCTGTTTGCTTCAAGAGCCATTTGTTTTCACAACAGAGGACCCGAAGATGGTGCCTTCGTCTCTTCTTCCTTTTCAGGAATAACCAGCACTCCCACTTTCTTGTTTACTATTTTTTAAGACATTTGTTCTTTATTTTCATTACTGTTTTTCTTTTTTTCCATTTTTAAAATGAGAAAGAAGAGGAAAAACTAAGGGATGAAGCACAGACCAGTAAGTTTGGCCCAAACAATGTCTCCAGGTTCAGGTTCCAGACAGTCATCCAAGGTTGCTGCTAACACTAGCATCTCATTGTAATCATAAGCATCGCTATCTACACTATCAACACCAAAATTCAAGTTCAAAGTCTGCATCTCTTCACCGGAAATATGGAATTTGACTTTCTCATTAGAAAGAATCAAATCTTCTCTATCCCCATCTTCATATTCAATCTACATTGAATTATGTACATAAGATCAATACAAGAGAAGACACATAATTTACAGTTCACAGTAAGTACTTATATCAAACACCACTGTGAGGTTTAAAAATTAAGTGTGTGAGAGAATACATGATGAGAACTGGTCTCTGAATTATAGCCCACAACACGACCACAGTACCACTGAGCGTCCAATGGCCAATAAACCTGTGATGTTGTGAAGTACCATATCATTTCAAGCATATCCAAAGAAGATGATTCAAATCAGAGGTATAGACAGAATGACTTGCCTTGCATTGTAATCCAACATACGCTTTCGGATCAACATCCTCAAAACTTAACCTGTGATAATTGATTATATTCCAGTAAATAGAACTGCCTAAGTAACCCTAAACTACACAAAAATCAAGATAGGAAAACTTAATAGCAAATGCTTCGAACGGCACATTTGAGGCCTTAAATTGTAACTCGAAATCCAGAAACCAATACCTGACCCATCTCTTAGCAGTAGGAGATTTGAACATGATCTTTTCAGAAATCTGTGAAGAATTGCGCTTCTTTCTCTGTCCAGAATTATTATTGTTATTGCTGGGAGTGCGGCAGTCTCTCAACCTAGGACCATTCATGGCACGAATAACACTGGAATCAACCTCCAATTTAACAAGCTCATTACACCCAAACTTATCCGTCCTCTTTTTCTTATTTTTGGGCGACCTATCGACTTCAAATTCCTCTGCATGGTCGTCCACACCATTCTCCATCTCATCAGTCTCACAAGCTTCAGATTCCATAACAGTTGTCGATCCCAATTCAACCTGCTCAACCAAAGAGTCGTACATAGAGGAACTTGCAGAGGAGTGGCGGGCTTTCTTCCGGCGGCGAGAATAAACATGGAGCAAACGAGGGGGCTTGAAATTAAGATCGTCAAAGTGATTTACCATAAGCCTCCGAGCTTTCACCTTCTTAGACATAACATTGGAGGACCCACTTGTACTAACAAAAGGAGAAGTAGTGGAGTAGACATGATCAAGAGAAAGGTAGCGAATCGGAGTTCCAGCATTATAAACATCGATATTGATATCATCACCATCTTCCCCATCAACAATTGGTGGCTTGGGACGCTGATGAAGAGAGAATGCCGCCATTGAAAAAGCAAGTAAAAAAATAAAAAGAGAAAAAAAAAAAACCCCTCCGACCAGCAAGAAAACAGCGCCCAAAAAGGTGGGAAGGAAGCAAAAGAGGTCGAATTGAAGGAAAAGGGGAAATGGGGTTGCGGGAATTAGGGTTTTAGAGGGAATTGGTGAGAGAAAGAGAGAGATGGCGATGGGGACGTTTGCTTTCTTTGGATTTTGGAGGGAGGTTTTCTTTTTTGTTTGTGTATTTCCCGCCGTGGGCAGAGGCTTTAACACTGAAAAAAGGAGAGAAGGAGAGAAACGAAGAATTGAGTTGAACGGTTTAAACGTAATCAGAGGGAGAATGTAGCTTTGAGTTTGGGTTTTCCATTCGTAAATGGCGAAACTGAACTCAATTCGCTTCCCCTCCCCTCTCTCGTTGTGGAATTTCTTCCAAGATTATGTTGTTTTTGCATATAGTCAAGCTAGAGGGATCTTCTAAAAAATATAAAGCAAATTATTTATGTTTCGTAAAACAATTTCATAAACGAAAAAAATTCATAGCACACAAAATACCAAAAAAATATCTCAATAAAGTGTTAATAAACGATTATTAGACGACATCGTGTAAAATAATATACAATTGATATATGATCTTGTAAATTACTAAATATATAAATGATAAAAAATAAACGTAAAACGATAACAAAATACTTTAGATATAAATGATCGTGCAAATTATCTTTAACGATTATTTCATATGTGCGTCTGATCATATTTGAAAATATAAACGATCATCATACACGATTCTGTACATTACCATATATATAAACGATAAGGTAATAAACAGTAAAAGATGAGAAAAAAGTTGAAGTATATACGATCATGTGGAGAAGTTTCAACGATCGTTTATATAAGTATAAACGAACATTTACAGAAATTCAAATAACTCGTAATTACAAAAATGCCATCAAAATGAAAGGACTATAAAAAGGTGAAGGAACTTGCTTAGACTTTTTCGTTCATCGTCTTCCTCGTCAATCGTTTATATCATGGTAACTATTTCAATAGAACTGTCGTGATCGACGATCTAACTTGCATGCAAAGAGGTCTGAATATATATTCACTTCGATCTATCTCCATCATCTATATATATCTACCACGATCTATATCGCATGCAAAGAGGTTTGAATCTATATCCATTTCGATCAATCTATATCTATCACGATCTATCCCACATACAAAAATGTCTATTTCTATACTAATTGTATATATTTAATTGAATAATTTATATTAGTCTTCTTTTTTAAAAATAGATGGTAAGCAAGAATCAACAAGTATCATGTAGCAAATCAATAAAGTGTAAAGCAAAAACAGAAGAAAGAAAAATGAATAAAGGTAACAAACTATAATGTGAATATTTGTCCGTATAGCATTGTATATTTGTGTATCTTTTTCTTTATTGCGCTCTGTATTTGTAAATTTGTTAAAATTTACCCTTGTTTGAAACATACTATTTATTATATCATTCAATAGGTGAAACACTATCCAAATGACATTATTATGGAAGATTAATAAAAAAAAAACCTTAGAATTATTGTATACTACAATTTAGAAACATTAAAAAAAAAACCTTAGAATTATTGTATACTACAGTTTAGAAACATTAAAAAAACCTTAGAATTATTGTATACTACAGTTTAGAAACATTAAATCAAATCAAGTAAAAAATAGACCAAAGAATTTTTTCTCGAGTTTTGACAAACAATTCTTTTGGTCATTTCCTTAACATTAAAATGACCAAAATACCAACACAATTCCTGAATTTTTTATTAAGAAAACAATGTCATACAAAAAAAAAAAAAACCAATGTCCTTGCTTTCAACTTCAATGAACATATAGCAGAATTGAGCTGAAAGAATTTTGTTTTGTGACTGGACTAAAAGGTCATAAATTTCCTGATTTAAATCTAGGAGAAAGAAAAGAAAATGGTCTGAAAAATGCCCTTTTTCGTCATGATGACTTTATAACAAGAAGAGATATAGAAAGAACTTTCAAAGCGTTGTGCAACGAGGAAGACTCATTGAAAGAAAAACTAGTTAACCTCTATGTCTTTGAAGCATTTTTAATTCTCAAGTAGCAACACAACCACATAAATCTCCTACATCTAAACATATTGGATAATGAAGAAATCTTCAAAGACTATCCATGGGGAGGTTATCATATATCCTAACATATCAGTTCTTGAAAAAAGCATCCTACAGTGATAAGGAGGCTATATACCTTCAAGGGTTTCCTCTAGCTTTAGTCTATTGGGCCTTTGAGAAAATACCAAGACTTTCCAATTTAGATGTTAGGTTTGGAAGAAAGCTTGAAATTGAAGGGTCACCAATTGTAATATGGGAATGTTTGGAAACAAGTGACTAGAAAACTCTAAACATCAACATTTTTTAATCTAAAAACGTAAGTAAATTTAGAGCATGCTTTATGTATATCTAGATAGGCAATGAAAGATTTCTATCCATGTCTATCTTGAATAGATGATGATATAAATCTATCACTGTTTATCAATACCTTTGCTACATTTTCACTAATAATCTAATATCATTTTATTTGTAGTTCTCCATGACACCTCTAGACTCATCAAAAGAAGAGTTTCAAACAATTTTTAGATATTTTAAAAATATTAAGAAGCAGGAAAGAAAAGAAAAAGTAGAGCAACAGGAAAAAAAAAGTAAGAAATTGAATAAACAATGAAACAAATAAAATCTTAAATGAAATAAGAGAAATCATAAAAAAATCAAGAAAAAATAGAAACATAACAAATATTATTAAAACACGAAATAAAAGAAATAAAAAGCATGTTGACATTGGTTATGAGAAACTTGAATGTTCCACCACCATTAGCCAAACGTCAACAACAACAAAATGAGAAAGAAATTGCATATACAAAAGTCGTGGAGAAAAATAGACCACCTACTTGTAGCCTTAATCTTCTTGGTGAAGATGAAAAAGTTAATACAATGGTGAAGTATGCAACAACACATTGTCCTACGGTTAGTGCCTTATACATTATGTACTCCTTTGTTTTGTTCAATGTTCCTTAATTTCCAAATAAAACACGATTATGTTGTTTCTTTTTCTTTATAGAAAACTGTCGTTTTGTTGGAAACATAAAGTAGTTTGGAAACAATAGCAACTACAAATTTAGAAACACTCAAACACAAATATTGTCGCAGGTTTAATTCTTTTCCAAACAATAAATATAATTTATATCATATAGACAGATATAATTTATCTATTTGGATGTGTTTTCATCATGATGTCTCTGAACATTCTTACTTTATGTGCTTGTAGATAGATGAAGAAGACGAAAAGAACAACTGGTTTATTCATTTAGGAACACAAAAAATATACGTATTCACATAGGTTTTAATTTGTTTAATATACAACTGGTTTCACGATCGTTTATTTATATTAAATGATCGTTTGTCTATATTAAACGATCATTTATATATTTTACACGAATGTTCATTTAGCTTACATATATTTTAATTCTTTTCTACTCAACTGGTTTCATGATCATGTATATATGTTATACGATCGTTTATGTATTTTACACAATCGTATATACATATTTAAACGATCTTTATATTGCACAACTGTCTACATTTTCTTGCACAATCATTTTGACAGCAGATTCTCTTTTTACATTCAGATAATTAAATTTGAAGATGGAAAAAAAGAAAAAGAAGTCGAAAATAAAAGGCGAGAAGACAAAACAAAACGAGGTCAGATTCAATTGGGAAATATTGTAATCATTGAAGAAGAAAAAATAGAAAAACAAGGGGAAGAAAATACAAAAGATACAGCAAAAGGAAAAGAAAAGTTGATTGAAGAGGATAAGGTTGATAATAATGAAACTAAGGAAAAAATTGACACTGATAGCAGTCAAGAGCATGCACCACAAGAAGTGGAAACAAAAGGAAACAAAAGAGAAATTAAAGAAAAGCAAAAGGAAAATAATGGTCCTCAGCAAAAAAAAGACAAAAGTTTCAAAATTGATATGGAGACAACCAATCTCAACACCATAAGAAAACAGCAAGAAAAACGAAAAAAGAATGTCAACTCAAGAATACATTGATTCTGCTCCATCCTTCGACCTACAAATTTCTCAATATTTTAGAGATAATTTATAGTGTTTGTAAAGCTTCAAATCTTTAAATTTAACTTTTGAAAATTTCTTTATTTTATATTTGAGAAATCGGTATTCCATTTTACTCTTTATATCCTACACTATCTTGTAAAACGTATAAAGGGATCAATTACATTTATTACCATGATCTTTTAATTAAGTCAAAACGATCTTTTATATATATATATTAAACAGTAAGGAATGTGATTTGAAATTTTAAAAAAGGCATGCGAATTTACAATATTGTCTCTTTGGTAAAAATCAATAATATACATATATCGCCTTCTTCGTTTTCCGTCACTTTGCAATACACAAACGCACTGATCACTTAGCTTTTCATCTTAAAGATGTCCTATTCCATTTTTCTCTTAGTCCATTCTTCTTTTCAACATTAAAATATATGTTGCTAAACTTTTGATACTATAATGTTACGTTTCATCTTCTTTATATTTCAAACGTTTTGACTTTTGTCTAGAAAACTATCATTCTGTTGTTAAATTCTTATTCTCAAGCGTTTCAGATTTGTTTGAACTTTTATTCTAGAGATTGTTAAATGTTTCAATTTATCATTACTTGCCGATTAATTATATTACAAATGTCTTTCTGTTTGGATTAAATGATTTGTTACATCAAGTAAACGATAATTTAATTTTAGGGTTTATGGTTTAGTGTTTTATAAACGATCGTGCACATAACCAAAATATATTATGATCATTATTTTCAGGATGACTGTACGTAGCGACAAATACTTTTCTGCCACTATCTCATGCCAAGTGCACAAGATTGACAGTCTTATTAAGGATAAACTGACCAAGGAAAAGGTGTAGATGTTCGACAAAACAATTTTTGGTCTATTACTGAATGTCAACATGGTCTTCAACGGCCAGTTGATCCATCATTTCTTGCTAAGGCAGATACCTGAAGAAGCCAACGCATATGGAATCTGTTTTTCTGTTTTAGGGAAAAATGTTCGTTTCACCCATAATGAATTCAACATCATAACTGGGTTATGGCTAACCAATGTAATATTTGAGAAAGATTATGATAATAAGCGCCTACAATGCCTTCTATTCGGATCAGAAAACAAGAAAATAATAACATGCTTGGAAGTTGAGGAAATTTTCAAGAATTTTGAGTTTACGAATGATGATGATGTTGTGAAGGTTGCCTTAGCCGTTTTTATTTAAACTGTGATGGTCGGGAAGGATAAGAAAATGCAGTTTGATATAGATATTTTCGGAAGAGTTGATGATGAAGAAGTTTTTAAGAACTTTGATTGGTCAACTTTCTTCTACACTCGTTTGCTTAATAGTTTGAAGACAATTTTATAACGAAATAAAGAAGCATACGAGTTAAAGAAGGCAAAAAGTTCAAAGCAGTGGCATACTACAACGTCAAAGGCTACGTACTTGCTGTTCAGGTGATTTTTATTTGTTTATACACTTTAATTAAATACAAACTAAATATCAAAGTTTTGTTTAAATGTTTTAGGTGTGGGCTTATGAAATACTTTCAACTACAAGTGAGCATCTGGCCACAAAAAACAGTAAGGGATCAATCCCTAGAATATTAAGATGGAAATGTACATAAGCTCCATCTTACAAAATATTGTAGAAGAATATATTCGACAACAAAAATGTAAGTATAACTTGTCAGCGATCGTTTAAAACAATTGTACTATCGTTTAGAATAATTGCACGATCGTTTACATTTTAACAAATATGATCATTTAGCTTAATGCAATATCGTTTATATTGAATACCATATCGAGTATCATATTATTTTATAAACGATCATTTAGTAGCTTAGTTTGATATACAACGTATTAACAATTCTTTGATTGTAATATTGAAAACTATTGTTAAACCTAAACTGAAGCTATCAATCTAAGAGAAAGCTTTTATGAAAAGTCGAATTTGAGGGGATGATAACATGGAAATGGAGGATGATGAATCCATGCCAGATATTAACAATAGTGATACCAATACTCCTGATGATGCAATGAACAATCAATCATTGGAGCAATCAGCCTCATCTCCACAACTGTCACCACGAAGGAAACAAAGACAAACAATGGCTGACCAGTCTGAAATGCATCCAATAACCAACAAGAAAGTTGCAGATCAAAGAAGTCCAATGACAAAGAACAACAAAGTCATTCACAATCCTACAAAAAACTGAAAAAGGACATAAAACAAGTTCGTAAGAATTTATCCATACTTACTTTTATAGTCTGTAGGATGGATGATGCAATTAGAAAGCAGTCATTGGAGTTGTCTGAAATGAAGCAGATGTTGGAGACATTGGTCCAGGTAAATTTTGTTTTCAGAAAGTATTTTGTTTATCAATTGTTTAAAATATCCGATCGCCTATCAAATTTCAACGATCATTTATCACAATTACACGATCGTTTAGATAAGATACATCATCGTTTACTTTTATATACACGATCGTTTAATTTTATTTTTATTTTTATTTAATTTTAGTTTTCAGAAAGTATTTCGTTTATCAGTTGTTTAAATAAATGACCGTTTAACTAAAATATCTGATTGGCTATCAAATTTCAATGATTGTTTATCACAGTTACACGATCGTTTAGATAGAATACATCATCGTTTACTTTTATAAACACTATCGTTTAACCATCGGTTTTTTTAATTTTATTTATTTATTAGAATCAAAATTAAAATCAAGATATGATCAGTAATGACCAAGCATATGTTGAAGAACAACATACTGAAGAACTTAACGTGGAAACCCAAAGGTTAACATTTTATTCATTGTTTACTGCTTTATATTTTTGAAAATTGCTTACATTCTAAATAAGTATCAATTGTATTTTTTTTTCTTATTTTCATTCTTTTCTCATTTTGTTTAGGGAACAAAAAACAACTTTACTTGAACATCAAGAGAAATCAGGTAGTGATATTAGCATAAACGGTAGGGATGCAGACGTGTTATTGACTATAAGAGATTTATCGGATAATATAAATGCTCAAAGTCAGAAAGAAAAAGACTTGCCAGAAATGATTACTACCCCTCCACTTATGAGCCAACCTCTTCCACTTTGTGAGATACTACCATAATCAAGTACTCTCAAACAACTTGTAATGGCTCCATTGGATAAAATTTTACAAATTCACGAAGTGCCACCAGCAATTTCAATTGGAAATATAGAATGTCAATTGATATGTATGAAGGGATGAAAACCCTTTACAACGGAAGAATTACAGAAACTCAATTTTAATTGGAACCTTAAAAATACCAATACATTTACAAAAGTTAGAAAAACAATTTTTTTTTATGGTTAAACATGCTTTGAAGAAAAATACAGAGAAGAAAAAACTTACGCTCGTTGACGACTCTGAATCTACCAATCACCAAATTTTGGGGCACCACCACTTGGAAACCTTCCTATTCTCTGATTGAGATGGTTTGTGGGAACCAAAATTGGAATAAGGAAATTTTTCTGTTGGAGAAAATTTGTTATGAGAGAAATGGGAGAGCAATCTTCTTCGCAGAACTTCTTTGCAGAACTAACCCCTATTTTTGTTACACAAAGTATTCCCACTTCTTCGGACGGAAGAAGTGGGAAGTGTGAGATAATAAATGGGAACGTGGGAAAACTACCCACGTTCCCTATTAACTTAATAATAATTATTAAATTAATATATATTAAACTAAATAATTAGTTTAATTAAATAATTAATTTAATTTAATTAATTAATTAATGTAATAATTAATTAAATCATATTTAATTAATATTTTCATTTAAATCATATTTAAATGAATATCTCTCGCATAACCTATAGTTTTAATTTAATTAAATCAAATTAAACTAAACTATTAATTAATTGGTAAATTAAATATCTTATATTTAATTTAATCCATAATTTGAATCATATTCAAATATAAATTTCTCACATAACCTATAGTTTTAATATGTATCATATACACATTAAATTTTAACTTTTATAGTTTTAATATGAATCTAATTCAAATTAAACTAATATTTGAACTTATTCAAATATTTTATTCTCTCGTAATTTAATTTTGAATCATATCCAAAATTAAATTTATATAATAAAGTCTAATTAAAATATAAACTTTATATTATAATGTATCAATATACATTATATTAATTCCCAAAGTAAATTTGAACATTTCAAATTTCAACCAATATAAATAAATCTGATTACTCTTTATGAGTTAGGAAGGGGACCTAATGGACCTACAGATCAGAAGCTACAACGATATGAGATTAATTAGCTAAATTCATTAACTACATTAATCAATATTCGTTAACTGTGTGAACACTCCACTAAAGACTCACAACTGAACTCTTCTCACTGTAGATATATTTCTGTGTCCACAGATATAGACCAATACCAGTAAGTTAGTCCTTCACAAGTGTTCGTAACACCAGTTGGGTCAAATTATCGTTTTACCCCTGGGTTACCTCTAGTCCTTAAATACCAGTGCTCCTCTAATGAACAACATGTTTATCGTCTAACCACTAAACAAAAACCCTTCTCGTGTCATAGAGAGGGTAGAACCCTTTGTTCAAGTCCCGGAGACACCATTTAAGGGAACACTTATCTACTTACCTTAAAGGTGGGAAGGAGTGAATTTCATCTTGTGTGATTATGTTCCCAGCTCCTCACTCGGTCTTGTTCCCAAAATGATAAGCATATTGAGTCGAAAATTTGGCCACTCTCACCCGTACAAATCAAAGGACAATCCCTCGCAAATAGGAGTTCATAATACACTCAGGATTAAGACTAAGTCACCTAGATCATCCTAATGAAATAGAAATCCAACTAGTTAATGGAGTTACATCTAGTGATTACTATTTCGTGGTCCAGTCTTATGCAAACTCATTGCATAGGATACCCTCACTCGCATGTCGCATACATGAACACATTGGATCAATGTGTTTGTATCAAATACAAAGTGAGTCGTATCCATAGTGTTAACAGGATAAGGTACCCAACTTTAACCCTATACTATAGACCTTTTAAGTTGATCTTGAACATTGATCCCCGTATGTAACGACCCAACTTTCCGGACTAAGCTGAGGTCACTACTCAATACCAAAACTCGACCACACAACATAAAATTCATAACGGACCGGTTACGATTTCTTAAAACGTTAGAAATATTACAAAAAAAACAGTATCGGGCCCTATTTTAAATCACAGTCACAAAAGTTTCAAATAAAAAACTCAGGTCATCAACTCAAAATCACAAAACCACATATTCTAACAAAAAAACATCAGCGGAAGCAATAAGAAAACCAGACGCGTCCATATGGCCTTCACGCATCCTTCCTGCCTCTCGTCGGTCTGCCCCTCGCTGTGCCCTTACCTGAAAAGTTAAAGAAGAGAAAAGGGTGAGTATAAACATACCCAGTAAGGGACCCACTACTGGGCCCGTTAGGGGACAACAGTTAACTTCCTATTCGGGGGTACCCTACATAACAGTCTAGTGGTTTCGTAGAACGCACATATCAGTCTAGTGCTCCCGAAGGATGCACACATCAGTCTAGTGCTCCCGAAGGATGCACACATCAGTCTAGTGCTCCCGCAGGATGCACCCATCAGTCTAGTGCTCCCGAAGGATGCACAGATCAGTCTAGTGCTCCCGAAGGATGCACACATCAGTCTAGTGCTCCCGAAGGATGCACACATCAGTCTAGTGCTCCCGAAGGATGCACATATCAGTCTAGTGCTCCCGAAGGATGCACACATCAGTCTAGTGCTCCCGAAGGATGCACATATCAGTCTAGTGCTCCCGAAGGATGCACATATCCGTAAGGCACACTACCCCATAGATGAAGCTAACCGTTACCCCTCAGTCCATACTAAACCGTCTACAACAGTCACACCCCAACGACATTCATATTACAGTTCCGCCATAGGCTTTGTCAGTCAGATAGTATAGGTTTAAACAACTACACCCTCAGTTGCTATACGCGTCACCAATTTGCACACCATTAGGGAAAACCCTAGACCCAATCAACTAACCAACCAAAACCGGACTCACTGTCCTTCCTCGTCCAAACTCCATGATCAACATCCAGACCAATGATTACTACATACTGAACTGTAACTTCAAGGTCCATCAACATAAAATCCCAGTCTACAATTAGCAGTCACAGTACCTTTACATCAGACAAAATATAATAACAGTGCTTAACAGTCAACACACATACAGTTATTCAGTACAGTCACTAACGTGTAATCCCCTGTGGATTACTACGTTTCCAGCCTCGATCCGAGGTCCAGTAGTAGGAAAACCCTTACCTGATACTCGGTTATGCTCCTCGATCGAATCCACGCTCAACGGATCAACCTAAACGAAAACACAAAGGTTTTAGTTGATGACTCTAGTAGAAGTCGTTTTAAAAGGTCCGAAGCGACACCCGTTGACTTACCCAAGGAAAGGAAAGCTATCTCCAAACAAGCCTGCCGCGGGACCCGAGAACTTAAGCGTCAACTCCTTACTACCTTCAAGGGAGAAAAGTAGGGCCATATCTTATTCCAATATTCAAACTCGAATCGGATGTAGCAACATTAGGGAATTCATCGAAAACAATCCTTACCGAAGACTCACCGTGGCCCGGAGTGAAGGAAGGGAGGCTTAGGTGGGTCAGTGAAACAAGGAGCTCGGCTTGGCTTGAAGGCGTTCGGTTCGGCTCGGCTCGGCTCGGCTCGGCTTCGGCTCGGCTCGGCTCGGCTTCGACTCAACTCGGCTCGCAGCTCGGCTCACGGCTCGGTCCTCGGCTCAGCTCGGCTCGGCTTCGACTCAACTCGACTCGCGGCTCGGCTCGCGGCTCGGTCCTCGGCTCGGCTCGCGGCTCGCGGCTCAGCTCGAATCGCTACTCGGCTCGGCTCGCGGCTTGGCTCGGATCGCTACTCGGCTCGGCTCGCGGCTCGCGGCTTGGGTTGGTTTGGTTTTCGGCTCGGGTAGCTCGCGGCTCGGCTCGAAATGGGTTCTCGGGTCGGGTTGGATGAGATCGAGCAGCCACGGTTGGTTTATTATCTTCCGGCGAACGAGGGCGGCGGCGATTTGCAGACGACGCACGAGGCACGACACTGAAAGGAGGGGATACCACCTGCGGTTGGGACAGAGGCGGCCGGCAGGGCACTTCATGTATCGGAATATGGTCTCCAAAGACGATAACCACAGCTGAGCCCTGGTGGGGTCCTCCAAAGACCCATCGAATGTTGTGGGATTATACTTCCTGAAATCCCTTAGGTGCTTAGCCTCTGCTGACAACTGATCCGGCACAACCTGGGGCGCAACTGGTACTGGAGCCTGAGCTTGAGCAGGAGCTGGTGTTGGAGCTGGCGGGGCAGGCTGCTGCTGCTCCCGCATCTGCATAATCAAATCTCTAAACCTCTGCTCCATGGCAGCTAGATCCGCATGAGTAACTGGCGCAGCCGGGTCAGTGGCTTTGGCTACAGTGGTGGCGTTGTCGGATGGAGAAGAGATGAAGAAGAAGGAGAAGGAGGAACGGAGATGGTGGCGGCGCGAACACAGCGAAGGAGAGAATGAACGGAAAAGAGAGGGGGGGCCTTCGCGCCTTAGGGTTTCCCTTTTAAAAAAAAATTATTATTTTATTATATATATATATATATATTAAAACAAAATAAATATAATTAATATTAAAATATTAATATTAAATAATTATAAAATAAATAATAATATATATTAAAAAAAAATAATAATTTATAATAAAACATTAATACTAATTAGTTATAATAATATTAAATAATAATATTAATATTTATATTAAGTAAATAGTAAAAGGAAAAATATTAACATTAAAATTGAAATGACAATAATACCCAATACTAATAATATAATTAATATTATATTATTAAAATTCACTTAAAATGCTAAAATTTTTACCTCGAGCTTCGGGGCGTTACACCGTACGTCTTTACATACTGTTCAAGACTCATCAAACAACTTAGGATGTTAGTTTATTGGATTTAGGTTATTAAGACAAAACTAATAATATAATCAATAACATTTATTGAAATTATAATAATAAAACACTTTATTAATGACGGTCAATTGATTATATTTACTATCTACGAGTTTTTGGACATAAAACCCAACAATGTATACACAACAACTGTGTAGTCCTTTGAATTAAAAGTTTATTTCTTATCTAATATTATGCATTGTAGGAAATACAAAAAAATGATCAATCAGTTACTTTGGTTTATGAACAAGTAACAGAGGATCAAATTCTAATAATTAGAAATGTGCAACAATCTACTTCAACTGAAAAAATAGAATCTCAATTGGTATGTATACACAACAATTGTGTAGTCCTTTAAATTAAGAGTTTGTTACTTGTCTAATATCATACATTACAGGAAAGACCAAAACAACAGGTTGAGATTCAGAAAAATGATGAAGCAGTTACTTTGGCTGAAAATGAACCAGTAACAGAGAAATAAAGTTCTACAATTGGTTTAGAATCTATATTGGTATGTATATAAAAGAACTCTGAAGTACTTTGCATCAATTATTATTGTTTTTTATTTTTTCCTTAGTTAACATTGTGCATTATAGGAAATAAATAAACAACAAAAAACCAATGAAAAGAAGGAAACTATGTAAAATAGCAGATAAAAAGATGCCGATCAAGATCAACAAGTTATCCACCCATAACATCTACTAAGGTCATATTACAACCTATAATACATGTCCCATATGTCAAATGGCGAGGTGTAGATAGATATGATCCCATGTGGCCAGTGGATCCAAAATTGTGGAAGACATACTTATCTTAGAATAGATTTAAAAAACAACTCATGAAGAGAGGATAGTAGTGTCCACAACCAGAAAGGAGGAATTCTTCAAAAAGCTTGAAGAAAACACATGGATACTCGGAGACATAAGTACTCTTTCCAAATTTCATTTTATATATAAAACTACACGATTGAGTACAATATACTTTATCTAACCAAACGATCGTTTATATATAATACACAATCTCTTAGGAAGGAAAAGAATGTTGTAAACGATCACTTGTATTTGCTAATGATGGCTTAAACTATCGCTTTTATTCACTAAACGATCATTTGATTTTTTTTGTAGACCATGAATTTGTTATTGTACCACTTGCAGAAAAAAATGTTGCATATCAAGCAATTTTGCAAGTAAACTTTTAGGGTACTAGATTCGGTGTTTTTGGTAAGTTGTTATTCTTTAATTTTTTTCTATAGAAGTTAAACTGCATAATTATATTTTGATTAAATTTTTTACTTGTTGTTTAAGATTGGAATCAATAAACAACACTGAATAGTTAGGTAGTGACTTTTTGATAATCATGTGCTGACAACAGACAATAAAGAAGCTGAATGGAGAGATACAACAACACACTTAGCACTATGGACAAATCTAGATTTAGATTACTATTTTAATTCAACTATTGGTGATTTCCAAGATAAAGAAGGGTGAGGAGATGTCAACTACGTGATTGGCTGCATCAACATAAAAAAACACTGGTTAGCTGTTGAAACTGATATGAAGAAATGCAAGATCTATGTGTTTGACTCAATGTCAAAATATGTTGAAAAAAAAACTTGTTGATGAAGCTCTTGAAATACCTGTACAATGCATCCCCTCACTGGCAATTGCAATTAGAATACATGAGCATTCAAAACATTTCAATATAGCTATAACGCCCCGAATTTTCGAGGTAAATTTTATCATTTTGTGGGGATACGATTTTCTTTAAATTTAATATTTTGTAAATTGCTATAATAATAATATGATATTAATTATATTATTATTATTATTTATTATTATTATTATAATTTATTATTGTCATTATTACTATTATTTAATATTAATATTATTAATATTAATAATATTATTATTATTATTTATTATTATTATTATCATTATTTAATATTAATATTATTATTATTTATTATTATTATTATTATTAATATTTAATATATATATATAATAAGATTTTTTTAAAACACAACCCTAAGCTCGCGCGCGTTCCACCCCCCCCCCCCCCCCCCCCCCCGCCGACATCTTCCTCTGCGCCTCCCTTCATCCATTTCTTCTTCTTCTTCATCGTCTTTCGCTCGCGAACGCCGCCGCCGTCTCTCCAGCTTTCTCTCTTCTGCTCGCGTCCCTTCGTCGTCCCATCTCTGTCTCCGTCCGCTGTCACCGTCCTCTGTCCCCGTCTCCATTTCCGTCGGTTCACAGCTTCACCGTTCGTCCGCCGCGGTCCCGTCTTTTCCCAACCTCCCTCTCGGTCTCACATAACCGGATGCCGCCGTGCGTCCTTCGTCCGACCGCATCTGCCGACGTCCAGCCGCCTTCCGCCGCGTCGTTCGCCGAGCAGCCGACGGCGAACCCCCAACAGTCGCGGATTTCCCATCTTGCGATCCGACCTGAGACCCGCTTCCAGTCCGACCCGCGATTCAAGCCGCAAATCCGAGTTGAGCCGAGCCGCGAGCCGAGCCACGAGCCGAGTCAAGCCAAAGGCCGAGCCGAGTCGCGAGCCGAGCCGCGAGCCGAGTCAAGCCGAGTTAAGCCATGAGCCGCAAGCCGCGAGCCGAGCCGAGCCGAGGGTGAGCCAAGCCAAGCCGAGCCACTTAAGCCATATTTTTTCTCCTTCCACTTTCGGTCACGGTGAGTCTTCGGTAAGGATCATTTTGGTAATTTGCCCAATGTTGCCATGACCGTTTCGAGTTTAAATATTGGAGTAAGACGGGGTCCTATCTTTCGTTCCTTGAAGGTAATAGGGGTTTGACGCTCAAGTTCTTGGGTCCCACGGCAAGTTCATTTGGGAAATAGCTCCCTTTACTCGGGTAAGTCGACGTTGTTGTTTCGAATGATTTAAAAAGGTGACTTTTGCTGGTGTCATCGTTTAAACCCTTGTGTTTTCGTTTAGATGAATCTGTTGAGCGTGGACTCGATCGAGGGGCATAACCAAGTATCAGGTAAGGGATTTCCTACTACTGGACCTCGGATCGAGGTTGGAAACGTAGTAATCCACAGGGGATTACACGTTAGTAAGTGTACTGAATGAATTAATGCATGTTTGACTATTAAGTATCGCTGCTATGCTCTTGTCTGATGTAAAGGTAACGTGACCGCTAGTTGTAGCTTGTGTGCCATCGGGTGTAAGGAGTTGTTTACGGATAGACACCGATGCCCGGATGTTCTGTATATTGTAGTTATGTTAATGGGCTACGTTGTGGACTGGAATTGTATGCTGACGGACTTTACAATCTTAAGGTTAGGTGTGTGGTAGTCTATTGTCTGGATGTTGATCATGGAGTGTTGTCGTGGAAGGACTATGAGTCCGATTCCGATTTGACTAGTTGACTGGATCTAAGGAATATCACAAAGGATGTGTAAATTGGAAACGCATATAGCAACTGAGGATGTAGTTGTTTAAACCTATACTATCTGGCTGGCAAATCCTATGGCGAATTTGTAATATGAATGTTGTCAAAGTGTGACTGTTGTAGACGGTGTAGTATGGACTGAGGGGTAACGGTTAGCTTCATCTATGGGGTAGTGTACCTTACGGATAGGTGTATCCTTCGGGATCACTGGATTGATACGTGCATCCTTCGGGATCACTAGACTGATATGTGCATCCTTCGGGATCACTAGACTGATATGTGCATCCTTCGATATCACTAGACTGATAGGTGTATCCTTCGGGGTCACTAGACTGATACGTGCATCCTTCGGGATCACGAGACTGATGTGTGCGTTGTACGGAACCACTAGACTGTTTACATAGGGTACCCCTACATAGGAAGTTAACTGTTGTTCCCTAACGGGCCCAGTAGTGGGTCCCTTACTGGGTATATTTATACTCACCCTTTCTCTTCTTTAACTTTTCAGGTAAGGGCACAGCGAGGGGCAGACCGACGAGAGGCAGGAAGGATGCGTGAAGGCCATATGGACGCGTCTGGTTTTCTTTATGCTTCCGCTGATATATTTTGTTAGAATATTTGGTTTTGTGATTTTGAGTTTGATGACTTGAGTATTGTATTTGAAACTCTCGTGACTGTGATTTAAACTAGGGCCCGAAACTGCTTTTGTAATATTTCTAACGTTTTTAATGAATCGTAACCGGTCCTTTATGAGTTTTTGTGTTTTGTGGTCGAGTCTTAGTACTGAGTAGTGACCTCAGCTTAGTCTGGACAGTTGGGTCGTTACAATAGCCCTTGGCCAATAGTGAGATCGAATACCACATTACAAAAAGGCCATTCATTAGATTGTGGGATTTTTTGTGAGAAATTTATTGAATGCCTTGTAACAAATGCCTACCTAATTGTGGATAACATGAAACTGTTTAGACAACAGTATGTACTAGAACTTTAGGCAAATAAATTCTTTTGGTAAAAAATGTATATTTGGTTCATATACATGTCCAGTTTTTACTTTTTAATTTTAATCAACTTTTGACTGAATGTTTGTATTCGTTTAGATAGATATCACAAAACAATTGTATAAAGATATAAAAACATTCGTGTAGAGAAATGTATAAAAGATCGTGCATATATCTTTAAGCAATCGTTTAATAAAGTCTAAACTATCTTCTTAATACACATAAACAATATTAAGCGATCGTTTATTTTTACCACATTAATATCTAAACGATCATGAATTTTTCGATTAATTTAAACAATCATGTAAAATATCATGGACTACCATGCACTTAAGTCAAACTGATTTCCTAAACATACATGTGAAGAATATTAAGCGATTGTTTATATGTATCACACTAATGTAAAATATCGTGCATATATCTTTAAGCGATTGTTTAGTAAAGTCTAAACGATATTTGTTAATACACATAAACAATATTAAGTGATCATTTATATATACCACATTAATATTTAAACGATCGCAAGTTTTTCTATTAATCTAAACGATCATGTACATTTAAGTCAAACCGATTTTCTAAACGTACATGTGAAGAATATTAAGCGATCGTTTATGTGTATCACACTAATGTAAAAGATCGAGCATATATCTTTAAGCAATCATTTAGTAAAGTCTAAACGATCTTCTTAATACACATAAACAATATTAAGCGATCATTTATATCTACCACACTAATATCTAAATGATCCCAAATTTTCCGATTACTCTAAACGATCATGTAAAATATCATAGACCACCATGCACTTAAGTCAAACCGATTTCCTAAACATACATATGAAGAATATTAAGCGATCGCTTATATGTATCACATTAATGTCTAAACGATATTAACTCTCCATCAACTTTAATATCAAACGTGTATACACAATAATGAAAGCGAGAGAGTTTGTATTTTCATTAATTGTTCAAACCTTTCTTACAAGTTCTATTATTATGTCCTTTACGATTGCAATTGGAACATCTGGTTGAACTACTAAATTTGCCAACAGATGGAATTCTTTGTTTTCTTGGTCTTCCAGCCTGTCGTTTAAAGACTGGAGGTAATATTTTCATGACAGAATCTACTACTCTCCAATCAAAATGAGATCCAACAGTTTGAATACAACCATTGTATGTTCCTGATAGTGTTTCTCTAAAATAAAACTCAGATACATAAGAATAGGTATCTAAATTAAGCATTTGTAGAACAACAAGAGCATGTGCACAAGGAATTTCTTCAACACTCCATACTCGGCAACTACAACATCTCACGTTTAACTTTACAATAAACTGTTGATTTCCATCCGTTACTTGGTATTCAATCGTACTTATTGGATTAACCTAATACATAACAAAAATAAGGATAATTAATAAAATAATAAAAAATAGATTTTAATCTCTGTATACATCAGATATATATAGATATCAATCTTTCAGTTCCTATATGAGATAGGAATAGATAAATTGATATCTTTATCTATTGGATAGACAAATATAGCAATCTATCTCTAATTGTTCGAGATAAAATAAAATCTTACCAATAATCTTCTCGACTTTTCATGTTCTAAATGCAGAACGTTATCGACCCAAGAAGTCAAATGACTCTTCATTGTAGAAGTAGCTTTACTTCGTTCATAAAATCACTTTTGCAATACATCCCTAATTGAACAAAGCATCGTAGCCATAGGTAGTTCTCTAAGATCTTTAAACACTGAATTTACACTTTTTGCACAATTTGATGTCATCATTCGATACCTTCGTCTACGTTAAAATTCTCGAGACCACTTCTCAAAACCAACACTACTAAGATAATCTTAGATATTTGGACAAACATACTCCATGCATCTCATGTAGTACTCAAATTCTTCAACAGTGTAGGCATAAGCACAACTAAAAAAATATTTATCAAATAGTGAATCCTTAAAATGGAGTTTTAAGTTACTTAAAAGATGTTTTGTGCACACATAATACTTAACATCAGGAAACACTTTTAAAACTCCTTTGGGGATGCTAAGATGCCTATCAGAAACAATGACTAAATTAGCACACTCTGAAAAAATACCTCATATCTTCTTAAAAAACCATGTTCACGATACATCATTTTCAGAATCTACAATGGCAAAAGCAAGAGGGAAGATTTTATTGTTACCAACTTGTGATGAGGCTGTTAATAGGATGCCACCAAACTTACACTTCAAAAATGTCCGGTCTACAATATTTTCACCCCTCAATTGATGCACCAAAAGCCATAAAGCAAAACTTGAAATGACCCCTATCATCCATTTCTAAAGCAGTGCATGTACCTATAATAATTACAAACACATTTCTATTAGCACAAACAAAAAAGAACAGAAAGAATATGAAAGATGCTAATATTGGTCTATCTAGATAGACTGTGATATTAGTCTATCCACATCTATCTGCAAATGAATTTAAATTTGATATACAAAACTGATCATACCTGGGTCAGATTCAACCAATTTATCAAAGAATCTTGGAATCAATGCATATCATATGTGTAACGACCCAACTCCTTATACTAAGTCGAAGTCATTACTAAATGTAAATAACATAATTAAAGTTATAAAGTTTGGCTAAAACGAACAAAACCTCAAAATTTTATTTATTCAAAAACCAAATCAGGGTAATGTGCGAAATGTAAACAAATATTAAAATCCTACTCGGGCCTATCTACTTTTAAAGAAACGAAATAGTAAATAAAGAATAATAAAAACTGAAGTACTAAAAGTTAAAACGGGGTGTAAAGCGGAAGCAGAAATCCCTATGGCTCGCCACGGTCACTTCTGGTCGCCCGCCAGCTTGTCCTTGCCCTTACCCTTGCCTCTACCTGAAAAATGAGACATGAAAAGAGTGAGTATAAAATACTCAGTAAGGGACCCCCTACTAGTCCCACTAGATGTCTGTTAACTCCCTATTAGAGCCCTGAAAAGTGGTACCCCTTAACTGGCACGTCCCCGAACACGTGCAATCTATGCCTCCGTAGGGACAAGCTGGTCTCTAGTAATTCCCAAGGGAATACCTAAGACGCTCAGACTGTGAGCGGTCCCGTCGGATCACTCATGTCATGTCTATGTCAATGTCAATGTCAGACTGGTAATCTCGTCAGACTACGCAGTCATATGTGTGAGTGACCCCATCGGGTCTCTCTATCATGTCTGTGTCATAATAGTGGTGATCCCAAAGGACACCCATATGGGTACGACTCTAATAAGAAGCTAACATACACCCTACACCTTGCAAGCACACATCTCATCAATCACATCATAACTTATCATACATATCATAATTACGTTAATTCATGCTATAACATGTCAACCATAATGTATCAATCCTAACATATCATATCAGTCATCTCCAACTACCACCATGTCTCTAGAACGAAGATGGTAGCATCAACATACTATTCATGCTAACCATAAGGTCAATCAGCAGGCACAATGTCAAAATCCGTCTCTCTCTCTCTCTCTCTACAATCTTAAGTTAGGTACTTACATACCGTCCATACGTAACCATAAATTCAAACATGCGGTCTCTTAATGTAAAACGAAGGTCTAGTAGGAGAATATCTTACCTGGAGATTACTCAACAAGTTCTAGCAGTAACAACACGCTCCCCCAAGCGACGAAAGTCCTAAAGGATCAGGAATCCACAATTTAGTAATTTACCCTCAAGGGAAATTGGTCTAAAAACTCACTTGAAGCGACTTACCCAAGATCAAGTTCGGGCTCGGTTTGGACTTAGTTGGACAAGTTCCCAGCTCGGTTTCAAATTAACTAAGTCAATTTAATCCAGCAACCAATTTAGTTAGGGTCAAAATAACCTTAATTGGATAGGTTAAAATCAAAATCAACCTACCGAGGCTTATCGAAAAATGTGGGTTAAAACAGGGTTAAAAGGAAGCTTGGTGGCTCAGCTGGCTCGGTTGGAGGGGCGAAAATAACTGGCAGCTCGACTGGAAGGATTTTGGCTCACGAATACGGCGTAGACGCGACTTGAGGCACGGAACGGGCGCGCGCGGACGCGTCTGGTGGGTCAGAGCGGGCGCACGGGCGTGAAGCGACACGACTTGCGGGTCGAGGCGTGGAGCGACGTGGCTTACGAGTGCACGCGGGCGAAGAGACGTGGCTCGGCTTCGCAACTTCGATGACCGGCGCTCGGTTTCGACGGACGATCACGGCTGGGTGAGGCTCGTAACGGCAGCTGACAGAAGTAGCGGAGAACGGCGGCTACGCGAAGCGGCTTGTGGTGGATCGGCTCAGTTTGCTTGCGGCTGACTTCCGACGAACGTACGATTGGCTTCGAAGACGGTTCGACAGCACGGTGGCTTCAGACGGACGGTCGACGACAGTGATTGGAGGAGGGCGGTGGCGGCTAGGGCTTGAGGGGTTTGGGATTAGGGTTTAATTGGGGAAGATGATGAATAGTCTTCTACGTTTTCCAATGCTCTTTTTATTAAAAAAAAAAATAATATAATTATTATTATCTTCTTTTATCTTTTTCCCCAATTTACTCCAAATAACAACCACCCATTCTCTCTCTTCATTTAAACCCATCAATTCTCCCCTTTAAAAATTCAATTTCAACCAATCACATCAATCCCTTCTCTTTCTTTTTCTTTTTCCAATTAATATATCACCATTACCTTTAACAAAATTTCAATTCTCTCTCTCCTCAACCCAAATATCTTTATCTTCGACATATAACTCTACCAATTTTTTTATTATCCAAATCAAAATAATTATGTCCTCAACTTAATTAATTATGCAAATAAAAAATATCACCAGTGAAGTTTCCTCAAATAAATTCAAAGTTCAACTAACTACACTTAAGAAAATAAAAAATGAAAATCTAATTTGTTGGGGCGTTACAATATGATTCAATTGTGTCACCATGTAATATCTTTACCATATGTTCTTTCGCCCTTCAAACTTTTTGGTAACATATATTAACTCTAAGATTTGTACGAGCCTTATGCATAATCTCTTTAGGAATGAAACGATCAGTAGACATGAATCTAAAATCATCTATCAAACAATTGCCAATTACTGTTGAAAAAGCCTGCATGTGAGAACTTTGAGCAGTACTGAGTGAACAATCATGGTCAGAACTGTAATTTTGTAGCATCCACAAATCACTCTTCTTATAACAAGATGCCCTTACATACCATTTGCAGCCTTCTTGTAGACATCTTAATTCAAGAGACCTCAAATTTGATACTGTAGTCCTAAATTGAAAGTTGTTCTTCACTGCTATTATGCAAAAACACTTTGAAAGCACTTCTTTACTTTCAAATAAACTTTTTTCCTTCAAATTAGAATAATAAGAGGTCTCTTATAACTTCATCATTTGAAACAGAAGAAGAAAAACCTATATTCAGTGACATATCAACATTCTCCCGTACACTACTAGATGAAGAAGATATTCCCAAACAATTAACACTTACATGGGCAACTTATTGATGTCTACTAGTTGCATTTTTAGCAAAAGCTAAATACCAAGCAACATCATTGTCCTTCTTTATTGGCACCACAGTTTGAACATTACTTTTATCAAAATCAAGTAAAACAGATAATTCTACTGATTCATCCAATTCAAGTTGTTCACATGTTAAAGCAACCAAAGAATTAAAGCTGATTCGCATATCTACCAACAATAGGAATATACATTCTAATCTGGAAAAAAAGAAAATATAATTAAGTATTTAGATAAATATATATCACAGAATAAGAGAATAAAATGTACTAAATAATAAAAATAAACACAATGCAAAAAACAAATAAACAATCGTGCAAAGAAGTTAATAAATACTAAACGATCGTTTAACAACAATAGACGATCATATAAAATAAATTAAATCATCGTATAGAATAAACTAAACGATCGTTTAAAGACGCTGATCATTTAAAGCATCGTATTGATTTTGATAAACGATCGTTTAAAGATGCTGATCATACAAAATATTTAAAATTTTCGTGTTTATAAAGATGAACAATTGTGTTAATATAGCAAAACGATAGTTTGTATATTGCTAAACGATGATGTTGATAGAGGTAAACGATCAAGTAATTCAATGAAAATTATTGTGAAAAACTTCAAACTATTGATCTTCATAATGAAATACACAATTCTTATAGTTATTCTTAAAAGTTCAAAACGGAAAAATAAACTTTAAATTTGTACAAAAAAAAAACGACATTCATACTCAAATATAAATTCTTAAATCGACATAAATAGTCATCAAAATCTTCAGCGATCTTCATAACGAAATACAGGATGTCTTACAGTAATACCGACATATTCTAAACATTCTATCTTGACGCCGAAATATATAATTCTGAACGGAATTCTATAATCAACTAAATAGTTCCAAGAAAAAACAATATTTATAATACTCACGGAAACCAAAATCACTAAGACGATATTAACATAGCAATATAGACGATCTTGATTGTCCAAGATGACAAGAAGAGAAACAATGTTATCGAAGATGATGGATATGAAAGCGAATGTTGTCAAAAATTATGAAAAAGGCAAAGAATGATTAAGATGAATGATATATAAAAGACGAGATGAATAACTCGAAAACTACGATCGTGAAAAAATCTGGAAGAAGAAGAACATCAGATTTGAAAGATTGTTATAAAAGATTAAAGGCAAATAAGGAATCCTGAAAAAATAACTTGCCTTAATGGGCTTGTTATATGGGTCGTAAATAGTTTACATGTAAGTTTCCTTAAGCTATAACCCCATATTTCTTAACTATTTACTTTCTTTTTAAATTTTTTCTTTTTTTTTTCCTTTTTTCTACAACTTTAGTCCTATAGTTTATAAAAATTATAAATTTTGTGCCCATCTTTTTAACATGTGTTTGTTCTAAGAAATTGTAAAGTAGATGGTGGGAACTCAACTCCTTGTTTAGTTTAATGAGTTGGTGGATTCCATTATTAAAAGATATCAATTTTATATGTTATCAGAAATGCGAACCTCGTAAGTTTATAACTATCTAAAATTCACAACTCTTTACCCTTCAATGTTACACCTCTTACTTCAAACACTTCATTATAGTGTGTTTGGGCCAACAAGTTGGGAAATTGGTGTCGTGAATTCCACTCATTGTCCAAAAAGTTAGTAGGTTCCCCACTGAATTTTATATTTTATCAAGTTCGTACATTTTAGGTCCTAAGCGTTAACGTCTTACTTCTTACTATTGAGCTCCTTATCCCAAACACCCTCAAACAATGTTAGAATTCAATTCCTATAATACAATAAAACCTCATAAATAGTCTTTTTAGTTTGATAAAATTCTTATAAATAGTCTCTTCCACATGGATTATTTATCAAGACTCTACTGAACCATATAGATCAAATTCTAATATACACCATAGAGACTATATTTTAACTTTTTTTTCAAATCACCGGAACCAACTTGACAATTTAAGCTTCTTTTTTTTTTAAGTAAGACTATTTCGTTTAGATGGACGTTATTGATTTCTTGTCAACTAAACTAATTTTAGATTAGCAAGAAAATAAATGGGAAATTGCCAAAAAAAAAAAAAAGGGAGGGTTAAAAGAAATTTGGGATTGATTTTCGAAAATTTGATTTTTAGGACAATTTGAAGGTGAATTGCCAAAAATACCCTTCATTAAATTTTACCTTCCTAAAAGAAAAAAAACCTAATAAATTCCATTTACTTAAAAAAAACCCTAAACTCATTCACGTTTTATCCCATTCATTCACAAAAAAGAAGAACCAAACACCAAACTCATTCACGTTCTTCTCTAAACTATCCCAACTTCTACTCCGGTGCATCTCGTCTACTCCAATGTCGTTCATCGCTCTATCAAGTTCTCGTGTTGTCTGGTAAGTTTTTAGATTTTTTTTGTTATTTTTCCCACCGAACTGTGTTGTGTTATATATAATTTTTTCCTCTTCTTCTGATGAAGTATTTGAAACATAAATGTATAAACATAATATAACTTTTAATTTAAGATTTAAGTTTGTTTCAGAGTTGTTTCAAAGCATGTTAGCAAGTTATTTGTTATTTTTTCCATCTCACAAACATCTCACAGGCATCTCACAGGTTCTTAAGTTTAAATGCTTAATTTCAAATGAATTATATAGTTGTGCTTATGTGATTTAGGGTGCTTTTAGCTACTATTTTTTGCATCTCGCAATCTCGTAAACATCTTGCAGCTTCCAAACTCTAAATGAGGTTAAATTAGTCATATACTTATTTAGGGTGCGACTATGTATGTTTTATTTAGTTTTTAGCTACTGTTTTTTAATCTCGCAAATAAGTCATACACTTTTTTTATGTGATATGTCAACTTCTAAGTTCAAATCAATTTCTATAGGAACTAAAAAACTTAAAGTGGTTTCAGGATGTTACATGTTCAGATTTTAGTGCTTTACGGTGTTGCATGGAATGATGGACGAAGAAAATATGAAGGAGGCATGTTAAAAGGCGTTGTTGTCCTTAAAGAAATAACACACAAAGATTTACAGGCTGAATTATATGACCTTGCAGAAGTCGACCCTACAAAGTTCGACATAAAGATAAGATGCATATATGAGATAAAAGTGGAAAATGAAGCTCCTCCATTTGAGTTAAGCAATGATCTTGATTTGAAGTTTTATATTCTTATTGAAAATCTATTAAAGGTCCCCCTATATGTCTCATTTGAGCCTAGAAGCAATTAAAGCAAGAAAGTGTTAAACAAAGATTACAATTCAGTATTGAGGAGCAACCAAGTTCATAACTTAAACCATCATCCTCTAGTTGCAATGGATAAATTAGATGAGAATGAAGTTTATATTAGTGAAGTTCATATTGATGAAGTTGTTGGGTTTTATGTCCTAAAACTCGTAGATAATAAATATAATCCATTGTCCTAAAACTCGATTTAATTAAATTTGATTTAATTAAATTAATTAAATCAAAACTATAGGTTATGCGAGAAATATTCGTTTAAATATGATTTAAATGAAAATATTAATTAAATATGATTTAATTAATTATTAAATTTAATTAATTAATTATTTTGATATATATTAATTAAATATTGATTTATTAAATTAATAGGGAACGTGTGTGGTTTTTCGATGTTTCCATTTATTATCTCAACTTCCTACTTCTTCCGTCTGAAGAAGTGTGAATTTTTTTGTGTAACAAAACAGAAGAACTGTTCTGTGAGTTCAGTGATTTTGAAGACTCTCCAATTCTCTATGAAATATTTTTTCTTTGTAAAAAAAAAATTCCCTCCTAATTGGTTCCTACAAACCATCTCAACCTAGAGAATATGAAGGTTTCCAAGTGGTGGTGTTCCTCAATTTGGAGTTTTGTAGATAGAGAGGCGTCAACGATCGTAAGTTTTCTCTTCTTTCTTCTTTTTTGTATTTTTTCTTGAAAGCATGCTTAGCCATAGAAATTAATTTTGCCAATGTATTGGTTTTTTTAGGTTCCAATTAAGTTGAGTTATGGTCTCTTTTAATTCTTCCACTGTAAAGGGCTTTCAAACCTTCATAAGTTTAGGTTGGCTTGTGTGATAACATGATAGGGACTACTTCGACTATATAGGAACCTTATGAGTCATATGATTCAAAAGATGATACTTTTACACGAGAGTTAGTTGAGATGAACAATGAATCGTTTGACATCCTACAACAAAGAGATGCTCCTAGAAAAGATTGCAAAGGGAAAGCTAAAGTTCACTACAGCTCCTCTAGTCGAAAGTTGAAGACAAAAAGAAGTGATTGGTCCCAAGAAAGCTCTACAAGTGAGAAGTTAGATGTAGGACAAATATTTTTTTGCAAGAGAGATTTGTCAATAAGATTAAGTGTCTTGACAATGAAAAGAAATCAGTTTGTACTAAAAAAGTCTATAAAAGAGGTTCCTTTTGTTAGATGCATTGGCAACAACCGTGGTTGAAGATTGCAACAAATGAGATTGAAGGATTCAAATATATTCAAGATTAAAAAGTATGTCCAAGTTCATTCATGTTCTCTTGAGTTTCTGAATCGTGCTCATAGGCTACCAAAATCTTGAGTTGTTGGAAAATTAATAAAGTCCAAATTCAAGGTAGCCGATCGCGTATAATAACTACATGATATCATAGAAGACATGAGACAAGACTATGGCATAAATATGAGTTATGAAAAAGCATGGCGTGTCAGAGAAAATGCATATGAACGAGTGTGAGGATCTCTTGAAGAGTCATATAATCTATTGCGTAGATATGGTAAGCACTCAAACTTACAAATCTAAGTACAATATTTTACATGGAACTCAAAGATGATCAGTTCTTCAAATATCTTTTTATTGTTGTTGGTCCATGTGTCCGAGGATTCTTAAATTATATTAGATCGGTCATAGTCATGTATGAAATATTTCTTAAAAACAAATATCGGGGTCAATTGATAGTTTTCGTTTGCTTAGATGGTAACAATTAGATTTATCCTCTTGCCTTTGGAGTAGTTGATAAAGAAATAGATGCCTCAATACAGTGGTTCTTAGAAAAATTCAAAGGTGCAATAGGGGAGGTGCCTAATCTAGGCTTCGTGACAGATCGAAAAAATACATGCTTCTTCAAGGATATTTCATAAGTTTTTCCCTCTGCATTTCACGGCTTTTGTGTCCAACATTTGACTCAAAATTTGCATGATAAATTTAAGAAAGACATGGTTGCTACTTTGTTTTACAATGCATCGAGAACATATTATGAATCAATGGTTCTAGAAGCATGGAGAAGTATTCTTGCATTTTCCAATGGTTCAAGGAAATATTTTTAAACGATGTTGGAATAGCACGGTGGTTCCTGTTCACTGCCCAGGAAGATGATATAACATGATGACAACAAATATAGAAGAGTCCATGAATTCTATTGTAACAACCCAACTTTCCGGACTAAGCTGAGGTCATTACTCAGTGCTAAGACTCGACCACAAAACACAAAATTCATAACGGACCGGTTACGATTCATTAAAACGTTAGAAATATTACCAAAAAAAAAACAGTTTCGGGCCCTATTTAAATCACAGTCACAAAAGTTTCAAATAAAATACTCAAGTCATCAACTCAAAATCACAAAACCAAATATTCTCACAAAATACATCAGCAGAAGCATAAAGAAAACCAGACGCGTCCATATGGCCTTCACACATCCTTCCTGCCTCTCGTCGGTCTGCCCCTCGCTGTACCCTTACCTGAAAAGTTTAAGAAGAGAAAAGGGTGAGTATAAATATACCCAGTAAGGGACCCACTACCGGGCCCGTTAGGGAACAACAGTTAACTTCCTATTCAGGGGTACCCTACATAACAGTCTAGTGGTTCCGTATAACACACATATCAGTCTCGTGATCCCGAAGGATACACCTATCAGTCTAGTGATCCCGAGGGATGCACATATCGGTCTAGTGCTCCCGAAGGATGCACATATCAGTCTAGTGCTCCCGAAGGATGCACATATCAGTCTAGTGCTCCCGAAGGATGCACATATCAGTCTAGTGCTCCCGAAGGATGCACATATTAGTCTAGTGCTCCCGAAGGATGCACATGTCCGTAAGGTACACTACCCCATAGATGAAGCTAACCGTTACCCCTCAGTCCATACTAAACCGTCTACAACAGTCATACCCCAACAACACTCATATTACAATTTCGCCATAGGCTTCGCCAGTCAGATAATATAGATTTAGACAACTACATCCTCGGTAGCTATAAGCGTCTCCGCTTCACACACCATTGTGATATCCCTAGATCCAGTCAACTAGTCAATCAAACCGGACTCACCGTCCTTCCACGACCAGACTCCATGACCAAAATCCAGACAAAAGACTACCACGTACCTAACCGTAAAATTTGTAGGGTCCATCGACATACCATTCCAATCCACAACGTAGCCCATTAACATAACTACAATATACCGAACATCCAGCATCGGTGCCTATCCGTACACAATTCCTTACACCCGACGGCACACAAGCTACAACTAACGGTCGCGTTACCTTTACATCAGACAAGAACATAGCAACGATACTTAAAGTCAAACACACATGCATTTATTCAGTACAGTTATTAACGTGTAATCCCCTGTGGATTACTACGTTTCCATCCTCGATCCGAGGTCCAGTAGTAGGAAAACCCTTACCTGAAACTCGATTATGCCCCTCGATCGAGTCCACGCTCAACGGATCCACCTAAACGAAAACACGAAGGTTTTAATCGATGATACTAGTAGAAGTCATTTTAAATGGTCCTAAGCAACATCCGTTGACTTACCCAAGGAAAGGAAAGCTATCTCCAAACAAGCCTGCCGCGGAACCCGAGAATTTGAGCGTCAACTGCCTAATACCTTCAAGGAACGAAAGGTAGGACCAAGTCTTACTCCAATATTCAAACTCGAAACGATTATAGCAACATTAGGTAAATTACATAAAATCATCCTTACCGAAGACTCACCGTGACCCGAAGTGGAGGAAGGAAGGCTTAGGTGGCTCGGTGAACAGGGAGCTCGTCTTGGCTTGGAGGTGATCGGATCGGCTCGGCTCGGCTCGCGGCTTGGGTTGGCCGGCTCGCGGCTCGGCTCGGCTTGGATCGCTGCTCGGCTCGGCTCGGTCCTCGGCTCGGCTCGCGGCTCGCGGCTCGGCTCGGATCGCTGCTCGACTCGGCTCGCAGCTTGCGGCTCGGCTCGGATCGCTGCTCGGCTCGGCTCGCGGCTCGTGGCTCAGCTCGGCTCGGCTTAGCTCGTGACTCGCGGCTCGACTTGGTTTCCAGCTCGAGTATGGATGGTGGCTCGGCTAGCTCGAGTCGGGTCGGGTTTGCAGCGCGAAACGGGGCAACCATGAGCGACGGATCTTCGACGTTCGACGACCGTGATGAATCGCAGCTTGGGGGCGTTCGACGACCGGCCCTGCTTCAACGCGGCGGACGACCGAAGGAGGGGCACACGCCGGTGGCTGGCGTCGTGAGCCCGAGAGGAGATCAGAAATGGACGGGGCCGCGGCGGTCGAACGTTGAAGCTGGAAAGTTTCGACGATGTAGACGGAGACGGACGACCACCACAGAGACGGAGATGGAGACGGAGACGCGACGGAGGAGAAGAGACGAAGGCGGCCGGCGGTATTCGTCGGGTGAAGAACAGAGAGGGAGAAGGCGCTGAAAAACGGCTGCAGCGGCGCAAGGAAGAAGACGAAGGGGATGAAGGGGGGTGTCGCGCGCCTTTAGGGTTTTTTTTTTTAAAATATTATTATATATATATATATATATATATTAAATAATAGTAATAATAATTTAAAATAAAATATTAATATTAAATAATTATAACAATATTAAATAATAATAATAATATTAATATTAAATAATAATAGAAGTATTAATATTAAATTATAATGATAATAATAACTAATAATAATAATATAATTAATATTATATTATTATTTTATCATTTTACAAAATTTTAAATTTCCGAAAGATTACATAAAATGATAAAAAAATTTACCTCGAAAATTCAGGGCGTTACATCTATACTAAAGGAACCTAGAGATTTGCCTATTACTTCATTCTTTGAACATATTTGAGCTTTTCTATAGTGTTGGTTTTGGGAACGTCGAGAAGAAGACATCAAAGTGATGTCTACATTGACTAAATGGGTAGAGTTAGTTCTACAAAAGAAACAAGAACAAACTTTGACAATGAAGGTCAACCTAATTGACTGTTACCAATTTCATGTCAAAGATTTAGATGAGGAGGAGGTCGTAAATCTTCACACTCAAGAGTGCACTTGCAAGAAGATTCAGGCTGAGCAACTACCATGCTCACATGCCATTGCTGCAACATGGGAGCGCAATATAAATGTTTATAGTTTATGTACTAATTATTACATTAATGAATGCTTGTTGGTAGCATATTCATAGGCTGTCTACCCAGTTAGGAATCAGTCAGATTGAAATACAAGTGAAGACTACGTGCATATGACTGTCTTACCTCCGAAAGTAGTCAAAAGAGTTGGTCGACCAAAGAAAAAGAGGATTCCAAGTGTTAATGAAGCTCTGAAATTGCATAAGTGTGGTCGATATAAAGAAATAGGTCACATAGATTAAGGTGTACCAATCCAATTTCATACATCGAGAAGTCTCTTACATAAATACACTCTTTGTCTTTAAAGAACTTCTCCAACAATCTACTATTCCCAACCAACTGAGTAGACTCCTTTTTAGGACCCCATAGACCCATTACAATGTTAAACTACCTCCTACCAAAAGTACACACAACATCCCCTGACAAGAAACTTATATGATCCTTCCCTTCATCTTCCACCTCCCTTAACAATAAGTAGTGGATGAGTGCCTCATTAAAGACAATAATTAGGTCCAAAAAGTGCCCAAACTTTGTTTTCCGAAATAAGGCTAATTGATTCGGTTTGAGTTTGGTCTTAATATTACGTGTTGTATTTTCTAAATGAGACAAACAACTTACTAGGGCATGGAAATGATGGGGGATTCGTCGGTCGATGTCGATGTCATAACTCAAGCCTGAACAAAAGAGAACAAATGAAATATAATTGCATAAGAGACTTACTAAACATGCATAAAAACACTCTAAATGGCTTAGGAAGGGTTGTAACGCCCCGAATTTTCGAGGTAAACTTTTATCGTTTTGCGTAAATTTTCGAAAATTTTAAAATTTGGAGTAATTTCTGAAATTCCTAAATTAATATTTGTAAATTTATATAATAATAATATAATATTAATTATATTATTATTATTATTATTTATTTTAATCTTTATATATAATTTAATATTAATATTAGTTTTTATTATTATTATTATTAGTATTATTATTATTATTATTATTATTATTATTTATAATTATTATAAGTTAATATATATATATATAATAATAGTATTTTTTTTTTAAAAAAGAAACCCTAAGGCGCGCGCGGCACCCCCCCCTTCTCTTTCGATTTCTCCTCCTTCTTCTTCTTCCTTCACGCTGCCGCCGCCCATCTCCAGCATTCTCTTCTTCTTTTCTTCTTTCCTTCCATCCTCCTTCTTCAGCCGACGCGACCTCAACCTCTTCTTCTCCTTCTTCTCCGGTCAACCCGGACCCACAGCCGCATTCGTGGAAGCTTACCTTCGTTTCCTTTCGGTATCGCCGTCGGCCCTTCCGAATCTCCACTTCGTACCCAGCCAACGCCACCGCCGCCTGTCCATTCGTTTCCACCGCCAAACGTCTCCTCCGTTGGCCGTCCGCCGCATTGAAGCGAGTTGCACCGTTCGTCAAGCGGCCGACGACGAGCCTTCAACGATCGTGGAGTTCGAGTCTTGCAGGCGCCGCGCGAAGCCAAGCCGAGTCGTGAATCCCAGCCGAGCCGCGAGCCGTACCTGAGCCGAAAACTAAGCCGAGTCGAGCCGAGCCGAGCCGAAAACTGAGCTGAGCCAAGCCGAGCCGAGGATCGAGCCAAGTCAAGCCGAGCCGTAAACTGATCCAAGCCGAGCCGAGCCGCGAGCTGGCCAACCCAAGCCACGAGCCAAGCCGAGCCGAGCCGAACACCTCCAAGCCAAGCCGAGCTCCCTGTTCACCGAGCCACCTAAGCCTTCCTTCCTCCACTCCGGGTCACGGTGAGTTTTCGGTAAGGATTGTTTTGATGATTTCCCTAATGTTGCTATATCCGATTCGAGTTGAATATTGGAATAAGATTTGGTCCTATCTTCCATCCCTTGAAGGTATTAAGGAGTTGACGTTTAAGTTCTCGGGTTCCGCGGCAGGCTTGTTTGGAGATAGCTTTCCTTTCCTTGGGTAAGTCAACGGATGTTGCTTAAGACCATTTAAAATGACTTCTACTAGTATCATCGATTAAAACCTTCGTGGTTTCGTTTAGGTGGATCCGTTGAGCGTGGACTCGATCGAGGGGCATAACTAAGTTTCAGGTAAGGGTTTTCCTACTACTAGACCTCGGAGCGAGGTTGGAAACGTAGTAGTCCACAGGGGATTACACGTTAGTAACTGTACCGAATAAATATATGTGTGCTTGACTTTTAAGCATTGTTATTATACTCTTGTCTGATGTAAAGGTAACGCGACCGCTAGTTGTAGTTTGTGTGCTATCGGGTATAAGGAGTTACTTCCTAGTAGACCCCGATGCTGGATGTTCGGTATAGTGGGGTTATGTTAATGGGCTACGTTGTAGATTGGAATTGTATGTCGATGGACCTTGAAGTTACGGTTAGGTACGTGGTAGTCATTGGTCTGGACATTGATCATGGAGTTTGGACGGGGAAGGACAGTGAGTCCGATTTTGATTGATTAGTTGAATGTGCATCCTTCGGGAGCACTAGACTGATATGTGCATCCTTCGGGAGCACTAGACTGATATGTGCATCCTTCGGGAGCACTAGACTGATATGGGTGTTCCACGGAACCACTAGACTGTTATGTAGGGTACCCCTGAATAGGAAGTTAATTGTTGTTCCCTAACGGGCCAAGTAGTGGGTCTCTTACTGGGTATGTTTATACTCACCCTTTTCTCTTCTTAAACTTTTCAGGTAAGGGCACAGCGAGGGGTAGACCGACGAGAGGCAGGAAAGATGCGTGAAGGCCATATGGACGCGTCTGATTTTCTTATTGCTTCCGCTGATGTATTTTGTTAGAACATTTGGTTTTGTGATTTTGAGTTAATGACCTGAGTTTTTTATTTGAAACTTTTGTGACTGTGATTTAAAATAGGGTCCGATACTGTTTTTTGTAATATTTCTAACGTTTTAAGAAATCGCAACCGGTCCGTTATGAATTTTGTTTTGTGTGGTCGAGTCTTAGTACTGAGTAGTGACCTCAGCTTAGTCCGGAAAGTTGGGTCGTTACAGTTGGTATAAGAGCCTAAGTTTCAGGTTCTGTAGACTGACTTATAATGTGAGTCTGTGTTTTGTGTTCTTATGACTAAAACGATCCTTGCCACTCGTCAGGTACGCTCTCATGAAATTATATGTATAACTCTATATGCATTACCTTACCTAAGTTAAACTGCAAAGTTAATTACCATTTTTGACTAAAAGGATCATTGGTGGTTGTTAGGGAAATGCCGCCAAGGAGAGGTGCACGTAGGGGTGGCCGAGGAGGCCGAGGAAGGGGAGCAGGACGTGTTCAACCTGAGGTGCAGCCTGTAGCCCAAGCCACTGACCCGGCTGCGCCAGTTACTCATGCAGATCTAGCTGCCATGGAGCAGAGGTTTAGGGATTTGATTATGCAGATGCGGGAGCAGCAGCAACCTGCCCCGCCAGCTCCAGCGCCAGCTCCAGCACCAGCTCTTGCTCCAGCTCCGGCTCCAGTACCAGTTGCGCCCCAGGTTGTGCCGGATCAGTTGTCAGCAGAGGCTAAGCACCTGAGGGATTTCAGGAAGTATAATCCCACGACGTTTGATGGGTCTTTGGAGGACCCCACCAGGGCTCAGCTGTGGTTATCGTCTTTGGAGACCATATTCCGATACATGAAGTGCCCTGAGGATCAGAAAGTTTAGTGTGCTTTTTTTATGTTGACTGACAGAGGTACTGCATGGTGGGAAACTACAGAGAGAATGCTAGGTGGTGATGTGAGTCAGATCACGTGGCAACTGTTCAAGGAGAGCTTTTATGCGAAATTCTTCTCTGCTAGTTTGAGAGATGCCAAGCGGCAGGAGTTCCTGAACTTAGAGCAGGGTGACATGACAGTAGAGCAGTATGATGCGGAGTTTGACATGTTATCCTGCTTCGCTCCCGAAATGATAGCGACCGAGGTGGCCAGAGCTGATAAGTTTGTTAGAGGCCTCCGACTGGACATTCAGGGTTTGGTTCGAGCTTTCCGACCTACTACTCATGCCGATGCACTGCGCCTGGCAGTGGATCTCAGTTTACAGGAGAGGGCTAACTCGTCTAAGACCGCTGGTAGAGGTTCAACATCGGGACAGAAGAGGAAGGCTGAGCAGCAGCCTGTTCCAGTGCCACAGCGGAACTTCAGATCAGGTGGTGAGTTTCGCCACTTCCAGCAGAAACCTTTTGAGGCAGGGGAAGCTGCCAGAGGGAAGCCGTTGTGTACCACTTGTGGAAAGCACCATCTGGGCCGTTGTTTATTCGGGGACCAGGACTTGCTTTAAGTGTAGGCAAGAGGGTCATACAGCTGATAGATGCCCGTTGAGACTTACGGGGAACGCGCAGAATCAGGGAGCAGGTGCTCCACATCAGGGTAGAGTCTTTGCTACCAACAAGTTTGAGGCTGAGAGGGCAGGCACAGTGGTGACAGGTACGCTTCCAGTATTGGGGCATTACGCCTTAGTTTTGTTTGATTTAGGATCGTCACATTCTTTTATCTCTTCCGCATTTGTGTTGCATGCCCGCTTAGAGGTAGAGCCCTTACACGATGTTCTATCAGTATCTACTCCTTCCGGGGAGTGTATGTTGTCTAAGGAAAAGGTGAAAGCATGCCAGATTGAGATAGCAGGCCATGTGATTGAAGTAACGCTGTTAGTCCTAGATATGCTCGACTTTGATGTAATCCTGGGTTTGGATTGGTTGGCCGCTAACCACGCCAGCATAGATTGTTCCCGTAAGGAGGTAACGTTTAACCCACCCTCGATGGCCAGTTTTAAATTTAAGGGAGAAGGGTCAAGGTCGTTGCCTCAGGTAATCTCAGCATCAGGGCCAGTAAACTACTCAGTCAGGGTACTTGGGGTATCTTAGCGAGCGTGGTGGATACTAGAGAGGTCGATGTATCCCTGTCATCAGAACCGGTGGTGAGGGACTATCCGGATGTCTTTCCTGAAGAACTTCCAGGGTTACCTCCCCACAGAGAGGTTGAGTTTGCCATAGAGTTGGAGCCGGGCACGGTTACTATATCCAGAGCCTCTTACAGAATGGCCCCGGTAGAGCTGAAAGAACTGAAGGTGCAGTTACAAGAATTGCTTGATAAGGGATTCATTCGACCGAGCGTGTCACCTTGGGGTGCGCCAGTTTTATTTGTTAAGAAGAAGGATGGATCGATGCGTCTATGCATTGACTATAGGGAGTTGAACAAGGTAACCATTAAGAACAGATATCCCTTGCCCAGGATCGACGATCTATTTGACCAGTTACAGGGAGCCACAGTGTTCTCTAAGATTGATCTTCGGTCGGGATACCATCAGTTGAGGATTAAGGATGGTGATGTACCGAAGATAGCATTTCGTTCCAGATATGGACACTACGAGTTTATTGTGATGTCTTTTGGTTTGACGAATGCTCCGGCAGTGTTTATGGACTTGATGAACAGAGTGTTTAGGGAGTTCCTAGATACTTTTGTGATCGTGTTTATTGATGATATCTTGATATACTCCAAGACGGAGGCCGAACATGAGGAGCATTTACGTATAGTTTTGCAAACACTTCGGGATAATAAGTTGTATGTAAAGTTCTCGAAATGCGAGTTTTGGCTGAAGCAGGTGTCCTTTCTGGGCCACGTGGTTTCTAAGGCTGGAGTCTCTGTGGATCCAGCTAAGATAGAGGCAGTCACCGGTTGGACCCGACCTTCCACAGTCAGTGAGGTTCGTAGCTTTCTAGGTTTAGCAGGTTATTATCGACGGTTTGTGGAGAACTTTTCTCGTATAGCTACTCCTCTTACTCAGTTGACCAGGAAGGGAGCTCCTTTTGTTTGGAGCAAGGCATGTGAGGACAGTTTCCAGAACCTTAAACAGAAGCTAGTTACCGCACCGGTTCTTACTGTACCTGATGGTTCTGGCAGTTTTGTGATTTATAGTGATGCTTCCAAGAAGGGTTTGGGTTGTGTTTTGATGCAACAGGGTAAGATGGTCGCTTATGCTTCTCGTCAGTTGAAGAGTCATGAGCAGAACTACCCTACACATGATTTAGAGTTGGCAGCAGTGGTTTTTGCTTTGAAAATATGGAGGCATTACTTATATGGTGAAAAGATACAGATCTTCACGGATCATAAGAGCTTGAAATACTTCTTTACTCAGAAGGAATTGAATATGAGACAGCGAAGATGGCTTGAGTTAGTGAAGGATTACGATTGTGAGATACTGTATCATCCGGGCAAGGCAAATGTGGTAGCTGATGCTCTTAGTAGAAAGGTATCACATTCAGCAGCACTTATTACCCGACAGGCCCCATTGCACTGGGATCTCGAGCGGGCTGAGATTGCAGTGTCGGTGGGGGCAGTCACTATGCAGTTAGCCCAGTTGACGGTACAGCCTACTTTGAGGCAAAGGATCATTGATGCTCAGGGTAACGATCCTTATTTGGTTGAGAAACGTGGCCTAGCAGAGGCAGGGCAAGCGGTTGAGTTCTCCATATCCTCTGATGGTGGACTTTTGTTTGAGAGGCGCCTCTGTGTGCCGTCAGATAGTGCGGTTAAGACAGAATTATTATCTGAGGCTCACAGTTCCCCGTTTTCCATGCACCCAGGTAGTACGAAGATGTATCAGGACCTGAAGCGGGTTTATTGGTGGCGTAACATGAAGAGGGAGGTAGCAGAATTTGTTAGTAGATGCTTGGTGTGTCAGCAGGTTAAGGCATCAAGGCAGAAACCAGCGGGTTTATTACAACCCTTGAGCATACCAGAATGGAAGTGGGAAAACGTGTCCATGGATTTCATTACAGGACTGCCGAGAACTCTGAGGGGTTTTACAGTGATTTGGGTTGTGGTGGACAGACTTACCAAATCAGCGCACTTCGTTCCGGGTAAATCCACCTATACTGCTAGTAAGTGGGCACAGCTGTACATGTCTGAGATAGTGAGATTACATGGTGTGCCAGTGTTGATTGTTTCTGATAGAGATGCCCGTTTCACTTCCAAATTCTGGAAGGGTTTACAGACTGCTATGGGCACGAGGTTAGACTTTAGTACAGCTTTCCATCCACAGACTGACGGTCAGACTGAGCGTCTGAACCAAGTTTTAGAGGATATGTTGCGAGCGTGTGCATTGGAATTTCCAGGTAGCTGGGACTCCCACTTGCATTTGATGGAATTTGCTTATAATAACAGTTATCAGGCTACTATTGGCATGGCACCATTTGAGGCCTTGTACGGCAAATGTTGTAGATCCCCGGTTTGCTGGGGTGAGGTGGGTGAGCAGAGATTGATGGGTCCTGAGTTAGTTTAGTCTACTAACGAAGCGATACAGAAGATTAGATCACGCATGCATACCGCTCAGAGTAGGCAGAAGAGTTACGCAGATGTGAGGCGGAAGGATATTGAGTTTGAGGTAGGGGACAAGGTGTTCTTAAAGGTAGCACCTATGAGAGGTGTCTTACGATTTGAAAGGAGGGGAAAGCTGAGTCCCCGTTTTGTTGGGCCTTTTGAGATTCTGGAGCGAATTGGCCCTGTAGCTTATCGCTTGGCGTTTCCACCATCACTCTCGATAGTTCATGATGTGTTTCATGTTTTTATGTTGAGGAAGTACGTGCCAGATCCATCCCATGTAGTGGATTACGAGCCACTGGAGATTGATGAAAACTTGAGCTATACTGAACAACCCGTTGAGGTGCTGGCTAGAGAGGTGAAAACGTTGAGGAATAAAGAAATCCCTTTAGTTAAAGTCTTATGGCGGAATCACAGGGTAGAAGAGGCTACATGGGAGCGAGAAGATGACATGAGGTCCCGTTATCCCGAACTGTTCGAAGAATAAAACTTTCGAGGACGAAAATTCCCTAAGGAAGGAAGAATGTAACGCCCCAAATTTTCGAGGTAAACTTTTATCGTTTTGCGTAAATTTTCGGAAATTTTAAAATTTGGAGTAATTTCTGAAATTCCTAAATTAATATTTGTAAATTTATATAATAATAATATAATATTAATTATATTATTATTATTATTATTATTTATTTTAATCTTTATATATAATTTAATATTAATATTAGTTTTTATTATTATTATTATTAGTATTATTATTATTATTATTTTTTGTAATTATTATAAGTTAATATATATATATATATTTATAATAATAATAATATTTTTTTTTTAAAAAAGAAACCCTAAGGCGCGCGCGGCACCCCCCCTTCTCTTTCGATTTCTCCTTCTCCTTCTTCTTCTTTCACGCCGCCGCCGCCCATCTCCAGCATTCTCTTCTTCTTTTCTTCTTTCCTTCCATCCTCCTTCTTCAGCCGACGCGACCTCAACCTCTTCTTCTCCTTCTTCTCCGGTCAACTCGGACCCACAGCCGCATTCGTGGAAGCTTACCTTCGTTTCCTTTCGGTATCGCCGTCGGCCCTTCCGAATCTCCACTTCGTACCCAGCCAACGCCACCGCCGCCTGTCCATTCGTTTCTACCGCCAAACGTCTCCTCCGTTGGCCGTCCGCCGCATTGAAGCGAGTTGCACCGTTCGCCAAGCGGCCGACGACGAGCCTTCAACGATCGTGGAGTTCGAGTCTTGCAGGCGCCGCGCGAAGCCAAGCCGAGTCGTGAATCCCAGCCGAGCCGCGAGCCGTACCTGAGCCGAAAACTGACCCGAGCCAAGCCGAGGACCGAGCCAAGCCGAAAACTGAGCCGAGCCAAGCCGAGCCGTAAATTGATCCAAGTCGAGTCGAGCCGCGAGCTGGCCAACCCAAGCCACGAGCCAAGCCGAGCCGAGCCGAACACCTTCAAGCCAAGCCGAGCTCCCTGTTCACCAAGCCACCTAAGCCTTCCTTCCTCCACTCCGGGTCACGGTGAGTTTTCGGTAAGGATTGTTTTGATGATTTCCCTAATGTTGCTATATCCGATTCGAGTTGAATATTGGAATAAGATTTGGTCCTATCTTCCATCCCTTGAAGGTATTAAGGAGTTGACGTTTAAGTTCTTGGGTTCCGCGGCAGGCTTGTTTGGAGATAGCTTTCCTTTCCTTGGGTAAGTCAACGGATGTTGCTTAAGACCATTTAAAATGACTTCTACTAGTATCATCGATTAAAACCTTCGTGGTTTCGTTTAGGTGGATCCGTTGAGCGTGGACTCGATCGAGGGACATAACTAAGTTTCAGGTAAGGGTTTTCCTACTACTGGACCTCGGAGCGAGGTTGGAAACGTAGTAGTCCACAGGAGATTACACGTTAGTAACTGTATCGAATAAATATATGTGTGCTTGACTTTTAAGCATTGTTATTATACTCTTGTCTGATGTAAAGGTAACGCGACCGCTAGTTGTAGTTTGTGTGCTATCGGGTATAAGGAGTTACTTCCTAGTAGACCCCGATGCTGGATGTTCGGTATAGTGGGGTTATGTTAATGGGCTACGTTGTAGATTGGAATTGTATGTCGATGGACCTTGAAGTTACGGTTAGGTACGTGGTAGTCATTGGTCTGGACATTGATCATGGAGTTTGGAAGGGGAAGGACAGTGAGTCCGATTTTGATTGATTAGTTGATTGGGTCTAGGGCACAGCGAGGGGTAGACCGACGAGAGGCAGGAAGGATGCGTGAAGGCCATATGAACGCGTCTGATTTTCTTATTGCTTCCGCTGATGTATTTTGTTAGAACATTTGGTTTTGTGATTTTGAGTTAATGACCTGAGTTTTTTATTTGAAGCTTTTGTGACTGTGATTTAAAATAGGGTCCGATACTGTTTTTTGTAATATTTCTAACGTTTTAAGAAATCGCAACCGGTCCGTTATGAATTTTGTTTTGTGTGGTCGAGTCTTAGTACTGAGTAGTGACCTCAGCTTAGTCCGGAAAGTTGGGTCGTTACAGGGGTAGTAATTTGATTTCGAAATGTAGAGTGAAAGTTTGGAATGTGCGAGATACGTGCGAGATATGTTGAGATAAAACATAAGAGCCTAAGAGAATTACTAAACATGCATAGAATCACTCCAAATGGCTTAGGAGGGGTAACAATTTAATTTCAAAATGCATGATGAAAGTTTGGAATGTGCGAGATGCGTGCGAGATAAACCATGAAGGTCTAAGAGACTTACTAAAGAGACATATAATTACTCCAAATGGATTAGGATGGGTAGCAATTTAATTTTGAAATGCGTGGTGAAAGTTTGGAATGTGCGAGATGTGTGCGAGATAAAACATAGGGGCCTAAGAGACTTACTAATCATGCATAGAAGCACTTCAAATGGCTTAGAACGGGTAGCAATTTAACTTCGAAATGCTTGGTGAAAGTTTGGAATGTGCGAGATGCATGCGAAATGTGTGCGAGATAAATTATGAGGGCCTAAGAGACTTACTAAGCATGCATAGAATCACTCCATATGGATTATAAGGGATAGCAATTTGATTTTGAAATAAATAGTGAAAATTTATAATGTGCGAGATGTGTGGGATAAAACATAAGGGCCTAAGAGACTTACTAATCATGCATAGAATCACTCCAAATGGCTTAGGACTGGTAGCAATTTAATTTCGAAATGCATGGTGAAAGTTTAGAATGTGCAAGATGGCGTGCGAGATGTGTGCGAGATAAATCATGAGGGCCTAAGAAACTTACTAAACATGCATAGAACCACTCCAAATGGATTAGAAGGGGTAGCAATTTGATTTTGAAATAAATAGTGAAAGTTTGGAATGTGTGAGATAAAACATAAGGGCCTAAAAGACTTACTAATCATGCATAAATCGCTCTAAATGGCTTAGGATGGGTAGCAATTTAATTTCAAAATGCATGGTGAAAGTTTAGAATGTGCGAGATGCGTGATAGATAAAACATGAGGGCCTAAAAGACTTACTAAACATGCATAGAATTACTCCAAATGGCTTAGAAGGGGTAGTAATTTGATTTTGGAATAAATAGTGAAAGTCTGAAATGTGCGAGATGTATGCGAGATGTGTGCGAGATAAAATATAAGGGTCTAAAAGACTTACTAAGCATGCATAAAAACACTTCAAACTAATGCATACAACATAAACTTAAACTATGCTTTCTAGACATGGTTTCCAGCCCAACAACCACAAACATGTTTTTGATTTGACATGAATATCATACTTTCATATAGTTTCACAAAAACCATTTTCTTCCCAAAAATCTTTTAAAAGCATCATTATCAAATTCTCTTCCATGACCTCTCCTAATTTTAGAAACAAAAAATTATTTTTTGGTATTTTGAACTCTTTTTGCAAAACTTAAAACTTTTCAAGGCATCATCCTTATGTTTTATCATTAAAACCCAAGTAAATCTAGAAAAATCATCAACTATCACAAAATGCATAATAAGTTCCTCCATAGCTAGCAATTCTAAAAGGGACAAATAAGTCTATTTGTAATAGTTATTGGGGTCAGTAGTAAAAATCAAAATTTTAAATTTGAAAGAGGACTTAGTTTGTTTACCCATTTGACAAGCATCACAAACTTTGTCTTTTTCAAATTTAAAATTAGGAAAAACTGTAACCAAAGAATTCTTAGAAATATTTGAAAAGTGTATGCTAGTGTCCTAGTCTTTTATGCCATAACCAAGATTTGTCACGTCCCACCCTAAATATCACTTTACGCAACCAAGTTGAGGCGTGACAGCCTAGACACTCAACATGTATCTCCCTCCGAGATTGTAAACCCGATATTTTCTTGGTGTAATTTCTTTAAATGTGGAAAAAAAAAAGAAAAAAAAATGGAAATTAAGTGTAAATATAAATATATATATTTATATATTAAATAGTTTTATTAAATTAATTAAAGAAAAGAAAGAAAAGAAAGGACAAAAAGAAGAAAAGGAGAAGAAAATTTCATTTTCTCCTTTCTTCTTCTTCTTCTCTTCCCTTCACCGCCAAGTTTGAAGACATCCAAGTTCCCTTTATTTTTTTGTTCTTTTTCCTTCTTCAATTTGCAGAGAACTTCTAAGAGAGAGTTTGGAAGAAGAAGAGAAATTTTACTAGAATTTTTAGGTTGAAGAAGAGGAGGAGAACTCAAGCAAAGTGTATCAATGGCTGAATTTTAGTTCATTCTGCACATCACTGGTTTTTAATTCGGTTTGAACTCTTCAAAAGGAATTAAGAGGTGAGATTTACATTTACTGAAAGTTAACTCATTTTTAAACAAACTTTATGAAGAACGTTGGAGCAAATTCGGATTTTCATTTGGTGTTTTTGACGAAGAAAACAGGGCAGTTGGTTTTCACTCGAAATCAGGAGGTCTCTGGTTTTTCTTGTATTTCAGAGTGTATCGGTGGAGTTAGAATTTATATTTGGTATGGTTGGAAATCTTATTCAATTTACTACAACGTTCATGAAGAAATTGTAAACCAAAAACGACTAAAAATGGGTTAAATTGTAGGAACAAGTTAAAGAGGTCGTGTGCGCGCGATTCTGGAAGTGGTTCTGTTTTGAGGGTTATATGTGTTTATGCACGGGGAATCAGATTTATATGTCTTCAGGTAAGTTTTAGAGGATCTCAAAATGAAGAGTTTGATATAAAGAACACTCATTTTGGTTAAGTATTGAGAAAGTTATAGTTCTTTGAAGTTTATGTTAGAAATCTGGAAATTTTAGAGAATTGTTGAAATAGGATTTTATTTCTTAAGCTTTGTTTTCGAGCGTCATCTTTGGTGCGACATGTTATGTATATCTTTAGGAAACCAGAATGTTTAAGGTTTTAATACTCGGTTGGGTTGTTGGCAGGCCGAGAAGAATTAAACCGAGCTTATAGACCAAGGATCTAGCCCAAGACGGTGAGTGATAAAACCAACTTTGAAATATTTTCCATAATTGTTATTATGATTGAATGCGATAAATGTTTATTTACGAAGCCATGAAAGGTATTTGAATTTCATGACTATTTTCAAGTATACATTTGGAGACTAGATTTCTTAAAGAAATTTATGCTAGCACGTAGATATTAAATGTTTGGAAAGTATTTAAACCACAATATTTTAAGCAAAGCATGAATTAGTATGAAGTTTTGTTTTAAGAACTACAATTTTCCACGAAAGAGCTGAGTAAAGTTCGAGCTTTGTGTAAAATTTATAAGCAGGCATGTTTTAATATTTTATGATGATTTATGAAATTTTCATTAACTACATGACTGAGATCTTGAGCCTGAGGCTAGAGATTACCGTGTGCACACTGGTTAGATTTCGTTGTTGACGTGGAGTGTACTCCGTAACAATGATGCTGTCGTGAGTGCTGGGCGGGCCCCACTACGACAAAGACGATGGGAGTGCTGGGCGGGCCCCACTACATCGTAGTGCTTGTAAACGTTGTTGTACTAGGTGTACCCTACACAACGTAGATTCGTCATGTTAGTTAAAATGCTTCGATATACTTGATATGCCTTGCTAGATTTCAATGATGAACATGCTGAGTATTTAAGGAAGCTATTCTTACTATTACACATTTACATTTACGACTTGTATAAACAGATTTATATGTGTAAAGTTTTCACGTGCTCTTATCTTTAAATTCATAGTTTTAAATTGAGTCACTCACTGAGCTCCATAGCTCACCCTTTCCAAAATGTTTTACCCATTTTCCAGGTAGAGATCGACTTCCCGGTGCCTGATAGACTGCCTTAGTCTGCGGAAGCTTCATTATCGATTGCCAGTACGTGTTTTGAGTTGGGCATAAAGTCTGTTGTGTTGTGATGTATTCACACCCTTGTATGTTATAGATACTCCACAGTTTGTATAAGCTTTAGGAGCTGTAGTTGTGTAAATTTTGTTGGTTATATTTTGATTAAGGTGTCTTTAGGTTTACTCGTGAAATCGGTAAATTTGAGGTACACTTCATGTATGTGTTTGACTAGCTGTGTTTGACTAGCCTAGGATCCGCTGTGTTTTGTGGCATGTACAATAGTTTATATACTAGATTGGCAAGTTCATCACATGAAAGTTTTAAGCAGAGTCGACAGATACAGGTACAGAAAAGCGTTGTTCGTCGGCTTCACGCCATCTTTCGGTCTAAGGTAGCAGGTAGTCCGGGAGGGGGTGTGACAACTTGGTATCAGAGCAGTTTGCTCCATGGGAATTAAGGTAGAGCGGTTAGCTCTAAGAAGAAACTGGAAAGTAAATAATTGAACGTCAAGTTAGCTTAAAGGGAACTAGTGGAGTATGGTCTAGGTAAGGGTAGAAGTGAGTCCAATTATTATTAATACGTGTAGACATTTAGTATCATGCATTTGAGTTAAGTATTTATAGTATGTCTAATGTGTTGACATATTATAGGAGTCATGCCACCACGTACTGGTAGACGACGCCGGCAGAATCAGGACGGGATGCAAGGTCCTACCCAAGGTCTATCTGTAGGGGAATCTAGTACCCTAGGAGTTCGAGGTGGTGCAGGAAATGAGCAGTTTGCGAGAACAACACAGGAAATAGGAAGGACAGATAGAGCAGAGCCTAGTGATCCAGAAAAGGCATACGGAATTGAACGGCTGAAGAAGTTAGGAGCTACAGTGTTTGAAGGTTCCACAGATCCAGCTGATGCAGAGAACTGGTTAAATATGCTTGAAAAGTGTTTTGATGTGATGAATTGTCCTGAGGAGCGAAAGGTTAGATTGGCCACATTTTTGTTGCAAAAAGAGGCTGAAGGATGGTGGAAATCTATATTAGCAAGACGCAGTGATGCACGTGCTTTAGACTGGCAGACTTTTAGAGGCATATTCGAAGATAAGTATTATCCCAGCACATACTGCGAAGCCAAGAGGGATGAATTTCTGGGGTTGAAACAAGGATCACTTTCAGTGGCTGAGTATGAGAGGAAGTATACCGAGCTTTCACGGTATGCTGACGTTATTATAGCTTCTGAGAGTGACAGGTGCCGAAGGTTTGAAAGAGGGTTGCGTTTTGAAATACGTACCCCAGTTACAGCCATTGCTAAGATGACGAATTTCTCTCAGTTAGTGGAGACTGCCCTTCGTGTGGAGCAGAGTATAACAGAAGAGAAATCGGCAGTGGAGCTTAGTCGTGGGACTTCAACAGCTAGTGGATTTAGAGGCCGTGAGCAGCTGAGGTTCACGCCTGGGATAAATATTTCAAGCCATCAAGATTTTAAGAATCGCTCTGGAGGCCAAGCATCGAGGAACGTGAGTTATCAAGCAACTCCTATAACTGCATTTCAGCTCTTTCAATTCTACTGGGGCCATTCTGTATGGAGCTCTGGATATAGGAACCGTACCCGGCTCCAGCTCTATGGCAAACTCAATCTCTCTGTGAGGAGGTAACCCTGGAAGTTCTTCAGGAAAGACATTCGGATAGTCCCTCACCACTGGTTCTGATGACAAGGACACATCAACTTCTCTAGTATCCACCACACTCGCTAAGATACTCTAAGTACCCTAACTAAGCAGTTTGCTGGCCTTCATAGCTGAGATTACCTTAGGTAACGACCTTGATCCTTCTCCCTTAAACTTAAAATTGGCCATCAAGGGAGGGTTAAACGCTACCTCCTTACGGGAACAATCTATGCTAGCATGGTTAGCAGCTAGCCAATCCATACCAAGAATTACATCAAAGTCAAGCATATCAAGGACCAACAACATTACTTCAATCACATGACCTGCTATCTCAATCTGGCATGCCTTCACCTTTTCTTTCGACAACATATTCTTCCCAGAAGAAGTAGATACTGATAAAACATGGTGCATGGACTCTACCTCTAAGCGAGCATGCAACACAAATGTAGAAGAGATAAAGGAATGTGACGAACCAGAATCAAACAAAACTAAGGCACAATGCCCCAACACTGGACGCGTACCTGTCACCACCGTGCCTTCTCTCTCAGCCTCAGTCTTATTTGTAGCAAAGACTTTACTTGATGTGGAGCACCTGCTCCCTGATTCTGTGTACACCTGGTAAGTCTCATCGGGCATCTATTAGCTGTATGCCCCTCTTGCCTACACTTGAAGCAAGTCCTGGTCCCAAATAAACAACGGCCCAGATGGTGCTTCCTACAAGTGGTACATAAAGGCTTCCCTCTGGCAACTTCCCCTGCCTCAAAATGTCTCTGCTGGAAGCGGCAAAACTCACCACCTGGTCTGAAATTCTGCTGTGGCACTGAAATAGGCTGCTGCTCAGCCTTCCTTTTCTGTCCCGAGGTCGAACCTCTACTTGTAACCTTGGATGAGTTAGCCCTCTCTTGTAAACTGAGATCCACTGCCAGGCGTAGTGCATCAGCGTGAGTGGTGGGTCGGAAGGCCCGAACCAGGCCCTGGATGTCTAGCTTGAGGCCTCTAACAAACTTATCAGCTCTGGCCGCCTCAGTCGCTATCATTTCGGGAGCGAAGCGGGATAACATGTCAAACTCTGCATCATACTGCTCCACTGTCCTATCGTTCTGCTCTAGGTTCGTAAACTCCTGTCGCTTGGCATCTCGCAAACTGGCAGAGAAGAATTTCTCATAGAAACTCTCCTTGAACTTTTCCCAAGTGATCTGACCCACGTCACCCCTCTAATATCCTCTCTGCCGTCTCCTACAAGGCAGTACCTCTGTCTATCCACATGAAAACGACGCACTGAACTTTCTGATCCTCAGGGCACTTCATATACCAAAATATGGTCTCCAAAGAAGATAACCACATCTGAGCCTTGGTGGGGTCCTCCAAAGACCCATCGAATGTCGTGGGGTTGTACTTCCTAAAATCCCTTAAGTGCTTGGCCTCTGCCGACAACGGATCCGGCACGACCTGGGGTACAATTGGAGCCAGAGCAGGAGCTGGCGGGGCAGGCTGCTGCTGCTCCCGCATCTGCATAATCAAATCCCTGAACCTCTATTCCATAGCAGCAAGGTCCGCATGAGTAACTGGTGCAACAGGGTCGGTAGCTTGAGCTACAGGCTATACCTCAGGTTGGACACGTCCTGCTCCCCTTCCTCGGCCTCCTCGGCTACCCCTACGTGCACCTCTCCTTGGTGGCATTTCCCTAGCAACCACCAATAATTCCTTTAGTCTCATATGATAATTAACTTTGCAGTTTAACTTAGGTAAGGTAATGCATATAGAGTTATACATATAATTTCATGAAAGCGTACCTGACGAGTGGCAAGGATCGTTTTAGCCATAAGGACACAAAAACACAGACTCACATCATAAGCCAGTCTACAGAACCTAAAACTTAGGCTCTGATACCAACTGTAACGACCCAACTTTCCGGACTAAGCTGAGGTCACTACGTAGTACTAAGACTCGACAGTAAAAAACATAAACTCATAAAAGATCGGTTACGATTCATTAAAAACGTTTAAAATATCACAAAAGCAAATTTCGGGCCCTATTTTAAATTACGTTCCCAAGAGTTTCAAAATATAGTGCTCAATTTATCAAAACCACCAATCAAATGTTCTAACCATGACTCGATCTGACAATGAAAATAACAAGTAACAAAAATACATCAGCGGAAGCATAAAGAAAACCAGACGCGTCCATATGGCCTTCACGCATCCTTCTTGCCCCTCGCCGGTCTGCCCCTCGCCATACCCTTACCTGAAAAGTTAAAGAGAAAAAGGGTGAGTATAAAGTATACCCAGTAAGGGACGCACTACTGAGCCCGTTAGGGTGATAACAATTAGCTTCCTATTAAGGGGTACCCTACGTAAACAGTCTAGTGGTTCCATAGAACACACACATCAATCAGTCTAGTGATCCCGTCGATGCACATATCAGTCTAGTGATCCCGAAGGATGCAATATCATTCTCGTGATCCCGAAGGATACACATAGCAGTCTCGTGATCCCGAAGGATACACATAGTAGTCTCGTGATCCCGAAGGATACACATATCAGTCTCGTGATCCCGAAGAATGCACATATCAGTCTAGTGATCCCGAAGGATGCACATATTAGTTTCGTGATCCCGAAGGATACTGTGCCTATAAGGTACGCTACCCCATAGATAAAGCTAACTGTTACCCCTCAGTCCATACTAAACCGTTTACAACAGTCACATCACAATAACATTCAAGTTAGCGTTTCAGTTTATAAGCTTAACTAGTCCGACAGTTTAAGTTTAATCAATAATCTCCTTGGTCACCATATGTATGTCCAACCCACAATTCATCGTAACATTCCTTAAATTCAGTCTAATAGCAAATCACCATTTTGTAAATCCCTTTGAAGGTACTTCGTCTCAAATCAAACCCTAGCTCATCTACAGGTAATCTATTTTATGCATAACGTCCATATTAGACATAACAGTCGTATTCAGTTTACAGTATCGCTCAACCGCGTATACACAATCTACCCAAGAGATTTCCAAACCCTTGGTACCTCCACGACATAATTCATAACCAGTATCTTGATAACAGACTTCAACTTTATATAACATTAAGATTTTCATAATCCATCGGCATTACTATTCCAATTGACAGCACAACCCATCAACATAACCACAATACATAGAACATCAGGCCATCAGTACCCATCAACAGAACAACTCATTACATATATAATAGTACATAGGCTACAACTAATGGTCACGTTACCTTTAATTAGTCAAGAGCATATAAGTGATATGTACTAGTCAAACATGCGTCAATCAATTCAATACAGTTACTATTGTATAATTCCCATGTGGGTTACTACGTTTCCAGTCTCGGTCCGAGGTCCAGTAGTAAGAAATCCCTTACCTGAGACTTGGCTATGCTCCCTGATCAAGTCCATGCCAACGAATCCACCTAAACGAAATCATAAGGATTTAAACGATGACACTAGTAAAAGTCACTTTTAAATCGTTCTAAACAACATCCGTCGACTTACCCGAGTAAAGGAGAGTTATCTCCAATTAAGTCTACCGTGAAACCCAAGAACTCGAGCATCAACTCTCTAACACCTTCAAGGAACGAAAGGTAGTTTCATGTTTTATTCCAATATCTATACTCAAATTGGCTATAGCAACATTAGGAAACTCACCAAAATAATCCTTACCAAAGATTCGTCGAGACACGACGTTGAAAGAAAATGGCTTAGGTACCTCGGCTCAATTTTTGGCTTGGCTCGGCTCGACTCTTGGCTCTCAGCTCACAGCTCAGCTCAGCTTGACTCTCAGCTCGTGGCTTAGCTCGACTTGAATCGGCTCGCGACTCAGCTCGGCTTGACTCGGCTCGTGGCTCGACTGAGTCCTCGGCTCGGCTTGGATTCGCGGCTCAGGTACGGCTTGGCTCTAGGCTCGTGGCTCGATTTGCGGGTCAGATTGAAAGAGGATGGCTCGGGTCGGGTCAGCTTCGTTGGCTCGGTTCGAATCGCTTGAAGCTGGGGCAACCACGAACGACTGGGTTTTCGGGCGCTCGACGGCAGTGGGCGTTTCGTGAACGACGCACGAAGGAGGAGCGACGACCGACTGCTTCGTGGAGAGACGACGAGCGGCGGCAGATCTAGCCCCGCGTCTCCGAGGCTATCGCGGCTCTGTTGGTTGGAGACGAGGAAGGAAATGTTGGGTGTGGTTGGCAACGGAAAGTGTATGGGAGAGATGGACACGGTCCGCCGGCTGGAGGAGGAAGGAGACGATGGGTGGCTACATGCGTTAAACGGAAGAGAAATAGACGAAGGGGAAGGGGGGTGATGCCGTTGGATGCGAGAGAAGGAATGAAGGAGAAAAGAAAAAGAAGAGACATGGGGGAGGGGGGCGGCGCGCGGGTTTAGGTATTTTTTTTAAAAAAATATATATATTTAAATTAAATAATAATAATAATATAATTAATAATAATAATATAATTAATAATAATAATAATATAATTTATATTATATTATTTTTATATTAATTTATACTATATTATATTAAAAAATCATACCCTTCAATTTCTTTTTCTTTCCTCTTCTAAACCAACCAAAAATTAACACTGAAAGAATTTTAAATCCCGAAAATTAACATAAAATGTTAAAACTTACCTCGAAATTTGGGGCGTTACATACTTTGTAAACAAAGGTTAATTTTTTAACTCCATCTTCAAAATTTAATCCTTGGCCAGTAATGTCTAAGCTTAAGGTTTTGAGAATATGTGGGTCATCAAGAGACACCATAAAATTTGGAAAACAATTAAAATATACAGGGCTATTGACCAAATTTGATTCAATTATTCTTAATAAAGAATTTAAAAAATCTTTATGGCATTTATTGCGTAAAATTGCTAAGACTGGTGTATCTAATCCTGATCTAAACATTGGAATTAAAGCTACTGGGACAGCTTCTATATGAAGAAATGAAAATTCTTTTTGATGTTTTTCAATATCATTTCTTGGAAATAATTGTATGGAATCAATTTTTCCACAAACTGGAATTCTTCTTTCAACAATTTTTACACAAAGACTTTGAAGTTGAAAGTATTTTGGAAATAAATTGTTTTTGAATCAAGTTTGGGAATTTCCTAATTGAGAAAATCATTTTCTATTTTTGCAATACGAATTGATTCATTTGTTACATCGCCTTCACTAAAAGAAGCAGTATGTTGCTCCTCAATTTCTTTTTGAGTAAGATCTTTGGAAGAAGATTTATAGGATAAAAGTTTTTCAGGAAATTAGACATTTGAAAATTTTAAATTCTCATACTATAAATATTTATTTTTCAAAATTTTATGAAATCTAGAAATAAAATTTCTTGGATCAAGAGTCTATACCTGTATGTGCTAAGACGGATTACTGCTGACCGACGGTCTCACCGCGCTTCCTTGCGTCTTACTATCAGGACCACAAACTTAGACACAGACGTATAGGCGGACGTAGAATCTGGATCTTCGAAATTGAATTTCTTGAATTCAATAAAATTTTTTCTGAAGAAAAAATTTTATTGAAGAGAACTAGAATTTATCAAACTCTTCTTCCCCGGAAATGAAATTTGAAAACGAATTGAAAGGAAATTAAACTTTTATTGAGGCTCTGATACCGTCAATTGCTCGATGCTAACTGCAAAGAGAATTAGGAACGATAGATTACAAGAAGGAAGCAGTCGGAATATTAGGAGCTTAGTATTTTAGAGCTCGATAATATTTTGCGATGTGCCTTTGTATTACAACTTGGAAGTCTATTTATAGACCCCAGATTTGAAACACAATTGAAATTTGAAAAATTAGAAGATAAAATGAATCAGACAGAACAAGACCCCTTATCTGATAAGATTTTAAGAAGATAAGATCGAATCAGACAAGACAGAACCCCTTATCTGATAAGATTCTTCTCTTTCCTAGAATACTAAAAGCTATATTAATTTATACAAATGAGAAAAATGATGGATAAGAATCCATCTTCGTACGACTACAATGTGGAAATTTTCTTCCACATAATAAAGAACTATAATTTCATAACTTTAATAATTGAACATAATTTCATAACTTTAAACATTTTTTCTGACTACCATATTTATTATACATATTAACTATTAACATTATTATTATCTTTAAGTAAGTGAGAAGATATATCATATTGAGACTTTGTTCGCCATTGTTCCATGGAGAAATTGAAGATTTTTTCCATATTTGTTGTCCTTTCATGCAAGTAGTAAATCATGTATCCATTAATTGTATTTTCTATGGCAGATTACTGACTGACCAACGGACTCACCGCTCTTCATAATTGCGACTTACGGTCGGGACCATCATACTAGTCGAACACTCCATGAAATACATAATTTCATTTTAGCTCGTGGACTTGGTCTTTATTGGCACTTATTGTCTTCAATTTTTTTCCTGGATTTCTGGATGACAGAACAATATTTACAGAGTAAACTAGAATTTTTACAAAAGTTGACTAATTAATTACACTAAGGATGAGAATTTACATTTTCGTTTTTTTAGATATAATATATACAGAAATTAATTACAGTAATCTTGAATAGAAATCTTCTTTCAGAAGACTCTATATTGAACCTTTTTTCTTTTTGAAACAGGTTTTTGATTTGGAGCTCACATAGGTTGTGAGTCGAGAAATGGATCGTCTAGATCATATGTTGGATGTACTTGTTCTTCGTCTTCCTATATGGAAGAAGATGGTGACTTAGAAGAAGAAGAAGCATTTACTGCTGTTGATAATAATCTCTGGAAATCTGCATCAGTTGTGGCTTGTGCAAGTGCGACAAGGAGTTTTGATTTGTCGTTTAAGAACTCGACATTCTTTCTTTGATCAATGTCTTGTAGATATCCGTTCTCTTTGAACCATTCCTTTATGTGTTTGATGGTGGCATGCTGAAAATTGTATTTTTCCCACCATTTGATTTTTAGATTTTTAACCAACATTTTGTATTGAGGATATGATGCTGTGTTGTAGCTTCAACAAAATATCCATGGAATTTGAGAGTAGAGACAAAATCTCATTAAATTATGAAAAGAATTCTTTTGAATGGGTCTTGAGAAATAGAAATATGATTCTTGAATTGGAGTTGGTAGTATGTCGTCTATAAGACCAAAATTAGTTCACCATTGAATAAACCACAATGGAAAATTAATTTTGTAGGAGTTTTGACAAAAGGAAATAAACCATGAGTATTTAAAACCAAAATACTCTATACCAAGCTTTGATATAATCTTGGTATGAGAAGGATTGAGGAACAAAAGATTTAGAAAGGGATTTTTTTGTAAAAATTCTTCGATTCCAATGAGTTGGATTGATTGATTTAAAAATTTTAAATTTTGAATAAGCAATTTTTGAAGGATCGTTTTTGTCTGGAACATGGGTTATTTCTACAAACTTTGTGTCTGCTAAAATAAACTCATAGAATTTTCTTGTTTTTCTAAGGTCTTCAAGAAGAAAATTAAAGTCTTCTGGAAAGATTTTTGAAATTGTCTCTTCTGAAGTGAGACTTTGATATTCGAGTTCTATGATAGGATCATAAACAACGATAGGCTTTTGAAAATAAGATTTGATCTCGGGTCTTGGCACAAACCGTTTATCGGGGGGTGACGGCCTGAGAATAAGTTGTAGGAGGAGTAGAAGACTCCCTATTGGATGAAGGAGAGGCAGGAGGGCTCATTTGAACGACTTCGCTAGAAGGACGGATAAGATTGGCCGAAGGGCTAGGTGGAGTTGATGACTCCGTTGGAGACCCAATCCGTATGCCAGACGATCTTGATATGAATCGGGTTACTGTGGTAAACCCTAAATCCATTGCATATTGATCTGCACTCATAGGTGAGGGTGCAGAATTAGAAGAAGAAGATGGGCGATTTCCCTTTGAAGAGGTAGAGTTTGTTCTTCCTCTAGCACTTCCCTTATCAGAACTCATTTTTCTTTAGAGAGAGAGTTTTTAGAAATGAGAGAAATTTTTGGAGTTAGAAACTCCCTTGATAGATAATAAGCTAAAAGGTTTTGTTCTCCTTTTATAGGCACAACTTCAAAATCAAAGTAAGACACTATGGCCTGCCATCTGGCAAAAATTTGTTTTGAGACAAGATTTTTTACATCCTTTTCTAATACAAATTTTGAGGCTCTCGAATGAGTTTTGACAATGAATTTTTTATTAATTAATTCACCTTGGAATTTTTGAACACAAAGAACTATTGCAAGTAATTCCTTTTTTACTGTTGAGTAATTTTTTTTGTGTTATTCCAAATTCCTGAATGAAATCGGATTATTGATTCGGTCTTATCTAGACACTATTTTAGGATTCCTCCATATCCGATATCAGTGGCACCAGTTTCAACTATAAGATTTGCTTTTGAATTAATTAAACTGAGGCAAGGTATTGATTTGACTAAAAACTTAATTTTTTGAACAGTTTGGGTATGTTTGTCAGACCACGGTTTTGGATTTTTCTTTAGCCTTTGATATAATGGTTTGCGAATGGGCATGATGTTTTGAATAAAATTAGATACATAATTTAGACAGCCTAAAAACCTTTGAAGTTGGGTTTTATCTAAAATTTGATCAGGAAAATTTGAAGCAAACTCAATTGATTTCTAAATGGGCTTAATTTTACCTAGATGGATTTCAAAGCCCAAAAATCTTATTTTTGTTTCAAATAATTTTACTTTTGGTAGAGAGACTACCAAACTATTTCTTTTTATAATATCTATAAAAATATTGATATGCGTAAAATGTTTTTCTATACTTGTTGAAAAAACCAAAACATCATAAATATAAACAATTGTAAAATCTTGAAAATTATTAAAAATTTCATTCATAATTTTTTGAAATTCAGATGGTGTATTTTTCAACCCAAAAGGCATCATATTCCATTCGTATTGTCCGAACGGAACATTAAAAGCCATTTTATATTTATCTTTTTTGGAAATTTGAATTTGCCAAAATCCAGATTTCATATCAAATTTTGAAAATATTTTTGCATTTGCAATTCTTTTGAGTAAATCTTGTTTATTAAGAATTGGATACGTAATCCATTCCAAAACTTTGTTTAAAGGTTTGTAGTTGATTACTAACCTTGGGACTCTATCATCCTTTTCTGCGGCGTTGTTAACATAAAAGGCAGCACATGACCATGGACTTTTTAATGGTCTTATTAGATTTTTATCTAATAAGTCTTGAATTTCCTTCCTGCAATGTGTTAGTAAGTCTGAATTCATTTGAATTGGTCTAGCCTTTGTTGAGATATCCGATTCTTTAAACTCTTTTGAATATGGAAGATTAACTATGCGTTTTTTTCTTTCCCAAAATGCATTTGGTAAATTGGAACAAATTTCTTTTTCAATTTTTAATTGAGTTTCTTTTATTCTATTTTGTATTGAAAATTCTTTCAAATTTTCTTCAATTCTTTTGTAATCAATTTCTTTCTTTAGAAAACTAATTTGTTCTTTTTTTCTTTTTATTTGCTCACTTTTCAAAACATTAATTTCTAAAAGTTTATGAGGTAAAATAGGAGTGATAAATTCAAAAATTAATTATTCTCCAAATTTCTTTGTCACTAAACCTTTTTCTGTTATTGTTAAAGGATATAATTGAGTAATAAAAGGTGTTCCAAGAATTAATTCTTGGCGAAGATCTTTAACTAAAAGAAAGGAAGTTTTGAAACAATGTTCTTTATTGCAAACATGTACTTTTGAAAGCTTAAATTTTATATTTAATCTTTTCTCATTTGCTCCGGTAAGAACCTCTGTGGTTTTTTCAAAATATTTTGTAGGAATTAAACCTTCTTGAACATAATTTTGATCAACACCTGAGTCTATTAATGCCTTTAAAGTTATTTTGAAATCTTCATTTTTTAATGTAATTAGACAATACCATTTTTGAAAACTTATTTTTGAAATTAAATTGATTTCAGAATTTAAATTACTTAAGAAATCTTTTCCTACATCTAAATCTCTTAAATTATCATTTTGTTTCATTTGAGAAATCTCCTTTTTTATTTCCAAAATTTCTTACTTATGTTGAGAAATTTCTCTTTTTAAGCAATTGATTTCAAATTTTAAATCATCAATAGAAACTGGTGTTTCTTCTTTTGGAGCTTTTAAAATTTCAGAAAGACTTTTTTCAAGAATTTGTTTTCCTTTTTGGAAATGGTTTTAAAGATGACTCATTTGTTAGAGAATCTCTGAGTGTTTCTAAAATATTTCTTTTTCATTCTTCATTTGAAACATGGTTAATAGTTTGAAATAACAAATCCTGTTCGGAAGTTAAAACATTTATTTCATTCAAAACACATTTACATGGGTCTTTGATACAACAGCATGCTCTTGGTCCTTCATCTGAGGAGGATTGGCTTGAAACTTCTAAATCAGTTTCATCTACAATTTCCTAGAAATTAAAGTCAGAAATATAGGTTGAATTTGAAGAATATTCTTCTTCATTTATCTCATGGATTCCTCTTTGGGGACATTTGTTGGCATAATGTCCTTCTTTTCTGCATTTGTAGCAAAAAAGCTTTCTATTTGATTTGCCTCCTTTTTTAGTTTCCTTTTGTTATTTTTCAGCAGTTTTTTTTGTAATTTGAATATTTGCGATATCTCTTGGGAGTATACGGTTTGCTGTACCTTCGAGATTTTCTATAATATGTGGGTTTCATATTATAGTTTTTTGGACGAATTTTTCTTGAAGATCAACCTGGTTCTTTGACTTTCTCAAATCCATATTGAGAGCAAAAAGTCTTCATTTCTGTTTTATGAAGATTTGAATGCTTTTGAACTTTGGTTTGAATTTTTATCTCGTTGCAGATATCTAAACCACACTCTATAATTTTAAAGGTTAATTGAGCATAAGTAAGTTCTCCCAAGGTATTTGCTCGGGGTAAGCTTTGTTAAAAGAGTTGTAGACACGTTCTGCCATAAAGCTAGGAAGTCCATCAATGAACATTTCTTTCCAGTGTCTAGCATTGCAGTCTTTGAAGATATAAATTCTTAGTAAGTACATATCTTTATACCATCTAAAATTTCTCATAGAGGAGCACTTCAGATTTTTTATTGTTTTCCTTTGATTTTCTACATCAGTGTCACTTCCTAGGTCGAAGTGCAGATTAATTGCATAGAGAAGAGTTTCTACAACATTCTTTATTTCTTCTTCTAACTCTTGAGTTATTGAAGGTCCTTCTTCAACTTTAATTATCCTTCTAACCTTTGTCTTATGTATTTTTATTGCTTCTTTTTGTTCAGTATCTAGGGCATGATCCCACCACAATTAAAGACTTCCACTAAATTCATTAATTAGAAGCATGACTACTTCTCTATTTGAATGACCATTAGATTCGTAGGCTATGACACAAGTCAACATATTATTTAATATGTGATAGATTTGAAATTCTGGGGTTCCATCAAGGTTCCAAACATATATAGATTCTCCATTAAACTCAGTATTTATTGAATATCTCTGTCTTTGGTCTAATCCTTCTCTTGGAAATGAAGGTCGAGGATAGAAATTAATTTGATCTCTCTTATTGATATACCTTCTGAAATTTATTTTATTGATTTGTTTTTCTTCTTCATTGACAGAGAGATTTTCAAAATCTTCCATGAATTGGGCTGCATCTTCTTCATTGATGACATTGATCGAACTTTCGCCCTTTAAGCTTTCCAGGCGTTTGTTAATCTCATCTAGAAGTTTTTGTTTCTGGGTTTTTATTTTTACTTTTTCCAAAGGTTGGAAGAGACTAGGAATTTCTTCTAGAGAAGGAGGATTGATGATTTCTTCTAATTTAAAAACTTGGGTTTCGATTGAAGAAATCATTCTATTTGAATAGTTATTTTGAACTTGGATACTTTTTATTTCCTTGTTTGTAGGGGCTTTATGCTCTTCTGATTCTTTGATGATTTGAAAGGGTTTTGTAATAACATTCTCGTTATAAAAACTTTTGAACCCAACATCTTCCATTGGTGGAAAATCAGCTTTGATTTCACCTCTTTGAGTTTTCCATGATTCTTTTTTTTTATCATACAAAGATGGTCAAATTCTTTTCTTTGGTTAAACCATCTAAAAAATGCAATATGCTCTTGAAGTATTTCAAGGGTTTTGAAATATTCTTCTCTAAACAGGTTCCTTACTATTTCAGAATAGTTTTTGAAAAAACCAATTCTTTCAATACGATTTTCTGTAGACATAAATTCCTTTTGAAGGGATTCTTTGTCAAGCTCAAACTTTGATTCTGAAATAATTACATTTAATTGAGAACTAGTATCCATTTCTGTTTGAGTTGGAGAGTTTGAGAGATTTTCTTCATAAATAATATTTGGTATTCCTTGATCTATTTTGACAGATCTAATTTTGAGATTAGGCATCGACTCACTTCTACTAGAAGTACTTGGTCTTGAACTCATGAAGTCTGTAGAAGATGCTTAGCTACAAACTCCATTATCTCTCATCGCATACATGGCCACCAATAATAGGTTTTCAGAGTTTTATACATCTTAGTGCTTCCAGGATGCATCGCATAGGCTGAACTATGAGCTTTAAATTATGAAAAAAATCATTTTTTTTTCACAAAAATCTTTAAAATCATCATCATCAAATTCTCCCCCATGATCACTCGTATTTTTAGAAATAAAAATCCTTTTTTCATATTTTGAACTCTTTTTGCAAAACTAATAAAATTTTTCCAAGCATCATTCTTATGTTTTATCATCAAAACCCAAGTAAATCTAGAAAAATCATCAACTTTCATAAATGCATAATAATTTCCTTCATAGCTAGCAATTCTAGAAGAGCCAAATAAGTCCATGTGTAATATTTGTAGGGGTCTAGTAGTAGAGATCACAATTTTAGATTTATAAGAAAACTTAGTTTGCTTACCCACTTGACAAGCATCACAAACTTTGTCTTTTTCAAATTTGAAATTAGGAAGACCTCTAACCGAAGAATTCTTGAAAATATTTGAAACTAAGTGCATTCTAGCATGTTCTAGTCTTCTATGCCATAACCAAGAATCATCATATAAAATCTAAAGACATTTATCAATAATAGAAAAATCATTCAAATCAAGGGTGTACACATTTTCATCCCTATTTTCAACAAACAAAACTTTTCTATCACTAACATTTTCAATTATGCAATTCTTTTTATCAAATATTACTCTAAATCTTTTATCACACATTTAACTAATACTAAGCAAATCATGCTTTAAACCATCAACCAAATGAACATTTTCAATAAAAGTAAATGAACCATTTTCTATATTACCCTTACCAATTATTTTACCTTTTTTGTTGTCACCAAAAGTTACCATGCCTCCATTCTTTTTGGCGAAGGAGATAAGTTTGGATCGATTTTCTGTTCTGTATCTTGAGCAACCACTATCAAAGTACCATTTGATTTTCTTAGAGGCTTTTAAACAAACCTAAAAACAACTAAGTTTAAAGTTGATCCTTTGGTACCCATACTTGTCTGTGTTTTAGAATGTTACCATTTACATATATAGAGATCAATTTCATTTTTCCATAGATATTGCAAATATTAGATCTAAATAAGTAACAAGAATAAGCTTTACGTTCATACTTGCCACAAGAAAAGCAAACAACATTTTGCAAGGATTTGTCTTTCACAACAAATTTATGCACTCTACTTTTCCTGGAGAAAGTTGCTTGTTGTTTTCTTTTCTCGTTATGTGCATACATTTGTTCATGGATATTGCATATTTAAGCTCTAAGTGAGTGACCTATTAGGTGACTAACATAGGATGTTACGATAAAAGGAGCATAACCTATCTATGCGTTGCTACATTCTGAATGCATGATAAACATGTAATACATTCCTACGCGCGTTTAGCCATATCCTTGCTACTTACCCTCTTGAGCAGTTGGCGATAAGCGTTGGCCAAGTGAAGGACTGAGCTCCTAAACGTGATGAATCTTATAGGTTAGTTCTTTTATCAAGAACTTATCACAAGCCTAAACTACCTATAACACTTTAACAGATGAATAGTAAATAAGTGATAAATTGAAAGGAGATAAAGTTGCAATGTTTTGATAAATGTAAGCCTTACGACCATATACCATGTTAAAGTCGAACATTACAATGAACGTGCAAAATGGAAAGTTGTTAGCAAAATGGTCCCATATGATTATTTCTATTAATCTTAATAAACTGATTAAGATTCGTTCCATGAAAATAGGGTTCGGTTGTTCTCAAGCGGTTAAGATTATTTGCGATATATAGTAGTTACTTCCTGAGGAAGTCAAGTGCGTGGGGATTCATCAAGCATAAATAACAAACTGTGGTAAGTTCCTGGCATGGCTGATGAACGATAAAAAAAGAAAGTTGGATAGAAGTGTTCTACCATTGAACAAAAATTGGCACACTCAACCAATGTTACCATTGAGGGGGAGATTCATCCTATTAGCTATTTAGTTATGATTATTACGTTGTTTTATAATTAAGTTTTGTTGCAAACAGTCCTAGAACAGTACAGTAACTAAAGGTCCAAAGTGATGTTCTCATAGTCATAACTATGTATTCAACAACCATTATAGTTGTGATCAATATAATATTCTATCTCGGGCAAACCGCCCCCCAGATGTAGATGTAATTTCATCGAACTGGGTTAACAAACCTTGTTGTGTTGTGTATTTCTGTTTGTCTCTATTGCTCACTACTCCTTAGACAACTGAAGTTACTTTGGTTGCATATCACTAAAACCGTTCATATTTTAATTGGTATCAGAGCAAGGTTCACTATTCGATCATCGATGAACGGAAACCATGGAGGAAACTCAACCAGTAAACCCCCCCTTCTGGACGGAGGAAACTATGGGTACTGGAAGTCACGAATGGAGGCTTTTCTTATGTCACTGGACATGAGGAGTTGGAGAGCGATTATATATGGATTGGAAAATCCCACCGAAAAGGATGAAGCCGATCAGACTGTTCAAAAATCTGAGTTGAAATGGACACAAGAAGAAGATGAAGCTGCTGTAGGCAACTCTCGTGCACTGAATGCATTGTTCAATGCGGTTGATCCAAACATATTCAAGTTAATCAACTTGTGCAAGTCGGCTAAGGTTGCTTGGGACATCTTGGAAGTTGCCTTTGAAGGAACTTCAAAGGTGAAAATCTCACGATTGCAGATCCTGACATCTCGTTTCGAAGCGTTGCAAATGACTGAAGATGAGACTATTGCTGAGTTCAATGTTCGCGTACTTGATATTGCTAACGAATCTGATGCTTTTGGTGAAAAGATGTCGGACTCTAAACTCGTTCGGAAAGTTCTTAGATCTTTACCATCTAAGTTTAATATGAAAGTCATGGCGATTGAGGAAGCTAATGATCTGTAAAAAATGAAGCTGAATGAATTATTTGGTTCGTTACGAACCTTTGAACTTCACTTGGGACACACTGCAAATAGAAGGAAACCTGGATTGGCGCTAACCTCAGTAAAGGAAAAGCCCACTGAAGAACGCAAAATGCGTAAAAACAACGATGATCTTACAGAATCTGTTGTCCTACTGACAAAGCAGGTTGCAAAACTCAAAACCCAGTTTCACAAACATATGGGAAGTCAACATAACTATCGAGAAGGCCCCTCAATGATTCAGCCCAGAACATCAGACATCTCTTCCTCTAGACTGTACAGAAAGAAGGACCTCGAACGAGAAAAGGGAAATGATCTCTCAAAATCTGAGAAGAATGACAAAGGAATCCGATGTAATGAGTGTGAAGGATTTGGTCACATTCAATCTGAGTGCGTTACCTTCCTTAAACATAAAAAGAAGAGCCTGATAGCCACCTTTTCAGATGAAGAAGACTATTCCAAAAGTGATGATGAAGAAGTAGGAATGACCTTGGTCAGCATTAGCACCATGAATGACGAAGAAGCCGTAACAGTCGACTGTCAAGCACCTGACCAGTTGGAACCAACAATTAATAAATGCCTAACCGATGGTTAATTCGAAAGGAAGTTGAAGGAGGATCAAGAAATTATCCTACAACAACAAGAACAGATACAATGCCTAGTGGAAGAAAACAAAAGCTTTCTATCATCTATAGCGACCCTAAAAGATGAATTAAAGGAAACCAAGAATCAGCTTGAAGAACTTTCTAAATCTGTAAAGATGTTGACAAACGGGACTAAAAAACTAGATGACTTGCTCGGCCAAGGAAGAAGTGTTGATGACAAAAGAGGCCTAGGCTTTGCTGGAAAGAAGGGCGCAATTGTTGGGACTACGGTATTCATTCGAGAGGGTGCCTCTCAGGACAGTTCTACAGATAATAAAAAGAGGAGAACTACTGAAGGTTTTAGCCCACCTGCGAAATGTCTGAACAGTAGAAAATGAAGATTTTTTACTTTTATGGAAAGATTGGTCACATCCGACCGTACTGTTATCAAATCCAAAAACTTATGCACCGCCAACAGTATGCTAGACAAAAATTACACCGGAAGAGACATAGAATCAAATGGCGCCCCAAGACCATTTCAGAAAACTGTAAGGTAGCTTTCACCTCGGTTAATCACCCTAACTCTGCTGACTGGTATTTTGACAGTGGGTGTTCTAGGCATATGACCGGAAATGCAGCATTCTTTTCAGAACTCAGTGAATGCAAGGCTGGATCAGTGGTGTTTGGAGATGGAGGGAAAGGTAAAATCATCATAAAAGGAATGATTGATCATCCTGGTCTACCATTCCTGCTTGATGTCCGACTAGTGCAAGGGCTATCAGCAAATCTAATTAATCAGTCAACTGTGTGACCAAGGATATCAAGTCAACTTCACTAAGGACAGGTGTAATGTAATGGATTGTCAAAACAATGTGTTCCTCAGCGAAACCAGGATGTCCGACAACTGTTATCAATGGCATGCGGAGGTTAATCTATGCAATCTGTCAAAGGTGGAAGAAACTAGCCTATGGCACAAACGCTTAGGGCACATTAGTGGAACCACCCTTTCAAAAGTTACCAAGGCTGATGCCATTATCGGCCTTCCCACACTCACATTTACCACACTGGAAAGCTGCTCAGAATCTCTTGCTGGAAAGCAAGTCAAGTCGCCTCATAAGTCTGCCATCCTCCCTTCAACTTCTCGCACCCTGGAACTCATTCATATAGACCTTATGAGGCCAATGCAAGTAGAAACCCTGGGAGGAAAAAGGTATGCTATAGTGTGCGTAGACGACTTCTCTCGTTATACCTGGGTTAAATTTGTTCATGATAAATCTGAAACCTTCAAGGTGTGTCAGACCTTGTTTTTACAACTGCAAAGAGAAAAACATACTGGTATTTATCGTATACGAAGTGATCATGGTCGTGAATTTGAAAATAAGTACTTTACGGAGTTTTGCGAGAATGAAGGTATCTTTTATGAGTTTTCAGCCCCATTAACTCCCCAGCAAAATGGAATTGTTGAAAGAAGGAATCGTACGCTATATGAAATGGCCCGAGTAATGATCCATGCAAAGCAATTGCCTATTCACTTCTGGGCTGAAGCTCTAAACACTGCCTGCCATATACACAACCGGGTCATCCTTCGTCCAGGGACAACTACTACATCTTATGAACTCTGGAAAGGGAGAAAACCTAATGTGAAGTACTTTCACATTTTTGGTAGTACAAGTGATAGGGATCATCGACAAAAGTGGGATTCAAAGTCTGATCGAGGAATATTCGTTGGATAGTCTACCAACAGTCAAGCCTACAGGGTGTTCAATCAATGTACGAAGACAGTTATGGAATCCATAAATGTCATCATTGATGATCTTGAAAAAGGGCCTAAGAGGAGCCTTGATGAAGAAGATGGAGATTTCTAGGATTCCGTCTCTCAGAAGACTAACATCAGTGAATCCTTCTGATACTTGTGACAATGGAGCACCCATTACTGCACGTCAACCGACTACAGAATGGTCTGCAAGTTCACCTGATTCATTAAAGTAGCCAATCATGCCACCCACACACATAGCCAAAAATCATCCCTCTAGCTCTATCATTGGAGATGTTCACAGTGGAATCACCACTCGAAAGAAGGAGAGAATAGATTATGCTAAAATGGTTGCCAACGTCTGCTACACATCTACCTTGGAACCCACAAATGTCACGGTAGCTCTTACAGATGAGCACTGGATTTTAGCGATGCAGAAAGAACTATTACAGTTTGAAAGAAACCAAGTATGGGAGCTTGTGCCGAAACCTCCTCATGCAAACATAATTGGAACCAAATGGATCTTCAAGAACAAAACAGATGAACAAGGGAGAGTTATTCGAATCAAAGCTAGATTGGTTGCTCAGGGGTATTCCCAAATAGAAGGTCTGGATTTTGGAGAGACTTTTGCTCCAGTAGCCAGGATAGAAGCAATTTGACTACTACTGAGTTATGCATGTTTCCGAAGGTTCAAACTCTTTCAAATGGATGTAAAGAGTGCATTTTTAAATGGGTACTTATCTGAAGAAGTATATGTTGCTCAGCAAAAAGGATTTGTTGATCCTGTGAATCATGATCATGTTTACAAGCTACGAAAGGCTCTCTACGATCTCAAACAAGCCCCTAGAGCTTGGTATGAGAGACTCTCCACATATCTGTTACAACAAGGATATCGAAGGGGCAACGCGGATCAAACAATGTTCATATATCGACAGGATATTGAATTTCTGATTGTACAGATCTATGTGGACGACATCATATTTGGCGGCACATCCTCAGCATATGTTGAACAGTTTGTTGATCAGATGAAGAGAGAATTTGAAATGAGCATGGTTGGAGAGCTATCCTTTTTCTTGGGCTTTCAAATAAAGCAAGAAGAAATCGGGATCTTTTTCTCCCAAGAAAAATATGCAAAGAACCTCATCTCCAAGTTTGGAATGGACAAGGCCAAACCAAAAAGAACACCAGCTGCTACACATCTAAAAATGACCAAGGACACAACTGGGGAAAAAGTCGATACAAATCTATACCGCAATATCATTGGAAGTTCATTGTATCTCACAGCGAGTAAACCAGATATAGCGTTTGTAATAGGTGTGTGTGCTCGATATCAGGCTGACCCTCGAACATCACATCTTCATAGTGCTAAACGCATACTGAAATATATATCAGATATGTTTAATTATGGTCTCTGGTATACTTTTGATACAACTGGTGTTCTTGTTGGCTACTGTGATGCAAATTGGGCAGAGTGTTCGGATGATCGGAAGAGCACTTCAAGAGGGTGTTTCTTCCTAAGGAACAATGTAGCAGCTTGGTTCAGCAAAAAGCAAAACAGTGTTTCACTCTCAATGGCTGAAGCTGAATACATAGCCACGGGAAGTAGTTGTTCGCAACTCCTATGGATGAAACAAATGCTAAAAGATTGGTCATATTCGGCCGTACTGTTATCAACTCCAAAAACTTATGCACCGCCAACAACATGCTAGACAAAACTTACACCGAAAGAGACATAGAATCAAATGGTGCCCCAAGACCATTTCAGAAAACTGTAAGGTAGCTTTCACCTCGGTTAATCACCCTAACTCTGCTGACTTGTATTTTTACATTGGGTGTTCCAGACATATGACTGGAAATGCAACATTCTTTTCAAAATTGAGTGAATGTAAGGCTGGATCAGTGGTGTTTGGAGATGGAGGGAAAGGTAAAATCATCGGAAAAGGAACGATTGATCATCCTGGTCTGCCATTCCTGCTTGATGTCCGACTAGTGCAAGGGCTGTCAGCAAAAGTAAAGGAGGTTAACTGAGTTGCAGAATGTCTAAGCATTCCTTGGCTATTTTACAAGTTAGAGGGAGAAATATGATGACTTCTCTCTCTAATCTCTCACTTATAGTTCGATCGAAGAAGAGGTAAAAGGTCTTTTACAGAAGGTGGAAATGCTAGTTCTTTCTGTCAGCTCTCATGGAGGTCTTTAGGTTTTGGTCCATTCAGACAAACCTCTTTTATACATGGTATGGAAGGAGGTTTTATATTGACTACTTTAAGTGGGAAGCTTTTATTCTTCTGAACATGTCAGCACAGATTGCAGTCCTTTCAAGTTACATCAACTCCAACTACCATTCTTATCTGCTAGTGAATCTTCATCACATGATGATGTGGTTTATCGCCTAGGGATGTTAATCCTAGACAAGCTTCCTATCGCATCGATTTTGCATGCACTCTTTGAGTTTCACTGTCTCCTCTTTTCTTTATTATGTGATAAACATTGAAAAAGAGGGTAAAATAGGCATGGCAACTTATGCAAGTTATATTCTCTTATGATTATGAATTTGTGATAGAAGCTCTTGCGTTTTTGCTCCACTATTCTACCTAAAAGGCCATAATAACTTGTATTTCTAAAAGTTATCGAAATTCTTCCTTGGAGCATTGTAAAACTTGGCTATTTGTGAAAAAATTCTTATTGAAGAAGTAGTGGGCATACTTTAATCTAAAGCATTTAGGTCTAATGTGACCTTCAACACCACAATTATGATATATAGGTACAAAACTAGAGTTAACATGATGCTTTAACAAATGTAGTTTTAGAACTTGAAGGAGTAGATGATTCATCAATATAGTCCAAACCTCATAAGATTTTCTTACTTCAATAATTTTGTCCAATCTTTGAGCACCTATTGTCAACATTTTAATAGTCTCCTTAGCTTTGTTAAGATCTTGTAAAACATTTAGTTCATTTTCTTAAGAACTTTAATCAAGTTATCTTTTTCACAACCATCATGCTCAAGAAATCTAATTTTATCAAGTAAAAACATCTTTCTCATTACAGTCATAAATATGCTTATCACAAGAGACATTTAATTCTTCAATTTGTATAACATTTTCAAACTCTTTAATGCAAGAAATTTTATTGAATAAAGACTTATTTTCACTAGTTAAAACATTTTATTTCTTCTTAAGCACAACATACTTAGAACAAAGTTTTTTCAGGTCATTTTGCATCCTTTCAAAAATTTCAAGCAATTTGTCAATAGAAGGAGGTTCTATAGTTACCTTATCATCATGTTCATCTTCTTTGTCACTATGAGCCATGAGACCAAGGTGTGTCATTTCTTCCACTTTCACTACTATCATCCTAAGTAGCCTTCATCGCTTTCTTCTTGGATTTCTTAGATGATTTGAGGAGAGGGCAGTTCGTTCTTATGTGACCCAATTTTTTGCATTCATAAAAAATCTCCTCATCCTTTTTGCTTTTCTTAATAGAAATAAAACATGCACGGTAGAAATCAGATTGAAATTCTACCATAATTGTACTTAATTAACGAGAAACCTTAAAATGTAAAATAATTTGAAATTAGGGTTTTTTAAGGAAACTTACATCTAAAGCTCCAATTAATGCTTAAACCACCACTAGGGTTGATATGCTATCCTTCGGACTCTGAATTGGGTTGTAGGACCCATTGGGTGAAAGAATCGAGAGAGAGAAAAGGATGGAAAACAAGAAAATGGATTTTCTTGTGAGATTGGACTTTAGGGTTTAAGAGAAATTATTTAGGTTTTAAATTCAACAGCCCCAATTCATTAAAATTATCAAAAGTTCTCTTCATCAAAATGAAGGCTCATATTTATAATGAAATCTCATGCAAAATTGCACGTCTCAAATTCATTATAGCCCAACATCTCACAATCCACTTTCTCTAGTAGGTTTTATGTCTTTATCAAATGACAACACATAGCCCACTATAGTTAGTGGGATTATCCAACAAAATGTTGGATTTTTCCACTAACAAGTCAAAGGGCAAAAAGGTCACATAAAGCTCTATGTTCAATTTGATAACCGACGACTATATCACATATACTTATCAGTTTCTCTCTCCTCACTTAAATCGAACAACTCGACTCATTCCATCATACTGTTCTAAGTTTATTCCATGTGAGCTAGTAAGGGAACGTAATGGACATATAGATCATAGACTCCAATGATTTAAGTTTAACTGGCTAAAATCTTTTAGACCGAGCTAATCAATATTCGTTAAATAACGAGCCATTCCACTAAAGTCCTATAGTTGCACTCCCTTCACTATATATATATATATATATATATATATATATTTGTGTCCATTTGATATAACCATGATTAGTAAGTTAATCCTTCACAAGTTGTTCGTGATCTCGACTGGGTCAAATTATTGTTTTATCCCTAATACTAGATTTTCCTCTTTAAGACCCATTGATCCACGATTGAACAATTGGTTTAAGGTCCAACCTATAAATTGAATCCCTTTCAGGCCACTGAGAGGGTGGGGCCGCCTTATACAAGACTTGGATTCAATCCTTAAGGAAACAAGCTATCTACTAATCTTAAAGCGAGTAGCAGTGAATTCTGTCTTACACCCTATGTCCCTAGTTATACACATGATCTTATCCCTAAAATGGGAGGCTTATTGGGTCAGTGTTGGTGAGCTTCCCTCATCAATGTAGACCTAAGGATAATCTTGTGTGAACAGGAGTTCATAGTTAATTCAGGATTAAGATTAAGTTACCTAGGTCATCAATAATCGAAATAGTTAGTTTTAAACAGTAAACGACGTTATAAAGTAAAAGTGACTATTTCATGATTCAGTCTTATGTAAACTTTTTACATAGGATGCCCCCAATTTTCATGTCTCTACATAAACAATTTAGGATCACATCATTTGTACTAAGTACAAAATAAAACACATCTATAGTGTCTCTAAATAAGGTGTCTAACCTTATTCATATACTATAGACTATTTAGGCTATATTCTCGAACTTGATCAACGTTTATATCTCTATATGAAGTTCAAATTTATTCAAAATAGCCTTGGGACCTTAGTTTATTTGATTTAAGATTATAGTATTTAACTTCACTAATAATATCTCAATAACTGAATAAAATATTATAAAAAACTACAAGTTTTAGGACATAAATTCCAACATTTCTCAAATTTTGACTCTTTTTGGATTGATCGGTGTTTCTTGAAATACTTCTTCTTTTTTATGATTTTTTTTTGGACTCATCTTCTAAGTGGTCGTTTATAATGATCTCATGAGCCATGAGTGACCCAATGAGCTACTCTAGTGAAAGTTCGGTGAGATCCTTTGCTTCTTGGATTGCAATCACCTTAGCTTCCCAAGTCTTAGGTAAAGACCTTAGAATGTTTCTAACATTTTCGGGTGTATAAACTTTACCAAGACCCTTCAAAGCATTAGAATGTTAGTAAATCTAGTAAACATATTGGTGATAGTCTCATTAGCATTGATCCTAAAATATTCATAATGATGAACAAGAATGCTAAATTTAGACTCTTTAACTTGATTTGTTCCTTCACGAGTAATTTCAAGAGTGCTCCAAATTTCTTGAGTGAAAGAATACATGGATATTCTATTAAATTCATCTTTACTCAAAGCACAATATAAACAATTAATAGCCTTAGCATTAAAATAACACTTTTTTCATTTCATTTTCATTACTCTTTTTCTAATTTAGGATTATCAACATTATCGACCTTTTTCATGGGTACATAAGGATCTTTTGCTACAATTAACCACAAATTATAGTTTGTAGATTGCAAATAAACTTTTATTCTAGTTTTACAATATGCGTAATTTGAACCATCAAAATAAGGAGGTCTAAAAGTAGATTGACCTTCAACAATCCCATTTGCCAATAAGATTGCCAAAATGCTCTAAGAATAAAATTTATCAAGAAATTAAGATTTCAAGATGAACAACCTCACTCTGATACCGATTGTTGAGTCGATATGGCAACCCTAGAAGGGTGAATAGGGTTTAATTAAACTTTTTAATAAACATGCCCAAATTAAACTAATTAGATAATTTTTAAAATAAATAAAAATTACTTTAGCTAATTTATGCTAAATAACAAGATTGATAAAAAGTATGTAATGAGTATACAATCAATCTCAACCAACAAGAATATACAGCTAAAATTAAACATAAAAATTAGATAAGAGTTAGAGAAGAAGACAATGCAATTTTATAGTGGTTCGATCAAACTCGACCTACATCTACCTTATCAAGCGCCTCTTCGGATTTTGATTGAAAACCTTCTTTTGACTCTTTCAAAGATTAGAGCAGAATTTCTAGTTGCTCCTTTTTCGAATTCAAGAGCAAACTCAATCCTCTCCACGACTTATGATTCAACCATCACAATATGTTGAAGCTTTAAATCACACAAAAGAAGACAATCTAAAAAGAGTGAGTATAATTATGAGCTCACAATTACTAATCTTCAATAAGAACTCTCTCAAGGACAGGATGAAAGGAATGAAAATTGGAAGCTTTAGAGAGAATAACAATTGTCACTTTTGCAATTTTTTAGGATTGTAAAATTAAACAAAGTTCTTAAAATTTTGGGGAAAATGAAGTATATTTAAAAACAGGAGGAAGAAATTGAAATCTAAAATTATTTTGGGTTATTAGATATAAGTAAAAGAAAATTGAATGGCTGAGATTTAAACTCAATTTGTCATTAGACTCAAACACAATTAATAATATAATAATATATCATTTTTAAAATAATTTTGAAAAATCCCAATAAAAACAAGTCCACCATTTTTTTAAAAAACTAGCAATTAGACACAAAGATAAATTATAATATTCAATTTATTTTATTTTTAAATTCATTTTCTTTTTTAAGCCAATCTAGAAATCAAAAGCCATGTGTTACTCCTCCATTTCTCCAAGTGATTTTCTCTAATTGGTTTAATTTGATTATTTGGTTGTCATGTCACCATCTCATATATTTTTTTGTTAATCTTTTTTTAGCAACATTTTCTTCTTTTGAACTTTGATTTAGGTGATTCAAGAATAAGTATAAGAATCATTGTTTCGAGCTCTACATTATGGACTATTCACAATGATAAAATTATCGATATAAAATTCAAATTTGTTATCATAAAGACATTAATTAATTGGAGATTAAGGGTAAAAAAGTCAACAAATATGACTATTGTATAGATACCACATGAGATTAATTTACGCATTATAATCAAAGGAAACAAAAACTCCCTCTATTTGACCTTGGTTTATCCTATAAACTTCTCTTTTAGCTTACACTTGAATAAGAGAGAGGAAAACTTGTACACAATTAACATATCCTTAGAATTAAGCAATGAATAAGAAAGAGTCTGCCCCTTTTATCGCTTTAATCGCATACTTGGAGCTTTAACTCTACAATTACGATAAAAATATATTGAACACATACATACAAAAAAGCAATTATCTTTCCCAAACTATTCAAATTCTAAGAATTTTATTTTTTTGGCCTCAAATCTTTTATAGCAAATAATTTCCTTAATTGTTTCTTTAAACTATCAATTTTTGAAATATTCTTGCCAAAATGTCATCAACACAAAGCAATAATATAACAAAATCATCATAAAAAAAATTTCTAGACAAAGACAGAATGATCAAAGGTAGTCTTTTTGTAGCCTTGCTTCCCTATAACTGACTCAAACTTCTTATATGTATCAACCCACAAAGACTTTTCGTTAGTTCACACACTAGATACTTTTTGCCTTTCTGTTCAAATCCCTTTAGTTGTTCCATATAGATTTGTTCAAAACCCCTTAGTTACCCCTAGTTGTTCCATATAGATTCGTTTATCTAAATCCCCATGAAGAAATGTAGTCATAACATCGATCTACTTAACCTCTAAGTCAAGACTAGTTGCTAATCCCAGAACTATAGTATGGTAGAAATCTTGAAAACTGAAGTAGAAATTTCATCATAATCAACACCTTTCTTTTGACTGAACCCTTTAACAACCAATCTCACCTTGTAACACAATTTTGAGGCATGTTCTTCTTGTTTCACTTTATAAACCCATTTATTTTTTAGTGCGGATTTTCCTTTAGACGATTTTACAACCTAAAAAATGTGGTTTGCGTGTAAAGACTTAATCTTATCTTTCATTTTATCTGATCACTCTCTTTTGTGCTCATATTTTATGGCCTCTTTACAACTCTAGGGTTCTCCCTTGTCAATTAATAGAAAATATGCATTAGTTGAACATCTTGTTGATGGACGATGTGTAACGACCCAACTTTCCGGACTAAGCTGAGGTCACTACTCAGTACTAAGACTCGACCACAAAACATAAAAACTCATAACGGACCGGTTACGATTCATTAAAAACGTTAGAAATACTACAAAAGCAGTTTCAGGCCCTATTTTAAATCACAGTCACGAGAGTTTCAAATACAATACTCAAGTCATCAAACTCAAAATCACAAAACCAAATATTCTAACAAAATACATCAGCGGAAGCATAAAGAAAACCAGACGCGTCCATATGGCCTTCACGCATCCTTCTTGCCCCTTGTCGGTCTGCCCCTCGCTGTACCCTTACCTGAAAAGTTAAAGAAGAGAAAGGGTGAGTATAAAATATACCCAGTAAGGGACCCACTACTGGGCCCGTTAGGGAACAACAGTTAACTTCCTATTCAGGGGTACCTTACATAATAGTCTAGTGGTTCCGTAGAATGTACACATCAGTCTCGTGCTCCCGAAGGATGCACGTATCAGTCTACTGATCCCGAAAGATACACCTATCAGTCTAGTGATCCCGAGGGATGCACATATCAGTCTAGTGCTCCCGAAGGATGCACATATCAGTCTAGTGATCCCGAAGGATGCACGTATCAGTTTAATGATCCCAAAGGATACACCTATCCGTAAGGTACACTACCCCATAGATGAAGCTAACAATTACCCCTCAGTCCATACTAAACCATCTACAATAGTCATACCCCAACAACATTCATATTACAATTTAGCCATAGGCTTCGCCAGTCAGATAGTATAGGTTTAAACAACTACATCCTCAGTTGCTATATGCGTTTCCAATTCACACACCATTGTGATATCCCTAGATCCAGTCAACTAGTCAATCAGAATTGGACTCACAGTCCTTCCACGACAAAACTCCATGATCAATGTCCAGACAAAAGACTACCACATACCTAACCGTAAGACTTTAAAGGCCATCGACATACAATTCCAATCCACAACGTAGCCCATTAACATAACTACAATATACCGAACATCCGGGCATCGGTGTCTATCCGTAAACAACTCCTTACACCTGATGGCACACAAGCTACAACTAGCGGTCACGTTACCTTTACATCAGACAAGAGCATAGTAACGATACTTAAAAGTCAAACATACATCCATTTATTCAGTACAGTTACTAACGTGTAATCTCTGTGGATTACTACGTTTCCAGCCTCGATCCGAGGTCCAGTAGTAGGAAAACCCTTACCTGATACTTGGTTATGCCCCTCGATCGAGTCCACGCTCAACAGATCCACCTAAACGAAATCACAAGGGTTTAAACGATGACACCAGTAAAAGTCACCTTTTTAAATCATTCGAAACAACAACGTCGGCTTACCCGAGTAAAGGGAGCTATTCCCAAATGAACTTGCCGTAGGACTTGAGAACTTGAGCGTCAAACCCCTACTACCTTCAAGGAACGAAAGATAGGACCCAGTCTTACTCCAATATTCAAACTCGAAATGGTTATAGCAACATTGGGTAAATTACCAAAATGATCCTTACAAAAGACTCACCGTGACCCAAAGTGGAGGGAGAAAAATATGGCTTAGGTGGCTCGGCTCGACTTGGCCCACCCTCGGCTCGGCTCGGCTCACCCTCGACTCGGCTCGGCTCACGGCTCAACTCGGCTTGACTCGGCTCGCAGCTCGGCTCGCGGCTCAACTCGACTCGCAGCTCGGCTCGCAGCTCAACTCGGATTGACTCGGCTCGCTGCTCGGCTCGATCTTCGGCTTGACTCGGCTCGCGGCACGGCTCAGTCTTCGGCTCAACTCGAATTTGCGACTTGCATCGCGAGTCAGACTTGAAGCGGGTTCTCGAGTCGGCTTCAATTCACGGCTCGGGTTCAAATCCTTTCTCCATCCGCCAACGACGGCGAAAGAGAGCAGCTCCCCTCGGTGTTCTGTCTGCGTCGGGAACACGAGATGAGGAGGGAGAAGCCGCAGGCGGTGGCAGAGACGAAGAGAGAGAGAGAGAGAGAGAGAGAGAGAGACGTCGACTGCAGACGGACGGACGCCGATTCGGGGATTCCGTCGGTGATGTGCGGATTACGAAGATGGCAGACGACGCAAACGCGCGGATGATGGTTGCGTTCGTCGGGTGAAGAAGCTGAAGAGAAGAAGAAGAAGAACGGCGTGGCGTTGGCTTCGTAATGGCAGGCGGCTGTTGGGCAAGAAGGGAGGAGAGGAAAGTGAGGCTGAGGCGGCGGCGGCGGCGGGGGGGGGGGGGGGGGTGAGACGCGCGCGGGATTAGGGTTGGTTTTCAAAAAAAATATATTATATATATATATATAAAAAATAGTAATAATAATAATATCAAATAATAATAATATTATTAATATTAATTAATAATAATAATAATAATAAATAATAATAATAATAAATAAAATAATTAATAATATTAATATTAAATTATAATAATAATAATAAGTAATAATAATAATAATATAATTAATATTATATTATTATTATATCAATTTACAAAATATTAAATTTAAAGAAATTCGTATCCCTAAATTTCTTTTTTTTTCTACCCTCTTCGAAGGAAATCGAGAATTTACGCCAACATTTTAATTTCCGAAAAATCACACAAAATGATAAAATTTACCTCGAAAATTTGGGGCGTTACATTCTTCCCTCCTTAGGGAACTTTCGTCCTCGAAAGTTTTATTCCTCGAACAGTTCGGGATAACGGGACCTCATGACATCTTCTCGCTCTCATGTGGCCTCTTCGACACGGTGATTCCGCCATAAGACTTTAAAGAAAGGAATTTCTCTATTCCTCAACATTTTCACCTCTCTGGCCAGTACCTCAACGGGTTGTTCAGTATAGCTCAAGTTTTCATCAATCTCTAGTGGCTCGTAATCCACTACATGGGATGGAGGTGGCACGTACTTCCTCAACATAGAAACATGGAACACATCATGAACTGTCGAGAGTGATGGTGGCAACGCCAAGCGATAAGCTACAGGGCCAATCCGCTCCAGAATCTCAAACGGCCCAACAAAACGGGGACTCAGTTTTCCTCTCCTTTCAAATCGTAAGACACCTTTCATAGGTGCTACCTTCAAGAACACCTTGTCCCCTACATCAAACTCAAGATCCTTCCGTCTAACATCAGCATAACTCTTCTGCCTACTCTGTGCGGTCTGCATACGTGATCTAATTTTTTGTATCGCTTTGTTAGTAGACTGAACTAACTCAGGACCCATCAATCTCTGCTCACCCACCTCACCCCAGCAAACGAAGGATCTATAGCATTTTCTGTACAAGGCCTCAAATGGTGCCATGCCAATAGTAGCCTGAAAACTGTTATTATAAGCAAATTCCATCAAATGTAAGTGGGAGTCCCAGCTACCTGGAAATTCCAATGCACACGCTCGCAACATATCCTCTAAAACTTGGTTCAGACGCTCAGTCTGACCGTCAGTCTGTGGATGGAAAGCTGTACTAAAGTCTAACCTCGTGCCCATAGCAGTTTGCAAACCCTTCCAGAATTTAGAAGTGAAACGGGCATCTCTCTCAGAAACAATCGACACTAGCGGTACAGGTGGATTTACCCGGAACGAAGTGCGCTGATTTGGTAAGCCTGTCAACCATAACCCAAATCACTGTAAAACCCCTCAGAGTTCTTGGCAGTCCTGTAATGAAATCCATGGACACGTTTTCCTACTTCCATTTCGGTACGCTCAAGGGTTGTAATAAACCCGCTGGTTTCTGCCTTGGTGCCTTAACCTGCTGACACACCAAGCATTTACTAACAAATTCTGCCACCTCCCTCTTCATATTACGCCACCAATAAACCTGCTTCAGGTCCTGATACATCTTCGTACTACCTGGGTGCATGGAAAATGGGGAACTGTGAGCCTCAGATAATAATTCTGTTTTAACCGCACTATATGATGGCACACAGAGGCGCCTCTCAAACAAAAGTCCACCATCAGAGGATATGGAGAACTCAACCGCTTGCCCTGCCTCTGATAGGCCACGCTTCTCAACCAAATAAGGATCGTTACTCTGGGCATCAATGATCCTTTGCCTCAAAGTCGACTGTACCGTCAACTGGGCTAACTGCATAGTGACTGCCCCCACTGACACTGCAATCTCAGCCCGCTCAAGATCTCGATGCAATGGGGCCTATCGGGTAATAAATGTTGCTGAATGTGATACCTTTCTACTAAGAGCATCAGCTACCACATTTGCCTTGCCTGGATGATACAGTATCTCACAGTCGTAATCCTTCACTAACTCAAGCCATCTTCGCTGTCTCATATTCAATTCCTTCTGAGTAAAGAAGTATTTCAAGCTTTTATGATTCGTGAAGATCTGTATCTTTTCACCATACAAGTAATGCCTCCATATTTTCAATGCAAAAACCACTGCTGCCAACTCTAAATCATGTGTAGGGTAATTCTGCTCATGACTCTTCAACTGACGCGAAGCATAAGCTACTACTTTACCTTGCTGCATCAATACACAACCCAAACCTTTCTTGGAAGCATCACTATAAATCACAAAACTGCCTGAACCATCAGGTACAGTAAGAACCGGTGCGGTAACTAGCTTCTGTTTAAGGTTCTGGAAACTGTCCTCACATGCCTTGCTCCAAACAAAAGGAGCTCCCTTCCTGGTCAACTGAGTAAGAGGAGTAGCTATATGAGAAAAGTTCTCCACAAATCGTCAATAATAACCTGCTAAACCCAGAAAGCTACGAACCTCACTGACTGTGGAAGGTCGGGTCCAACTGGTGACTGCCTCTATCTTAGCTGGATCCACATAAACTCCAGCCTTAGAAACCACATGGCCTAGAAAGGACACCTGCTTCAGCCAAAACTCGCATTTCGAGAACTTTGCATACAACTTATTATTCCGAAGTGTTTGCAAAACCGTACGTAAATGCTCCTCATGCTCAGCCTCCGTCTTGGAATATATCAAGATATCATCAATAAACACGATCACAAAAGTATCTAGGAACTCCCTAAACACTCTGTTCATCAAGTCCATAAACACTGCCGGAGCATTCGTCAAACCAAAAGACATCACAATGAACTCATAGTGTCCGTATCTGGAATGAAATGTTGTCTTCGGTACATCACCATCCTTAATCCTCAACTGATGATATCCCGACCGAAGATCAATCTTAGAGAACACTGTAGCTCCCTATAACTGGTCAAACAGATCGTCGATCCTGGGCAAGGGATATATGTTCTTAACAGTTACCTTATTCAACTCCCTGTAGTCAACGCATAGACGCATCGATCCATCCTTCTTCTTAACAAATAAAACTGGCGCACCCCAAGGTGACACGCTCGGTCGAATGAATCCCTTATTAAGCAATTCTTGTAACTGCACTTTCAGTTCTTTCAGCTCTGCTGGGGCCATTCTGTATGGGGCTCTGGATATAGGGACCGTGCCTGGCTCCAAATCTATGGCAAACTCAATCTCTTTGTGAGGAGGTAACCCTGGAAGTTCTTCAGGAAAGACATCCGGATAGTCCCTTACCACTGGTTCCGATGACAGTGATACATCAACCTCCCTAGTATCCACCACGCTCGGTAAGATACTCCAAGTCCCCTGACTGAGCAGTTTGTTGGCCCTCATGGCTGAGATTACCTTAGGTAATGACCTTGACCCTTCTCCCTTAAATTTAAAACTGGCCATCGAGGGAGGGTTAAACGCTACCTCTTTATGGGAACAATCTATGCTGGCATGGTTAGCGGCTAACCAATCCATACCCAAAATTACGTCAAAGTCGAGCATGTCCAGAACTAACAACGTTACTTCAATCATATGGCCTGCTATCTCAATCTGGCATGCTTTCACCTTTTCTTTCAACAACATACACTCCCCAGAAGGAGTAGATACTAATAAAACATGGTGTAGGGGCTCTACCTCTAAGCGGGCATGCAACACAAATGCAGAAGAGATAAAAGAATGTGACGAACCCGAATCAAACAAAACTAAGGCGTAATGCCCCAATACTGGAAGCGTACCTGTCACCACCGTGCCTGCCCTCTCAGCCTCAGTCTTGTTGGTAGCAAAGACTTTACCCTGATGTGGAGCACCTGCTCCCTAATTCTGTGCATTTCTGGTAATCCTCATCGGGCATCTGTCAGCTGTATGCCCCTCTTGCCTACACTTAAAGCAAGTCCTGGTCCAAAATAAACAACGACCCAGATGGTGCTTCCCACAAGTGGTACACAACGGCTTCCCCCTGGCAGCTTCCTCTGCCTCAAAAGGTTTCTGCTGGAAGCGGCGAAACTCACCACCTAATCTGAAGTTCCACTGTGGCACTGGATTAGGCTGCTGCTCAGCCTTCCTTTTCTGTCCCGAGGTCGAACCTCTACCTGTGACCTTAGACGAGTTAGCCCTCTCCTGTAAACTGAGATCCACTGCCAGGGGCAGTGCATCGGCATGAGTAGCGGGTCGGAAAGCTCGAACCAAACCCTGGATGTCTAGTCGGAGGCCTCTAACAAACTTATCAGCTTTGGCCGCCTTAGTCGCTATCATCTCGGGAGCGAAGCGGGATAACATGTCAAACTCCGCATCATACTGCTCCACTGTCATGTCACCCTGCTCTAAGTTCAGGAACTCCTGCCGCTTGGCGTCTCTCAAACTAGCAGAGAAGAATTTCGCATAGAAACTCTCCTTGAACTGTTGCCACGTGATCTGACCCACATCACCCCCTAGCATTCTCTCTGTAGTCTCCCACCATGCAGTACCTCTGTCTGTCAACATGAAAACAGCACACTGAACTTTCTAATCCTCAGGGCACTTCATGTACCGGAATATGGTCTCCAAAGACGATAACCACAGATGAGCCCTGGTGGGGTCCTCCAAAGACCCATCGAATGTTGTGGGATTATACTTCTTGAAATCCCTCAGGTGCTTGGCCTCTGCCGACAACTGATTCGGCACAACCTGGGGCACAACTGGAACTAGAGCCGGAGCTGGAGCTAGTGCTGGAGCTGGTGGGGCAGGCTGCTGCTGCTCCCGCATCTACATAATCAAATCCCTGAACCTCTGCTCCATGGCAGCTAGGTCCGCATGAGTAACTGGCGCAGCCGGGTCAGTGGCTTGGGCTACAAGCTGCACCTCAGGTTGAACACGTCCTGCTCCCCTTCCTCGGCCTCCTCGACCACCCCTACGTGCACCTCTCCTTGGCGGCATTCCCCTAACAACCACCAATGATCCCTTTAGTCATATGTGATAATTAACTTCGCAGTTTCACTTAGGTAAGGCAATGCATATAGAGTTATACATATAATTTCATGAGAGCATACCTGACGAGTGGCAAGGATCGATTTAGCCATAAGGACACAAAAACACGGACTCACATCATAAGTCAGTCTATAGAACCTTAAACTTAGGCTCTAATACCAACTGTAATGACCCAACTTTCCGGACTAAGCTGAGGTCACTACTCAGTACTAAGACTCGACCACAAAACATAAAAACTCATAACGGACCGGTTACGATTCATTAAAAACGTTAGAAATACTACAAAAGCAGTTTCGGGCCCTATTTTAAATCACAGTCACGAGAGTTTCGAATACAATACTCAAGTCATCAAACTCAAAATCACAAAACAAAATATTCTAACAAAATACATCAGCAGAAGCATAAAGAAAACTAGACGCGTTCATATGGCCTTCATGCATCCTTCTTGCCCCTCGTTGGTCTGCCCCTCGCTGTACCCTTACCTGAAAAGTTAAAGAAGAGAAAGGGTGAGTATAAAATATACCCAGTAAGGGACCCACTACTGGGCCCGTTAGGGAACAACAGTTAACTTCCTATTCAGGGGTACCCTACATAACAGTTTAGTGGTTCCGTAGAACGCACACATTAGTCTCGTGCTCTCGAAAAATGCACGTATCAGTCTAGTGATCCCGAGGGATGCACATATCAGTCTAGTGCTCCCGAAGGATGCACATATCAGTCTAGTGATCCCGAAGGATGCACGTATCAGTCTAGTGATCCCAAAGGATACACCTATCCGTAAGGTACACTACCCCATAGATGAAGCTAACCGTTACCCCTCAGTCCATACTAAACCGTCTACAATAGTCATACCCCAACAACATTCATATTACAATTTAGCCATAGGCTTCGCCAATCAGATAGTATAGGTTTAAACAACTACATCCTCAGTTGCTATATGCGTTTCCAATTCATACACCATTGTGATATCCCTAGATCCAGTCAACTAGTCAATCAGAATCGGACTCACAGTCCTTCAACGACAAAACTCTATGATCAATGTCCAGACAAAAGACTACCACATACCTAACCGTAAGACTTTAAAGTCCATCGACATACAATTCCAATCCACAACGTAGCCCATTAACATAACTACAATATACCGAACATCTGGGCATCGGTGTCTATCCGTAAACAACTCCTTACACCCGATGGCACACAAGCTACAACTAGCTGTCACGTTACCTTTACATCAGAAAAGAGCATAGCAACGATACTTAAAAGTCAAACATACATCCATTTATTCAGTACAGTTACTAACATGTAATCCCCTGTGGATTACTACGTTTCCAGCCTCGATCCGAGGTCCAGTAGTAGGAAAACCCTTAGCTAATACTTGGTTATGCCCCTCGATCGAGTCCACGCTCAACAGATCCACCTAAACGAAATCACAAGGGTTTAAACGATGACACCAGTAAAAGTCACCTTTTTAAATCATTCGAAACAACGTCGGCTTACCCGAGTAAAGGGAGCTATTCCTAAATGAACTTGCCGTGGGACCCGAGAACTTGAGCGTCAAACCCCTACTACCTTTAAGGAACGAAAGATAGGATCCAGTCTTACTCCAATATTCAAACTCGAAATGGTTATAGCAACATTGGGTAAATTACCAAAATGATCCTTACCGAAGACTCACCGTGACCCAAAGTGGAGGGAGAAAAATATGGCTTAGGTGGCTCGACTCGGCTTGGCTCACCCTCGGCTCGGCTCGGCTCGGCTTGACTCGGCTCGCGGCTCAACTCGGCTTGACTCGGTTCGCGGCTCGGCTCGGTCTTCGGCTTGACTCGGCTCGCGACTCGGCTCAGTCTCCAGCTCAACTCGGATTTACGGCTTGCATCGCGGGTCGGACTAGAAGCGGGTTCTCGGGTCGGCTTCAATTCGCGGCTCGGGTTCAAATCCTTTCTCCACCCGACAACGACGGCGGAAGAGAGCAGCTCCCCTCGGTGTTCTGTCTGCGTCGGGAACACGAGATGAGGAAGGAGAAGCCGTCGGTGGTGGCGGAGACGGAGAGAGAGAGAGAGAGACGTCGGCTACAGACGGATGGACGTCGATTCGGGGATTTCGTCGGTGATGTGCGGATTACGAAGATGGCAGACGACGCAAACGTGCGGATGATGGCTGCGTTCGTCGGGTGAAGAAGCTGAAGAGAAGAAGAAGAAGAACGGCGTGGCGTTGGCTTCGTGAAGGCAGACGGCTGTCGGGCAAGAAGGGAGGAGAGGAAAGTGAAGCGGCTGCGGCGGGGGGGAGGGGGGAGACGCGCGCGGGATTATGTTTGGTTTTAAAAAAATATATATTATATATATATATAAAATAGTAATAATAATATTATTAATATTAATTAATAATAATAATAATAATAATAAATAATAATAAATAATATAATTAATAATATTAATATTAAATAATAATAATAATAATAATAATAATAAGTAATAATAATAATAATAATATAATTAATATTATATTATTATTATATCAATTTACAAAATATTAAATTTAAAGAAATTCGTATCCCTAAATTTCTTTTTTTTTTCTACCCTCTTCGAAGGAAATCGAGAATTTACACCAACATTTTAATTTCCGAAAAATCACACAAAATGATAAAATTTACCTCGAAAATTCGGGGCGTTACACGATGATCTCTGACAGATCTCTTGAGTGAAACATCTGTAGGAACTACTCAGAACTCTCATTTGTGTAAAAGGTTGTGTCAAAGAAACTAAACTCAACTAATTAAGATCATCAATATGCTTAGACTCTGGTTTATATGTCTTCTCAATATCTGCTCTTGTTTGGCCTTCAACAAACAAAACATCTCGACTTCTTAAGAGCTTTTTCTAAACTGGATCATCTAACCTATAGCCAAACTCATCTTGGCCATAGCCAAGGAATACACAAGGTCTAGTCTTTGCATCAAGCTTCAATATTTTATCTTTAAAAACATGGACAAAGGCTTTACAATAACAGACACGTAGGTGATCACAAGATAACATGTTCTATTTAAAACTTCTAATCCCAAAGAAACATATGGTGTGAGATTCAAAACATTTACAACTATATTTAGTTCTTCACCCCAAAACGACTATGGCAACTATGACTTAGAAAGTAAACATCTCGCCCTCCCAATTAGTACTCTATTCAATCTCTTAGCTATTCCATTTAACTGAGAAGTCTTTTGATGTCGAATACTATGATTTATGCATTACTCATAAAAAGGACCACAATACTCACCTATATTATCAGTCCTAACATACTTGAGCTTTTTACCAATTTCTTTCTCAACGAGGACATGAAACTATTTAAACACTTATAACACTTTATCTTTAGTCTTTAAAGTGTAAACCTATGTTTTCCTTGAATGATCATCGATACATGTCACAAAATATGACGCACCCCAAAGTGTTTTTGTTTTCATAGAAACACACACATTAGAATGTACAAACTCTAGGACATTTTTGTTTCTTTGAATGCTAAGATGACTTAAAGGCAACTTTTGTCTTCTTTCCTACCAAACAATGAGGACAACATTTTAGAGGTGCACTCTTTATATCATGAAGATGATTTTCTTGGATAAAATTTTCAAACCCTTATCAATCATATGATTGAGTCTCTTTAGCCAAAGTTCAACATTAGCTTCATCATTCAATGTATTTATATCACAATCTATGATCTTAGCCTCCATGTAATACAATGATGAATATTTATGGTCCCTTAGCTTCTACCATAGAGCCTTAGTAAGCTTTCCCCATTTGCCATTATCGAAGGTATTGCAAACAATTTTGTCATCAAGCTTACTCGTCAAAATTAAATTCATGCGAATATTGGGAATGTGCTTCACATTCATCAAAATCAGCTTACAACCATTTTTGTTTCCAAGTGTACATTTCTGATGCCAATTGCATTTGTGATTTGTCGTTGCCCATCCTAAACTTTCAAAATCACCTGGTGTATAGAAGGCAAAGAACTCCTTCTTTGATGTTGCATGAATTGAGGCACCACTGTCAATCACCCAAATATTTTGCTGTGTAGCAAGATTTATAACATCACTGTCAAATAAGAAGTAGAAAGCTTTGGTGGCTACAGTGATTGTATCTACATCACTATGATCATCATTCTTTTTATTCGTTGCCCTTATCATTTTTATTGTCTCTTTTAAATTTTTGACAATACTTCTTTACATGCTCTTTCACATGGCAATAATGACATTTAACATTTGCAAACTGGTCACTCTTATTTTTTGTTTTTGTCTTTACCCCATGGACGTTTACTCTTACTCCACCCGCTTAGTAACTAGAACGTCTGACTATGAAGAAGAGCCCTATGACTTTCTTCTCATCTCCTTGTTTAACACACAACTTTTACTAAGTCTATACATAGTATGCCATTTGGGATTAAGTTCGATATGGAAGTCCTAAATATTTTCCACGAGTCCGATAATGTACCAAGAACCTGTAACCAATGTATTGCCTCTTCAAACTTGATATTCATCCTAGATAACTGATTCAAGTTACCTTGAAATATTTTCAAGTGATTTAACATAGGCGTTTGATCAAAATAATTCAACTCTATCATTTGTTTAATCAGAAACATTTTATTATTACTAGTCTTAAGGGCACATAGTGATTTAAGTGTGTCCACGCAATCCATGCATGAGTTTCTTCACTAATATGGTTTAGAAAATTATCTTCTATTCATAGCCTCATAATGCCACAGACTTTCCTATGACATAATTCTCATTCCTTATCTGTTTTGTCGTTAGACTTCTCTTTAAAAAAATGTGGAAGGTGCAAATTGTTCACATACAATTATCTTCCATTTCTCCTTTCCATACTTGATAATTTGACCCAACTAGTATTCACAAAGCAATCTCAATTAATTAATTAATGCTTTGATACCATTTTGTTGATAGAAAAACATTTTGGATCAATTATCTCACTCAACTTTTGGATCAATTATCTCACTCTTGTATGAATATAATAAAATATTATCAACTAGAAACAATGATAATAATCAAGTATGGACACAAACTTTTAACGTGGAAAATCCCCTCAATGTGAGAAGTAAAAAATCATGAATCGAAGTCAAAATCTCTACTATAATCGATACTTGTTAGAATAAAGTTCTTCCTAGTCACAATTAGAGGGATACACAATAAATATCTTAAGATCAACAATTTTGGCAATAATAATGAAGAAATAATTAGAAAGATCTCAATTGGCACTGACAATCAAATTTCGAATATATCTCACTGTAGGTAGGTCCAAACAAAATCTCCACCATCCAGATTAAAGAACCTCATGCCAAGAATATGTTGTAAAACTTTTAGCTTGATCGGACCATAGATCAATTCCTAAATGGCTGAAGAATACTTCTTTTTTGATTGTAAATATCTCTCTAGAAACTCATTGTCGTAATTTCTCTCGGTCTACCAGATCTCACACTTAATCGATGGCTAAAAATGTTTTATGTTTATTTATCTATATCGTATAAAATGAGCTATGGGAGAGAAATGTTTGATTTCTTTGTTCTTTTGGATGATGGTTATAACATCAACATAGATACTCTCGCTTTTTAAATTATTAAATAAAGAAACTATAATTTATGTTTAAAATAAAATGAAAATAAACAAATAAAGTCTATGATTAAAATAAAAAAAAACTTACAAACTCGAAATCACATTAAAAATAAAAGAATAAACAAATCAATCACGTTGAACTCTAAGGGGGCATTTGTGGCAAGGAGTGAGTTATACTAGTCTGTGGTTATAATTGTCCATGAGTTATCATAGTATGTGTTTGAGGTGCAGAGTATTATAGTCTGGGTTATAACGTCTGTGTTTGGGTTACAGAGTATTATACATTGTGCTATTATAATATGTGTTTAGGGTGTATATTATTATAGTCTGTGTTATTTTAATATATGTTCGGGGTGTAGATTATTATAGTATGACACATGAAATACACATTAATCTTATTATTAACTGAGTTTGTAACACCTAAAAAATTTAAGATAATTTTGGAGTTGATTATCCTAATTTTGTTTAATTATGTTTAATTTATTGAGTGTTATTTTGAAGGGGACTTTTTAATAATATAACAAAGCGGCAAGTTATTTACGCTCTATAGAACAATTTCTGAAACGAAAAAAAGCCTATAGGCCCACAATGCAAAATACCAAAAATACCCTAAGAAATGCGCAATTAATCGTTCGCGCGCATGCGATTAATGTTAATAAATGATTATTAGACGGCATCGTGTAGAATAATATACAATTGATACACGATCTTGTAAATTACCAAATACATAAACGATCAACAATAAATGCTAAACGATAACAATATACTTCAACGATTGTGCATCTGATCACATTTGTAAATATAAACGATAATCATATACGATTCTGTACATTATATAAACGATAATCATATATATAAACGTAAGGTAATAAACAGTAAAAGATGACAAAAAATTTTAAGTATACACGATCGTGTAGATAAATTTCAACAATCGTTTATAAACAAAAATTTACAGAAACTCCAATAAATCTTAATTACAAAAATGCCATCCAAATAAAGGGGCTATAAAAAGGTGAAGGAACTTGCTCAAACTTTTTCTTTCATCGTCTTCGTCATCAATCGTTTACATCCTAGTAACTACTTCAACAGAACTGTCGCGATCGATGATCTGACTTGCATACAAAAAGATTTAAATCTATATTCATTTCGATCTATCTCCATCATCCACATATATCTAGCACCATCTATGTCGCATATAAAAAGGTCTTAATCTATATTCATTTCGATGAATCTATATCTATCGCGATCTATGCCACATACAAATATGTTTGTTTCTATACTGATTGTATACATTTCATTGAATATACTTTATATTAATCTTCTTTTTTACAAATAGATGGTGAGTAAGAATAAAAAAGGTCCGAGTCTATATTAATTTCGATCTATCTCCACTATCCACATCTATCTAGCACGATCTATATCGCATACAAAAAGGCCTTAATCTATATTCATTTCGATCTATCTATATCTATCGCGATCTATGTCACATACAAACATGTCTGTTTCTATACTATTTGTATATATTTCATTGAATATTATTTATATTAGTCTTCTTTTTTTACAAACAGATGGTGAGCAAGAATAAACAAGTATCATGTAGCAAATCAATAAGGTGTAAAACCAAAACAGAAGAAAGAAAAATAAAGAAAGAAAAAGGAATAAAGGTAACAAACTAGAATGTGAATATTTGTCTATATAGCGTTGTATATTTGTGTATCTTTTTCTTTATAGCGCTCTATATTTCTAAATGACATTATCTTTTTCTTTGAAACATACTATTTATTATGTCATTCAACAGGTGAAACACTATCCAAATGACATTATTATGGAAGATGAACAAAAGAACCTTAGAATTACTGCATACTACAACTTAGAAACATTGAATCAGATAAAGTCAAAAATAGACAAAAGGATTCTCTCTTGAGTTTTGACAAACAGTCCTTTTGGGTAGTTCCTTAACATTTAAATGGCCAAAATAGCAACACAATTCCTGAATTTCCTATTAAGAAAACAATGCCATACAAAAAAAAAAAACTAATGTCCTTGCTTTCAACTTCAATGAACATATAGCAGAATTTGGGCTAAAAGACTTTTGTTTTGTGACTGGACTAAAAGGTCACAAATTTCCTAAGTTAAATCTAGGAGAAAGAAAAGAAAATGGTTTGAAAAATGCGCTTTTCCATCATGATGACTTTATAACAAGAAGAGATATACAAAGAACTTTCAAAACGTAGTGCAACGAGGAAGACTAATTGAAAGAAAAACTAGTTAACCTTTATATCTTAAAAGCATTTTTAATTCCCAAATAGCAACACAACCACATAAGTCTCCTACATCTAGACATATTCGATAATGAAGAAATCTTCAAAGGCTATCCATGGAGGAGGTTATCATACATTGTAACATATCAGTTCTTGAAAAAAGCATCATACAGTGACAAGGATGCTGTATACCTTCAAGGGTTTCCCCTAGCTTTAGTCTATTGGGCTTTTGAGAAAATACCAAGACTTTCCAATTTAGATGTTGGGTATGGAAGAAAGCTTGCAACGGAAGGGCCACCAATTGTAACATGGGAATGTTTGGAAACAAGTGACTGGAGGACTCTAAACATCGACATTTTTCAATCTAAGAATGTAAGTAAACTCAGAGCATGCTTATATATATGTCTATCCAGATAGACAATGAAAGATTTTCTATTCATCTCTATCTGAAATAGATGATGATATAAATCTATCACTGTTTATCAATACCTTTGCTAACAAATTTTCACTAATAATCTAATATCGTTTTATTTGTAGTTCTCCATGAAACCTCTAGACTCATTAGAAGAAGAGTCTCAAACAATTTTGAGATATTTCAAAAATATTGAGAAGCAGGAAAGAAAAGAAAAAGTAGAGCAACAGGAAAAAAAAAAGAGAAAGAAATGAAAAAAACAATGAAGCAAATAAAATCTTAAATGAAATAGGTGAAATCAGAAAAAATCAAGAAAAAATAGAAGCAGGACAAATATTATTAAGACAAGGAATAAAAGAAATAAAATGCATGTTGACAATGGTTGTGACAAGCTTGAATGTTCCATCACCATGAGCCAAACTTCAACAACAACAGAATAAGAAAGATGCATATACAAAAGTTGTGGAGAGAAATAGACCACCTACTTGTAGCCTTGATCTTCTTGATGATGATGAACAAGTTAATACAATGGTGAAGTATGCAACAATAAATTGCCCTACGGTTAGTGCCTTATTAATTTTACACTACTTTGTTTTGTTTAATGTTCCTCAATTTCCAAATAAAATAAAACACAATTATGTTGTTTCTTTTTCTCTACAGGAAACTGTTGTTTTGGAAACACAAAGTAGTTTGGAAACAATAGCAACTACAGATTTAGAAACACCCAAAACACAAATATTGTCGCAAGTTTAACTCTTTTCCAAACAATAAAAATAACTTGTACAGACATATATAATTTATCTGTTTGGATGTGTTTTCTTCATGTGTCTCTGAACATTCTTACTTTATGTGCTTGCAGATAGATGAAGAAGACGAAAATAACAACTAGCTTATTCATTTAGGAACACCAAAACGTATTGACACATGTTTTAATTTGTTTAATATACAACTGGTTTCATGATCGTTTAAATATAACTAAACGATTGTTTAAATATAACTAAACGATCGTGTAACTTTGATAAACGATCATTTAACGTAACTAAATGATTGTCTAATTGTATTAAACGATCGTTTATATATTTCACACGACTTTTCGTTTAGTTTGTAATCTTTAATTTATATATTTTTTGATTATTTGCTACTCAACTGCTTTCATGATCGTATATACATATTTAAACGATTTTTATATTGCACGGTTGTCTACATTTTGTTGCACAATCATTTTGACAGCACATTCTCTTTTTATATTCAGATAATTGAATTTAAAGATGGAGAAAAAGAAGAAGAAGTTGAAAATAGGAGCTAGGAAGACAAAACAAAACGAAGCCATATTCAATTGACAAATATGGTAATCGTTGAAGAAAAAAATAAAAAAACAAGTGGGAGAAAATACAAAAAGATACAACAAAAGGAAAACAAAAGTTGATTGATGAAGAAGAGTTTGATAATAACAAAACTAAAGCTAAAGAAGAAATTGACATTGATAGCAGTTAAGAACCACAAGAAGAAATTGACACTGATAGCAGCCAAGAACAAGAAGAAGTTGAAACAAAAGAAAACAAGAGAGAAATTAAAGAAATACAAAAGGAAAATAATGTTAGTCAACAAAAAAAGGCAAAAGTCTCAACACATGGAGAAAGCAGCAAAAGAAACGAAAGAAGAATGTCAACTTAAGAATACATTGATACTGCTCTATCATTCGACTTACAAATTTTTCAATATTTTAGAGATGATTTATAATGTTTGTAAAGCTTCAAATCTTTAAATTTAAGTTTAAAAAATTTCTTTATTTTATACTTGAGAAATTTGTATTCAATTTTACTCTTTATATCCTACATTATCTTGTAAAGCGTATAAAGGGATCAATTACATTTATTACCACGATCGTTTATATTCAACAATACCATCGTTTAATCGCATATATACATATTCGGTTAAATAATATACTACATGATTGCGTAAATTGTACAACATCATCGTTTAACATCTTATAAATGATATCCTACACGATCGATTAGTTGTACAACATCATCGTTTAACATTATATGCTCTTCCAATCATTTAACAACGCGATCAATTACATTTTTTAAAAGATCGTTTTGAATTAATTACACGATCGTTTAAAAAAAGTACAAGAATTTACAATATTGCCCCTTTGGTAAAAACAACCAATATATACGTTCCGCCTTCTTTGTTTTCTGTCACTTCACAAGACACAAACGCACTGATTACTCAGCATTTCATCTCAAAGATTTCCAATTTCATTTTTCTCTCAGTTCATTTTTCTCTTCAACGTCAAAAGGTATTTTCCTGAACTTTTCCTACTATAACGTTACACTTTTCCCTCTTTATGTAACGACCCAACTTTCCGGACTAAGCTGAGGTCACTACTCAGTACTAAGACTCGACCACACAACACAAATTTCATAACGGACCAGTTACGATTTCTTAAAGCGTTAGAAATATTACAAAAACAGTTTCGAGCCCTATTTTAAATCACAGTCACAAAAGTTTCAAATAAAAACTCAGGTCATCAACTCAAAATCACAAAACCAAATATTCTAACAAAATACATCAGCGGAAGCAATAAGAAAACCAGACGCGTCCATATGGCCTTCACGCATCCTTCCTGCCCCTCGCTGTGCCCTTACCTGAAAAGTTTAAGAAGAGAAAAGGGTGAGTATAAACATACCCAGTAAGGGACCCACTACTGGGCTCGTTAGGGAACAACAGTTAACTTCCTATTTAGGGGTACCCTACATAACAGTCTAGTGGTTCCGTAGAACGCACATATCAGCCTCGTGATCCCGAAGGATACACCTATCAGTCTAGTGCTCCCGAAGGATGCACATATCAGTCTAGTGCTCCCGAAGGATGCACATATCAGTCTAGTGCTTCCGAAGGATGCACATATCAGTCTAGTGCTCCCGAAGGATGCACATATCAGTCTAGTGCTCCCGCAGGATGCACATACCCGTAAGGTACACTACCCCATAGATGAAGCTAACCGTTACCCCTCAGTCCATACTAAACCGTCTACCACAGTCATACCCCATCAACACTCATATTACAATTTCGCCATAGGCTTTGCCAGTCAGATAGTATAGGTTTAAATAACTACACCCTCAGTTGCTATACGCGTTCCCAATTCGCACACCATTATGGTAACCCCTAGACCCAATAAACTAATCAATCAAAATCGGACTCACTGTCCTTCCCCGTCCAAACTCCATGATCAATATCTAGACCAATGACTACCACGTACCTAACCGTAACTTCAAGGTCCATCGACATACAATTCCAATCTACAACGTAGCCCATTAACATAACCACACTATACCGAACATCCAGCATCGAGGTCTACTAGCAAGTAACTCCTTATACCCGATAGCACACAAGCTACAACTAGCGGTCGCGTTACCTTTACATCAGACAAGAGTATAGTAACAATGCTTAAAAGTCAAACACACATATATTTATTCGGTACAGTTACTAACGTGTAATCCCCTGTGGACTACTACGTTTTCCAGCCTCGATCCGAGGTCTAGTAGTAGAAAACCCCTTACCTGATTCTCGGTTATGCCCCTCGATCGAGTCCACGCTCAACGGATCCATCTAAACGAAAACACGAAGGTTTTAATCGATGATACTAGTAGGAGTCATTTTAAATGGTCCCAAGCAACATCCGTTGACTTACCCAAGGAAAGGAAAGCTATCTCCAAACAAGCCTGCCGTGGAACCCGAGAACTTCAACGTCAACTCTTTAATACCTTCAAAGGATGAGAGGTAGGACCAAATCTTATTCCAATATTCAAACTCGAATCGGATGTAGCAACATTAGGGAATTCATCAAAAACAATCCTTACCGAAGACTCACCGTGACCCGAAGTGGAGGGAGGAAAATATGGCTTAGGTGGCTCGGTGAACAGGGAGCTCGGCTTGGCTTGGAGGTGATCGGCTCGGCTCAGCTCGGATCGCTGCTCGGCTCGGCTCAGTCCTCGGCTCGGCTCGCGGCTCGCGGCTCGGCTCGCGGCTCGCGTTGGCCGGGTCGCGGCTCGACTCGGCTTGGGTTTGCCGGCTCGCGGCTCGGCTCAACTTGGATCGCTGCTCGGCTCGGTTCGGGTATGAATGGTGGCTCGGCTAGCTCGGGTCGGGTCGGGTTTGCAGCGTGAAACGGGGCAACCACGAGCGACGGATCTCCGACGTTCGACGACCGTGAAGAATCGCAGCTTGGAGGCGTTCGACGACCGGCCTTGCTTCAACGCGGCGGACGACCGAAGGAGGGGCGCACGCCGGTGGCTGGCGTCGTGAGCCCGAGAGGAGATCAGAAACGAACGGGGGCCGCGACGGTCGGACATTGAAGCTGGAGAGTTTCGACGATGTAGACGGAGATGGACGACCACCACAGAGACGGAGATGGAGATGTGCGCGAACGGAAGGAAAAAAAAAGAAAAGAAAAACGGGCGGCGGCGAACGATGTAGGAAGAAGAAGAAGAAGAAGGAGGAGGAGGAGCGGCTGGGGGGGGGTGTCGCGCGGCTAGGGTTATTTTTTTTAAAAAAAATTCTTATTATATATATATATATTAAATATAAATAAATAAATAAATAAATATAATGATAATAATATAAATAATAAAATAAAATATTAAACAATAAAATAAAATTAATTGGTTATAATAATATTAATATCACATACTGAATATAATATTCAATAAAGAAAAATATAAAGGTTTTAATATTAAATTATAATGGTAATAATAAAAATGATAATAAGATAAATCATATTATATTATTATTTCATCATCCACAAAATCTTAAAATCCCGAAAAATTCACATAAATGCTAAAATTTTACCTCGAAATTCGGGGCGTTACACTTTATATTACAAACGTTTCAACTTCTGTCTTGAAAAACTATCGTTCTATTCTTAAATTCTTATTCTCAATCGTTTAGGTTTTCAGATTCATTTAAACTTCTATTCTCCACATTGATAAATGTTTCAATTTATTATTACTTGCCAATTAACTATATCACGAATGTCTTTCTGTTTGGATTAAACGATCTGTTACATCAAGTAACGATAGTTTAATTTTAGGGTTTATTTTTTAGTGTTTTATAAACGATCGTGTACATAACGAAAGTATATTATGATCATTATTTAAAGGATGACTGTACCTAGCGACAAGTATTTCCCTGCCATTGTCTCATGCCAAGTGCACAAGATTGGCAGTCTTATTAAGGATAAACTGACCAAGGAACAACTACAAATGTTCCACATAACAATTTTTGGTCCATTGTTGAATGTCAACATGGTCTTCAACGGCCAGTTGATCCATCATTTCTTGTTGAGGCAGATACCTGAAGAAGCCAACGCAGATGGAATCTATTTTTTAGTTTTGGGAAAAAGTTTGTTTCACCCAAAAGGAATTCAACATCATAACTGGGTTGTGGCCAACAAACACAACATTGGAGAAAGATTATGATAACAAGCACTTACAAAACCTTCTATTTTGATTAGAAAACAAGAAAATAATAACATGCTTGAAAATTGAGGAAATTTTCAAGAATTTTGAGTTTACAAATGATCACAATGTTGTGAAGGTCGCCTTGGCTGTCTTTATAGAAACTGTCATGGTCAGGAAGGATAAGAAAACACAGTTTGACATGGATATTTTGGGAAGAGTTGATGATGAATAAGTATTTAAAAGCTTCGATTGGTCAACTTTCTTCTACACTCGTCTGCTCAACAGTTTAAAGACAAGTCTACAAGGAAAAAAAGTATACGAGCTAATGAAGACAAAAAGTTCCAAAGCAGTGGCATACTACAACATCAAAGGCTATGTGCTTGCTTTTCAGGTGATTTTTATTTGTTTATACACTTTAATTAAATACAAATTAAACACCAAAGTTTAACATATTTGTTTAAATGTTTTAGATGTGGGCTTATGAAGTACTCTCAACTGCAAGTGAGTACCTGACCATAAAAACAGTAAGGGATCAATCCCTAGGATATTGAGATCAAATTGTACACAAGCTCCATATTACAAAATGTTGCAAAAGAACATATTCGACAACAAAAATGTAAGTAAAACTTATCAGCGATCGTTTAATACAATTACACGATCAATTTAATAAAATTACACGATTGTTTAATACAAATACACGATCGTTTTGCTTAACAATTCTTTGATTGTAACATTGCAGACTATTGTTAAACCTAAACTGAAGCTATTAACCCAAGAGAAAGCTTTCATAGAGAGTCAAATTCGAGGAGATGATAACACGCAAATGGAGGACGATGAATCCATTCCAGATATTAACAACAGTGATACCAATACTTTTGATCATGCAATGAACAACCAGTTATTGGAGCAATCAGACTCATCTCCATAACTATCACCACGAAGGAAACAAAGTCAACAGTGGCTGACCAATTTGAAATGCATCCAATCACCAACAAGAAACATTGCAAATCAAAGAAGTCCAATGACAAATAACAACAAAGTCATTCAAAACCTTACAAGAAACTAAAGAATGAAATAAAAGAAGTTCATAAGGATTTATCCACACTGACTTCTATAGTCTCTAGGATGGATGACAAAATCAGAAAGCAATAATTGGAGCTGTCTGAAATGAAGCAGATGCTCGAGAGATTGGTCAAGGTAAAATTTGTTTTCAAAAAGTATTTCGTTTATCAGTTGTTTAAATAAAAAATCGTTTAACTAAAATATCCGATCTCCTATCACATTTCAACGATCGTTTATCAAAGTTACAGGATCGTTTAACAATACATTGTTTTTAATTTTATTTTCGTTTTTATTTGTTTATTAGAATCAAAATCAAAATCAAGGGAACGATCATACTCATCAGAATGACAATGATGATCATCAAAATAGAGAAGATATGATCACCAATGACTTACCATATGTTGAAGTACAACATACTGAAGAACAACATATTAAACATCAAGAGGAAACCCAAAGGTTAACTTTTCACTCGTTGTTTACTGCTTTATAATGTTGAAAATTGCTTACATTCTAAATAAGTAACAATTATATTTTTTCTTCTTCTCATTTTTTTTCTCATTTTTTTAGAGAATATCAAGAGGAATCTGGTAGTGATATAAGCATAAGCGGCAGGGATGCAGACTTGCTATTGACTATAAGAGATATATCAAATAATCTAAATGCTCAAAGTCAGAAAGAAAAAGACCTGTCAGAAATTATAACTACACTTCAACTTGTGAGCCAACCTCTTCCACTTTGTGAGATACTACCATCATCAACTAGTACTCTCAACCAACCTGAAATGGCTCCATTGGATCAAACTGTACAAATACATGAAGTGCCACCATCAATTTCAATTGTAAATGAAGAATCTCAACTGGTACGTATACATAACAAATGTGTAGTCCTTTGAATTCAAAGTTTGTTTCTGTAACGCCCCAAAATTTCGAGGTAAGTCTTAACATTTTCATTTTAATTTTTGGGAATTTAAGATTTTCGGTGTTAATTTTTGGTTGGTTTAGAAGAGAAAAGAAAAAAGAAATTGAAGGATTTGAATTTTTATAATATAATATGATATAAAATAATATAATAATAATATAATATAAATTATATTATTATTTTTATTAATTATATATATATATATATTAAAAAAAAGAGGAAACCCTAAGCCGCGCGTGCCCCCCCTCGATTTTTCAATCTTCTTCTTCTTCTTCAATCTTCTTCTTCTTCTTCAATCCACCGCCCGCCTTCCTCAAATCTTCTTCTCCTTCTCTTCCGTCCACCCGAACCTCGCATCCCAGCCTCCTTCCCCACCTTCAACTGAGCGTCGCCGTCCGCAGCTGCGTCCCCTCTCTATCGTTGATGTCAGGCGAAACGCAAGGGCAGTAGCCACCGTCCCTACATCTCTATTTTTCGCCCGTGCACAGCTGGTCGCCGACGGGTTCTCCAAATCGATCATCCGACCGTTTGCAAGTCGCCATCTCCGATGCTCTCTCTCTCTTCATCTCGTGCACCCAAGTGACTATTGGCCGTTTCTGCCCTTAGTCGAACAAGTCGTCGACTTCTCCGCCTCCGACTGTGTTCGCTGCGAGCCATCCCTCCATTTCTGCCCTGCGTCCCTCTTTCGACCGTCGTCGAGTGAAGTAGAGAAAACTAGTCGTTCGCGTGTGCGCCGGCTACAAACGAGCAAGCTGAGCCATACCCGAACCGCGAATCCAAGCCAAGCCGCGAGCTGAACCAAGCCAAGCCGAGCGAAGTCGAGCCGCAAGCCGCAAGCCGAGCTGAGCCAAGCCGCGAGCCGAGCTGTGAGTCGAGTTGAACCGAGCCGAGCCGAGCTATTTTTCCAAGCTAATCTCCCGGTTCATCGAGCCGTATAAGCCATTCTATCCGTGTTGAGTCCTGGTGAGTTTTGGTAAGGACAATGTGAGGAGTTTCTCATGTTTTCAATAGTCAGTGCGAGTCTAAATGTCGGATTAAAATGTTGAACTGATTAGTTGAGTTAACTGTTGATCCCTTGAAGGTGTTAGAGAGGTGACGCTCGAGTTCAGGAGTTCTACGGTAAGCACAGTGGGAGCCAACTCTCCTCTTCTTGGGTAAGTCGATAGCTATTGCTTTGGAACATTTTGTACTATGGGTTTTGGTGATGTCATTGTTAAACCCGTATGTTCGTGTTTAGGTGGATTCGTTTGGATGCGGACTTGAACGCGAATTTAGCTACATTTCAGGTAAGGGAATTCTTACTACTGGACCTCGGATCGAGACTAAAAACGTAGTAACCCACATGAGAATTATACGATAGTAACTGTATTGAATTGATTGACGCATGTTTGACTAGTACATATCACTTATATGCTCTTGACTGATTAAAGGTAATGTGATCATTAGTTGTATCCTATGTGCTTATATACGTTAATGAGTTGTTTCTGCGGATAGACACCGATGCCCAAATGTTCTGTGTATTTTAGTTATGTTGGTAGGCTATGTTGTGAACTAGAATAGTATGTCGATGGACTATGAAATCTTAATGTTATGTAAAGTTGAAGTCTGTTGTCGGGACACTGGTTATGGAGTTATGTCATGGAGGGACTAAAAGTTCGGAAACCTCTTGTGTACATTGAGTATATGCTGTTGAACTGTGCTGTAGACTGAATACGACTGTTATGCATAATATGGACGTTACGCATAACCTAGATTACCTGTAGATGTGCTAGTGTTTGAACTGAGGCGAAGAACCATCAGGTGAATTTACAAAGTGATGATTTGACTAGTTGACTAGATTTTAAGAAATGTCACGATGATGTGTGAATTAGATATTCATATAGCAACTGAGGAGACAGTTGTTTAAACCTAAACTGTTTGACTTGTTAAGCTTATGACTGAATTGCTAACTTGAATGTTATTGTGATGTGACTGTTGTAGATGGTTTAGTATAGACTGTGGGGTAACAATTAGCTTTATCTATAGGGTAGTGTACCTTACAGGCACGGTGTCCTTCGGGATTCCTCGACTGATATGTGTATCCTTTAGGATCACGAGACTGATATGTGCATCCTTCGGGATCACTAGACTGATATGTGCATCCTTCGGGATCACTAGACTGATATGTGCATCCTTCGGGATCATTAGACTGATATGTGCATCCTTCGGGATCATTAGAATGATATGTGCATCCTTCGGGATCACGAGATTGATGTGTGCATTCTATGGAACCACTAGACTATTTATGTAGGGTACCCCTTAATAGGAAGCTAACTGTTATCACCTTAATAGGCCCAGTAGTGGGTCCCTTACTGTGTATATTTTATACTCACCCTTTTTCTTTTTTAACTTTTCAGGTAAGGGTATGGCAAGGGGCAGACCGACGACGGGCAAGAAGGATGCGTGAAGGCCATATGGACGCGTCTGGTTTTCTTTATGCTTCCTCTGATGTATTTTGCTACCTTTTATTTTTCATTTGTCAGATGGAGTCATGGTTAGAACATTGATTTTACCATTTTATTTTCATGACTTTGTGAACCATATTTTGGAACTTTTGAGAAAGTGATCTAAAATTGGGCCCAAAATTGTTTTTGGTGATATTCTGAATGTTTTTAATGAATCGTAATAGGTCTTTTATGAGTTTGTGTGTTTTACTGTCGTGTCTTAGCAGTATGCAGTGACCTCAGCTTAGTCCAGAAAGTTGGGTCGTTATAGTTGGTATCAGAGCCTAAGTTTTAGATTCTGTAGACTGACTTATGATGTGAGTCTATGTTTTTGTGTCCCTATGGCTAAAACGATCCTTTGCCACTCGTCAAGTAAGCTTTCATGAAATTATATGTATAACTCTATATGCATTACCTTACCTAAGTTAAACTGTGAAGTTAATTATCGTATGAGACTAAAAGAATCATTGGTGGTTGTTAGGGAAATGCCACCAAGGAGAGGTGCGCATAGGGGTGGCCGAAGAGGCTGAGGAAGGGGAGCATGACGTGTCAACCTGAAGTACAGCCTGTAGCTCAAGCTACCGACCCTACTGCACCAGTTACTCATGCGAACCTTGCTGCTATGGAGCTGAGGTTCAGGGATTTGATTATGCAGATGAGGGAGCAGCAGCAACCTGTCCTGCCAGCTCCTGCTCCAGTTGTACCCCAAGTCATGCCGGATCAGTTGTCGGCAGAGGCCAAACATTTGGGGGATTTCAGAAAGTACAACCCCACGACATTCGATGGGTCTTTAGAGGACCTCACCAAGGCTCAAATGTGGTTATCTTCTTTGGTGAACATATTTCGGTATATGAAGTGCCCCGAAGATCAGAAAGTTCAGTGCACCGTTTTCATGTTGACAGACAGAGGTACTGCCTGGTGGAAGACGGTAGAGAGGATGTTAGGGGTGACGTGGGTCAGATCACTTGGGAACAGTTCAAGGAGAGTTTCTATGCAAAATTCTTCTCTGCCAGTTTGCGAGATGCCAAGTGGCACGAGTTCCTGAACTTGGAGCAGAACGATAGGACAGTGGAGTAGTACGATGCGGAGTTTGATATGTTATCCCGCTTCGCTTCCGAGATGATAGCGACCGAGGCGGCCAGAGCTGATAAGTTTGTTAGAGGCCTCAGGCTAGACATCTAGGGTCTGGTTCGAGCCTTCCGACCTGCCACTCATGCCGATGTACTGCGCCTGGAAGTGGATCTCGATTTATAGAAGAGGGCTAACTCGTCCAAAGTTGCAGGTAGAGGTTCGACCTTATGACAGAAAAGGAAGGCTGAGCAGCAGCCTATGTCAGTGCCACAGTGGAATTTCAGACCAGGTGGTGAGTTTCGCCGCTTCCAACAGAGACCTTTTGAGGTAGGGGAAGCTGCTAGAGGGAAGCCTTTATGTACCACTTGTGGGAAGCACCATCTGGGTCGTTGTTTGTTTAGGACCAGGACTTGCTTCAAGTGTAGGCAAGAGGAGCATACAGCCGATAGATGCCCGATGAGGCTTACCGGGGGTGCACAGAATCAGGGAGCAGGTGCTCCACATCATGGTACTCACCATTTTTCTCTTTAACTTTTCAGGTAAGGGTATGACGAGGGGCAGACCGGTGAGGGGCAAGAAGGATGCGTGAAGGCCATATGGACGCACCTGTTTTTCTTTATGCTTCTGCTGATGTATTTTGCTACTTTTTATTTTTTATTTGTCAGATGGAGTCATAGTTAGAACATCGGTTTTACCATTTTATTTTGATGACTTTGTGAACCATATTTTGGAACTTTTGAGAAAGTGATCTAAAATTGGGCCCAAAACTGTTTTTGGTGATATTCTGAATGTTTTAATGAATCGTAATAGGTCTTTTATGAGTTTGTGTGTTTTACTGTCGTGTCTTAGCAGTATGTAGTGACCTCAGCTTAGTCCAGAAAGTTGGGTCATTACAGTTTCTTATCTAATATTATGCATTGTAGGAAATACAAAAAAAATGATCAACCAGTTACTTTGTCTGAGATAGAAAAAGAAAAAGAAAATGAACAAGTAACAGAGGATCAAACAATTGGAAATGTGCAACAATCTACCTCAACTGAAAAAATAGAATCTCAATTGGTATGTATACACAACAAAATGTTTAATCCTTTAAATTAATAGTTTGTTACTTGTCTAATATCATACATTACATGAAACAATAAAACAACAGGATGAGATTCAAAAAAATGATAAAGCAGTTACCTTGGTTGAAAATTAACCAGTAATGGAGAAAGAAAGTTCTACAATTGATTTAAAATCTATATCGATATGTATATAAAAGAACTCTGAAGTACTTTGCATAAATTATTATTGTTTTTTATTTTTCCTTAGTTAACAACATTGTGCATTATAGGAAATAAATGAAGATCAACAAAGACCAATGAAGAGAAGAAAGCTATGTAAAATAGCAAATAAAAAGGTGCCTGATCAAGATCAACAAGTTAATCCACCCACAATATCTACTGAGATTATATCAGAATCTACAATACCTGTCCCAGATATCGGAATCAGAGATGTAGACAGATATAATCCCATGTAGCAAGTGGATGAAAAATTATGGAAGGAATACTTAGAATGGAAAAGATCAAGAAAAATAACTCATGAAGAAAGGAAAGTAGTCTCCACAACCAGAAAGAAATATTTTTTCAAAAAGCTTGAAAAAACACATGGATACTAGAAGACGTAAGTACTCTTTCCAAATTTCATTTTATATATAAAAATACATGTTCGAGTACAAAATACTTTATCTAACCAAACAATCGTTTATATATCTTACCCAATCGCTTAGTAAGGAAAAAAATGTTGTAAACGATTACTCGTATTTTCTAAACGATCGCTTCTATTCACTAAACGATCGTTTATATATATTACACGATTGCTTAGTAAGTAAATGATCACTTGTATTTTCTAAATGATCGTTTATACTCTCCTTTCTTCACTAAACGATCGTTTAATTTTCTTTGTAGACCATGGATTTGCTATTACCCCACTTGCAGAAAAAAATGTTGCATATCAAGAAACTTTGCAAATATACTTTTAGAGTAATAGATTCCGCGTTTATAGTAAGTTGTTATTCTTTAATTTTTTTTGTAAAGAAGTTAAACTGCATAATTATATTATGACTAAATTTTTTTACTTGTTCTTCAAGAATGGAATCAACCAGACTGCATAGTTTGACAACGTCTTTTTGATACTCATTTGCTGACAATAGACAATAAGAAAGCTGAATGGACAGACACAACAACACACTTAAATCTATGGATAAAAGAAGATTTGGAATACTATTTAAACACAACTGTTGGTGATTTCCAAGATAAACTAGGATGGGGAGATGTCAACTACGTGATGTTAACATAAGAGAACACTGGTTGGCTATTGCAGCTGATGTTAGGAAATGCAAGATCTACGTGTTTGACTCGATGCAAAATTATATTGAGAAGAAACTTATTGATCATGCTCTTGAAATGCCTGCACGATGCATTGCCTCACTTGCAATTGGAGTGAACCTTTATTCAAAACGATTCAAATATAGCCCTTGGCCAGTACTCAGATCGAATACCGCATTACAGAAAGTGCGTTCATTGGATTGTGACATTTTTTGTTCTAAATTTATTGAATACCTTGTAACAAATGTTGACAATGATTGTCTAACTGTGCAAAACATGAAACTGTTTAGAGAACATTATGTACTGGAACTTTGGACAAATAAATACTTTTGGTAAATAAATATATATTTGGTTCTTGTACTTTTGAGTTAATGTTTGTATTACAAAACAATTGTATAAAAATATAACAACATTCGTGTAGAAAATACTCATCACGCATATATCTTTAAGCGATCGTTTAGTAAAGTCTAAACGATCTTCTTAATAAACATAAAAAATATTAACCGATCGTTTAGTAAAGTCTAAACGATCATCTTAATAAACATAAAAAATATTAAGCGATCGTTTATGTAAACCACACTAATATCTAAAAGAATATTAAGTGATTTCCTAACAGACAGGTGAAGAATATTAAGCAATCATTTAGTAAAGTCTAAACAATCATCTTAATAAATATAAAAAATATTAAGCGACCGTTTATATAAACCACACTAATATCTAAAAGAATATTAAGGGATTTTCTAACGTGTAGGTGAAGAATATTGAGTGATCGTTTATTTGTATCACACTAATGTAAAAGATCATGCATATATCTTTAAGCGATCGTTTAGTAAAGTCTAAACGATCATCTTAATAAACATAAAAAAATATTAAGTGATCGTTTATATATTTAATGTCTAAACGATATCAACTCTCCATCAAATTTAATACCAAACGTATGTACATAAAATGAAAGAAAGATAGTATGCATCTTCATTAATTGTTCAAACCTTGCCTTCCTTACAAGTCCTACTATTATGTCCTTTACGATTACAATTAGAACATCTGGTTGAACTACTAAATTCCTCAACAAATGGAATTATTTGTTTTCTTAGTCTTCCAGCCTGCCATTTAAAGACTGGAGGTAATACTTTCATGACTAAATCTACAACTCACCAATCAAAATGAGATCCAACAGGTTGAATACAACTATTGTATGTTGCTGATAGTGTTTCTCTATAATAACATAAGAATAGGTATCTAAATTAAGCATTCATAGAACAATAAGAGCTTTGAACAAGGAATTTCTTCAACATCCCATACTCGACAACTACAACATCCCATGTTTAACTTCACAATAAACTATTGATTTCCATCTGTTACTTGGTATTCACTTGTACTTATTGGATCAACCTAATACATAACACAAATAAAGACAATTAATAACATAAGAAGAAATAATTTTCAATCTCTGTATACATCAGATATATATAGATATCAATCTATTTGTGTCTATCTGAGATAGGAACATATAAATTGCTATCTTTATCTATTGGATTGACAAAGATAGCAATCTATCTCTAATTGTTCGAGATAAAAAAAATAAAAAATCTTACCAAAATCTTCTCGACTTTTCATGTTTTAAACGTAGAATGTTCTCGGCCCAAGAAGTCAAATGACTCTTCATTGTAGAAGCAGCTTTACTTCGTTCATAAAACCACTTTTGCAATACATCCCTAATTGAACAAAACATCATTGCTACAGGTAGTTCTCTAAGATCTTTAAACACTGAATTTACACTTTCTGCACAATTTGATGTCATCATTCTATACCTTCGTGTACGTGAATATATTCGAGACCACTTATCAAAACCAACACTACTAAGATAATCTCTAATATTTGAACAAACAGACTCCATGCATCTCATGTGGTACTCAAATTCTTCAACAGTGTAGGCATAAGCACAGCTAAAGAAATACTTATCAAGTAATGGATCCTTAAAATGGAGTTTTAAGTTACTTAAAAGATGTTTTGTGCACACACAATACTCAACATCAGGAAACACTCTTAAAACTATTTTGAGGATACTAAGATGCCTATAAAAAACAATGACTAAATTAGCCCGCTCCAAAAAACTACTTCGTATCTTCTAAAAAAACTATGTTCATGATGCCACCAAACTACAATGGCAAAAGCAAGAGGGAAGATTTGATTGTTACCATCTTGTGATGAGGTTGTTAATAGGATGCCACCAAACTTACACTTCAAAAATATTCCATCAACAGAAATAATAGGTCTACAATATTTCCACCCCTCAATTAATGCACCAAAATCCATAAAATAAAATATGAAATGACAACTATCATCCATTTCTAAAGCAGTGCATGTACCTATATTAATTAAAAACACATTTCTATCAGCGCAAACAAAAAAGAAAAAAAAAATTCAAAGATGCCAATATTGGTCTATTTAGATAGACTGTGATATTAGTCTATTCATATCTATCTACAAATCAATTTAAATTTGATCTAAAAAACTGATCATACCTGGGTTAGATTCAACCAATTTATCAAAGAATCTTGTAATCAATGCATTCGATTCAACTGTGTCACTGTGTAATATCTTTACCATATGTTCTTTTGCTTTCCAATCTTTCTAGTAACTTTTATTAACTCCAAGTTTTGTACGAGCCTTATGCACAATCTCTTTAGGAATGGAACGATCAGTAGACATGAATCTAAAATCATCTATCAAACAATTGCTAATTACTGTTGAAGAAGCTTGCATGTGAGAACTTTGGGCAGTACTCAATGAACAATCATGGTCAGAAGTGTATTTCCATAGCATCCACAAATCACTCTTCTTATAACGAGATGCCCTTACATACCATTTGCAGCCTTCTTGCAAACATCTAAATTTAGGAGACCTCAAATTTGATACTGTAGTCCTAAATTAAAAGTTGTTCTTCAATACTATTATGCAAAAACACTTTGAAAGCACTTCTTTACTTTTAAATAAACTTTTTTCCTTCAAATCAGAATAATAAGAGATGTCTCTTATAACTTCATCATTTGAAACAGAAGAAAACCCTATATTCAGTGACATATCAACATTCCCCCGTACACTACTAGATGAAGAAGATGTTTCCAAACAATCAACACTTACATGGGCAACTAATGGATGTCTACTAGTTGCATCTTTAACAAAAGATAAATACCAAGCAACATCATTGTCCTTCTTTATCGTCACCACAATTTGAACATTACTTTTACGAAAATCAAGTAAAATAGATAATTCTACCGACTCATCCAATTCAAGTTGTTCACATGTGAAAGCAACCAAAGAATTAAAGCTGACTCGTATATCTACCAAAGTTCTAGACAGTGAGTAATTCTCATAAACATTGTAGCCATTCCATTGACCTCCATAAAAAACAACAATTGGAATAGACATTCTAATCTTGAAAAAAAAATATAATTAAGTATTTAGATGTAATAAGAGAATACTAAACAATTGTGTAAAGAAATTAATAAATACTAAACGATCGTTTAACACCAATACACGACCGTATATAATATATTAAACGATCATTTAAAGACACTGATCGTTTAAACCAGCGTACAAAGAAGTTAATAAATACTAAACGATCGTTTAACACCAATACATGATCGTATATAATAAATTAAATGATCTTTTAAAGACACTGATCGTTCAAACCATCATATCCAATTTGATACACGATCGTTTAAACCATCTTATTAAAATTGATACACGATCGTTTTTAGACACTGATCGTTTAAACAATCGTATTGAATTTGATACAAAATTGTTTAAAGATGCGGATCATACAAAATATTGAAAATTTTCGTGTTCATAAAGATGAACGACCATGTTCATATAACAAAACAATCGTCTGTATATTGTTAAACGATCATGCTGATAGAGGTAAACGATCAAGTAATTTAGAGAAAATTATCCTGAAAAACTTCAAACTATCGATCTTCATAATGATATACACATCTTATAGTGATTTGTATGTTGGAATTTATGTCCTAAAACTCGTACTTTGTTATTTGATTCAATAAATTTGTTATTGAATGCTATAATCTTAAAACTAATAAATTAAGGTCCTAAGGCTATTTTACTAAGTTTGTCAATACACTTGAACTTTATGTAGAGACATAAACATGGATTAAGTTCGAGTTAATAGCCCAAATAGTCTATAGTGTATGAATAAGGTTCGGCGCCTTATTCTGGAAAAACACTATGGATGCGGCCCGCTCCGTAGTTAGTACAAATGATGTTATCCTAATCGTTCATGTAGACACATGGGAGTGGGGGCGTCCTATGTAAATGGTTTGCATAAGACTGGAACCATAAAATAGTCACTTTTAGTTATAATGCCGTAAACTATAAACTGACTATTTTAATTTTAATGATCTAGGTAACTTGATCTTAATCCTAAGCTAACTATGAACTTCTGTTCATTCGGTAGTATCCTTAGATCTGCATAGGTGAGGGCAGCTCATCATCGCTGGCCCAATAAGCCTCTCATTTCAAGGATAAGACCGAGTGGATAGCTAGGGACATAGGGTGCAAGACGAAATCCACTCCTACCCACTTTTGGGATAGTCGATAGGTTGTTCCCTTGAGGACTGAATCCAAGTCTTGAACAAGGGTCCCACCTTCTCATTAGCCTGAGAAGGATTCAGGTTTATAGATTGGACCTTAAACAAATTGTTCAATAGTGGATCAGTGGGTCTTAAGGTGTAACGTCCCGAATTTTCGAGGTAAATTTTATCTTTTTGTGGGGATACGAAATTTTTTTAATTTAATGTTTTGTAAATTGCTATAATAATAATATGATATTAATTATATTATTAATATTATTCATTATTATTATTATAATTTATTATTGTTATTATTACTCTTATTTAATATTATTATTATTATTATTTAATATTATTATTACTTTATTATTAATTAATATTATTATTAATTATATTATTATTATTATTATTATTATTAAATATTATTATTATAATTATTATTTATTTTAATATATATATATATATAAAATAATTTTTTTTTAAAAAAAAACCCTAACGGGCGGCACCCCCCCTTCTCTTTCAAATTCGTCTTCTTCTTCCTCGTCTTCACTAACGCCGCAGCCGTCGCAGTCTATTTTTCCTTCCTCTTCGTTTCGACGCCGCCTCCCACCATCTCTCTTCCGCATACGCCGTCGCCTCCGTCCCCATCTTCTCCGTCGCCTTCCGTCCCCATTTCCGTCTCCGGCGTCGGCAACGTCTTCGACTTCATCATTTTCGTCCGCCGCGGCTCCCTACCATTTCGGGTCTCCTCTCGGTTTCAAACACTCGGACGCTGCCGTTCGTCCTTCGTCCGATCGTGTCCGCCGTCAAACCGTCGTCCTCCACCGCATGGAAGTAGAGCCAGTCGTCAGACTCCACCCAGCCGCGACGCATCTCCGTCGTCGAACGCCCGAAGGTTTGTCGTGGTGGTTGCCCGATTTCAAGCCGACCCGACCCGAGAACCCGCTTCCAGTCCGACCCGTGTTTCAAGCTGCGAGCCGCGAGCCGAGTTGAGCCGAGCCGTGAGCCGAGCCGCGAGCTGAGTTGAGCCGAGTTGAGCCGAGTCGCGAGCCGAGTTGAGCCGAGCCGTGAGCCGAGTTGAGCCGAGCCGCGAGCCGAGTTGAGTCGAGCCGCGAGCCGAGCCACAAGCCAAGCTGTGAGCCGAGGGTGAGCCGAGCCGAGCTGTGAGCCGAGGCCAAGCCGAGCCGAGCTGTGAGCCGAGGCCAAGCCGAGCCGAGCTGTGAGCCGAGGCCAAGCCGAGCCGAGCCGAACGCTTCCAAGCCAAGCCGAGCTCCCTGTTCACCGAGCCACCTAAGCCTTCCTTCCTCCACTTTGGGTCACGGTGAGTCTTCGGTAAGGATTATTTTGATGAAATTCCTAATATTGCTGCGTCCGATTCGAATTTGAATATTGAAATAAGATTTGGTCCTACCTTTCCTCCCTTGAAGGTAACAAGGAGTTGACGTTTAAGTTCTCGGGTTCCGCGGCAGGCTTGTTTGGAGATAGCTTTCCTTTCCTTGGGTAAGTCAACGGATGTCGCTTAGGACCATTTAAAATGACTTCTACTAGTGTCATCGATTAAAACATTCGTGTTTTCGTTTAGGTGGATCCGTTGAGCGTGGACTCGATCGAGAGGCATAACCGAGTATCAGGTAAGGGTTTTCCTACTACTGGACCTCGAATCGAGGCTGGAAACGTAATAATCCACAGGGGATTACACGTTAGTAACTGTACCGAATAAATGTATGTGTGATTGACTTTTAAGTATTGTTGCTATACTCTTGTCTGATGTAAAGGTAACGCGACCACTAGTTGTAGCTTGTGTGCTATCGGGTGTAAGGAGTTGCTTGCGAATAGACCCCGATGCTGGATGTTCGGTATAGAATGGTTATGTTAATGGGCTACGTTGTAGATTGGGATTTTATGTCGATGGACCCTGAAGTTTACGGTTAGGTACGTGGTAGTCATTGGTCTGGACATTGATCATGGAGTTGGTTGGGGAAGGACGGTGAGTCCGATTTTGATTGATTAGTTGATTGGGTCTAGAGGTTACCATAATGGTGTGCGAATTGGAAACGCGTATAGCAACTGAGGGTGTAGTTGTTTAAACCTATACTATCTGACTGACAAAGCCTATGGCGGAACTGTAATATGAATGTCGTTGGGGTATGACTGTTGTAGACGGTTTAGTATGGACTGAGGGGTAACGGTTAGCTTCATCTATGGGGTAGTGTGCCTTACGGATATGTGCATCCTTCGGGAGCACTAGACTGATGTGTGCATCCTTCGGGAGCACTAGACTGATGTGTGCATCCTTCGGGAGCACTAGACTGATGTGTGCATCCTTCGGGAGCACTAGACTGATGTGTGCATCCTTCGGGAGCACTAGACTGATGTGTGCATCCTTCGGGAGCACTAGACTGATGTGTGCATCCTTCGGGAGCACTAGACTGATATGTGCGTTATACGGAACCACTAGACTGTTATGTAGGGTACCCCCGAATAGGAAGTTAACTGTTGTTCCCTAACGGGCCTAGTAGTGGGTCCTTTACTGGGTATGTTTATACTCACCCTTTTCTCTTCTTTAACTTTTCAGGTAAGGGCACAGCGAGGGGCAGACCGACGAGAGGCAGGAAGGATGCGTGAAGGCCATATGGACGCGTCTGGTTTTCTTATTGCTTCCGCTGATGTTTTTTGTTAGAATATGTGGTTTTGTGATTTTGGGTTGATGACCTGAGTTTTTATTTGAAACTTTTGTGACTGTGATTTAAAATAGGGCCCGATACTGTTTTTTTGTAATATTTCTAACGTTTTAAGAAATCGTAACCGGTCCGTTATGAATTTTATGTCGTGTGGTCGAGTTTTTGTATTGAGTAGTGACCTCAGCTTAGTCCGGAAAGTTGGGTCGTTACATAAGGAGCAAGATGTAATCTCGAGGGTAAAACGGTATTTTGACCTAGCCAAGATTACGAACAATCATTGGAGGATCAACTTACTCATCATGGTTATATGAGGTGGACAGAAATATATCTATAGTGAGGGGAGTGCAACTAAGAGTCTTTAGTGGAATGACTCTTTAGTTAACGAATGTTGATTAAGCTTGGACAAAAAGAGTTTAGCCAGTTAATCTTGAATCGGTGGAGCCCATGATCTATAGGTCCATTAGGTTCCCCTACTAACTCATATGGATTCAACTAAGAATAATATGTTGGAATAACTTGAATTGTTCGAATAGGTAAAAGAGAGAGAAACCGACAAGAGTATATGATATAAGTCGGTAAATATAAACATCAAGCTTTATATTTAAATATGATTTAAATAAATAATATAAATAATAAAAATATGAATATGTATTCATATTTAGAAGCTTGGAAAGTTTTGAAACGGTCAAAGTTGTAAAAGTCAACATGTTGATTTTTCACTTTGAAAGACAAAACTTTGACCGGATTTATATTCAAATATGATTTGAATTTTAGAAAAATGAATGTTGATTCATACTCGGGAGGTTGAAATTAGTCAAGACGGATAAAATAGCAAAAAGTCAAAAAGTTGACTTTTGACTAAGAAAAGTCAAAGTTTGACTTTGACTTAATTGGTCAAATGACCAAATTGTCCTTTGACTAATATATTTATTACTAAATGTTAGTGGAAAATGTGGCAGCATGTAATGAACTTATAAGCCACTAATTCCATTAAGGGTTAATGGGTTAATTAGATGTTGAGATTACATAAAAGAAAATTGCATGTATTTTGCATGTGATTTTCTATATAAATTTCCATTTATAGAATGAGAAGAGGATGATGAAAATCTCATGAAAAACCTTTAAATGATACACCTTCCTCCTTCGATCTCTCTAAGATATCTTGTATAAAAACGAGTCCCACAACTCGGTTCTTAGTCCTAAGATTAGTAGGTCAACATAGTGGTTGTCCTTTGGTCGGGATCTTCAGGCAGAGAAGAAGTTTTGGAATGAAGAAGAAGTTGAGAACTACAAAGGTAAGCTTATCGTTTATCTTCTATATTCTTCATTTAGGTTTGTCGTTTAGTTAGAGCATGTTAATTTCTAAATCGTTTAGATACATATAGAGAAAAGCATGATCCTTGTCTTCCGCTACATGTTTCTTTGATGTTTTTTTCCATCATTTTAAACATTCAAAATGAAATAAAAAACCTTAAATTCTTACAAACAACAAAAAACTCAAATGAAATTCAAACTAAAATATAAATTCTTCAATCAACATAAACAGTAATCAAAACCTTCAATGATCTTCATAACCAAATACAGTATGTCTTACAGTAATACCTACATATACTAAACATTCTATCTTCACACTGAAATATATAATTCTGAACGAAATTTTATAATCAACTAAATAGTTAAAAGAAAATCGATATTTAGAATGCTCATCGAAACCAAAAAAACTGAGATGATATCAACAGAGAAATATACACGATCTTAATTGTCTAAGATGACAAGAAGAAAAACGATGTTATCGAAGATAATGGACATCAGAGTGAATGTTGTCAAAAATTACAAAAAAAACTCAAAATAGCTCGAATGATCAAGATGAAAGATATATAAAAGACGAGATGAATAACTCAGAAACGACGATCGTGAAAAAATCAGGAAGAAGAAAAAAATCAGATTTGAAAGATCTTTATAAAAGATTAAGGGCAATATAAGAAATTATGAAAAAATAATTTGCCTTAATGGTCTTATTACACGGGCCGTAAATGATTTATAATTTTGTTACATTTATGTAAGTTTCCCTATTTTGAATTCATTAAATAAGAATTATTTGGTTTTATAGAAATTGAAATTAATTAAATATTGTGGATGAATATTTAATTAATTAGAAAATTTGGATTTAAGGCGTTATTGAGGATTAAATTAAAATGTATATTATAAGGTTTTTAAGTAAAGTTGTAGATTTAAAGAAATTTTGGTTAATTATATATATATATATATACATACATATATAGTTGTTACAAGAGAAGTGAAAATATTTATTTGGGAAAAATATAATTATTTGTAAAAATACAATTATTATATGAAGAAAAGATAATTAAAAATATGAGATTTTTGAAGAAATTTGGTTCGTAGAGTTGAACTTAAGGTAATATAAAAAAATTGTATTAATTAAAAATACAATTAATGTTGTGTTTGTGTTGATTTGATGTGATGTGGTCCGATCTCTAGAATTTGATCATCCGATTCTCTTTTGGTTGGATGCTTACGCTTGATTTGAGGAAGCGGAGCACGTGATGTTCTTGAAGTTGGAGTCATGGAAGAAAGCTTGTATCTTCAAAGGAGCTTCAATATTCGAGGGTGATTGACTTGAGGAGGTAGGGAGTCTGCTAGCTCTTGGGAGAATTCTCTCTAGGCCTTATGGAGTCAAAAATTTCCAACCCCATAAATGGAAAGAACTCCTCTATTTATAGAGTTCCCTGGTGGACTTTTATGAACTTGGGTCTAGTTAGTACATAAACCAGACCCATGAGCTACATCACATGATCTGATTGAAGTGATGCCATAAAGATCTTCCCTTTACTACTCTTATTTAATTTGAATTCGTACGAATGAAAGAATTGACCACAATCTATTAAATCAAATAAGAATTTATAGAAAGGCAAAAGCCTCAGATCAGGACTGAGGAGATCGACCAGGGACAAGTGAATAGCTATTTTCTTGTAGAGGTTATTCCATAGCGGGTCTCATAAGCCTAGAGAGTGAAAGAAAGAAAGTGAAAGAAACTATCGGATTGCATCAAAAAAGATGGAAGAATTTGAAAGTATATTAAGCTATGTAAGACTGGTAGAACTAGCGTTAGATGCTAGTAAGAAGAAGAGAGAGGGGCGGGGGACATTCTCTTTAAAGAGACATTGCCTAGCCCTAAAGTCCCTCGTATCACATTCCTTACTACAATCAGACAAGACCGCTACTGGGAAAGAAAAGAAAGAGTACCCGCTTGTAACAGGAACCGAAGTAGCTAACTACCTCACTCAAGACTGACCTCAACTCTAAAGCCCTTGGCTTATTGCATATTTGAGACTCTAAACTTATGCCTTTGGTATAAAGATACCTACCTAGAAAGCCTAGCAACTTTGTTGAGTAGCTTCATTCATGACTGGGGATTGACAATAGAGGAAAGAACGTAACTACTTCTTCCATTTCTCTAATAAGAATCAGGTCTTATTCGTTCTTAAGCCCTATGATGCCTTTCGGCATCAGACCCATACCAACTTGGGTCATTCCCACTTCTCCATCTTGCCCGAGCTTTAAATTACATCTCTCCTTCCTTACAGCCATTCTTTTCTATCATGCCAGCCTAGTGCCCATCAGACTATTCCCCGTGTATTCAAATTGACTAGTTAGGGGGATTCCTGCTATTGGTTGTGTAAGTCGTGAAAGTACTTTTCCTTTTCTCACGCTTTTCAATTATAAGGCGCAAAGAATTTGCGAGAGATGAACAAGGTCATATTCATCTGTGGATCAAAGAGCTAACATATATGGAAGTACTCGTCCTCCATAGTTGAATCTCACTTCTTTATCCATATTACGAAGGACTCCTTCATATCAGAGTAAGAGCTGTCATGAATTAGAAAGAAAAAAAAACCTTCTTTGCAAAGCAAAAGAAGCATATTTTGAATGGGCTACTTCACCGCTCTTGGTCGATCCTATGATAGCTTCTTGGGCTAACTTCTCATTCCCTTTCTGAGTGGGGTACCCTATGTTTGAGCTTGAGGCACGCCCGTTCCTTTCTTGTGACCTTGAGTACCTTTATCTGTCTTCGGAGAATAGTCAAGATTTCAGTTTCCTCTCACAGAAGTATGGAATTCATGAATGAATATGAATTTAGCCTTTGAAGGAGTCATTCAATTCAACAAAAGGATATATGGAATAGTCCTCCGGACCATTCAAAGGCGAACTTTCCGTCGTTTGTCAAATTCTTTGAGCGTCCTCCGAAAGCTAGAACTGAAAGAGAAAGGCATTCTTACTCGTAATTCAAGAAGTGAAGTCAGGATCTTTCATTTGGTTGGTGTACATGCTAGCATTCAAGACGTCTGATATAAAGGTTAGAAATCTATCTTTTCTCCTTGACACAAAGAGAATGAACCTGAATTTAATCTTGATCCTTGTAGAGTGAAAAAGGGACTAGACTACCACGAACCTCTAATATGCATCAAAGACTGATTTTTGGGTAAGAGATGGACATGACTATATATCAATTCGGGTGCATGGTAGATGCTGGTACTCCAATGCATTTCTCCCTTTGAGTTAGAATCAATATGTTTTCGAACTCTCTTTTTCAAATGAAGAGTGTATGTTCTCGCATGAATCTTAGCAATCACTTGTTCTAATTCTACATATTAATCATTTTGAACTAAAACTCAACTTTTTGGTGGAATAGTGATGTTATGTATAATATCATCACTCTCAATAGTTACATACACCTCTATATAACATAAAAAAGCAAGATGACCATGGCGTGTATGTGTGGGATGAACCAAATCCTTATTTCCTTGGATTTTTCTATTAGATGAGCTCGTATATGTTCTACAGTCCCCCTGTGAATACTTCGCCGATATGCAAAGTTCTTAATGTTAGTTGAGTACCCGATTCTCCAATAGATTGACTCGCAATAATACCTACAGCTTCTTCCAATTCGACCAGGTCCCTGTGAGTAGGACTTCATCCGTAACATAATTGACAGATCCAAGATGTACTCCTACAAGACAATTAAAGGGAGTCCGAATAGATATTGGTTGTGTTTGAAATATTACGAATCGATTCAAAAGTCTAATACCAATATCTTATTTCGAATGCCAATGCATTGCGGGCCCATATATATATCGTCCGTCAATACACGACCAATTCATCTTTCGATCAAAATTTTTTCTAGAATCAACATATTTACAGGACTCACGTCAATCCCTCGGATGCTTCCACAATCGGTTCTACGTACAAGAATCCCTTGAACTACTTCAGGAAGTCTACGTGTAAGATATCCAACATCCGATGGAGTATAGCAGTATCCATAACTCCTTTCCACACTACGTACATTGCTTTGAATGGGTAAATCAATCATTTATCCTTGTGGATCTTACATTCATCCTCCCATACCTACTAATTAGTGTACTTGAGAGGCATTTCCTCGAGCTCCCGAAAAAGACATTATATGGACTGGATTTAAAGGGTCAGTCATCCTTCAATTAGGATGAATTTCTTGTCACAAATATAGACTTATAGCATACCATATCTCAATGGAATGCCCTCATTTTTCTACTGCGTGTACATTTCCATAATGATGGTCTTCTTCCAAAATCAAACTTTGTTGTTCAGCATCTTGGACTAGCCATCCCTTAGAAGAGATTGTGAAAAGTAAGAAGCGAATACTCGTGCAAGTGTAGAGAAAAAAGAAGACAAGAGAAGTCATAACCTACTAAAGAAAGCCTAAGAAAGGCTTATAGAATTTGAGTGATGCCTCCAAAAGTAACAAAAAAATCAAGCTTCTATTTTGATGCCTCTAGAAGAAGGCTTAGAAAGGCAGATTTGAGGTACCAAAACTCCCTTTCATCCAATGTCTGTGATTAAGTAATACCAGATTGGTATTCACGGGTCTACCTTGTACTAGCTGAGACAAGAAGCTAGTCAAGGCATTTAACTGCTAGCTGAAAGCAAAAGAACCTACGAGATGAAAAAGAAAGTGGATTCGCCTTCCTTACTTCAGACCTTGTGATTGGCTTTTGGACAGAATTGATGCTTAGAAATTCGCTATGTTTGCAACATCTTCTTTGTCACAGCATGCTTACTGAGGAAACCTTGGTCCTACTATTTTTTCTTGGGATCACTAACAGAAGAAAGAAAGAAGCCATCTTTGCTGAATTTAGGGAGTGAGGCATGAAATTATACTCTTTCATGTCCTATAAATAAAAGAGAAAGAAATTCATCAATTATCGAGAATAAATAGTTATGAAACCCTTTTCCCTTTTCAGGATAGGGTCCTTTTTATCTTCCTAGTACTCGCAACCTAAGACCGCTACAAAAGCCCAAAGCAAGCTAGGTGACAAGATTTTCTACGTGAATCACTAGTAGAAGATAGATCCACAATATAAATTGAGTAGGAAGAGTCTTTTGCCACATTTAAACTTCACTGAAAGCAGGAAGTAGACCAGTCGAGTCGTCTTCAGTCTTTTAGAGTAGGAACTGGGCTTCTTCAACTCATATGGAGCTTTATTTTAGCTTTCTTCTTTTCTTGACTTCTAGACATTAACAAGAAAGAAGTTGATCCTATCAACCTCGATTCAAAAGCAACTACTTCTCTACATCCATCCCGGCTTTCAAGCATTAAAGGATTCCTGCCCTCTTGTATCGCGTAGTGTGTGACTCATTATGTAAACAATACCCTTTTTTTTCTACTTTTTCAGGTGTTGAGCCTCAACTCCTACGGAGCCTCTGACTCAACTGGTAACTCCTTCCCATAGAGAACTGAATACCCATTGAGTTTGAGCTTTGTCTTTCTTCTAAGAATAGTACTTATTCAAAATAGAGAATTCTAACTCTTCTGAAAGAGCACCTATGCAACGGAGCCCGATCCTATTGCTTCTGAGAATTGTACTGATCCTACTTCTTCCCTTGGAAACTGGGATTGATTTCATACAGCCTCAATGAATGAACAAAGGGTATCGGTCAAGTAGCTTCTAACCTCTTTCGGTTCTACCTTGCTTCTAGGGTTAGGCTATGATAACCAATCCATATTGATCATTCAGTTCTCATGAAAGAAGACTGATCACGACTTCCTCTTTATTCAATTTCTTAAGGGTCTTCCAACTTCATTCTGATTCTGAGTCAACTTTGTCTTTCTCTTTTTCTGGAGGCCAGATAAGAGCACTTATCCAACTCAGTCGGGGGAGCCTATTGATGGAAAATTCATTCTTAGAATAATAGCGGGAACCTCTCCTTCTCTCTATGGTGTCGAGTCTATTCTATTGCATCGAAGACTTTCTTCCCACTAATCTAAATGGGGAATGAAGAAGGAAGTCGTCCTCTCTTTGACTTTACAGTCTTTTCTCTGATCTCAACTAAAAAACTTCAACAAATTGCCTTCACACATTTTGACTTGTTCATGAAATAAATAGAATAATGGCTTTCTAAAAAAATCTATCCAAATCTATTGAGGCAAAAGAATGGAATTTGGATGCCTCCTACGTGGCAAGGGACGAGAAAGGAGAGGTCAAATTTGAATTTTGCGGTTTTAGCCATTGTTAGACGTCCTGATCGGGAAATTAATAAGTAAATAGGTCTTAGACAAAAACTAGCCTATATTTGCCTTGGGACCCTAACTGAGACTGCAAATTAGGAGATTCCGATCCTTCCATTTTGCCAAAATGGGGACATCAAAATCCCCTTCCCACTACGTGGGGTCGAGCTACTTTTGACATTGATTCTCATGCTACAGGGACTTTCCCTCTTTTTCTCGCTACTGATACCCATTCGAAGGACTGATTTAGGTAACAGAAGCTCGTTTACCCGCTTGAGGTTCTTCTTTCTTTTGTTTGACCTCTTTCCTAATAGAAGGAGAGGTTCTTTTGTTCTCTTTTTGATTCATGCATTGAAACCCAATGAAAAGAAGTGGGAAAGACAAGGACTTCTAGTCCAAAAGCTACTCTTCAAGTTATGTCGAATTAGTAGATTCATGAAAGACGATCATTGGCTAGGTTCTCTTCTCGTGAGAAAAGGTCTTTTCTTTAGGCAAGTTCTAGATTAAGGATGCCTTGGCTATTCTTGTCCTTGAGTGGAAACTAGCTTTTCATAATCAAAGCAATAATTGATGGAACAAAACATCAGAGAAACATGCAACAGCGGAAGACTAGGATCATGCTTTACTCTATATGCATTTAAACGATTTAGAAATTAACATGCTGCAACTAAACGACAGACCTAAACAAAGAATAGAGAAGGTAAACGATGAGCTTACCTTTGTAGTCCTTAACTTTTCTTCATTCCAAAACTTCTTCTTCCCTTCAGATCACGAGCAAAGGATAACCACTATGTTAACCTACTAATCTCAGGACTAAGAACCGAGTTGTGGGCCTCGTTTTTATGAAGAAAAACTTAGAGAGATGGATGGAGGAAGGTGTATCGTTTAGAGACTTTTTATGAAATTTTCATCATCCTCTTCTCATTCTGTAAATGGAAGTTTGTAAAGAAAATTACATGCAAAATGCATGCAATTTACTTTATGAAATCTCAACACCTAATTAATCCATTAACTATTAATGGAATTTGTGGCTTATAAATTCGTTACAAGCTGCCACATTTTCCACTATCATTTAGTAATAAATATATTAGTCAAATGGCAATTTGGTCATTTGCCCAATTAAGTCAAAGTCAAACTTTGACTTTTCTTAGTCAAAAGTCAACTTTTTGACTTTTTGCTATTTTACCCGTCTTGAATAATTCCAACCTCCCGAGTATGAATCCGAATTCATTTTTCTAAAATTTAAATCGTATTTAAATATAAATCCAATCAAAGTTTTGTTTTTCAAAGTCAAAAGTCAACATGTTGACTTTTACAAATTTGACCGTTTCAAAACATTCCAAGCTTCTAAATATGAATCCATATTCATATTTTTATTATTTAAATCATATTTAAAAATAAAGCTTAAAGTTTATATTTACTAACTTATATTATATATATTTGTTGGTTTCTCTCTCTTTACCTAATTCGAACAATTCGAGTTATTCCAACATATTGTTCTAAGTTGAATCCATATGAGCTAGTAGGGGAACCTAATGGACCTATAGATCATGGACTCCAACGATTCGAGATTAACTGGCTAAACTCTTTTAGATCAAGCTTAATCAAAATTCGTTAACTAATGAGTCATTCCACTAAAGACACGTAGTTGCACTCCCTTCACTATAGATATATTTTTGTCCACCTGATATAACCATGATGGGTAAGTTGATCCTTCTTAGGTTGTTCGTAATCTTGGCTGGGTTAAAATACCGTTTTACCCCTGAGATTACATCTTGCTCCTTAAGGCCCACTGATCCACTATTGAACAATTGGTTTAAGGTCCAACCTATAAACCTGAATTCTTCTCGGGCCAATGAGAAGGTGGGGGCCCCTTGTTCAAGACTTGGATTCAGACCTTAAGGGAACAACCTATCTACTATTCCAAAAAATGGATAGGAGTGAATTTCGTCTTGCACCCTATGTCCCTAGCTATCCACTCGGTCTTATCCCTGAAATGAGAGGCTTATTGGACCAGCGAAGATGAGCTGCTCTCACCTATGCAGATCTAAGGATACTACCGAATGAATAGAAGTTCATAGTTAGCTTAGGATTAAGATCAAGTTACCAAGGTCATTATAATTGAAATAGTCAGTTTATATAGTTTACGGCGTTATAACTAAAAGTGACTATTTCGTGGTTCCAGTCTTATGCAAACTATTTACATAGGATGCCCTCACTCCCATGTCTCAACATGAATGATTCAGGATTACATCGCTTGTACTAACTTCGGAGCGGGTCGCATTCATAGCGTTTTTCCAGAATAAGGTGCCCAACCTTATTCATACAATATAGACCATTTGGGCTATTAACTCGAACTTAATACATGTTTATGTCTCTACATAAAGTTTAAGTATATTGACAAATTTAGTAAAATAGCCTCGAGACCTTAATTTATTGGTTTTAAGATTATAGCATTCAATAATAAACTTATTGAATTAAATAACAAAGTACGAGTTTTAGGACATAAATTCCAACAAACTCCCACTTGGATTAAAACTCCTAGTAGGATAAACAAAGTTAGAATTCTAACAATGAGAGAAGAATATATATGAGTACAATAAACATATATATATTAAACTAGGGCATATTCCCAATAAGTCTCCCATTTGTCCTAGTTTACAAACAACGTAGACCTAAACCATGTAGGTGGCTCTCAAACACTTTAACCGTGAGAGCTTTTGTAAACGGATCAGTCATGTTTGTCTCGGAGGAGATTTTTGCTACTGTAACATCTCCTCGATGTACGATTTCCCTGATAAGATGGTACTTTTGTTCAATGTGCTTTCCTCGTTTATGACTTATAGGTTCTCGTGAATTTGCAACTGCATCACTATTGTCACAGTATAAGGTGATTGGCATATGCATATTTGGAACAACTTCCAAATCTGTGAAGAACTTTTTAAGCCATACTGCTTCCTTTCCTACTTCACAGTCTGCTACATATTATTCAGCTTCTATAGTGGAGTCAGCAATACATGATTGTTTTATGCTTCTCCATACTACTGCTCCTCAATTCAGAGTGAAAACTGATCCCGATGTAGACTTTCTAGCATCTATATCAGATTGAAAATCAGAGTCAATGTATCCAGTAAGGATCAGATCCCTAGAACCATACATAAGCATGTAGTCTTTTGTTCTTCTATGATATTTTAGAACATTCTTAACGGTTGTCCAATGATCACGTCCATGATTGGACTGATATCTACTAACCATACCTACTGAATAGCAAATGTCAGGTCTAATACATAACATTGCATACATCAGACTCCCAACAGCAAAAGCATAGGGAATGTTACTCATATCCTCAACTTCTTGAGGTGTCTTTGGACATTGTTCTTTTGATAAATGAATTCCATATCTGTACGGCAACAAACGCTTTTTGGAATTCTGCATCTTATATCTCGACAACATTTTATCTATATAAGATGTTTTAGACATGGCTAATGTTTTGTTCTTTCGGTTTCGAACTATTTGGATACCAAGAACGTATTGAGCATTTCCCAAATCTTTCATTTGGAATTGCGTAGCTAGCCATTTCTTAATATTAGTTAGATGACCTACATCATTCCCAATGAGTAGAATGTCATCTATATACAGAACTAAGAATGCTACTGTGGTATTGATGATCCTTTTGTAAACACAAGGTTCATCAACATTTTGTTCAAAACCATAAGATTTGACACATTTATGGATTTTTGAAGCTTACAAACCTTCTGTTCTTAACCCTTTTGTATAAACCCCTTTGGTTGGACCATATAGATACTCTCCTCAAGATTTCCATTAAAAAAGGTTGTCTTGACATTCATCTGAGATATTTCATAATCATAAAAAGTGGTAATGGATAAGAGTATTCTAATCGACTTCAGCATGGCAACAGGAGAGAGTTTCTTCATAATCCACTCCCTCCTTTTGTGTCTAACCTTTTGCCACTAGTCGAGCTTTAAAAGTCTGTACTTTACCAGCTTCGTCTCGTTTTCTCTTGTAGATCCATTTGCAACCAATAGGTTTTACATCATTTGGTTGATCTACTAAAGTCCAGACAGAATTGGAATACATAGATTCCATTTCGAGGTCCATGGCTTTGACCCATTGGTCCCAGTCCACATCATTCATTGCTTGTTTATAGGTCAATGGATCCTCTATTCCATTATCAGGTATGACGATTTGAGCTTCACTTAAACCCAAATAGCATCAGGCTGTCGTACAACCCTCCCACTATGTCGAGGTTCTCCCAACTCTTGAGAAAGATGTTTTTGACCAATATTCCTAGTTTTATCAACTACTTTAGTGGATGAACTAGGTCTATCTGTAGTATTCTTGGAAATTTTGTCTAATACTAGTTTACTGCGAGTTTAATGATTTCTTATGTGGTCTTCCTCTAAAAACATAGCATTTGTCGATAAAAATACTTTATTTTCTTGAGGGTCATAAAATAAACCACCTTTAGATTCTTTTGGATAATCTACAAATAGGCATAATTTTGAACGATGTTCCAACTTTATAGAGTTTTGTACCAATACGTGTGCTGGACATCCCAAATTCTAAAGTGACGTAAACTACCTTTACGCCCTTTCTATAGCTCATAGGCGTTTCAGAAACACTTTTAGAGGGAACGTTGTTTAAAATATAGATAGTTGTTTCTAAAGCGTATCCCCAAAAAGAATATGGCAACTGAGCAGAACTCATCATAGAGCGAACCATGACTAACAAAGTTTGGTTTCTTCTTTCTAATACACCATTTTGCTGAGGTGTACTAGGTGCAGAGAGTTGTGATTGGATTCCATGTTCTATCAAATAGACTTGGAATTGCAAGTCCATATACTCTCCACCTCGATCTGATCGAAGTGTCTTTATAGTTTTACCTGATTCATTTTCAACTTCAGCCTTATATTCTTTGAAATTTTCAAAAGAATTAAACTTGTTCTGAATTAGGTAAACATGACCATACCTTGAATAATCACCAATAAAACTAATGAAATATTCATATCCTCCCCGAGCTTTAACATTCATTGGTCCACAAAGGTCCGAATGTACGAGCTTTAAAGGTGTTTTAACTCTAAGACCTGTTCTAGTAAAAGATCTTTTGGTCAGTTTTCCTTCAAGACAGGAATCACATAGAGGTAAAGAGTTATCTTCTAGCTGACTTAGAGGTCCACTCTTAACCAATCTCCCAATCCTATTGAGATTTATGTGACCAAGTCTTAAGTGCCACAAGAAGGCATTTGAAGAAACTTGTTGTCTTTTATTCTGAGTTTCAGCTATTCTAAACATTTCAGTATTTAAGACAAAATTTACTCGTGTTGGTCTTAACTTATATAAGTTGTCTTCAAGTATAGCAGAACAAACATGAATACCTTTTTGGAAAATGAACGCTTCATTAATTTCAAAAGATATTCTATATATATGTTCTAACATACAAGAGATAGATATTAAATTTCTCTTCATTTTAAGTGCATACAAGACATTCTTGAGCATGATATATCTATCATTAAAAAACAACTTCAAGTCTCCCACTACTTTAGCTGAGACCATTTCTCCAATTCAAACTTTAAGAGTGATCTTGCCCTTAGAAAGCTTTTTCCAAGAACTATTTTCCTGAAATGAGAAGCAAATTTGATTAGTGGATCCTGAATCTAATATCCAGATAGAATTTTCATTTTCCACTAAACATGTTTCAAGAACAAGTAAATCATATTTACCTTGTGCTTCATTTTCTGCCTGTTTCTGAAAAGGTATTTTGGGCAGTTTCTTAACCAATGCCCATTTTCACCAGAGTGGTAACACTTACTTTTTTCTATAGTCTTCTTTCCCTTGTTCTGTTTGTGAGTCTTCCTCTTTCCCTTCTTTTCTATTTTTCGATTAGGTTTTGAGGGTCCAACTTTAGATTTAAAGGACGATCCTCTTGAGAATTTTCATTTTTTTGTAGTAGCAACATTTGCTTCTACTTCTTTTCCCTTACCCATAGTAAGATTCTAGAAACGCTGGAGCTCATTTAGAAGGGTTGTCAGATTAAACTCTATCTTGTTCAGGAACGCATTTGTTTGAAATGGTATGAAGCTCTTCGGAAGAGACTCTAAGATAAAGCTATCCTAATTAACTTCATCGATGGCACCACCATTTACCTCAGCAATATTGAAGTGCATCATCATGTCCAGGACATGTTCTCTAACAGAGGTCCCCTCCTTCATTCGCTTAGTGTAAATGTATATAATTTCCTCGTGTCTTACGGGCCATTCTGGTTGCCTAAAAAAATGTTCCTTTTAATGAATCCATTATCTCTTTAGCTGTGGCTAAGGATTCATGTTTCTTTGCTAAAACATCAGACATGCTAACAAGGATGTAGACACAGGCTTTCTCATTGGCTTTTATCGATCTATCGTATGCTTCCCGACTAGTTCGGTTTGCATTTGAGGCAGGGGTTTGAGGACATTCCTCAATTAAGACAAACCTTAAATCATCAACCACTAGTATCGTGTTAAGATTCGATTTTCATGCCGCATAATTATCCCCGTTAAGTTTTTCGGAAGCTAATAATTGAACTATCGAGCTATTCATGCTGGAAAAACAAACATACTTTGTTTAGAAGCTATGATCCTAATAAACCAATCTTTTTACTAAAAACTTTTAATAATGTACCCCTTATTATGTTTTGCAACAATATTTCAAAGGTTTAGAATAACCTCTACCGAGGGGTAGCCGATTACTCGTCCTTTGAATCAAGAAAATCTTGACCAAATGCTAACTCACAAATATCTCATATTTACTTACCATTTAGTTACCGTTACTTCGGTCAAGAATATACTAACTATTTAGTAATTCTTGTAAGTGTAACCCTCCATTTTTTGTCCTCAGAGTGTTGGAATTTGTGTCATAAAACTCGTACTTTGTTATTTGATTCAATAAATTTTATTATTGAATGCTATAATCTCAAAACAAATAAGTTAAGGTCGCGAGGCTATTTTACTGAGTTTGTCAAATACACTTGAACTTTATGTAGAGACATAAACATGGATTAAGTTCAAGTTAATAGCCCAAATAGCCTATAGTGTATGAATAAGGTTGGGCACCTTATTCTGGATAAACACTATGGATGCGGTCGGTTCCGTAGTTAGTACAAACGATGTAATCCTGAATCGTTCATGGGAGTGGGGGCATCCTATGTAAATGGTTTCCATAAGACTAAAACCACGAAATAGTCACTTTTTGTTATAACACCGTAAACTATAAACTGACTATTTCAATTATGATGACCGAGGTAACTTAATTTTAATCCTGAGCTAACTATGAACTTTTGTTTATTCGGTAGTATCCTTAGATCTAGATAGGTGAGGGCAGCTCATCATCATTGGCCCAATAAGCCTTCCATTTCAGGGATAAGATCGAGTGGATAGCTAGGGACATAGGGTGCAAGACGGAATTCACTCTTAACTATTTTTGGGATAGTAGATAGGTTGTTCCCTTAAGGACTGAATCCAAGTCTTGAACAAGGGGCCCCACCTTCCCATTGGACCTTAAACCAATTGTTCAATAGTGGATCAGTGGGTCTTAAGGAACAAGATGTAATCTCGGAGGTAAAATGGTATTTTGATCCAGCCAAGGTTAAAAACAACCTATGAAGGATCAACTTACTCATCATGGTTTTATCAGATGGACAGAAATATATCTAGACTGAGGGGAGTACAACTAAGAGTCTTTAGTGGAATGACTCTTTAGTTAATGAATGTTGATTAAGTTTGGTCTAAAAGAGTTTAGTCAATTAATCTCGAATTGTTGGAGCCCATGATCTATACGTCTATTAGGTTCCCCTACTAGCTCATATGGATTTAACTAAGAACATGTATGTTGAAGTAACTCAAATTTTTCGAACTAATAAAAAAGAGACAAACCGAGAAATATATAAGATATAAGTCGGTAGAAATAAACATTAAGCTTTGTGTTTAAATATGATTTAAATAAATATTTCCCGACCTATACCTTGGTAAAACGTATCAGAGAGCATGCCAGCAGTGTGGGTTGAAGTCCTCCGAGTATGAGCCCCGAAGATTGAGAGACTTATGACCAATACGAAGCAAACAGAAGAAACCGTCGGGAGACCGCTTTTTACCCCAGGACGAGAAAACTGAGTCCGGGGCATTCTCGCTCGCATTTTCTTGGGACGAACACCGGAAGTCCTCGAGCTTGACCCGGTTTCTTCGCTGCAACTGGATTTCTAGTGGTTTATGACATCGGACAAGTGTTCGCCACTCGTTGGAAGCATTGACCATCTTTTGGACCGTTTTGGATCGCACCTCAGTTCTCCCTCCAACGAGCTCACTGCCGACCTATACCTTGGGAAAATGTGTCAGGGAGCATGCCAGAAGTGTGGATTGAAGTCCTCGGAGTACGAGCCCCGAAGATCGAGAGACTTATGACCAATACGAAGCAAAGGGAAGAAACCGTCGGGGGACCGCTTTTTGTCCCAAGACGAAAAAACTGAGTCGGGGCGTTCTCGCTCGCATTTTCTTGGGACAAACACCGGAAGTCCTCGAGCTCCACTTGTTTCCTTCTCTACAAGTGCATTTCCAGTGGTTTCTGACACCGAACGAGCGTTCGCCACTCGTTGGAAGCATTGACCATCTTTTAGACCGTTTTGGGTCGCACCTCAGTTCTCCCTCCAACGAGCTCGCTGCCCGACCTATACCTTTGGAAAAAGTGTTAGGGAGCATGCCAGAAGTGTGGGTTGAAGTTCTCGGAGTACAAGCCCCGAAGATCGAGAGACTTATGACCAATACGAAGCAAAGGGAAGCAACCGTCGAGCGACCGCTTTTTGCCCCAGGACGACAAAACTGAGTCTGTTGCATTCTCGCTCGCGTTTTCTTGGGATGAACACCGAAAGTCCTCGATCTTGGCCCGTTTCCTTCTCTGTAAGTGCATTTCCAATGGTTTCTGACACCGGACGACCGTTCGCCACTCGTTGGAAGCATTGGCCCGTTTTGGGTCGCACCTCAGTTCTCCCTTCAACAAGCTCGCTTCTCCGACCTATACCTTGGGAAAACGTGTCAGGGAGTATGCCAGGAGTGTGGGTTGAAGTCCTCGGAGTATGAGCCCCGAAGCTAGAGAGACTTATGACCAATACGAAGCAAAGGGTAGAAACCGTCAGCGAATCGCTTTTTGCCCTCGGAGGAGAAAACTGAGTCTGGGGCATTCTCGCTCGCGTTTTCTTGGGATGAACTTCGGAAGTCCTCGAGCTTGGCCCGTTTTCTTCTCTGCAAAAGCATTTCCAGTGGTTCCTGACACCAGACGAGCGTTCGCCACTCGTTGGAAGCATTGGCTATCTTTTGGACCGTTTTGGGTCGCAGCTCAGTTCTCCCTCCAAAAAGCTCGCTTCCTGACCTATACCTTAGGAAAACGTGTCAGGAAGCATGCCAGAAGTGTGGGTTCAAGTCCTTGGAGTATGAGGCCCGAAGCTAGAGAGACTTATGACCAATACGAAGCAAAGGGAAGAAACCGTCGGGGGACCGCTTTTTGCTCGAGGACGAGAAAACTGAGTCCGGGGCATTCTCGCTCGCGTTTTCTTGGGATAAACATTGAAAGTCCTCGAGCTCGGCTCGTTTCCATCGTTGCAAGTGCATTTCCAGTTGTTTCTGACACCGAACGAGCGTTCGCCACTCGTTGAAAGCATTGGCCATCTTTTGGACCGTTTTGGGTCGCACCTCAGTTCTCCCTCCAACGAGCTCGCTTCTCGATCTATACCTTGGGAAAACATGTCAGGGATCATGCCAGGAGTGTGGGTTGAAGTTCTCGGAGTACGAGCCCCAAAGATCGAGGGACTTATGACCAATACGGCGAGAAGGAAAGAAAGCGTCGGGGATCCGCTTTTTGCCCCAGGACAAGAAAATTAAGTCCGGGGCATTCTTGCTCCTATTTTCTTGGGACTAACATCGGAACTCCTTGAGCTCGGCCAATTTCCTTCGCTGCACGTGCATTTCCAGTGGTTTCTGACACCGGACGAGCGTTCGCCACTCGTTGGAAGCATTGGCCATCTTTTGGACCGTTTAGGATAGCACCTTAGTTCTCCCTCGAACGAGCTCGCTTCCCGACCTATACCTTGACAAAACGTGTCAGAGAGCATGCCAGGAGTGTGGGTTGAAGTCCTTGGAGTACGAGCCCCGAAGATCGAGAGACTTATGACCAATACGAAGCAAACATAAGAAATCGTCGGGTGACCGCTTTTTTCCCCAGGACGAGAAAATTGAGTCCGAGGCATTCTCGCTCGCGTTTTATTAGGATAAACATCGGAAGTCCTCGAGATCGGCCCGTTTCCTTCGCTGCAAGTGCATTTCCAGTGGTTTCTAACACCGGACGAGCGTTCACCACTCGTTGGAAGCATTGGCCATCTTTTGGACCGTTTTGGGTCGCAGCTCAGTTCTCCCTCCAAAAAGCTCGCTTCCTGACCTATACCTTGGGAAAACGTGTCAGGGAGCATTCCAAGAGTGTGGCTTGATGTCCTCGGGGTACGAGCCTCAAAGATCGAGAGACTGATGACCAATACGACGAGAAGGGAAGAAACTATCGGGAGACCGCTTTTTGCCCCAGGACGAGAAAATTGTGTCTGAGGCATTGTCGTTCGTGTTTTATTGGGACAAACATCAGAAGTCCTCGAGCTCGGCCCATTTCCATCGCTATAAGTGCATTTCCAGTGGTTGCTGACACCGGATGAACGTTCGCCACTCGTTGGAAGCATTGACCATCTTTTGGACCGTTTTGGGTCGCACCTCAGTTCTTCCTCCAACGAGCTCACTTTCTGACATAAACCTTGGGAAAACATGTCGGGGAGCATGCCAAGAGTGTGGGTTAAATTCCTCAGAGTACGAGCCCTGAAGATCGAGAGACTTATGACCAATACGAAGCAAAGGGATGAAACCATCGGGGATAGTTTTTTGCCCCAGAACAAGAAAACTGAGTCTGGGGCATTCTCGCTCGCGTTTTCTTCGAACGAACACTGGAAGTCCTCAAGCTCGACCCGTCTCCTTCGCTGCAAGTGCATTTCCAGTGGTTTCTGACACCAGACGAGCGTTCGCCACTCATTGAAAGCACTGGCCATCTTTTAGAACGTTTCGGGTCGCACCTCAGTTCTCCCTCCAACGTGGTCGCTTCCCGACCTATACCTTGGGAAAACGTGTCAAGAAGCATGCCGAGAGTGTGGGTTGAAGTCCTTGGAGTATGAGTCCCGACGATGGAGAGACTTATGGCCAATACGAAGTAAAGCGAAGAAACCGTCGGGGACCACTTTTTGCTCGGGGACAAGAAAACTGAGTCTGAGGCATTCTCGCTTGCATTTTCTTTGGACGAACACTGGAAGTCCTTGAGCTGGACCCATTTCCTTCCCTGCAAAAGCATTTCTAGTGGTTTCTGACATCGGACGAGCGTTCGCCACTCGTTGGAAGCATTGGCAATCTTTTCGACCGTTTTGGATCGCACCTCAGTTCTCCCTCTAACGAGCTCGCTTCCCGACCTATACCTTAGGAAAACGTGTTAGGGAGCATGCCAAGAGTGTGGGTGAAGTCCTCGGAGTACGAGCCCAAAGATCGAGAGACTTATGACCAATACGAAACAAATGGATGAAACCGTCGGGGGATCGCTTTTTGCCCCAGGACGAGAAAACTAAGTCCGGGGCATTCTCGCTCGCGTTTTCTTGGGGACGAACACCAGAAGTCCTCGAGGTGGGCCCATTTGCTTCGCTGCAAGTGCATTTCTAGTGGTTTCTGACACCGAACGAGCTTCGCCACTCGTTGGAAGCATGAGCCATCTTTTCGATCATTTTGGGTCGCACCTCAGTTCTCCTTCCAACGAGCTCGCTTCCCGACCTATACCTTGAGAAAATGTGTTAGGGAGCATGCTAGGAGTGAGGGTTGATGTCCTCAGAGTACGAGCCATAAAAGATCGAGAGACTTATGACCAATACGAAGCAAAGGGAAGAAACCATCGGGGTACAGCTTTTTGCTCCAGAATGAAAAAACTGAGTTTGGGGCATTCTCGCTCACATTATCGTGGCATGAACATTGAAATTCCTCGAGCTCTGCCCGTTTCCTTTGCTGCAAGTGTATTTTCAGTGGTTTCTGACACCGAACGAGCGTTCACCACTCGTTGGAAGCATTGGCCATCCTTTGGACCGTTTTGGGTCGCACCTCAGTTCTCCCTCTAACGAGCTCGCTTCCCGACCTATACCTTGGGAAAACATATCAGGCTGCCAGGAGTGTGGGTTGAAGTCCTCGGAGTACGAGCCCCAAAGATCGAGAGACTTATGACCAATACAAAGCGAAGGGAAGAAACAGTTGGGGGACCGCTTTTTACTCGGGGACGAGAAAACTGAGTCTAGGGCATTCTCGCTAGCGTTTTCTTCGGACGAACACCGAAAGTCCTCGAGGTTGGCACGTTTGCTTCGCTGCAAGTGCATTTTCAGTGGTTCCTGACGCCGAACGAGCGTTCGCCTCTCGTTGGAAGCCTTGACCATCTTTTCGACCGTTTTGGTCGCACCTTAGTTCTTCTCCAACGAGCTTGCTTCCCCACCTATACCTTGGGAAAACGTGTAAGGAAGCATGCCAGGAGTGTGCATTGAAGTCCTCAGAGTACGAGCCCCAAAGATCGAGAGACTTATGACCAAAACGAAGCAAAGGGAAGAAACTGTCGGGGGACCGCTTTTTGCCCGAGGACAAAAAACTGTGTCCGGGGCATTCTCGCTCGCGTTTTCGTGGGATGAACATCAGAAGTACTCGAGCTCGGCCCGTTTCCTGCGCTTCAAGTGCATTTTCAGTAGTTTTTGACACCGAACGAGCGTTCGCCACTCGTTGGAACAATTAGGCATCTTTCGGACCGTTTTGGATCGCACCACAGTTCTCCCTCCAACGAGCTCGCTTCCCGACATATACCTTGTGAAAACGTATCAGGAAGAATGCCATGAGTATGGGTTGAAGTCCTCGAAGTACGAGCCTCAAAGATCGAGAGACTTATGACCAATACGAAGCAAAGGGAAGAAACCGTCGGAAGATGGCTTCTTGCAAGGGCACGAGAAACCTGAGTCCGGGGCATTCTCACTCGTGGTTTCTTGGGACGAACACCAAAAATCCTCGAGCTCAACTCGTTTCCTTCACTGCAAGTGCATTTCCACTAGTTTCTGACACTGACGAGCGTTCGTCGCTCGTTGGAAGCATTGGCCATCTTTTGGAGCGCTTTGGATCGCACCTCAATTCTCCCTCCAACGAGCACGCTTCCCAACCTATACCCTGCGAAAACGTGTGAGGGAGCATGCCATGAGTGTGGGTTGAAGTCCTCGAAGTACTAGCCGCAAAGATCGAGAGACTTATTACCAATACGAAGAAAAGAAAAGAAAAAGTGCGGGATCGCTTTTTGCCCGCGGACAAAAAAACTGAGTCCGGGGCATTCTCGCTCTCGTTTTCGTAGGATAAACACTGGAGATCCTCGACCTCGGCTCGTTTCCTTCGCTACAAGTGCATTTCAAGTGGTTTCTGACACCGAACGAGCGTTCGCCACTCGTTGGAAGAATTGGGCATCTTTTGGACCGTTTTGGGTTGCACCTCAGTTCTCCCGCCAAGGAGCTCGCTTCCCGTTTCAGGGAGCACGCCAGGAGTGTGGGTTGAAGTCCTCGCAGTACGAGCAACAAAGATCGGGAGACTTATTACCAATACGAAGCAAAGGAAAGAAACCGTTGAGGACCGATTTTTGCCCGAAAACGAGAAAACTGAGTCCAGGGTATTCTCGATCGCGTTTCCTTGCGACAAACACCAGAAGTCCTCGAGCTCGGCTCGTTTCCTTCGCTGAAGTGCATTTCAGTGGTTTCTAACATCGGACGAGCGTTCGCAACTCGTTCGAAGCATTGGCCATCTTTTGGACCGTTTTTGGTCCCACCTCAGTTCTTCCTCCAACAAGCTCGCTTCCAGACCTATACTTTGGGAAAACGTGTCAGGCAGCATGCCTCGAGTATGGGTTGACGTCCTCAGAGTACGAGCCCCAAACATCGAGAGACTTATGACTAATACGAAGTAAGGGGAAGAAACCGTCGGAGGACCACTTTTTGCTCGGGGACAAGAAAACTGAGTCTGAGGCATTCTCGCTCGCGTTTTCTTGGAACGAACACCGAAAGTCCTTGAGGTTAGGTGATTCCTTCGCTGCAAGTACATTTTCAGTTGTTTTTAACACCGGATTAGCGTTCGCCACTCGTTGGAAGCATTGGCTATCTTTTGGACCGTTTTGGGTCGCACCTTAGTTCTCCTTTCAACGAGCTCGCTTCCGAACCTATACCTTGGGAAAACGTGTCAGAGAGCATGCCAGGAGTGTGGGTTGAAGTCCTCGGTGTACGAGCCTAGAAGATCGAGAGACTTGTGACTAATACGAAGCAAAGATAAGAAACTGTCGGGGGACCGCTTTTTGCCCAAGGACGAGAAAACTGAGTCCGGTTAATTCTCGCTCGCGTTTTCTTGGGACGAACACGGGAATTTTTCGAGGTCGGCCCGTTTCCTTCGCTGCAAATGTATTTCCAGTGGTTTCTGACACCTGACGAGCATTCCCCACTCGTTAGAAGCAATGGCCATCTTTTTTACCGTTTTGGGTCGCACCTCAGTTCTCCTTCCAATGAGCTCGCTTCCCGATCAATACCTTGGGAAAACGTGTCAGGGACCATGCTAGGAGTGTAGGTTGAAGTCCTCGAAGTACGAGCCTCAAAGATCAAGAGACTTATGACCAATACGAAGCAAAAGGAAGAAACCATCGGGGGATTGCTTTTTCCACCAGGACAAGAAAACATAGTCCAGGGCATTCTCGCTCGCATTTTCATCGAACGAACACCAGAAGTGCTCGACCTCAGCCCATTTCCTTCGCTGCAAATGCATTTCCAGTAGTTTCTGACAACGGACGAGCGTTCGCCACTCATTGGAAGCATTGGCCATCTTTTGGACCGTTTTGGATCGTACCTCAGTTCTCCCTCAAACGAGCTCGCTTCCCGACCTATACCATGGGAAAATGTTTCAGGGAGCATGTCAAGAGTGTGGGTTGAATTCCTCGGAGTACGAGCCCCAAAGATCGAGATACTCATGACCAATACGATGCAAAGGGAAGAAACCATCGGGGGGCCGCTTTTTGCCCCAGGACGAGGAAATTGAGTCAAGGGCATTCTTGCTCGCATTTTCTTGGGACGAACACTGGAATTCCTCGAACTCGGTCCGTTTCCTTCGCTGCAAGTGCATTTCCAGTGGTTTGTGACACCGGACGAGTGTTCGCCACTCGTTGGAAGAATTGGCCATCTTTTGGATCGTTATGGGTCGCACCTTAGTTCTCCCTCCAACGAGCTCGCTTTCTGACCTATACCTTGGGAAAATGTGTCAGGGAGTATGCCAGGAGTGTGGGTTGAAGTCCTTGGGGTACGAGCCTCAAAGATCGAGAGACTTATGACCAATACGACGAGAAGGGAAGAAACCATCGGGAGACCGCTTTTTGCCCTAGGACGAGAAAATTGTGTCCACGGCATTCTCGCTCGTGTTTTATTTGGATGAACATCAGAAGTCCTCGAGCTCGGCCCATTTTCGTTGCTGCAAGTGCATTTGCAGTGGTTTCTGACACCGGATGAACGTTCGCCACTCGTTGGAAGCATTGGCCATCTTTTGGACCGTTTTGGGTCGCACCTCAGTTCTTCCTCCAACGAGCTCACTTTCTGACATATACCTTGAGAAAACGTGTCGGGGAGCATGCTACGAGTGTGGGTTGAAGTCCTCGGTGTACGAGCCCCGAAGATCGAGAGACTTATGATCAATACAAAGCAAAGGGATGAAACCGTCGGGGACAGTTTTTTGCCCCAGGACGAGAAAGCTGAGTCTGGGGCATTCTCGCTCGCGTTTTCTTGGGATGAACACTGAAAGTCCTCGAGCTCGGCCCGTTTCCTTCGCTGCAAGTGCATTTCCAGTGGTTTCTGACACCGGACGAGCGTTCGCCACTCGTTGGAAGCATTGGCCATCTTTTAGACCGTTTTGGGTCGCACCTCAAGTCTCCCTCCAACGTTCTCGCTTCCCGACCTATACCTTGGGAAAACATGTCAAGGAGCATGCCGAGAGTGTGGGTTGAAGTCTTTGGAGTACGAGTCCCGAAGATTGAGAGACTTATGGCCAATACGAAGCAAAGGGAAGAAACCATCGGGGACCGCTTTTTGCTCGGGGAAAAGAAAACTGAGTCTGAGGCATTCTCGCTTGCGTTTTCTTGGGACGAACACTGGAAGTCCTTGAGGTGGACCCATTTCCTTCCCTGCAAAAGCATTTCTAGTGGTTTCTGACATCGGACGAGCGTTCGCCACTCGTTGGAAGCATTGGCAATCTTTTCGACCGTTTTGGATCACACCTCAGTTCCCTCGCTAACGAGCTCGCTTCCCGACCTATACCTTACAAAAACGTGTTAGGGAGCATGCCAAGAGTGTGGGTTGAAGTCCTCGGAGTACGAGCCAAAGATCGAGAGACTCATGACCAATACGAAGCAAAGGGATGAAACCGTCGGAGGACCGCTTTTTGCCCCAGGACGAGAAAACTAGGTTCGGGGCATTCTCGCTCGCGTTTCTGGGGACGAACACCAGAAGTCCTTGAGGTGGGCCCGTTTGCTTCGCTGCAAGTACATTTCTAGTGGTTTCTGACACCGAACGAGCTTTGCCACTCGTTGGAAGTATTAGTCATCTTTTCGATCATTTTGGGTCGCACCTCAGTTCTCCTTCCAACGACCTCGCTTCCCGACCTATACCTTGGGAAAACGTGTTAGGGAGCATGCCAGGAGTGTGGATTGAAGTCCTCGGAGTACAAGCCATAAAAGATCGAGAGACTTATGACCAATACGAAGCAAAGGGAAGAAACCATCAGGGTACAGCTTTTTGCTCCGGAATGAGAAAACTGAGTCTGGGGCATTCTCACTCACGTTTTCGTGGCATGAAAATTGAAAGTCCTCGAGCTCGACCCGTTTCTTTTGCTGCAAGTGTATTTTCAGTGGTTTCTGACACCGAACGAGCGTTCACCACTCGTTGGAAGCATTGGCCATCATTTGGACCGTTTTGGGTCGCACCTCAGTTCTCCCTCTAACGAGCTCGCTTCCCGACCTATACCTTGGGAAAACATATCAGGATGCCAGGAGTGTGGGTTTAAGTCCTCGGAGTACGAGCCCCAAAGATCGAGAGACTTATGACCAATACAAAGCGAAGGGAAGAAACAGTTGAGGGACCGCTTTTTGCCCTGGGACGAGAAAACTGAGTCTAGGGCATTCTCGCTCGCGTTTTTTTGGGACGAACACCAAAAGTCCTCGAGGTCGGCACGTTTGCTTCGCTGCAAGTGCATTTCCAGTTGTTCCTGACGCCGGACGAGCGTTTGCCTCTCGTTGGAAGCATTGACCATCTTTTCGACCGTTTTGGTCGCACCTTAGTTCTCCTTCCAACGAGCTTGCTTCCCCATCTATACCTTGGGAAAACGTGTTAGGAAGCATGGCTGGAGTGTGCGTTGAAGTCCTCGGAGTACGAGCCCCGAAGATTGAGAGACTTATGACCAAAACGAAGCAAAGGGAAGAAACTGTCGGGGGACCGCTTTTTACCCGAGGACGAGAAAACTGAGTCCAGGGCATTCTCGCTCGCGTTTCGTGGGATGAACACCAGAAGTACTCGAGCTCGGCCCATTTCCTTCGCTGCAAGTGCATTTTCAGTGGTTTTTGACACCGAACGAGCGTTCGCCACTCGTTGGAACAATTGGGCATCTTTCAGACCGTTTTGGGTCGCACCTCAGTTCTCCCTCCAACGAGCTCGCTTCCCGACATATACCTTGTGAAAACGTGTCAGGAAGAATGCCATGAGTGTGGGTTGAAGTCCTCGAAGTACGAGCCTCGAAGATCAAGAGACTTATGACCAATACGAAGAAAAGGAAAGAAAAAGTGGGGGATTGCTTTTTGCCCGCAGACGAGAAAACTGAGTGCGGGGCATTCTCACTCTCGTTTTCGTGGGACGAACACCGGAGGTCCTCGACCTCGGCTCGTTTCCTTCGCTACAAGTGCATTTCAAGTGGTTTCTGATACCGAACGAGCGTTCACCACTCGTTGGAAGAATTGGGCATCTTTTAGACCGTTTTGGGTTGCACATCAATTCTCCCGCCAACGAGCTCGCTTCCCGTTTCACGGAGCACGCCAAGAGTGTGTGTTGAAGTCCTCGTAGTACGAGCCCCGAAGATCGAGAGACTTATTACCAATACGAAGCAAAGGAAAGAAACCGTTGAGGACCGATTTTTGTCCGAAGACGAGAAACCTGAGTCCAGGGTATTCTCGGCCTCGTTTTCTTGCGACGAACACCAGAAACCCTCGAGCTCGGCCCGTTTCCTTCACTGCAAGTGCATTTCTAGTGGTTTCTTACTCCGGACGAGCGTTCGCAACTCGTTCGAAGTATTGGCCATCTTTTGGACCGTTTTGGGTCGCACCTCAGTTCTCCCTGCAACAAGCTCGCTTCCCGACCTATACCTTGATACAACGTGTCAAGAGTGTGGGTTGAATTCCTCGGAGTACGAGCCTCAAAGATCAAGAGACTTATGACCAATACAAAGCAAAGGGAAAAAACCGTCGAGGGACCGCTTTTTACCCAAAGACGAGAAAACTGAGTCCGGAGCATTCTCGCTCGTGTTTTCTTGGGACGAACACTGGATGTCCTCGAGCTCGACTTGTTTCCTTCGCTACAAGTGCATTTCCAGTGGTTTCTAACATCGGACGAGTGTTCGCCACTCGTTGGAAGCATTGTCCATCTTTTGGACTTTTTTGAGTCGCACCTCAGTTCTCCCTCCAACGAGCTCGCTTCAAAACCTATACCTTGGGAAAACGTGTCAGGGAGCATGCCAGGAGTGTGGGTTGATGTCCTCAGAGTACGAGCCCCGAAGAGCGAGAGACTTATGACCAATACGAAGAAAAGGGAAGAAACCTTCAGAGGACCGTTTTTTGACCCAGGACGAGAAAACTGAGTCCGAGGCATTCTCGCTCGCGTTTTCATGAGACAAACATCGGAAGTCCTCGAGCCCAGCCTGTTTCCTTCGTTGCAAGTGCATTTCCAGTGGTTTCTGACACCAGACGAGCGTTCGCCACTCGGTTGAAGCATTTAGCCATCTTTTATACCGTTTTCGGTCGCACCTCAGTTCTACCTCCAACGAGCTCGCTTCCCAACCAATACCTTGGAAAAAAGTATCAGGGAGCATGTCCAAAGTGTGGGTTGAAGTCCTCGGAGTACGATCCCCGAAGATCGAGAGACTTATAACCAATACGAAGCAAAGGGAAGAAACCGTCGAAGGGACCGCTTTTTACCCAGGACAAGAAAACTGAGTCTTGGGCATTCTCGCTCGCATTTTCTTGGGACGAACACCAGAATTCCTCGAGCTCTGCCCATTTCCTTCGCTGCAAGTGCATTTCTAGTGGTTTCTGACACCGGACGAGCGTTCGCCACTCGTTTGAAGCATTGGCCATCTTTTGGACCGTTTCGGGTCGCACCTCAGTTCTCCCTCCAACGAGCTCGCTTCCCAACCTATAACATGGAAAAACGTATCAATGAGATGCCAGGAGTGTGGGTTCAAGTCTTCGGAGTACGAGCATCGAAGATCGAGAGACTTATGAGCAATACGAAGCAAAGGGAAGAAACCGTCGGTGGGATCGCTTTTTGCCCTAGGAGGAGAAAACTGAGTCCGGAGCATTCTTGATCACATTTTCTTGGGACGAACACCAGAAAACCTCGAGCTCGGCTCATTTCCTTCACTTCAAGAGCATTTCCAATGGTTTCTGACATCGGACGAGCGTTCGCCACTCGTTGGAAGCATTGTCTATCTTTTGGACCGTTTTGGATCGCACCTCAGTTCTCCCTCAAACGAGCTCGCTTCCTGACCTATACCTTGATAAAACGTGTCAAGGAGCATGCCAAGAGTGTGGGTTGAATTTCTCGGAGTACGAGCCTCAAAGATCGAGAGACTTATGACCAATACAAAGCAAAGGGAAGAAACCGCCGAGGGATCGCTTTTTACCCCAAGATGAGAAAACTGAGTCCGAGGCATTCCCGCTCGGGTTTTCATGGGATGAACACCGGAAGTCCTCGAGCTCGGCCCGTTTCCTTTGCTACAAGTGCATTTCCAGTGGTATTTGACAACGGACTAGCGTTCGCCACTAGTTGGAAGTATTAGTCATCGTTTGACCCTTTTGGGTCGCACCTCAATTCTCCCTCAAACGAGCTCGCTTCTCGACCTATACCTTGGGAAAACATATCAGGGAGCATGCCAGGAGTATAGGTTGAGGTCCTCGAAGTACGAGCCCGTAAATCGAGAGACTTATGACCACTACGAAGAAAAGGGAAGAAACCGTCGGGGGGACCGCTTTTTGCCCCAGGACGGGAAAACTGAGTCCGGGGTATTCTCGCTCGCGTTTTCTTGCAACGAACACTGGAAGTCCTCGAGCTCGGCCCATTTCCTGATGTAAGTGTATTTCCAGTGGTTTCTGACACTGGACGAGCGTTTGCCACTCGTTGGAAGTATTAGCCATCTTTTGGACCGTTTGGGTCGCACTTCAGTTCTCCCTCCAACGAGCTTGCTTCCCGACCTATATTTTGGGAAAATGTATGTGGGAGCATGCCAGGAGTATGGGTTGAAGTCCTTGGAGTACGAGCCCCGAAGATCGAGGGACTTATGACCAATACGAAGCAAAGGGAAGAAACCGTCGGGGGACCGCTTTTCACCCCACGACGAGAAAACTGAGTCTGGGGCATTCTCGCTTGCGTTTTCTAGAGACAAGCACCAGAAGTCCTCAAGCTCCGCCCGTTTCCTTTGCTGCAAGTACATTTCAAGTTTTTTCTGACATCAGACGAGCGTTCGCCACTCGTTGGAAGCATTGGCCATCTTTTGGGCCGTTTTGGGTCGCACCTCAGTTCTCCCTCCAACCAGCTTGCTTTTCGACCTATACCTCGGGAAAACGTGTCAGGTAGCATGCCAGGATTGTGGGTTGAAGTCCTTGGAGTACAAGCCCCAAAGATCGAGCTACTTATGACCAATACAAAGCAAAGGGATAAAACCGTCGAGGAACCGCTTTTTGCCCCAGGACGAGAAAACTGAGTCCGGGGCATTCTCACTCGCGTTTTCTAGGGACAAACACTGGAAGTCCTCGAGCTCTGCCCGTTTCCTTTGCTGCAAGTTCAATTTTACTGATTTCTGACACCGGACGAGCGTTCGCCACTCGTTGGAAGCGTTGGCCATCTTTTGGACCGTTTTGGGTAGCACCTCAGTTCCCCCTCCAACGAGCTCGTTTCCCGACCTATACCTTGGGAAAATGTGTCAGGGAGCATGCCAGGAGTGTGGGTTGAAGTCCTCGGAGTACGAGCCCCAATGATCTAGAGACTTATGACCAATATGAAGCAAAGAGAAGAAACCGTCGGGGATCGCTTTTTGCCCCAAGACGAGAAAACTTAGTCTGGGGCATTCTCTCTCGAGTTTTCTTGGGACCAACACCAAAATACCTCGAGCTCGGCCAGTCTCCTTTGCTCTAAGTGCATTTCCAGTGGTTTCTAACACTAGACGAGCGTTCGCCACTCGTTGGAAGCTTTGGCCATCTTTTGGACCTTTTTGGTCGCACCTCAGTTCTTCCTCCAACGAGCTCGCTTCCCGACCTATACCTTGGGAAAACGTGTCAGGGAGCATGCTAGGAGTGTGAGTTGAAGTCCTCGGAGTACAAGCCCCAAAGATCGAGAGACTTATGACCAATACGAAGAAAAGGAAAGAAACTGTCGGGGGACCGCTTTACACCCCAGGACGTGAAAACTGAGTCCGGGGCATTCTCGCTCGCGTTTTCTGGGGACAAACACCGGACATCCTCGAGCTCGTCCCATTTCCTTTGCTGCAAGTGCATTTCTAGTGGTTTCTGACACCAGACGAGCGTTCGCCACTCGTTGGAAGCATTGGCCATCTTTTGGATCATTTTGGGTCGCACCTCAGTTCTCCCTCAACGAGCTCGCTTCCCGACCTATGCCTTGGGAAAACGTGTCAGGGAGCATGCTAGGAGTGTGGGTTAAAGTCCTCAGAGTACGAGTCCCGATGATCGAGAGACTTATAACCAATACGAAGCAAAGGGAAGAAACTGTCGGGGGACCGCTTTTTGCCCCAACACGAGAAAACTGAGTCCAAGGCATTCTCGCTCGTGTTTTCTTGGGAGGAACACTTAAAGTCCTCGATCTCGGCCCGTTTCCTTCGCTCCAATTGAATTTTTAGTGGTTTCTGACACCGGACGATCGTTCGCCAATATTTGGAAGCATTGTCCATTTTTTGGACCGTTTTGGGTCGCACCTCAGTTCTCCCTCCAACGAGCTCGCTTCCTGACCTATACCTTAGGAAAACATGTCAGGGAGCATGCCAGGAGTGTGGGTTGAAGTCCTCAGAGTTCGAGCTTCGAAGATCGAGAGACCTATGACCAATACGAAGGAAAGGGAAGAAACCGTCGGGGGTACCGCTTTTTACCTTAGGACAAGAAAACTGAGTCTGGGGCATTCTCGCTCGCCATTGTACTTCATCAGATTATTATTGTAATAATTTAGTTTTAACTTAATTTAGAAAGACAAAACATGTCTATTTTAGGGAGTTTTAATTAATCTTGCATATGATGTATGTTTAATTATATTGTATGACATATAGTTTTAAAATCCCACCATAGGTTAACATGTTCATGCATGTTGAGAAATTAATATAGAAATTAAATAATATGATTAATTAATAGTTAAATTAATGTGATTAATTTAAAAAATAGTTGAATTAATTTTATTAAATATGATTTAACAAAATTAATCAATTATTGAAATACCATATTAATTTGTTGTTCTTCTAGATGAATGGTTATAGGTTTGTCTAAAAGTTTTATAATTGTTATAAAATAAATAGACTTTAAAATCTATAATAAAGATAAAATGCATGCTCACTTAGGTTAATACCATATCTTCCAAAATTAGATTTAGGTCGATATCTTGTAAAACTAGGTTACAAGAGGCTCACTGATTCGATCTTGTCAACAAGTTAGATAAGATGACTAAGGAGTGGAGGTTTTTAAGTTGACGGTTTACGGAACACCTCCTACCTGGAGATCGTAATCGGTTCTTAAGCCTAGTTAACCTAATTTTATGAGCATGCGTGAGAGATGTAAGGTAATAAAATTGGTTTATCACCTAGCATCGTAGGTTAAATTCAGTATAAATGTTATACTTGGATGTTTTACATAGATTTACGATTTGTTTAAGTTAGCCTAAATTAAATCTTGAATAAACTAAATGACAAGTAAATATAAGATAAGTAAATATAAGATATTTGTGAGTTAGCTTTTGGTCAAGATTGTCTAAATTCAAAGGATGAGTAATCGGCTACCCCTCGGTACAGGTTATTCTGAAACTTTGAAATATCGTTGCAAAATATAATAAAAGGGGATATTATTTAAAGTTTTACTAAAAAGATTGGTTTATTTAGATTATAGTTTCTAAAAAAAAAGTATGTTTGTTTTTCAGCATGAATAGCTCGATAGTTCAATTGTTAGCTTCTGAAAAACTTTACAGCGATAACTATGCGGCATGGAAATCAAATCTTAACACAATACTAGTGGTTGATGATTTAAGATTTGTCTTAACTGAGGAATGTCCTCAAACCCCTACCTCAAATGCAAACCGAACTAGTCGGAAAGCATATGATCGATGGATAAAACAAATGAAAAAGCCCGTGTCTACATCCTTGCTAGCATGTCTTATGTTTTAGCAAAGAAACATGAATCCTTAGCCACGACTAAAGAGATTATGGATTCATTAAAAGGAATGTTTGGGCAACCAGAATGGTCTCTAAGACACGAGACAATAAAATACATTTACACTAAGCGTATGAAGGAGGGGACCTCTGTTAGAGAACATGTCCTAAACATGATGATGCACTTCGATATTGCTGAGGTAAATGGTGGTGCCATCAATGAGGCTAATCAGGTTAGCTTTATCTTAGAGTCTCTTCCGAAGAGCTTCATACCATTTCAAACGAATGTGTCCCTGAACAAGATAGAGTTTAACCTGACAACCCTTCTAAATGAGCTCAAGCATTTCCAAAATCTTACCAAAGGTAAAGGAAAAGAAGTAGAAGCAAATGTTGCTACTACAAAAAGAAAATTCAAAAGAGGATGATCCTCTAAATCTAAGGCTGGACCCTCAAAGCTTAATCGTAAGATAGAAAAGAAGGAAAAGGGGAAGACTCCCAAACAAAACAAGGAAAAGAAAACTACAGAAAAAGGTAAGTGTTACCACTGTGGTGAAAATGGGCACTGGTTGAGAAACTACCTAAAATTCCTTGCTCAGAAAAAAGCAGAGAAAAAAGAACAAGGTAAATATGATTTACTTGTTCTTGAAACATGTTTAGTGGAAAATGAAAATTCTACCTGGATATTAGATTCAAGAGCCGTTAGTCATATTTGTTTCTTATTTCAGGAAAATAGTTCATGGAAAAGGCTTTCTGAGGGCGAGATCACTCTCAAAGTTGGGACTGGAGAAATGGTCTCAGCTAAAGTAGTGGGAGATTTGATGTTGTTTTTTAGTGATAGATATATCATACTCAAGAATGTCTTGTATGCACCTCAAATGAGGTTAAGAGTGGACTTTCTAAGTCAGTTAGAAGATAACTCTCTACCTCCTTGTGATTTCTGTCTTGAAGGAAAAATAACCAAAAGATCTTTTACTGAAAAAGGTCTTAGAGCCAAAACACCTTTGGAGTTCGTACATTCGGACCTTTGTGGACCAATGAATGTCAAGGCTCAGGGAGGATACGAATATTTCATTAGTTTTATTGATGATTATTCAAGGTATGGTCATGATTACCTAATTCAGAACAAGTCTGATTCTTTTGAAAAGTTCAGAACATGGAATCCAATCACAACTATCTGCACCTAATACGCCTCAGCAGAACGGTGTATCAGAAAGAAGAAACCAAACTTTGTTAGACATGGTTTGCTCTATGATGAGTTTTGCTCAGTTATCGGATTCTTTTTTGGGATATGCTTTAGAAACAACCATCTATATTTTAAACAACGTTCCCTAAAAAATGATCATCAATTTTACTATAGCATTCTTAGTTCTATATATAGATGACATTCTACTCATTGGGAATGATGTAGGTTATCTAGCTGATATTAAGTAATGGCTAGCTATGCAATTCCAAATGAAAGATTTGGGAAATGCACAATATGTTCTTGGTATACAAATAGTTCAGAATCGTAAGAATAAAACACTAGCCATGTCTCAAACATCTTATATAGACAAAATGTTGTCAAGATATAAGATGCAGAATTCCAAAAAGGGTTTGCTGTCGTACAGATATAGAATTCATTTATGAAAAGAACAATGTTCAAAGACACCTCAAGAAGTTGAGGATATGAGTAACATTCCCTATGCTTCTGCTGTTGGGAGCCTGATGTATGCAATGTAATGTACTAGACCTGACATTTGCTATTCAGTAGGGATAGTTAGTAGATATCAGTCCAATCCTGGACTTGATCACTGGACAGTCGTTAAGAATATTCTAAAATATCTTAGAAAAATAAAAGATTACATGCTTGTGTATGGTTCTAAGGATCTGATCCTTATTGGATACACTGACTCCGATTTTCAAACTGATAAAGATGCTAGAAAGTCTACATCAGGATCAGTTTTCACTTTGAATGGAGGAGCAGTAGTGTGGAGAAGCATAAAACAATCTTGTATTGCCGAGGAGACGTTACAGTAACAAAAATCTCCTCCGAGCAAAACATGGCTGATTCGTTTACAAAAGCTCTCACGGCTAAAGTGTTTGAGAGCCACCTACATGGTTTAGGTCTGCGTGGTTTGTAAACTAGGACAAGTAGGAGACTTATTAGGATTATGCCCTAGTTTATATATGTTTATTGTACTCATATATATATACTCTTCTCTCATTATAAAATTCTAACTTACTTGGAGTTTTAGTCCAAGTGGGAGTTTGTTGGAATTTGTGTCCTAAAACTCGTACTTTGTTATTTGATTCAATAAATTTTATAATTGAATGCTATAAGCTTAAAACTAATAAGTTAAGGAACAAAAGCTATTTTACTGAGTTTGTCAAATACACTTGAACTTTATGTAGAGACATAAACATGGATTAAGTTCAAGTTAATAGCCTAATTAGTCTATAGTGTATGAATACGGTTTGGCGCCTTATTCTAGATAAACAATATGGATGTGCCTGCTCCGTAGTTAGAACAAACGATGTAATCCTGAATCGTTCATGGGAGTGGGGGCATCCTATGTAAATTGTTTGCATAAGACTGGAACCAAGAAATAGTCACTTTTTCTTATAACACTGTAAACTATAAACTAACTATTTCAATTATGATGACCTAGGTAACTTGATCTTAATCTTGAGCTAGCTATGAACTTCTGTTTATTCGGTAGTATCCTTAAATCTGCATAGGTGTGGGCAGCTCATCATCGCTAGCCCAATAAGCCTCCCATTTCAGGGATAAGATCGAATGGATAGCTAGGGACATAGGGTGCAAGATAGAATTCACTCCTACCCATTTCTGGGATAGTAAGTCTTGAACAAGAGGCCCCACCTTCTCATTGTTCAATAGTGGATCAGTGGGTCTTAAGGAACAAGATGTAATCTCGGGGGTAAATGGTATTTTGACCTAGCCAAGATTATGAACAACCTGTGAAGGATCAACTTACTCATCATGGTTATATCAGGTGGACAGAAATATATCTATAGTGAGAGGAGTGCAGCTAAGAGTCTTTAGTGGAATGACTCTTTAGTTAACGAATGTTGATTAAGCTTGTTCTAAAAGAGTTTAGCCAGTTAATCTCGAATTGTTGGAGCCCATGATCTATAGGTCCATTAGGTTCCCCTACTAGCTCATATGGATTCAACTAATAACAAGTATGTTGAAGTAACTCGAATTGTTCGAACTAACAAAAGAGAGACAAACCGACAAATATATAAGATATAAGTCGGTAGAAATAAAATTTAAGCTTTGTGTTTAAATATGATTTAAATAGATATGAATATAGATTCATATTTAAAAGCTCGGAAAGTTTTGAAACGGTCAAAGTTGTAAAAGCTAACTTGTTGACTAGTTGGCTTTTACAACTTTGAGAAACAAAACTTTGATTGGATTTATATTCAAATATGATTTAAATTTTAGAAAAATGAATGTCGATTCATACTCGGGAGGTTAGAATTAGTCAAAATGGGAAAAATAGTAAAAAGTCAAAAGGTTGACTTTTGACTATGAAAAGTCAAAGTTTGACTTTGACTTAATTGGTCAAATGACCAAAATACCCCTTTATCTAATTACTTAATTAATTAAAAGTTAATAGGTAATGTGGCAACATATTGTGATATAGAAGCCACTAATTCCGTTAAGAGTTAATAGATTAATTAGGTGTTGATATTATATGAAATAATTACATGCAACTGCATGTAAATATCATATATAAATTTCTCATTACAGAATGAGAAAAGATGATATTATTGCTGAAAAATCACCTAAACGATACATCTTCTTCCTTTCTCTCTAAGTTTTACTTCACAAAACTGATTTCCGTAACTCCGTTCTTCGTCCTGAGATTAGTAGGTCAACTTAGTGGTTGTTCTTACTTGTGATATTCAGGCAAAGAAGAAGTTTTGGATCGAAGAAGAAGTTCAGAACTATAAAAGGTAAGTTCATCGTATACTTATTATGCTCTTCACTTAGGTCCATCGCATAGAATATGCATGTTGATTTCTAAATCATTTAGATGCATATAGAGTAAAGCATGATTCTTTTTATTTTGCGACAGTGTGTCTTTTGATGGTTTTTCCTTTCATAGAGATGAGAATCATTATGCTACCGAAAGTGGAAAGGCAATATGAAAACTTATCTAAGAGACCCTATCCAAATATGGAGTTTACGGTGTTCTGAATTTTATAATACAGCCCTCCGAATGGCACGTCGCTCCAGGGCAAACAAGCAGGTGCATTATAGGAATCTCACGGTGCGACCCAATGGAAGAGACCGTGGGATGTATTGTCATATATCCCTCACCCACTTACTATGAACTACTTCCCCCATTCACCTTGTTCATAGCCCATGCAAACACTCTTTGAATGAAGTCCGCTCCTACACACGGCCCAAAGCCCTGCATGAACCTCACGGTGTGAACTTTTGGGGACGCCAGAGCTAAAAGTACAATACATTTCTCCAGCTGAAGTGTTCTAAAAGGATTTTTGGGTAAATTATTCAGGATTTTATTTAGGCTAACTTAAACAAATCCTAAATCTAGGTAAAACATTCAAGCATAACTTTTATACTGGATTTAACCTACGATGTTTAGGTGATAAACCAATTTTATTACCTTACATCTCTCACGCATGTTCATAAAAAATAGGTTAGCTAAGCTCAAGAACTAATTACGGTCTCCAGGTAGGAGGTGTTCCATAAACTGTCAACTTAAAAACCTCCACTCCTTAGTTATCTTATCTGAATTGTTAACAAGATCGAATCAAGTGCCTCTTGTAACCTAGTTTTACAAGATATCGACCTAAATCTAATTTTGGAAGATATGGTATTATCATAGGTGAGCGTGCATCTTATATTTATTATAGATTTTAAAAATCTAATTTATAGTATAACAATTATAAAAATCTTAGACAAACCTATAACATTCATCTAGAAATACAACAAATAATTAATATGATATTTTTTATTTATTTAACTTTTAAATAAATCAATAATTGATTAATTTCATTAAATCATATTTAATAAAATTTATTCAATTAATCTTTAAATTAATCATATTAATTTAAATTTTAAAAACTAATTAATCATATTAATTCATTTTCATATTAATTACTCAACTTGCATACTATACATGCATGAACATGTTAACCTATGGTAGGATTTTAAAACTATATGTCATACAATTTTAGAAATAATTAAGACATATATCACATGCAAAATTAATTAAAACACCCTAAAATGGATTGATTTTGGCTCTTTAAATTAAGTTAAAACTAAATTAATTACAATAATAATTTGGTGGAGTAAATGAACCGCTCTCAAGCACTTCGAACTAGACGATTGCTGAGCAGATAGACTATATTCATGGGCATAAGCGATACGCATACAATACGCGATCGCTGAGTGGGTAAACAACAAGGTTTTAGGTGAGCGATCGTTTATAAGGTAAACGATAGTTTATAGGTGCTAGCGATACGCATACAATATGCAATCGCTTAGCAGATAAACGATAAGGTCTTATGCAAACGATACGCGTACCATACGCGATCGTTTAGCTGGTAAGAGCGACGTTCATTGGCACATGCGATGCGCATACCATACGCGATTGTTGAGAGGGTGAACGATAGGTCTGAAACAACTTCTCCTCGGGTCTTAGCTTCAAAACAGCACTTCTTCTTCCCGAATGAAGCAATTACAACCTAAATTCAACTCTAATGACTCCAACAAATTATAAACTCTTTGCAGAAACTAAATTAAGCAACCAACAGGGCTATTTACAATAATTAATGCAAATAAACAACTTAATTTACGGCCAAAGCCATAACTTAACCATTTTAGTTCAACCTTAGCAATTTATCATAAAAATTGAAAGAACCCACCATATGCATATGAGTAAAATTAAGCATGCCCTGATACATGATAGAACAAAACATCAGAGAAACATGGAACAACGGAAGACTAGGATCATGATTTACTCTATATGCATCTAAACGATTTAGAAATTAACATGCTGCAACTAAACGACAGGCCTAAACGATGAATAGAGAAGGTAAACGATGAGCTTAGCTTTGTAGTCCTTAACTTTTCTTCGTTCCAAAACTTCTTCTTGCCTAAAGATCATGAGCAAAGAACAACCACTATGTTGACCTATTAATCTCAGGATTAAGAACCGAGTTGTGGGCCTCATTTTTATGAAGAAAACATAGAGAGATGGATGGAGGAAGGTGTATCGTTTAGAGTCTTTTTATGAAATTTTCATCATCCTCTTCTCATTTTGTAAATGAAAGTTTATAAAGAAAATTACATGCAAAATGCATGCAATTTACTTTATGAAATTTCAACACCTAATTAATCCATTAACTATTTATGGAATTAGTGGCTAATAAATTCATTACAAGCTGCCACATTTCCCACTAACATTTAGTAATAAATATATTAGTCAAAGGGCAATTTGGTCATTTGTCTAATTAAGTCAGTCAAACATTGACTTTTCTTAGTCAAAAGTCAACTTTTTGACTTTTTGCTATTTTACCCGTCTTGACTAATTCTAACCTCCGAGTATGAATCCGCATTCATTTTTTTAAAATTTAAATCATATTTGAATATAAATTCGGTTAAAGTTTTGTTTTTCAAAGTCAAAAGTCAACATATTGACTTTTACAACTTTGACCGTTTCAAAACTTTCCAAGCTTCTAAATATGAATCCATATTCATATTTTTATTATTTAAATCATATTTAAACATAAAGCTTAAAGTTTATATTTACCGACTTATATCATAAATATTTATCGGTTTCTCTCTTTACCTAATTCGAATAATTCGAGTAATTCCAACATATTGTTCTAAGTTTAATCCATATGAGCTAGTAGGGGAACCTAATAGACCTACAGATCATGGGCTCCAACGATTCGAGATTAACTAGCTAAACTCTTTTAGACCAAGCTTAATCAACATTCGTTAACTAATGAGTCATTCCACTAAAGACTCATAGTTGCACTCCCCTCACTATAGATATATTTCTGTCCATCTGATATAACCATGATGGGTAAGTTGATCCTTCACAGGTTGTTCGTAACCTTGTTGGGTCAAAATACCGTTTTACCCCCGAGATTATATCTTGCTCTTTAAGACCCACTGATCCACTATTGAATAATTGGTTTAAGGTCAAATCTATAAACCTAAATCCTTCTCGAGCCAATGAAAAGGTGGGACCCCTTGTTCAAGACTTGGATTCAGTCCTTAAGGGAACAACCTATCTACTATCCCAGAAATGGATAGGATTGAATTCCGTCTTGCACCCTATGTCCCTAGCTATCCACTCAGTCTTATCCCTGAAATGGGAGTCTTATTGGACCAGTGAAGATTAGCTACCCTCACCTATACAGATCTAAGGATACTATCGGATGAACAGAAGTTCATAGTTAGCTCATGATTAAGATCAAGTTACATAGGTCATTATAATTGAAATAGTCAGTTTATATAGTTTACGGCGTTATAACTAAAAGTGACTATTTCGTGGTTCCAGTCTTATGCAAACCATTTACATAGAATGCCCGAACTCCCATGTCTCCACATGAACGATTCAGAATTACATCGTTTGTACCAACTATGGAGCGGGCCACATTCATAGTGTTTTTCCAGAATAAGGCACCCAACCTTATTCATACACTATAGACCATTTGGGCTATTAACTCGAACTTAATCCATGTTTATGTCTCTACATAAAGTTCAAGTGTATTGACAAACTTAGTAAAATAGCCTCGGGACCTTAATTTATTGGTTTTAAGATTATAGGATTCAATAACAAACTTATTGAATCAAATAACAAAGTACGAGTTTTAAGACATAAATTCCAACAATAATTTCATAGAATTGTTGAACAAGTAGAATCAAATGCGGATGAATAAGAGAAATCGGTACAAGGCACACTTTGGACAAACTCCTAAGAGAAGAGGCGAAAGGCAAGACCAATTCGGAGGATAGAAGTTTGAGTGCTACGAGAGAGTTTACGAAATTGTAATTGAGTCTGAAGTTCAGGAGAGGGAAGAAGATCAAGGCTCTAGCAATCATCAAAAGGCATGAATCTGAGATAAAGCCTGGTAAGGACGATGCACCTTCTCAAGAACGGAGGGAAACAAGGGTCTATTTAGAGGGATTCGCTATCTCGACTTCAAAGGGAATCATTCCTCAATCGAAGGGAGTATGGGAAATGAAAATCCCTTCTTTTTCACGAGATACCTCTCAGGGGGCTAACCTAGGAGTGGGAGTGGAGATTCGTTCTTACTTTAGATAGCTGAACACATATAAGAAGATTGACTCTTTATTCAATGACTTAGTAGATCAAATGGAAAGCCTATCTTCAGATTCTTCTAGTAGAATGAATGAGGTGGTATGGGCCCTTGTTCATTGAGAACCTTTTTCGCAAATTCTTTGCTTCTAGCATCAATATTCAGCCAAAAGACTCAAAAGGAGGGGTCTTTAATTCACAAGGTCATATTCATCATGAATAAATAAGGTCCGACCTAATTAAGCTACGTAGGACGAGTCAGAAATCCATATGAATCTGTAAGGAGGGGCTCAATGTAATATGAGTGAACTCCTTATCAAAGAATTTGAGAAATCCATATTCAAAAATTAGGAGCCTGAAGTCCAAGAGAAGAAAGACTGATTTGCTACCGCCCATGTAAAGCATAAGTATGTGTTTCTATAAAGGATATTATATCAACATAAGAAATAAAAGGAATAGTGGATTAAAGACTTGTTGTATTTATGATATAACATTCAACCATGAATGTGGAAAGGCAACGAGTGGGTTAGAGGGAGAGTTCTTTAATTTTGTAAATTATGCCTAAAAAGTCTATCGACTGTTGGTTTAAACTTTAGTTTTTCTGTATTTGTCTGATGATAATGTATCTGATAGGAGCAAATATTGCACTTGATCCTTAGCCAATAAGTATTTGTTTGTTAAGATTTTAACTCATTTGGTTTCTCAGTTTGTAGTTGAAGTCACAATGGTTATTTCTGGCAGTTTCATAGTGGTGTATCAATAACTTGGTCTTATGTATATGTCAGGTTTCTTATAGCTACCTCTAACTCAAATAAGAGATTAAATGTTGAATACTGAATATTGATTTCAAGACAATGATAAAATTGCTGAATCAATTTTGTTAGCTAGGATTGGAATGGTGCAGTCCAACTAAAATAATGTTCCTTTTAATTGTATAGAGGGGAAAGAGGAAAGAGAATTATGTTAATGAATCATGTAAAAAGGGGAAAAACGTAATGAGTAACGAGAGCTAGGCCTCAATATGTGTACAATTTAGGATCAATTATGTAATTTCATTCAGCGACCATGCAAACAAAACGTGGTTTCTAGAATGTGAGTTAGATCAAAAAATTATCTTGTCCATATGTAATGGTATCAATGTATTACGTGCATCTCCAGAAAAAGATCTCCAATTCTTATTAACTTAGATTTAGACGTATTTGAGATAGATTTTAAAACGATTAAGAATAGCATATTGCACGGAAGTAAGGCTCCATTTCCAACTTTCTCTTTTCTTTTTTTTTTTTCTTCAGAGATTTCATGAAGTTTTCTAACTCGTGGGCTGTAGTTTTTTTTTTTTTTTAATTTTTAGTTAAAAAATCATTGTAGAATCAATAATTAAATGAGTATTTTAATAGCTATTGTTATTGTTGCTCTGATTCTTTCCTTTTCTTTATGTAAATAGGATGAACAGATTGGCAAGAGCCCTCATGATTGAGATTTCTGAAGAGGCAGTGCTTGGGATTCATACTAAAAGTATTCAAAACCATGTGATTTCTATTTTTCTTTTTTTTCTTTTTTTCTTTTTTTTTTTTTTTTTTTTTTTTTTTTTGTTGCAAGAAATCATAGAATTTCTTAACTTCTTGGCCATTTAATAATGATATATGTTTATTTCTCATCAGAACAATCAGAAGCTTAACAAAATGTGAAGCAAATTCAACTGTAGTATTAAATACATTACAATTTGTGTTTGACAGAAGAAGAATCTGCATCATGTTTCCTTTATGTGGTGCTGTTTAGAATTTAGATACACCTCAGATCATTTGTCCTTCAACTTGGATTCTGCTGTTTGCAAAAATTATTACATCTCATGGAAACACAATCAGCTACATTCATGACGTCAAGATGAGCACATGTAGAAGCAGCAGCAAAGATGCCTTGATGACTTCCGGTAAGAAATCAACCTCAATGCTATCTCTTACTTCAGTGTTCAATCAACTTCAACCTCAAGATTTTCTCCATCTTCACAACGTCTATAATATAAACTAAAATATACCCCTTTTCTCTTTTACACAGCAATGTTGCAGCTAGGAGATTATTTGGCATACCACTTCATGGGACACATTCACGTGCATTTGTTAGCTAACTTAGCATTTGTTATTCTCTAATTACGCTTGCTAGCTTCTTTCCAACTTTTATGATGTGTGTTCAACATTGAAACTGGTCGTCGTCTTGTTGTTCTTGTAGCTTCTAAATTGGACTTTGATGGTAGTGACGAAAATTTATGGGGTTTTGTGTAAGTAGAAGAATTTTTTTGTAGGTTGTTGTACATCGTTTTTAGTCATAATCAATTAAGATTACTAATAAGTGATATTGTAGTTAAAACGACTTATAGTTATTACTAATATTTTTAGGGTAAGCTACTTGATGGGCAAGCTATAGTTGTGAAGAGGCGCTTGCGGATAGTTCACATGTGCATGTTCGAGAGACCCCACTTTATTATTGTAATGTTATCTAGTTCTTGTAGATTGGCACTGATGTTGGCGGTACTTATTTTAGCTCATGGATTGGAGATAGAGGATGCTGAATGCAAGTTTATTTGAAGCCAAGTTTCATCCAAGGTCATTGAGTTTCAAGCTTTTTTAGTTAAGATCGTGTTTCTTGAACTAGAATTGCAGTCTTATGATTTTTGGAATAACATAGTTGGATTAGTTTTGTAATTTTGAAATTATCATATTAGGTTGGGTTGATAGAAGTTTGTTTTGTATATGACAATATTAAACAAATATGTAAAGTTTTTGAAATGTTGATACGTGTATGGTAAAATGTTAATATATGTTAAAGTTTTGGAATTGTCCTCGTACATATTTTTGTTCGAGTTTTGAAACTGTATTTGATAAATATTGTCGTTTATCTATATTTATGAAACTGTTGTTGGACCACTATACAAAACAATGAAAGCATAATATAGAACAAAAATATAATTGAATTACAATTTAAAAAATTCGGAACATGCTTGACGGTTTTAAAATGTCATAAAGAAGTATCTTCTTGACGTTTTTAAAATGTCATAAACAAGTATATTCTTGACAATTATTAAATGTCATGAATACTCATACTTTTGACGGTTTTAAACTGTCATGAACACTTATACTCTTGACGATTTTAAATTGTCATGAATACTCATACTCTTGTTGGTTTTAAAATGTCAACGTTCACTATTCTTGACATTTTTATCACACGGTCAAGAAATTTGACTTTCTTGACACTGGCTTCAACAAAGATTTTAAAACCGTTAAAAATAATAATTTTTAACAATTTAAAAACGTCAAGAGAGTGTTTTTGTAGTAGTGAAAGGATATTATGTTCTGTCAGGTTGAAGAGCTAGCTGAATTGAAAGGCAAATGGTCTCAGGAGTCGAAAAGCAGAGTAGGTATCATTAGAGCCTTATGACCAATCTTGACACATAAAAGAGAGGTAGTGCTCCCTTTCCAGCCTCAAGTAGAACAAAGACAATAGCGAAAGACATCTAAGACTCATTTCACGGATTTTTACTCGATTTTCTAATAGCTATGTGACCACTCGTACTTATGCCTACCTCTTATGAGTCCCGAAAGACAAAGACATTGAAGCAAGCAGGGCTTCACTCTTTGACTCTCGTTAAAGCAATTGAGGTCTTGATTCTGGATGATTCACCATTGGTCCTTCTTTTGCCCTTTCTTTTTTAATGAAATAAAAGGGAATAAGAGAAAGTGGAAACGTAGACAAAAATGGAAGTTCGGGAATGCCTGTAATTCTACTAAGATAAGCTATTTCTTTATGGTGGCGTCATAAAAACTGAATTGATGTTCCAAGGTTGCTATGAGCACTTACGATTGAGCAATGAATTGTTTGTAGCCAATCCAATCCCGAGTCACTCGTTAGAGGTCAGAAGCCGCTGTTGAGGTGCTATCTTTCACAAGCTTTTAGTTGTGCTAGATCTTCCTTGACGAAGGAGCATATGAAAGAAGGGTAAACGGCTAAAAAGAGTAGCTCGAAGAGTAAAAAATGCTAGATTGGGATTCTTATTCAACCTCTATTTTGGATAGCTGTGGGACATCAACAATCATTATTTTTGAAATAATACGAGAAAATGAACTACAAATCTGATAACCTTAGTGAGATGATCACTCTATTTTCTAGGTATTCATATGCGCTTTCGTAATAGCTCAAGAATCAGAGGCAAGGAAGGAAGAAGACAAAGTAGGAGGTTTTTATGATGACAATGACTATTACAAACATTAGTCTATTAGAAGGCGTAGTAGGAGGAGCAATGAATTTGCTCTTCTTTTATTTGATTTTGATTCCTTGTCAAATTCTTTGAAACTCCAACGGAGTAGTTCATTTATAGGAGGAGGAGTTTTCCTCCTTATTAACTAAACTAGGACTTCTCTTTTCTTGGACTTGTTAATGGTTCGAAGGAGTCAAAAACATTAACATCTGAGGACTGATTTATGGAACTCAATCTTGAAGTTTCTCCTATTTAGTCTAGGCTTTCCTCTTTTTGCTCCGTCAACTCCTTATGGAGCCTCTCCTTTGAAGTCAATCTTCTTTTTCCCATCCTCTGGACTGGTCTCACTATTACATAACCATCAATTGGGAGTGGGAACCTAAAAATGGCTAATAGGGAAGACTTGGTCATAATTCAGTCAAGACTTCTCTTTCTCTTATTTCTAACATCTCGCCTAGGCCTAAAAGGGACTAAATTGTGCATTCACACTAAGAAAAAGCACATGGGGAAGATTCCACCTTGGGTCTTCAGTTGGGTCTTTATCCTCGATCTTGTACCTTGAAGCCTCGCAAAAAGGGTTGTTTCGATCCCTACTTCAGGAAAAGGGGATTCGTGCTTACTCAGTTTGTTCCACAAAAGAACCCCCATGGTCAAGCTTGTGCCTCCCTACTCTTTTTGTACTTCCTTAAGATTCCAAGAACTTCTAAACATCTGCAGGTCAAGCTTCTGATCTAAACTAAGAAACTCCTACGAACTTTTTTGTGGATTCTTTTCACTTGATTTTGACTAACAAAGATAGTCTTATCATAATCTATCTCAAATGGAAAATGGAGTTCAAAGATCTCATTTGGAAGCGGTTTTCGTCAACTTTTTGATTCAAAGGTAGAGTTTAATCCGTTGTTATTTGCTTTCGACCTTTGTCCATTGATTCAGTCGATCCAAGGCATCCTTATCTTGGTAGGCTTCAAAGGCACACAAAAAAGACAATAAGATAACTTACAAACAAAAGAGAGGCTTAATCGAAAGGTGAGGAATTTGATTCGTAAAGCTTCGTTCTAAACCTACTTAAAGGCTTCGTACGGATTTGACGCTCCGTGGGACTCGGTATCTTTCTGTTGGTTGATGATGGAAGAAAGAGCAGTTCCTAATTAAGGAAGCTCTTGGTTGAGCCTCAACTCCTATTAAGCCTCTTCAGATTCTAAGGAATGTATGGATTCTCGCTCTAAATCTGAATCACGAAATGGAAATGCACCAGGCTCCAAAAAAGAAAATCTATCTCAACTATCAAATTGAGAATCTCGTGAGAGTTTGAGATGAAAGAAGGTAAGAGACTAGAGCTATAGTGAAAGGTGGCAATTCCTACTGCTGCGCTCCCAGTCTGGGCCCTGCCTCAGTCCCAGTGCCAGAAGAGGTATGATCCTAGGCTTGAATTCATGTTCCTAGTTTCATATCAATCATATTTCATTGATCCTAATTGAACTTTCTTTTCTTAATAGCATCAATCATATTTCATTGATCCTCTGACTAGTAATTCACGGAGTTGGGAATATCCTCTTTCTATTCAGTATCATAATTGGATATTTGAGAAGACTTAAATTGTTTGAGCCTCTGCTACTTTCATCCCATCTTTTTGCACGGATCTCCTTTATCGGAAAATATGGAACTCAATTCAACTCCTACGAAGCCTTCTTTGTCTTCCTCAACCTTCTCAAAGGAATGCCTAGGTTCAAACCATTAATGATATTCTGCCGAACAAGGCATCGCATTACGCGGTGGAAAGATTCCCACCCTCTGATTTATCTTATTTGACCTTTATTTGATTCTCTCATTCCATTTTCAAATATATGAAAGAAAAAGGAATGTTTGACCTTCGAATAAGTGAGATACTACTCGTCTCGGGGTAGGGGATATGGAGATCCATTTTGCTTGAACATGAAAAGAAGAAAGACGCATGTGGGTAACCGACCCTTTACGTGGAAGAGGGATTCCAAAATAAGGTGCTTTAGGGAGAAGCTTTAGTGGCTTAGTTGTGCCAAACCATTGAATGGAGGAGAGTTTACCTAACTCATGACTGAAGCCCACTCCATCCGCTGCTACGTGGGATAGTAAACAAGGTTGAAAACTTTGTATTTGTTCCAAAAGGAATCTCCATGTCAGAAAGTTCAGTCATGAAGACCATAGAGGAGGAACTAGATGCAAAGCTAAAAGCCTTAACCTACTATTTAGAAGATAAAGGAAGATATGCTTTCTCTTCCAAACCTACTATTTAGAAGTTCATATGGTAGATTTCAAAGGACTGAAGGCTCAAAATTAAATTAGAGAGGATGTCTCGATTAAAGGAGAAGGTCGACTCATTCATTCCACTAGACGAATTTGAGTAGATCTCTTTCGCAAGGAAAATTAGCTTATGAGTTGGATTGAAAGATGTCCCACATTTGTGACTCTTTTTTCGTTCAAAGTTGCAGTCTGCTAGATCCCTTAAATGTGGTGGAAGGAAGAGGGCGGGATTGTTTTTGTTGTCCTTTACCTAGAGGTAGAAAGAGTTCCCCATTTCAAATATTTCCCATGAAATCCCCCCATTTTCCATGAGGAAGAAGGTAAAGGAGGGAGCGAAGGCGCCTTTATAGGTTCAAAATTCCCCGTTGAATTAGCCGCAAGAGCTGCCTTTCTCGCTTAGTCTTTCTTCGATCGTTCTTTCATTCATTTATTCATGATAAATAACCTTATTGATCTAGATTTTAACATCTTCTCCCTTCCCTCCTACTAGCTCCTAAAAATATTGATCCTTCCTGATCGATCGAGCCTGGATCTTATTGGTACTTCTTGTCCAAGAGAAAGAAGGAGTTCGAAGTGCCCTTTCTTGCCTGTTTAAGTAATTACGAATTCAGATTCCCCTACTCTAGTTACTTAGTTTATATGCGTTCTGAGTTCTCTTATTTTATTCAGTATCAGGTTTCCAATACAGTACCATCCTTGGTTGAGCTCTTTCGATCTTCAAGTTGGGTACTCAATCCCAGGTAGTGGTTAACCAGGCCTGACAGTAATATCTCGTACTCCATCAGAAAAATTGGATGGTGCAACTTCCCTGGTCAAGATGGGATCTTAGTTATTCACTCATTTGGGGACTATTTATAATAGAAAAAGAAAATAGGAGAACCCATAGAGCGGTGAGACTCGATGCTTATCCCAATCAAAGAAGCTTTCAAGAACTTCCACTACGGATTCAACTTCAAGGGATGCCTCCCTTGCTCATTCTACCCCAACCTATCCTCACTTAGACTTACTGGCCTACTCTTGGATCTTAGTCTGAAGTAAAGGAATTCTTTTAACCTATAAAGAAACTCATAGAAAAAAAGGTCCAGGCTAAATGAATATGAGTTCCTTCATTCGTTCGTTCATTCATTCCACTGAAACAAAGAAGTAGGTCGCATATGTCTTGAGTCTAAAGTCGATGAAATTCATTAAGTGCTTGCTCGAGCGCTCGTGATATAGATCTCATTCGTCGGCTTAATTCAAAGTTAAGACATATGTCTTTTTTTTACTGACTTCAATTTCATGGAAAACTTCCTTCTAAACCTTCTAAACAAACTGACGGTTATGTAATAGTGAGACAACTCCAAAGGAGTAGAACATAGGGAAGGCTAGAAGAGAAAACCTACTAAACCCACTCAAATCAAAAGACTGATAGTCGGAAACTTCGACGAAGAAGCTTCGCGGAGTTTCCTTGAATTGGTAGTTTGAAAGAAATCAATGAACAAGGCTCTCAAAAAATCTAATGTTTCTTTTTTTACTCCCATAGTTAGCCATAAAGAATTTACAAAGGACTTGTTTTCTCTTCTTAGATAAACGCGCTTCTTAAATTCTTCTCAACCTCCGGTTTTCTTTGGTGTAATTTGACGTTCATGAGAAGATGAAGTCAATGATCCACGTAGCCTTTCGACAACCACTTTCTCCCTTATTAGGAGCGTAGCAACTAAATTTTCACTTTCAACTTCATCAGCTTTCTCGATGTTTCTGAATCAGCTTTTCCAGAGCGTAGCGACTGAACCAGCTTTTTGAGATAGCTACAAACCCTACGGGGGGACAACCGTGAACCACTATATTTTTACTTTCTTTTTTCAGAGCATAGCGTAGCGGACATCCATCAACTACTTTCTGTTTCAGGGGAGTGGAAACTTGAGCTTTATCCTTTCGTTCTCCGGACTACTTTCTTTCCCCTATCTTTCTCCGTAGCATACGTGAAGTGGAGCTAGCAATGAAAGCACTTTCTTTCATCTACACGTAGCGGACCTTTCTTTGAGGTCTTTGTACTTTTTACTTTGTACTTTACCTCGGTCAGTGGCTTCTCCTTTGCAGATTTCAATAGGCCCGACTCTCGATCGATGAGCTTCGCCCTTAGTTTTCGATTTTTCAGCATAGTGTAGCCTTCTTCTATTAATCTAAGAGCTCCGTAGGAGTTGAAAGGAGTGTATTGATGAAATAATTCGACTCAAAACGAATCAATGAACAAGGGTTGATAACATGAGTGTAACTCAATGAAACAAGTTCGAGAGGTCTTCAGACTCTGCTCCAAAAACAAAGCTCCTCAATGAACAAGGAATCCATTAGAATGTAGCAAATGACTCATTCATTCCACAAATTCATATGGAATTTCATGACTTCTAATGAAGTTGCATCCTCCTACGGAGATTGATTTTCCAATAAAAAATCTTCGAAGGAGGGATGGAAGTAGCTCGACCATAGGAAAAGGGATGTAGGACCACTCAAACTTATGCTCTACTCCTTTGTAGTCTTCCTTTTTCTTTCATTCTTCTTCACTTTATTCAAAGATCATGAAAAGGCAAACTTTTAGTCACTTCACTTTCCTTTTCCACCAACAGGGGGGATATATTCTCACCAATAGAGGGGAGCGAACACCGGAAGCATAGCAGATCGGTGCTTCACCCTTTACATTTTCAAGGTAGCAAGGATTCAATGTAGCAATGAAGGAAGAAAAATACTCTCATTTCAAACTGTATGATGAACTAGCTCTGTTACGGGGTAGCTTTTGCTCCAAGAAGATCCAAGCAGATTCAAGCATATCAAAGCATATTAAGTAGCTACGCTCTGGGGCAATCCAAGCAGATGAAGGAAGTCGCTCTGCTCCCTTTGGCTCCAAGCAGATTAAGTAGCTACACTCCAAGAAAGCATATTCAGTTGCTCCAGTCCTAAGTAGCTTAATAAGAAGTTTCAAGAGCAGATTCAACTGCTTCGTTCCCTCTGGCTCTGGGCAGATTAAGATATCCCTTTTCATATATCTAAACGATAACCTCGCGCATGTGCACCATATTAACACAAAAGTGTATGCCTCCCACTTGTTTCCTTTTTGGATTATGTTCGAAGGGGCTTCTACTAAGCGTAGAATTCTTGCCCTCAAATATTCATTAATGAAGTTGGCTGGTTGGCCATCTATCTCTGGACAGGCTCCCCCCGATCACCTGTCCTCCCCTCCACCTGGAACAAGTCAATTTCAAGTACAAGAGCTCATTCATTCACTACGCTCCAAGGGGAACAAGTCAGTTTCAAGTTCGAGAACTATTCTTGTTTAGTGGGAATTCGCATCTTCTTCCGTTTGATCTACATGTGAGACCACGCATTAGAGAGAAGGTTATAAATAGGCAGCTGCAATCCTAACAACTAATTAGATTGAATCAAGAATTAGTTATAGGTTTGGTCTGGTGCTGATGCTTTCTTGCTTTAGCCTGTCACATGGTGGGTAAATGCAATGGTAAGAAAGATGGTCGCACAGTACAAAGCATCTTTATCCCTGTTCGTGAAATCGCACTTTGCCTTCTTTTGAATATGGTCAGGAATGATCCAATACTAAAAGCAAGCAATCCAGAGAGCTAAAAGAGAAATAAGAAAGGACTGATCTTTCCAAAAGCATAGAGACCACCCAACAAGAATAGTTCACCGATCCTCTTGCTGGTTCAATTGGGTAGGCTTCCCCCTAGGTTTACCCTAATTCCAGATGTCGAAACTTCGTTACTCTCATCAATCCTCTTTTGGAAACCAAGCTAGGCCTCTTTATGACCCTTTTCTCTTTAGAAAATAAATCTCCTCAATTAGATTCAGCCTAGTCAGACTTAGTCTGCCCCTGCGCCCTACTTAGTTCTCAATTATTGGATCTTTGTTCGGTAGATCCTTGAATCCTTTGCTTCGAGGCTGGTTTTCATCCTGGGATTTGTCTTTAAGTGAGAAGAGAACCCAATAAAAGAGAAGAAGAAGAGAAGAACCTCGCCAGTCCTTCATGATTTGGGAATGAGATTGAAGAGTGAATTAAGCCTTCTTTCCACTTGTCTATCTGCTACAGAAAGAAGAAGTGAATATGTCTTTATCAATGAGATGCTCAAATAATATTGAGAAGAATTATCGAAGCAACTTCCATTTATGAGGAGAAGAGTGCAAAAAAGAAAGATTAGAATTTCACCCGTGGTTCGAAGGATTTCCTAAGCTAGATTTTTCTTTTCATATTCAGCTTCAGAAGGTTTCAGATTGAATTGGGGCTTTTTTTATGAAGGAATTACTCCTTTACAACCAATCCCCTCCCGTGGAGGTGAAGACTGAAAGGAATTCTTAGGAGTAGGAGCTTTTATAGTGCATTAAGACCAAGATGGGTGGTAGGGTAGAAGTTTAGTTTCTATTGAATTGAGTCAGATCCTTATTTGCTTTATAAATGCATATCAGAATCAAATCAAGAAGAAATTGATAGAGAAAGATTCAAGACCAATCCCAATGACTCTGAAAAGGATAAGATCAAAAATCTACCAAGAGATGAGAGCTTGTGCACATTTCTAAGAGTTGTTATTCCTCCTCACTAGCACTGCTTATTCTAGCAACAACTCTGACTCTAAGAGAAGATGAACCATGAGAACGCCTTTAAGGTCTTTCAATATATTTGTTAACGAGGCTCGATGAAATTTAGCTCTCTTTATCTAAGATTCAAAACCCCTTATTCATTGAGCCAGTTTTGGGACTAAAGCTAGCGGTGATGGTGAGCAACCCCTAAATAGTCATCATCAAACCTCTCACTGATAAAGTGACTACTCCTACCGCCTTTCTTGCACTCCTTTTTAGATTGATAATAGTCTTTCCTCTTCTTGGTCCTCTCCAGTTTATTTTAGTCGAGCTCTCGCATCTTCGCTCTTCTCCTTACAGTCATCAATATCCTTTGAACCTCTTCTTTTAAGTCTATACTTTTTCACCTGTCGGCAGTAGCTCTTCATCTTCTTCTTAACCCAGGTAGTGGTTGTGATGTCCCCACTCATAGGTAGAATCTCCAATTCCTTCTCTCTCGGCCAGCTTGCGTATCCTATTCACCTAGGCCAATTGGATTGGTAAAGGAAACCCCTGGAATTCCTCGACTTCTGCCTATCATTACTTTCATTCTGGTATTCTATTGCGAGGATTTGACAGGTTTAGGATGTAATTAGGAAAAAGAATACCGGAAGTGAGACTCAAATTCTTTAACCCTAGGTCTCGCTAATTTGATTGAATCTTGGACTTCCATGAGCGAGGTCACTCTTCCCTTGGCACACCTTCCTATTATTCAATCGTATTTCCCTCTTATGTCGCCACTAAGCCTAGGGTGGGCAGTCTTTATCGATATTTCTTCCTCTTGTATGTGTTAGAATTTATGTCCTAAAACTCGTAGTTTGTAATCATATTCTATTCAATAAAGTCGTTATTGAGAAATTGAATACTATACTCTTAAATCCAATAAACTAAGGTCCCGAGGCTATATTTTAGTAAACTTCAACTTTATGTAAAGACATAAATATGGGTTAAGTTCGAGTATATAGCCTAAATAGTCTATAGTATATGAATAAAGGTTGGGCGCCTTATTCAGAGAAACTATCGATGCGACCTGCTTTGTAGTTAGTATAAATGAGGTAATCCTGAATCGTTCATGTAGAGACATGAAAGTAGAGGCATCCTATGTAAAGGGTTTACATAAGAATGAACCATGAAATAGTCACTTTTACGTTATAACGTCGTTTACTCTTTAAAACTGACTATCTCGATTATTGATGACTTCTTAATCTTAATCCTAAGCTAACTATGAACTCCTGTTCACACAAGATTATCCTTAGATCTACATAGGTGAGGGCAACTCATTAGCTAGCTAAATAAGCCTCCAATTTCATGGGTAAGATCGGGTGGATAGTTGGGAACATATGGTGCAAAACGAAATTCACTTTTACCTGCTTTAAGGTCAGTAGAAAAGTTGTTCCCTTAAGGAATGAATCCAAGTATTGATCAAAAGGCCCCACCCTCTCATTCACCTGAGAGGGATCAGTTTGTAGGTTGGACCTTAAACCAATTGTTCATTAGTGCATCAGTGAGACTTAACGAACAAGATTTAATCTAGAGGAATAACGATATTTTTGATCCAGCTGAGCGTACGAACAACCTGTGAAGGATTAAATTACTAATCATGGCTATATCAAATGGACACATATATATCCATAGTGAGGGGAGTGCAACTACAAGACTTTAGTGGAATGACCCGTTAGTTAACGAATGTTGATTAGCTCGGTATAAAAGAGTTTAGCCAGTTAATCTCGAATCGTTGGAGCCCATGATCTATAGGTCCATTAGCTTCCCCTGCTAGCTCATATGGAATAAACTTAGAACAGTATAATAGAATGAGTCGAATTGTTCGAATTAGGAGAGGAGAGAGAAATCAATAAGTATATGTGATATAGCCGTCAAATTTTAGATTACAGATAGAGCTTTATGTTTAAATGAGATTTAAGTATTAAAGATATGAATTCGGATTCATACTTGGAAGCTCAAAAAAGATGGAAATAGTCAAAGTTGTAAAAAGTCAAAATGTTGACTTTTGACTTTGAAAAGTCAAACTTTGGCTCACTATTTATTCAAATATAACTTGAATCTTGAGAAAATGAATGTGTATTCATTAGTCAAGGAGGTCAAAATGTAGAGATATGGAAGTGGGGACATCCTATGTAAAGAGTTTACATAAGATTGGAACCATGAAATAGTCACTTTTAAGTTATAACACTGTTGACTCTATAAACTGACTATTTCGTTTATGTTGACCTAGGTAACTTAATTTTAATTTTGAGCTAACTATGAACTTCTGTTCAAACAGTATTATCCTTAGATCTGCATAGGTAAGGGCAACTCAATTGTCGCTGGCCCAACAAGCCTCCCATTTCAAGGGTAAGATCGGGTGGATGGCTAGGGACAAAGGATGCAAAATGAAATTCACTCCTACCCGCTTTAGGGTTAGTAAATAGATTGTTCCCTTAAGAACTAAATCCAAGTCTTGAACAAGGGATTTCGCCATCTCATTGGCCCGAGAGGGATTCGGTTTATAGGTAGGACCTTAAACCAAATGTTTATTAGTGGATCAGTGGGACTTAAAGAACAAGATGTAGTCTCGGGGGTAAAACGGTATTTTGACAGCTGAGGTTACAAACAACCAGTGAAGGATTAACTTACTGATCATGGTTATATCAAATGGACACAAATATATCTATAGTGAGGCGAGTGTAACTACGGGACTCTAGTGGAATAACCCGTTAGTTAACGAATGTTGATTAGCTCGGTCTAAATGATAGACCTAAACGAAGAATAGAGAAGGTAAACGATGAGCTTACCTTTATAGTTCTTAACTTCTTCTTTGTTCTAAAACTTCTTCTCCCTTGATGATCACGAGCAAAGGACAACCACTATGTTGACCTACTAATCTCATGACTAAGAACCGAGTTGTGGGACTCGTTTAATGAAGAAAACTTTTAGAGAGAAGAATGGAGGTAGGTGTATCGTTTGGATAATTTTTATGAGAACCATCATCATCTTCTCATTCTGAAATGAGAAGTTTATATAGAAAAATTACATGCAAAATGCATGCAATTTATTTCATATAATCTCAACACCTAATTAATCCATTAACTATTAATGGAATTAGTGGCTTCTAATTTCATTATAAGCTGCCACATTTCCACTAACATTTAGTTAATAAGGAAATTAGTCAAAGGACAATTTGGTCATTTGACCAGTTAAACCAAAGTCAAACTTTGACTTTTCTTAGTCAAAAAACAACTCTTTAACTTTTTGATATTTTACCCGTCCTGACTAATTATAACCTTCCGAGTATGAATCCGCATTCATTTTTCTAAAATTCAAATCATATTTGAATATAAATTCTGGTCAAAGTTTTGTTTTTCAAAGTCAAAAGTCAACATGTTGACTTTTACAACTTTCATCGTTTCAAAACTTTCCAAGCTTCTAAATATGAATCTATATTCATATTTATTTAAATCATATTTAAAAACAAAGATTAAAGTTTATATCTACCGACTTATATCTTATCTATTTGTCGGTTTCTCTCTCTTTTCCTAATTCAAACAATTCGAGTTACTTCAACATATTGTTCTTAGTTGAATCCATATGAGCTAGTAGGAGAACCTAATGGACCTATAGGTCATGGGCTCTAATGATTTGAGATTAACTAGCTAAACTCTTTTAGACCAAGCTTAATCAACATTCGTTAACTAAAGAGTCATTCCACTAAAGACTTTTAGTTGCACTCCCCTCACTATAGATATATTTCTGTCCACCAAATATAACCATGATGAGTAAGTTGATCCTTCACAAGTTATTCGTAATATTGGCTGGGTCAAAATACCGTTTTACCTCCGAGATTACATCTTGTTCCTTAAGACCCACTAATCCACTATTGAACAATTGGTTTAAGGTCCAACCTATAAACCTGAGTCCTTCTTGGACCAATGAGAAGGTGGGGCCCCTTATTCAAGACTTGGATTCAGTCCTTAAGCGAACAACCTATCTACTATCCCAGAAGTGGGTAGGAGTGAATTCCATCTTGCACTCTATGTCCCTAGCTATCCACTCGGTCTTGTTCCTGAAATGGGAGGCTTATTGGGCCAACAATGATAAACTGCTCTCACCTATACAGATCTAAGGATACTACCGAATGAATAGAAGTTCATAGTTAGCTCAGAATTAAGATCAAGTTACCTAGGTCATCATAATTGAAATAGTCAGCTTATAGTTTATGGTGTTATAACTAAAAGTGACTATTTCATGGTTCCAGTCTTATGCAAATCATTTGCATAGGACGCCTCCACTCTCATGTCTCTACATGAACGATTCAGGATTATATCGTTTTTACTAACTACGGAGCGGGCTGCATCCATTGTGTTTTTTCATAATAAGGCGCCCAACCTTATTCATACACTATAGACTATTTGGGTTATTAATTCGAACTTAATCCATGTTTATGTCTCTACATAAAGTTCAAGTGTATTGATAAACTTAGTAAAATAGTCTCGGGACCTTAATTTATTAGTTTTAAGATTATAACATTCAATAATAAAATTTATTGAATCAAATAACAAAGTATGAGTTTTAGAACATAAATTCCAAAAATTAGGGTTGTGTTTAGTATGTGTGTTAATCACTAAATTAAGTTTAGTTGCAATTAGGGTAAAACTCCGTTCTTGTTTCCACTGTGATTATATGCTTCCCATCATCAAATTCTCAAGGTATTGCACACGAGGAGCCAATGCCCTCAATCGCTACGTGGGATCAGACAGTCGGGTCTCTCGTGCCTCTTCTACAATTTCCTTTCTTCTCACCTTGCATTCGGCTTGGTCTGCTCGATCATCCTTTTCCTCACGCCTTCTGTTTCTTGGTAAATGCCTAATTGGTCTTGCCGGATTAGTAAATGATTTAGTTGGGTTGGTATTTTGCTCTATAAATAGTGATAACAAAGGACACCTACACCCATTTTGCACTTCTCCAATCTAACTCCATACCTTGAATTGGGTGCCTTGCTCCATTTCCACGATCATCCTTCTTCATACAGGTCTCACCTGGGGCCTTTGTCCCTAAGTCTTAATTATATGATTGATTAGAAAAGTGTGAGGCTAGTGAATCCCTTCCATTATAATCATGAAAGAAATATGGAAAAGAATTGCTTTTCAAGAATCAAAGCTATAGTTTTCCAGCAAGGACGAGCCATCACTTCCTCAAGAGATAGAATCCCGCTGCCCTATGCCTCCCTCCTCGCACGAGAGTCATCAATGAGAGAGAAGGGCATTTGATGCCCACTCCATGGTTACGTTACTCGTGGATCAGTCATCCATTGGATCTTTCATGAATTTTGTGACTGGCTTTTCATGGTTCAAACATCCTAATGCCAGAGTTTATAGCAAGGGGGGAGGATTCTCTTTTTAGCTTAGAAGATTGAATAAGACGGTTGAATCAGTATAGAAATTCCCAAGAGAAATGAGCAAATCGATAGGAGTCCTTCGTCAGTATCTTATCTTTTTTTGTATGTCAAATCAGACTTGGGTTGGTTGGGTAAGGGAAATATGCTCTCTTTCCAAGGCGAGTGAATTTGATTGGTGGGATAAAATGAAAAGCTAATATATATTCCATGAAATATTCTTTTCACCCTTTATTTGCAAGAGCCTAATGTTAATATGGATTTCTCAAATTCTTTGAGCCTTCAAATTTTAAAAATAATGACTTTAACTTTCAACTCCTAACAGAGCCTCTCCTTATCATTTGGAGTCGAGTTATTTCCAAAAATAAAGGGCGATAAATAAGGGATAATGACTTTTGCTCTCAAATTCTGAGATAATTTTAATTCTTTTGTTTGGAGTCGAGTTATTTCATAATAAACTCCTTCACAGTCGATTCGCTTCGCACCTTCGAACAAACCCTTATTTAAGGACTATCCATATTTTCATCTCAACTCCTACGGATTCTTTTTTTTTTTTTTTTTTTAGCCTTCTACATCTAAAATCTTGAAAAGCTAATATGGAAACTCTTTCTGTAAAACCGAGATTCTCTTTGGATTTTTTTTATATAAAAGGAATAATAGAAAATGGAAACTAACTATATAATATATTTATATAATTAAAGCTTTTATTAAAAAAAAAAGATAAAAGAAAAGATAAAAGGAAAGAAAGAGGAAAAGAGGGAAGAAATAATTTTTTTCTCTTCTTCTCTTTCGACTATATTGCCTTCCACCGCCAAAAACAATCTCTTTCACCATTTTATTATCCAAACTTTCAGAGATTTCTTTTGAGAGAAGATTTAGAGAAAACCTGAAGAAGAAGAAGAAGAAGAAGAAGAAGAAGATTTCTTAGTTCTAAGGTTGAAGAACAAGGGAAAACACTCAAAGGAAGTTTCAATCATGGCAGATTTTGACCTACTCTGCACAGTTCTGGTTTTTTATTCGGTTTGATCTTCTCAAGAAGAACTAAGAGGCAAGGTTTGACTTTCCTAAAAGCTAATTAATTTTTGAACACTTTTTGTGAAGGATGTTTGAATCCATTTTGTTGTTAATTAGGTGATATTTGACAGAGAAGGCATAGCGGTTGTTTTCCATGCGAAATCAGATATCCTTTGATTTTTTGAGATTTCTGGTGTGTATTCGTTGAGTTAAAACCTCTAGTTAATATGGTTGGAAAGCGTATTCAATTTCCTATAACCTTTATAAAGATATTGAGAGCCAATTATGATTGGAAATGTGTTAATACAGGGACAAGTCGAAGGTATGTAAAGTGTGCAATTTTGGAGTGGTTTTATTTCATGATATTTCTGAGATTTTTGACTAGGAATTTAGGTTACATATCTTCAGGTAAATTATAGAGGACATAAAAATGAAGAGTTTGGCATAAAGTACACTGATTGTGGTTAAGTAGTGAGGGAGGTATGGTCATTTGAAGTTTGTGTTAGAAATCTGGAAAGTGCAAAGAGTTGTTCAAATAGAATGTTATTTCTTAAGCTTTGTTGTCGTCAGCGTCATCTTTAGTGCGACTTGTTAAGTATATCTTTAGAAAATCAGAATAATTAGGGTTCTAATACTCGATTTGGTTATTGACAAGTCAAGAAGAATTCAACTAAGCTTATAGACCAAGGATTTAGCTCAAGACATTGAGTGACAAAACAGATTTCAAACAGATTTCTAAACTATTATCTATGATTATATTTCTGTAGATAGTACATGATTTATATATACGGTTTCGAGCATAAGTTCAAGTGGAAAATTTTATGATGAAATTTATATATGAGCACGTTATTATCGAATTTCTAAAAAGTAGTTGAAACCAAATCATTTTAAGCAAGTAATGTTTTTAGATTTTTAGTTTTCCATGAACAATCTGAGTAACCATAAGCTTTACGAAAGATAAAGATAGTAAGCATGTTTTAAAGTTTTCGTATGATTTTCTGATGTTTTTGTCAACTACATGACTGAGATGTTGAGCCCGAGGCTATATAGTGAGATGGAAGATTAAATCTCAAATCTTGAAATGACCTTTCTATGTTCCATAAATTAGTCTAAGGAAAGCCTACCTTTTCACTTCTTAAAGAAGCTAAGAAGAAGCCATAGGTTGGGTTTACGTGAAGAACTAGGCGGAAGGAGAATAGAATATGATGACCCTTTTGCTAAGCCTTTTTCCAAAGGAAGGACAATGTTCTCCTCAATCGAGACTCATGGGCTCCGACAGAGTATGAGTAAAGAAGGTCAATCAGTCGAGACTCAGTCAATGACCTAGTCTTCCCCTCCAAAACGGAAATAAGTTGAGTGCCCTTGTTCATTGAGGCTAGGCTTTCTCTTTTAAGTAAGTTTAGAAAGTGCCAAGAACATCTTAGGTTTTCCGCGGATGAGGCATTGGAAACTCATGAAACCACTGACCGGTATTGACTTTACATCGTGACAGTCGATGAAGCTTCAAGGTGAGGCTAAACTGATTTATTTGACTCAGTCGACCCGCGATGAAAGTCCTTTTTACCTCCGAATAGATCAATACAAGATGCTTTGACTCTAACCTGGTTTCGATTCATATTAAAACGATAGATCATATGAGAGATCCAAACCATTGGTTATATTATATATGATATAATTTAAAGTTTATATTATATGAGACATAATATAGATTAAATTTATATTAAATTGTTTTATTTTAATTAATATATTTTTAATTAGTAAAATAATTCCCAAGGGAGTTATTCAATGTGTGCAGATGAAGGAAGTTATTCGATAATTTCCCTCAATCTCTCTTAATGATTGAGATATTCAGAAGATTCAATCTAGTATCTCTCTACTCTCTCAATTTTAGACGATCCATCTGTTCCAAGAAGAAAAAGAAATCTCTCTATAAAAATTTTCCTTACCGAAATCACAGAAGCCGACAACTCTCCGTTGATTCTCTCATTGAGAATAACGAGAAGACTTCGTGGTGTTCTTCAAATTTTTGAAGAATAGTTCTTGAAGGTTCTACAAAGGTTAGTTTCTTTTCTTCTTTTCCTACTTAGAAGCATGCTTAGGCTTTAGTTTTGTTTTTCTCTGAATTTTTTGTTTTTCAAGTTGAATTCCCTTTGCACGGCGTTCGTACGTTTCCACTTTGGGAATTCCATTCCTTCATCTTCCTTATTCATTGACTTTCTACAGTTACTGAAAAATCATGGGCTTCTCAGAATAGCGGCTCATAACCCTACTTCATGAGACTGGGCCAGTCGAACTGTGTAGTAATAGTACTTCTTGCATAGACCACTAACTAAAAGATCTAAAAAGAGAGAGAATGTGAGCAGGCGCCCTCACTCATTCTGATTGAGAGTGTTAGCTTTACTCAACATCCAATTCCCTTTGTTCCTCTAATAGAAAACCCACTATTTAGTTTCCCACGAAGCAACCCTTTCCATGAATTTCTCATTTCAGGTGGAAGTGAAAGTGGAATTTCAAGAAGAAATTAAGGAAGAGGAAGAAACTTCAGCAAAGAAACGGAGCAGACCTTTTAAAGGATTCTACATCTACATTCTTTAGTGAAACTGAAGCTAGGCTTTATCGGTATAAGTTTAGAAGGTTTCAGAAGAGGAAGGTGAAAAAGGCAAGACTCCTCCTCGGAGCTTCTTTGCTTCTTTAGACTCTCAATCAGAAGGTAGTGAAAAGAAAAAGGAGGCTCCATAAGACAGAGATATTGTTGGTCCAATCCAAAGGACACGTGTTTCATGTTTCTGACTCCTTCAAAATCGAATGTTTCTTCTCTCTCATCGTAAATTTTTTGTGCCTTCTTAGTCGAACTACTTTGCACCTTGAAGGTGAATATGGATTTCTGACTCCTACTATGGAAACTATTTGTGCCTGATAATTGAAAGAAGTCAAAGGAAGAAAGTTGAAGCCACAAAGAAAGCCACAAAGCGGAAGGAAAGCCTAGGGCTCAATCACCTGATTTAAGAGAGATGTGATGTAGAAGCAGATTGCCCCTCCCCCAGACATAGGAGCGAAGGTCTGAATTTCATCATAAATTCTTGCCTCCCTTTCCTTGAGAAGTTGAAGAAGCGAGTCTCACTCATACCCCAACCCAAAGGTTTCCTTTCCATTTCCTCAGAGTTCATACCCTTGGGTAAGTACATCAAAAAGGAATTCTCAGAAGTTAATATCTTTATGAAGCTCTAACAGTTTCGAAAATAAGCAATAACTCTAGGATATGGGTGGTTGGCAGCTACTAACTAACCCAATATATATTAGGTTGTGAGCCCTTAGTTAAGATAGGGGAAAGAAGGCTCACTCTCCTTAAAAGTCTCCTCAATTCCATCTCGCCTTTCGCTCTTTGATTTGTCTCTTGAATGGGGATATCTATGACATGGAAGGTGATACTGAGGATCACTAAGGGCCTACTTCGGCCAATTAGGCTATGCCTCTTGCTTGCCTTATCGCAGAAGCAGAAATTGGCTAATTGGCTTCCCACTTAGGGTTGATATCCAAGCTACTAACTAAGGAAAGGAAGAACCAACCAGTAAACTCAAAAACTCGTAGTTTATTTGGAATTTTGTGTTATTTGGAGCAGAAGAGACGAAGTAGGAACAAAGAATTTACGAAGGAGAGGCAGAGTAGGCGCGAAGCGAACAACTTTGAAGGAGTGCATTATTGAAATAACTCGACTAAAAAAGATAAGGATCAAAGAATTGTCGAAGAATTTAAAAGCAAATTCCTTATTCTGCCACTTAGAAGGAGCTCTTATATTTAGAAATAACTTGACTTCGAATGATAAGGAGATAGGAGTTGAAAGCCAAGTTCTTATCCCTTATTCTGTGAAGGAGCCCTTAGATTAATAGAAGAAGAATATTGAGTCTTTTTTTTCTTATTTATGTGAGAGAGCTTAGAAAGCAACCTCCTTGTAGGAGACAAGGGGAAATCTTTTTCGTAAGTAAGCCCTTCCCACGAGGCGGTCCAGCTCTTCATGGAAGTCGAGAGTGAACTTGAAATGCGCAGGCAATGTCGCTCGGTCTTTTTGTGGAAGATTTTTGGATGGACTCCTTCACATCTTATTCCTCGAAGTCTTTTAAGATTTTTTATCTTTTCTCGACTTGATATATAGAAAGATAGAAGAGTTGGGCGGGGTTTTTCATCAAAATCTTCCATGAAGCATGGTGCTTTAAAAGAAAAGAGATTCTTACTAAGAATCTTCTATTTACCCAATTCTTATCTACTTCAATATTATTTCATATTTTCCTTTGTATGATTTTCAATTCAAATTATCCTTGGTCTTTTTGGATTCCCTTTCTTCATGCAGTGCAATAATTCAATACAAAAGCATAATCGAAATTCAAGGCTCAGTGAGGCCTTAGACGAATGAATATTTTTTCTTTATCTCTTTCCTGAGTGGCTTTCTTGAATCTGTGCCTACTTCGACGAAGAATAGTCGCTCGATAAACCAGATAGAGGCAACTCTTCTGAAACCTTGTAAGCATAGGAAGGGGCGAAGCTAAGAATAAAACTAAAAGAGAGAGATCTCACAAGAAGAATTAAACTTAGGAATGGGATTCCATTCCCTTTGAAAAAATCAAAGACAGAGAGATTCAAGATTCAAGATTGAAGAAGGAAAGAAAGAGAGATCATGAAATCATAACCTCATGAAAGCGAGAGGAAAAGAGTTCGATTCAAGAATTTGATAGACTTCGTTCTTTGATTCAAGATCTTACAAATGTAAAAGATGAATTCTTTACTTCACTTCCTTCTTTACATCGAAGATTGGTAAATCTTAATTCAAGATCTCATTCATGACTTCAGAAAAAAAGAATGAAAGATCCAAATGAAAAAACCTTTGGAGCCTTTGAAAGAAGAAAGTCGTCACACAAAGAAATAAAGAGAAAGCCTACTCAACTCAATTTAGCCTTAGAGTTCAGGAATCAAGGCCTTTCATTCGAATGCTCTTTGCTAGGGAAGAAAAATCAAACAAGACGAGCATGAAGGAAAGCGCATTTATCTCATAAAATCAGAGAAAACACAAAAACAAAGGTGTAAAGAATTTGTGAATAAAGTCAAAAAATTTGCAGTCCGGAGGCTCGACTGAATCAATGAACAAGGGTTGAGATAGGAGTGCAAGTTAAAACCATTAATAGGAGACCTAGTTCACTCGAAGGAGAGGCTTGAGTGAAAGGAGAGGCTCGACTGAAAGGAGAGGCTCGACTGAAAGGAGAGGCTCGACTGAAAGGAGAGGCTCCACTGAAAGGTGAGGAGTTGAGATAAGAAAAAAGACCTATAAGGAGCAGGGTTTTTGTTTTGATATTTTCGAAATCCTATTTTTATGACTATGTGGGGAGTGATTTAACCATAAAACCCACTAAAAGGAATGCTCCTTCTCCGTCCTTCTACGAGGAAATAACATTTCTTTAATGTGAAATCCTTGTGATCATTTGCTTAAGATACGAGTTTTGGATTACTTTTTCCGCCTCATCCTAACCTTGTGGTAGGAGAAGGAGAATCGTGCCAATATGCCTTCCCTAAAGGAAGGAGGTTTTGGAAGGACTCGATTAGGGTCTGGAATGATGTAGCCTTTTACTTTAGGCCCGAATCAGGTTCAAAATCAAATCTTTCTTTTTTGCACTCCCATAGTTAGGAGTGTTAACTTGTTTTCTCTTCTTTTCTTCTCTCATATTACATAGAGCCTCTCCTTCTTAGTCGAGCTACTTCACACCTTTCAGTCTCGCTTTTTTTCATTGATTGAGTCTCGCGTCATTTCTAGTTTAATTTCGAGACCTCTGGACTTGTTAATGAAACTGATTATAGTAGACGAAAGACTTTTTCATTCTACCATATTAATCTCTTATTGCAGGACTTGTGAATGGAATAAATTTTCAATTGGTTATTAGCTAAAATTCAGAAAATGCAAGGTAGAATCATGAAAGAGGAGAATCTCTGTATTTCATATCAGATTAATGGGTGATCTGAATCCTTTCTTTTATCAATCGATTTGTCTCATTCCGCTTTCTAAAAAAGAATAGTTATGTAATGGATCAAAACTGAGCGCTCACGGATGATTACCCTAAAGAGGGGCTCCTCAATAAAGCCTTTTCTATTTTTCATGCATATGAGGAAAGATCTTTTCACGAGTAACTAGCTGATAAACGACTACAGGTCTTTCCGATCATACTTCCACGAATCTCATTCTGAATCTTAGCTGGTGGGCTTTTCTAGTAACTGGGACCCCTTAAGAGAAGACAAGAAGAAGTTTTCCTAGGGTTCTGATTCTTTTCCAGCATTGCTTATAAGCCCATCTATTATTCTCTTTTCTTATAGCATCAGAGCTACCCAGTAGCTTCCGAGCTTCTCCTAACTTGTTTTCAGTCCAATTGTAATTTTCAGGTCTCGCTAACTCTTCCTCTAGATCTACATGCTACCTTGCTTCGTCTACAGGAGATGGATGACTCTTTAGTCATCGAGTGTGGTGTCGTCCTAGTCAATAGGGAGACAGTCGATGATTTCTTCTTTTCTGATATAGAAAATAGAGTGGGAATATAAAAAAGAGAAAGATTACCAAAGGGGTGCCTAACCGCACAGTGGGTGTTTAGCTTCCTCAAACTCTCCCTCGAGTGCTTTCATTGTACTCAAACCCTATATATGGTCGAGCTGCTCTGTGGGCTTCAAGGGATGTCTAGCTTGCTCCTTTTACCCCAACCTATCCTCACTTGACTCTTCTACCAAGGCATATTTATCTTGCTTCTGCTATCGAGCAATCATCCTCTTTTCTTTATCTACTTCCTATTGGTATGACCTTTCACATGAATCTCGATCTTTTTATTATTAAACTGCTACTTTGAATGAAAAAGGAAGTGGGAACGTCAAATCAGCCATTTGGAATATTGCTCAAAGGGGTTTTTACTCTAAAGGAGACTTAATGAACAAGGGCTTGAATCTAACTAGTAGATTTAGAAGATAGAGATCAAGAGAATAGTTATGACTTTCTTATCGTAGACAAAAGAAAAGTAAATGAACAAAGGCATAATAAAAGAAGCTTTCTTTTTTAATGAAAGAAGAAGATCTCTTTCTAAACTGAAAGAGCTTGAATGTTGACCTTATTATTATGAAAAAGGGGAAAGGGGCAAGAGGAGGCTAGCTTGCTTCCACTGGTGGCGGGCAAAGAAAGGAGAGGTAGCCAAGGAATCCTTCCTTCTTCCTTCTTCTTCATTAAGAAGAAATTCGGTCTAACCCTAGTGCCCGAAATCCATAGAATAAACTCGTACTAGAAAGATGATCTAACCCTCGACACTACTTACCGACTAGAAAGAAAGAAAAAGAAGGACTCAATTTCTTTGAGCCTTGATCCATTTCATTTCCTATAAGCTAAAGAATAAAGTTCTTTTTATGAGACTAAAAAAGATAAAGACCGCCTGAAAAGACGTCTTTTCCTAGTCAGAGGTTTGAATCTTGGGTTGAAGCAAGAAAATTAGTCTTTGATGGTCTCAACCATTGATGAGGTTCGAAGGCTGGTATAAGGATAGGAGTGATATTAGGAGAGAATTAGAGAGAAAGCTAATATGATAAGACAGAGAGAATATATCAATTCCTCACGGAGCGTTTAGAAGGCTTTCACTTGGAACCCCATTCAATGGTGATAGCAAGGAAAGAATTGATGATGAAACTTAGAAACTTCACGATTGGATGAAGGGACTAATTTTCTACCTTTCCTTTTATCCTAAACTAGAATTGGAACTTCGTGAACTTCCCGCGTAGTGGGTCATTGATCATTCCTCTCTCATAATCAAAGATTGAAAAGAAAGTTCTAAGGACATAGTAGTCGAGCGTGAACCCTCATTCATTGAAGGCTGAAATTTTTTGAAACCTACTAAAAGGATATAAGGAGAGGCGTCAAGGGAAGGGACCACCTACTTAGAGGAATAAGACGAGAGAAGTCCGAAGGAGCCACAATTAATGTAGAAAAGGAATAAATGAGCGGTAGGAATCGATTGGTTTTCAAGATCTCATTAATCTTCAACATAGGTCACCTATTAGGAATCCACAGGAGAATGTGAAAGGTAGATAAAGAGAAGTTATCTGAAACTAAAAAGCCTAGGGGGAGTTGATTTGCAATTACGGGGAAAATGCCTACCATTCATTGACCAACTAAGGTCCAGTTACCAAATGTCCACTACGAGGAAGAGATTTGCTAGAATCTCATTAAGGGTAAAATACACTAGTTTCCATCAGTCAATCAAGGCTAGCTCTCGTGCCCCCTATTCATATACAATCTCATTCCACTTCCTCAGTGGTCCAGGACATCTCTCTTTCAAGGAGGCAGCGGAGATTCTACTTCCCCTAGGCGTAGGGTACTATGAAAGGAATTTTCTCATCCATGATCAACTGTATTTTTCACCATCTCCTCAATTACATCAAGCCTAGTCCGCAACATCTGAGGCTTCCCCTATCTCTTCCAAGTCTGCCAAGAGAATTCTCACTTTCGATTGATTGTAGGAAAAAGAAGACCTTTCGACCCCCTTACCCTACCCAGTCTGATTGGACAGCTGCACCCTTTTTGCTGATTCTTTGGTCGTATTCATACCGAGTCAACTAATTATAAACGATTTAATTCATAATGATAGCTTTAGGCTAGTTCTAACCTAGCTTTTCTCAATTGTTTGAAGATGGAAGACTAATCTCACTCGCTGACTCTTCTTGGCTTCCTATTATAGGCTTCTCCAACTTAGCACCCTAGAAATAGCTTCTAACCCTACTTAGCTTACACTTCTGCTTTTCGAAACTGTATAATAATAGCTTGACTCAAGAGAGATATGACTCCCCCTACTCAGTCTGATGGGACCTCTTCCTACATAGTTGTGATACCTTCCAACGAATCCCACAACTACTTCTGAGCTAGCTCTTCCAATTTTCCTATGCCGAAAGGATTGATCAACAAAGGCTGGGTGGGCTAGTTAGTCCCTTTCTCTTTCAGTTTCACATAACAGATGTAACACGTATGTAAATTCTATCTTCGACTTAGTCCCGGTCCTGTAAGTCTAGAGAGGAAAGTGAAGTTTTTCCTAGACTGAAATTTCTTCTTTTTCACTATCTTGTCGTATATGAATCAAAGTGACAAAGTTCTCTATGAATCAAACTGCAGTTTCTTCTTTTGGAGAGACTGGGATAGTGGAGTGGAGCATTTCTTCCTTTTATGACTCTGACGAAAGAAGAAAGAGATATAGGCCTAGTTTTAGTGGACATCATCTACACGATCTCTGGCTAAGGCCCTTTTTACATTAAAACTAGACTCCCAATTTCTTATTACTTTATTGAACAATTTAGATTTCAATTCTTCACCTAATAAATCATTAATGAGTAAGGTCATGGCTTTAGGGTCAAAAGGACGTTTGTTTTAGTAAGCTCCTGTGCTGGCAAAAGGAGCAATTGAGTAAGCGTCATGCAATACTATTTTCACCTTGTTCATTGAGCCACTTGCTTCGGTTGATGAGGTAGCGTCTCTTTCAGCTGAGGCTGTGGAAACTGCAGTTTTAATTCTTCCATCCGTACTTCAATGAGCTCGTTGGCCTAAGCCTAACTTCAAAGGAGAAACAATGGTCTTTGAAAGCAGAAAGGTTAAAAGGATAACTCCTTAAAAGCGACGACCCACTTTGTGGTCATAAATTCAAAAGTATCCAAAAGATCTACAACTCTGTTGACAAGTCTTTCTTCCACTGCTCTCCTTCGTTCACTCTGTCTCCTCAATTACATCTCTAAGCTTGATCTCTTTCTTCTCTGTTCAAATCAGCCTATTCAATCAATTAGAGAAAGCCTTTCATCCTGAATTTTTCTTTCTTCCTCCGCTACTAAACTAGATGCCTTAAAAAGCCTCAACTCTTGTCCCACTGCGCGATTTTCCTCTCTAGGAGTTGAACTCCTCTCCTCTACTATTCTATTAGTAGAAAGAAATGTAGTCAAGAAGAGGCCCTCTTTAAGAAAGAGGAAGAAGAATTGAATTTTGATGGGTTTCGAATTCCTCTCTTTCTCCACTGCGGAGTATTAAGAGTTCCCCCTCGCCAAACCAACTAAGTGTCAAACCTTCCTATCTCTTCGACCTTAGTCGATCGACTCCTACGGAGCCTTGTTCATTGACTTTTCCTCTCCTTCTTAGTCTCGTTTTGCACACTTTCACTTTAATAGCCCTCGCTTTAGTTGTTGTTGCTGAAGTTAGCTCTTTCATTCTTTAAGGTAATGAAGTAAGAAGCTGCAATAGTACATCTTTCAATTTCCATTGAAGATTAGTTGGGAGATGAGGCAAGCGCTCACTCTAATTCTTGATCGAAGGTAACTAAGGTAGAAAGTATGGTTTCAGTTTCATCATCTAAGGCAAAAGTGAAGGATCTATCACGAAGCATAACATCCTAAGTCAGCTCGACTGGTCCGAAGATTATGAAGTAACTCGACTAAAATGAGAAGTTCAAAGAATTTGAAAGTGAAACCCTTTCTTATCCCTTAAAAGGAGTGCAATGAAGGAAATGGAATATGAAACTTCAGACGAGTTTGAAATCCATATGAATCTAAAAGGAGAGGTAGAGTAGATGCAAAGAATTTTCAAAGGATCAAAGCTCATTGAATAAAGAGAAAGCGAAAGTCCTTATCCTTAAAAGGCTCAAAGGATTCTCAAATTATTTTCAAATTCCACTAACTCGTCAATGAGACGCTCAAAGAATGATCGAATCGATCGAAAATTTGCTTTTATCGTCCTACGTCCATCAACTCCTTACTCCACCTTGCCGCGTAAAAGGCATAGAAGTCAACTCCTCTTCATAATCTAAGACCTCCTAATAAGGGATAAGGAATTCGCTTTCAAATTCTTTGAACCTCTCCTTTTAGTCGAGTTATTTTATAACTGGCTTCGCCTTGTTCATTGATCTCTTTCAGATCTCTGGTCCTTGCTTCCTCTTCAAAGAATGAAGAAAGGGATGAGGCTTGAGGTCTACCCTCTGAAACTGGGACTGATAAACTGCATCCTACTAAACTAAAGAAGGGTTAGCTGTTAAGAATCCAATGATGAAGAAGTGGAAGAAGAAGAACTGGGACAAGGAAGATGAAGCGATCAAGTAAATCCATGGAGCGGGATCACATACCTACACCCTTTTCCCCCGGAGGGGTCGAGCCCTTTCTCCTAGGCGATTCCTCTTTCTTTGATGAGAAAGAGCTTACGATTGATCTTTTGATCTGAGCCTCTCTTTCTTTTTACCGCCTAAGTCTCTTCTTCCTTAAGTTCGAAGGCATAAAGTGAAGCAACTGGGAAGAACTGCAAGGATGACCTTTCTTCTGATATTCAAAACTTCTCAAGCTATTTCGTAACTTTGTTCATTGAATTTCTTCCTCTTTCTCTTTCTAGAATCAAGCTTAGCTCTTATCAAAGAACTTTCCCACGTAAACTCCTAGAACTTGCCTTTGCACCCCTATGTGGGCCAGCCAAGTTCGAACTATATATTTCTAACTCTCTAGTTTCCAAACCCGTACATCATCAAATTCATGGAAATGGAATGGAAGTTTTTGCATGTAGAAGATTCCACATCTAATAGGGAAAAGTAGGGTGATTTTCTGAAAATCTATGTCGACTAAATTGAATCCAACCTTGGAAAATCAAAGAGAGAGCGTTGGGCTGGGCTTTTGTTTTCGAGCGTAGCGTACTTTTCTTTTTTTTTGTTTTCCAGCGTAGCGTAGCAGAGCTATTAATCTTAGGGCTCCTTTCGACAAATTATTTGCGCCTCTCCTCTCCTTCTTAGTCGAGCTACTTCGCACCTTTCACTCTAGTCTCAAGTTCACTAATTAAACTAATCTAGACCTTTGTTTTTAGTCCAAGAAAGGGTTTTTTCCCGCTTTGCTCGAGGAAGGTTGGAAATTTCCCTCTTCATAAACAGTAGTCAGACCGAAGGGAACAAGATATGGATGATCCCACTAGGAGCCCAACCCTTCCTAGATATGGGATCAGTACTCCCGTACTTCCCCTTCCTAATAAGGATAAGGAGGATCTTCCATAAAGGAAGAATACAGATACAGAGGATTCAGTGACTTCCTAATCATTCCATCCTAATAATAAGGAGTAGAGCTTTGACATTGGGTCAGTTTCCTTCCTTTGACCTCTTCCCAAGTTCTAGTCTTAGAGATAAATGACTGAATACCTCAATCAGAGTGATGCCAGAATTAGACGTAATGTTGGAATTAGACTTATTCTTATCTCAGTCTTCCTGGAACTTCTAACTATAAAGAATTCCTTTGCCCCTCTTTATAGCACAACCTCTCCTCTTATAAGTGACCAGTCGTATGATAACCTTCGACTAGAATGTGAAGCTCAGAGACGTGAAAGGGCAGTTGCTCTCACTGGCGACCCTTGTTCATTGAGACGGTTCTCGTTCTTGAAGAAAAAGTAGCTCTATCTCTGCCCAAGTACGAATCTATCTCTCTTTCCCAACGTCTGGTACTAGTTTGAGTTCTGAAATCATCATTAGGGCAGAGGTACGAAGTGCGAACCTACTAAAAGGCACCTACGGCAAGGTTATAGAATATCTTGACCTATGGAAGAGAGGCAAAACCTACTTAAAGGCGCGAAGCAAAGGGCATCGGGAGAGGGGCGATGCCTACTTAAAGGCACAAAGCGAAGGGCATTCAAAAAAGAGAAAGAAAAGGAAGAATTCACCAATTATTATGGGGATTGGCAAGGAAGCAAGAGTAGCTTGATTGAAAGAGATAAAGATGCCTCTGATAGAACTTAAGACTTAGGGGTGTGGCTGTCTCATTATACTCATCTCTTTGAAGACCGGCCAGCTCAATTAGTGGTGATTTTAATATCTCGACCTAGAAAGAGCAATTGCCAACTATACGGTTGAAGAAGTAACTCCACAAAGCCAACATAGCGGTAAGATCTCGAACTGAAAGAGAAATTCAACTCATCTGGAGCTTTCTTTTCTTATCCCGATCAATAAGGTGCGATAAGGGAGAGTCGATTTACAAAGTTAATCAGAGCTAAGCTAGTTGTAGAGTGAGAGGTTAGGCGAGAGGAGAGTTATCCCTTTTAGTTGAAGTGGAAGTTGAAGTCCCAATTCTTTCTCTAGCAGTAGTAGTTCCCGCTAACCTCATCTCTTTTTTCAAATCTTGAATTATAAGGCATCAAAATAGATCAATGAAATGAAAAAAGACGACGTACTTTAAGATCGACCCTATTCGATGCTTACATCCATTTTTTTAGGTAATGAGATCAGAATAGGAAGTTTCGACTTAGGGTTTCAGAGGAGAAGACTTAGTTAATCTCTGCAAAGCACGGTAAGACAATGCCATACCACAAAGGACTGTTGGTCGGAGAAGCTTCGAAGGCACGAAAACGTGCGCTGGTTGAATTATAGAAAATCCATGAGGCAGCGACACGAGAGAGGAAGACGACTGACCTAGGACCGTTCGTCCCTCACTAAACTGGTCGGCTCAAGGAGTTCGATCGGGTGGATTGCACTAACGTGATGAGAGGTCTGAGATTGATGGGTAGAATGAATTTGGGCCTAAAATCAATAGGCCTTGTGAATAGGGAATTGATGCTGTTGCGCTGAGTGAATCTTCTACTAAATTGAAGCAGTTTGGATAATCCTCTGTTGGGCCAGTCATTGGGCCTAATAAAGATAGGAATTCTGCTGGGAAATTTATGTCGGCTAGGGATGGAAATACATCTTCAAGTGACCCACAGAAATTTGTTTTTGAGAAAGACATTTCTTTTGGCTCCATTTTGAAAACATAAAGTGAAAATGCTCCTAAGGGGATTGTTACCGGGAATGGCCTTAACAAATAGAATCATGGTACTAAGTCGACATGGGCTTCGCTTTTTGAGATGTCCAGTAAAGGATCTCTTCCTTATACTCCGCCTAAAGCAATCGGGGATAAAGTTGTTGTCGTTCCTCCTGAAGAAGTTATTGCTCAAGGAATTCGAGTGTGGGAAAATTCCTTAGTAGACCAACTAATAGATAATGCCTTATGCTGTTATACATCGGTTATTGAGAAAATCTAGGGGAAAATTGAAATGCCCACGATTACTATTGTGGAAAATGACCTCATTTCTTTTCAATTTACACATCCAAAATTAGTGGAGTGGATTCTGTCGCGCGGACCTTGTCATCTAGGTGGCAAACCTATGCTGCTCAGAAAATGGACTCCAGGTATTGTTCCTAAATCCTTTGCTTTTAATTCAGTTCCTGTTTGGATTAAATTTGGGAGAATAGCTATGAAGTTGTGGATAGAAGCAGAGTTGGCGGTTGTTGCTAATATCGTGGGTAAACCCATAACTTTAGACTTGGCCGCTAAGGAGCTACGTCAGCTTTCTTATGCTTGTGTTTGTGTAGAACTACATGTGGAATCTCATATGCCTGTTGAAATTACTGCTAATCTTAGAGGAGTGGATTTTATTATTCCAGTAAACTATAAGTGGAAACCACGCAAGTGCAATTTGTGTTGTGCCTTTGGGCACTCTAGTGGAAAGTGTCCTAGAAGTGTGGAAAGTAAGGTTCTACAGGAGGAGGTTGTGAGGAAGATTATTCCTGGCAAAAGGGATGAACTAGCTAGTGAGACATGTGGGGAAGTTGTTCTAGAATCGTTTAAACAGTTGGAGGAAGGTGAAATTAGGAATTCTCCAAATAGGCCTAGTCGTCAAGTGAAGAAGGAGGTGGGTAAACGAGATGAGTTTATTCTTGTTACTCATAAGAAGAGGGAGTTAGTCTCTGTTAGAGATTGTGGTAAAAGTTTGGAAGTGACTATACCAAACTCTTTCGGTAGTCTCTTAAAGGTGGGTGACGTTGACAAATGGACATTAACTATTGTAGAGGGCTCACCACCGCCCATACAGGTGGATGATGGTGTTGTTGCTCTAAGTGGTGTTAGTTCAGAGAATGGTCCTGAGGGAATACATATGCTTGATAATTCTCATGATTAGTTGGTGCACTTGGAACGTACGTGGTTTAAATAACCAGGTGAAGTGTAAGGCAATATTTGATTTTTTTTTTTTTGGGTCGTCCTATGTGGGGTTTTGTTGCCTCTTGGATACTAGAGTTCGCGAAAGTAATTTTGAGACAGTTTCTAGAAGGTTCGATAATTCTTGGGACTACTCTTGTAATTACAGTAACAGTGGTGTTGGTCGGATTTGGGTGATGTGGAAGAAGAATCGCTTTTCTTTTTCTACTCGTGTGGTGGATGAGCAGTTTGTTACTGGTACGTTAACAGATATGTTGTCCGGTGTTTGTGTGGAGGTGTTCTGTGCATATGCCTTTAATAGTAATATTGAGAGACAATTGTTGTGGCATCGGTTAGTTCAGATTACTTCTGGTTGGTCGAGCCAAAGGGTTGTCATGAGAGATTTTAATGCTATTAGAGTGCATTCTGAAGCATTTAGGGGGTCTTCTATTCAGGGTGAGATGGAGGATTTTGATCTAGCCATTCGTGATGTTGATTTATGGAGCCTTCGGTGGAGGGTAACTGGTTCACTTGGACTAGTAAGGTTCATGGGTCGGGTGTATGCTGTCTGGATCGTATTTTGGTAAATGATGACTGGTTATCTACATGGCCCAATTTTGTTGGTTAATGTGCTACCATGGGGTATTTTCAATCATTCCCCTATTTTATTATATCTTAACTTTTCAGCAGAATAGAATAGTAGTGTCATTTCGATTCTTCAATCATTGGGTGGAGGACCCTTCCTTTATTGAGGTGGTTTCTAAGATGTGGGGTTGCCATGAGGGTGTCTCACCGTTAGTGAGTCTCATGAGAAATCTTCAGCATCTCAAACCTACCCTTTGTAGGCATTTTGGTAGGCACATCCAGTGCCTCATTGAGGAGGTGCATAATGCAAAGGAGGCCATGGATAGGGCTCAGAGAGAAGTAGTGTTGAAATTTATGTCCTAAAACTCATACTTTGTTATTTGATTCAATAAAGTTTATTATTGAATGCTATAATCTTAAAACCAATAAATATTAAGGTCCCGAGGCTATTTTACTGAGTTTGTCAATATACTTGATCTTTATATAGAGACATAAACATGGATTAAGTTCGAGTTAATAGCCCAAATAGTCTATAGTGTATGAATAAGGTTGGACGCCTTATTCTGAAAAAACACTATAGATGCGGCTCACTCCGTAGTTAGTACGAACGATGTAATCATGAATCGTTTATGTAGAGACATGGGAGTGGGGTCATCCTATGTAAATGGTTTGCATAAGACTAGAACCCCGAAATAGTCACTTTTAATTATAATACCGTAAACTATAAACTGGCTATTTCAATTATGATGACCTCGGTAACTTGATCTTAATCCTAAGCTAACTATGAACTTCTGTTCATTAGATAGTATCCTTAGATCTGTATAGATGAGGGCAGCTCTTCATTGCTGACCCAATAAGCGTGGATAACTAGAGACATAAGGTGCAAGATGGAATTCACTCCAACACAATTGTCTGTACTAAGGTGTTTTAGTTGATCATAAGGGGATACCTCTACCTCATAATAGTTCCATTAATCATTTTTTAATTTCAGTTTAATAAAGTGAACAATTATTTCCTCAAATAAAAACCATCTTTAATAAAATAAATTTGATAAAAAAATGTTTTTAAAGGAGTGTTGCAGGTACTAATTAATACCTTCCCTACACTCAATGATCCCTTAACTTTACTATGAAAAAGCAGACCCTTTTTCTTCTTTCAAAATGCGTAATCAATTGCACTAATGATATGGCAGCTTCAAATCTTTCAACTCAAAAGAGGCCTTTAAGGAAGAATGTCAATCACTCGAGATTGCCATCACATTGCAACATAGAGCTTTGAGTTCAACCTTTCGGTGTTAAGCAGTATAACTTGAAGTTATAGCTACGTAATGTTTTAGTTGGGTCAATTGTATCATAGAAGAATATAGACATGTCGGAACATAAAAGGTATTCATTGTTTGATTTAAAGAAATTCAATATACATAATAGAGAACTTGAATCACCTTTAAATCATTGAGAACTAGAATGGATCCGACTATTTACGCTTTTGTTTCTCAATAAATATTTCAGTTTTCCTCTATTATTAATTCCCCAATAATGTCACTGTTAAACTTTTTGAGATGTTATATGCAGTGTATGAGATCATTTGTATTCTCCATTATATGTACCTGAGTCTATTTTGCAGAAGATTAAACGTTTGCAGTAATTACAATGTTCATTTTCTTTCACTACTCACTTTATTAATTTGTGTTACTGATTGATTTGCTTCTAAGGATATACTCTCTTCATTAATAGTAATATTTGGTAAACATCCTTACATTGAAGAGGGGGAGGGGGCGGGGTTGGAACTTTTTTTTTCACTTGCACCAATGACTATTGTGCGAACGCAGGGTAGATAAAGAAAAACATTCTCACTATTTCTTTACAATAAAGAAAAGTGATTCAAGAATTTTGGGTTTAGTCATCTATTTTGGGTTCATAATATAAAAAGCTCAAAGGATAAATATTTTTTACTCATCTAGACATTCCATACACTACAAGCAACAAAGAAAAGACGCACGATTCTATAACATTTGTTGTGATTAGAACATACAGACGCACACTACAAAACCCCAAAGGCATCCCAACAAATCAGGTCTGGAGTTCGGTAGGATTACTCCTCTAACACAAATATGATTAAAGATCTTCTCCTTCCAACCATTCGAACCTAAGAAAGAACACCAGAATTGGCAACTTAAGATGTTTCACTCAAAAAGAATAAGCGTTACCAGACGAAGAAAAAACAAAAAGGTGAGTAAACACCCTCATAACTTATTCACATACCAATCAATCAACAATATGAGGAGGTTAAAAGAAAAGTAAGGAAGCATCAGGATATTACCTGAATTGATCTAAATACCCTGTTTCTCTATGAGCTTTTTGTATGATAAGACAAATTTGACTGCTACTATCTCAAGTCCTATTCTCAATGCCTATTGCTGTTTTTTGGGGTCAGTTGAAACATCAAATCCGGGAGGAATGAAGACTATATCATCCCATGTTGAAATGGAATTATCCTGCCAATGAAACAAAAGCAAAACTTTGATCATGATTACAAGGTTAGCAACAATTTTCGTCCCTTGATAGAAAGTTCTTTCTAAGGGGAGAAGAGAGTTATGAGAAAATAACATTGTGAACAACCTCACCTTCATTCCCTTTATAATTTCTTCAAAAACAGCAACCTACAAGGTTCAGACTAAACTTTAAAAGTTCCAATCCACACAACTTGCTTCACTAGCTACAAGCACAAAGACTATACCTGTATATCCCCCGGTCGTAAGGCAGGATTAATTTGATTTTGTTCACGACATGCTGATTGTAGAGAATTCTCCAAATCCTCCTAAAAAATGCAGAAATGAGAGTAATATCCATGAATCCATGTAAAGATGATACTCCAAGTCAAAAAAGACCACTCTTCTTAACAAACCTTTCTAAAAAAGGCAGGACGGTAGCTCTTGTTCTGGCTCCTCAGTACCAAACTCTTCGACTATGAAAAGTGCATTAACTTGATTACATCAGTCCCAAATGTTTTGAGACCCTCAAACAATTAATACTAACCAGATGAAAATAAAAACCTACCCATGTGCTTGCAACATAACAATAAATGAGGAGAATGGAACTTCATATAACTATGCTTCAAAGTTTGAAATTAGGAAATATCATCAAACTAACTAATTTTTTTTCTTCTTTCTTTCTTTTTCTTTTTTTTTTTTTTTTTTTTTTTGGGGGGGGGGGGGGGGGAAGGGAAACAAGACTTTTCAATGATAAAATGGAAAGAGAAAGGAGACTAATGCTCAATGAAACAGGAAAAAGTAAAATAAAGCAATTATAGTCATTACAGCTAGATATAATTAATAATAGCATTCAAAATAAATGTCAAAGCCCTTTGTGTCAGCCAAGAAGAGCGACCAATTGAAATAAGGGTGAGAAAAAGCCCAAAACTTCAGATTCAACATCTCAAAATGAATGAAGAGCAATCTGAATATCCATAATCCAAGACTTCCTTTCTTGGCAGCCAAGAAACTGAAAAAAACGCTGGGAACCACATCTCCTAACTTCAACCAATTAAGCTTACTTTTTCTGTCAGATCCCTTTCCTAGGTTATTATAACTCTCCATAAATTCCTCAACCCATTTTCCACCTAGAGTGATTAAGCCAAACATTAACAAACTTGAAAAGATCAGCCACTATTTTTCATTTCCTAAGAGTAAGACATAGAGAAGTGGTAGCAAGTAATCCTTTCAAGTACCAGGGCACTGGCAACTGAAAACTTGGCAACGATACCATCTGAAATAAGAAATCTGTCGTTGAGGGTAAGAAGGAATAGAATGAGTCTTCGATCATTCCACAAAAGACCACCTGATTTCCTATGAGCTTCACCGAGACTTATGACAATGTTTGATACCAATTTGTTAAGGTTCTTCAACCTGAAACTCAGAAAGATCCCAGCAATGGAAAAAAAAAACAGATGCAACACTCTGCTATAATATATTGCAATAACAACCAAGAGTTCTACAAGTCACAATATAATTAAAGGATGAACATAAATGGAAAGCAATCACAGAACAAAGATGGAAATAAACCCAGCTCGCTGAAAACTTCTCTCTTAAAAGCTTAGGGCAGCTTTTACCAAAATAAAACCTACTTTTGCAATCCCCAAAACATTTCCCTTTTATACCAACATCAAGTGGGCCCCTCAGGTGATTTCTTTCTCTCCAATGGCCTTCCTGATTGTATCCCTTGGTTAATCTCCCTTCTTGCCCCTTCTCTTGTAAGTGAGAAGTATGGGGGGCCTAACAGAAAACTAAACCTCCCGTTTACTCTCTTCTATTGCAACCAACTCTGGATTTTTATTTTAGGAATTTCTTTAAAGCCACACGATTAGAATAAAACCATTTAATTTCTAACATTTTTACACAAATTTGAAGGTACATTTGATTCCTCAAATTAGAAGCTCAGCAGGGTTCTGAATCCACGATGACTTGGCTGAATCTGACTTAGACCTTTCAATTTATTAACTTATAAATTGTATTTGAAACTCCAATAGGCATTCTGAGGCGAGAAGCCTCTTGATTGCTTGCAAGAAGCAACCAAGAGGCCAAAACAAGAAGGGAAACTAATAATGGTACAATAGAAATTATTTAAAATAGACATAGAATCTCAGAGCCTTCAAGCTTTAAGAACAATGAAATATATGAAATTGAAAACAGCTAAAAAAACAAAATAATCAAACAATATCCATAGTGCCTACAATTTTATTTTAAAAATATAGAATGATGAACCAAATAAAGAAAATTAAAGTCCTATTTGATAATCATTTAGGCTGCATTTGGTAATCATTAGGTTTTTTTGTTTTTGGCTTTTGAAAATTAAGCCTAGAAACATAAAGTTTTTTAGAAAATCAAATAAAGAGATAAAGTACTAAAGGGTTTGTATATATCAACACTTAATTTTACTTCCCTAAAGAGAAAAGGTTCTGATTTTCTTATTCAAAAACAAAAAGTTATATTTCTTGTTCTAAAAGGGACAATGGAAAAACAAAAGAATAAAACAGTACCAACAGCCAAACAGAAACAACCTAATTTCGATATTTGATAGAGAGAGTGGGACCAATGACACCTTTAGAGTTAAAGATAGTTGGAACAGTTAGTCAAAGGCAATGAAAATATTGTGGAAGAGGGCATTTCTTTTATCCCTAAAACTTAAACCGATATAGGGATGCATAGATTCATGGACCCCGTGCAAACTTAGAGGGAAATCAAAGAAGATAAACTATTTTCCTTTTGTTTACTTTCATAGACACCGTGTCACAAGGCCTATACACGTAGACGTAGGAATTAGAAAGGGAGGGATGAGCAAAATGTTGTAATATGTGAAGAATGACAGTCATTTGTCCGTGTGAGTGTGATGTTGTAGGGGCCATAGAATTTCTGTTAGTTAGAGGAAGTGTGAGTTTTATCTTGTAAAGAGGCATTCAAGATCTATTATCCCTCTCCTTCCTATTTTGAAGTTTGAAAAGGAAGAGCCCTGGAGCTTCAACGGCTAGGAGGGCAAACTAAAAAGAGTTGGAGCGAGGATTTTTTATAGGAATGTTACAGGACATAAGGTACTCAAGGTACATAGGTAATTAGTTAGGGAACTTGTTCAGGCGAATTATTACAATTAGAGGAAAAGGATGTAGATAGAGAATAGTTCAAAAAGCTTTAGGCTTGAACTAGTACTCCACAAAGGGAAGTTTTTGACTAAGAAGCACATTCACATTAGTTCGTCTAATCTGTCTGTTGGAATGCCTTGAATTTGTACGTGGTACTACAAGCAACCAAGTAAAAGGGTCTCATTGACAAGTTATTGGGCCAGATTCAAAGAGAGCACGCACTGGTGAGGATTTGGGGGGCAACGCTGCTGAAAGCTCTTCAATTTTCGTAATTGAGCATATGTACTTACTTATGCTTTATTTATGATTTTGACCCTAGTGTTTAGAGAAGTGGAATATATAAACTCTCTAATCTAGTGGCACCATATTGTATTATGAAAAATTCTCTCTAATAAAATTGTTCACCCTCTACCCCATGGATGTAGCTAACACGCCGTTAGTGAACCATTTATTTTTTTTGAAACAGAGACAAACTACTTTCTCAATAAAAACAACTCAAAGTACAAGAGAGTTATACAATGAGCATAATAAAGAAGCCTAGAGAGCAATAAGTGAGGAGGGATCACAAGGTGCACCTGTACATCTCAAGACACCCCCTTAGCACCAAAATAACATATCCCAATTAAAGCTAGAAATAAAATATCCCAAAATACAATGGAGACTAATACAGAGAGCTGAGACAGATAAATAAAGAAAATAAAGAAAGGGAAATGGGGCAAACACAGTAGTACAAAGGCTGAGCCTATAGACAAAAGCAAAAGCAGCTACTGTGTAAACTAGACCAAAAGAAAATATAAGCTATGCTCCAAAGAAGGCCAGCCAAAGAGGGGAAACGAAGCTGTCAAAATGCAAAACAAAGTCACCAAAACAGAACAGGGCCTATGGGGATGGTTGAAAGATAAAGACTGCCCAGTTGAGACAAAGAGCTTGAGTGGAGTAATTCACAAAATGATTGTTTAGAGAGCACCAAGCTGCTGCGTTGCATTCTTTTCAAAGACACTTACATAATAACTACTAGTAACCACACTTACATAATAACCACACTTACACAATAACTACTAATAACTTCCTAAGTATCTGATTACCCTTATACCCCTAACCCTATACTAATCAAATTACCCTTATACAAGATAAACTCATGGATACTAATCTAGGTATCTAACACCACCCTTGCTGATCTTTTCTTTAGCAAACTCTAATACTGAAAAGACCCCCTGAATATGGCCAGTGATTGTAGTTTAGGACTCATCCGGACTTTGCTTGAAACTTTGAAATTCTCAATCATCCTCTGTCAATGTCCCTGAATTTTTTGAAATAATTCTCCACCAGAATTCCGAGTAAATCAGATATTACTGACTGAGTCCATCTGAGTTGGCTAACGGAAATAGAAATGCTTTTGCAAGCTTCCACATCTTCAATGAAACAACTAACTTCCTCTTTCCAAATGCAGTTGTGGGACTGATCGATTTTGCAACTGACAACCTCCATGTTGTGCTTTGAGATTTGTCGAAAAACTCTATTGAAGAAACTGGCTATGGGAACGGGGAGGAGAAGAGAGAGAGGAGAGAGAGAAGGGAGAAAACTTACCTTTTACATTTGTAAGCCTAATACACAATTTTTCTCTATCAATGACTTGTTAGAGAACCATTTATATCACATATATCTCTATGTCAATCCCTATACGTTTTGTATATTGCTTAATTGTTGATTTCATAACAGTGTCCTTGTCCGACACTTGGAACTCTAACACTTGGACACGTATCGAACACTATTTAGTTCAGCAAATTATGTAGACATGCATGAAACACTTGTTGACTAGACTAAACGACAAACTTACAACCATAAGAATTATCAAAAAATAGAGACGAAGAAAGAACACAATGGAAATAAAACACGATGACATGGAAACCCTTGTACAAGGAGAAAAACTACGGTATAGATGCTTCTTATTATTTTTTGATGATAATAAAGGTACCAAAGGGAAATATATAGGCAACACGAGCCTAATTAAAATAATAAAAAATTAGGGCAAAGTAAATCTCAACTACCCTTGGACTTTCAATATGACTCAACCCCACTATTTCTAACAATAATAAATTTGAGTGTGAAATACGTCAAACCAAATTTTAATGCATCAATTCATTTACTTTGAATTTTCCTCTAGTACAAAAACTGTATCATTGTCGTGTTGTCCTAGACTTAAAATGACATGCCATCGTGTTTGTGTTGTGTCGTACTCATGCCTTGTATTTGTATTTGTATTCTTACGGTTTTGAAAGTTGTTCTTGTTTCTCTCCTTTCCTTTCTAATTTATTTTGAAACTGTCTTAAAATTGTAGACTAAGTCTTGGATATTTTATTTCTTGTTTTTTGAAATTTGACTTCAATTTCAAAGCTACTTTTATGATAGGGTAGGAAAATTTCCAAAGTACTTTTGCAAAGTAAAACCCTACAGAAAGAAAACGTGGTTGTCAGAAACAAGAAATGGGAGAAGAAAACAAACAAGCAAACAAACTCGTTAATTAGGTTGTTGGAACTTGTACTGAACAATGCAACAGAACTTGCACAATAGCAATGCATTGGAACTGGACAGCAAAAATGCATTAGTCGCAACGTCTCCCCTCTTGACGCCTCAACGGATCAAAACTTTGAAAACGATTTTTTTAATTAAAATAAAATAAATATTTTAAAAATAAAATATTATTATTTTATTCTTCTCCTCACCACAGCTCGCCCATCCATCGGACGAACGAAGCAACATTTGTCTATCTTCTCACCCCTCTAAAATATGGGCACCGCTTGGAGCCAAAACCCACAAAATAAGGTAAGAGTACGTAAAGAAGCTTCCACCTTGCATTCTTAGCAACGTGGGAATCTCTAACTTGGAATGAAATATTAATATAATTTTTTCAAAACAAAATTTTCATCAATATAGGTCTATATTTCCCAAGTAAAAGGTTAGCAGATTCCTAGCAGTACTGCTTTCTCTACCATTGAATGAGGATTGCCTGGTGATCAACAAATGAACTATGAATAACGATTTTAAGTAACAAAAGTTATAAATTAACCTGGAAAACAGGAACCCCAGAAAATTCATCAGCAGAAATGCCAGCCTTCTTTCTTTCCTACGCAGGCAAATGATTAGTGTCAGAGTACAAACAAGAACATGTGATAAGTAAAGATGATGACATGTGCATAAATTAACTTTTGGGCCTTAGTCACAACCATAAGAAGATAACGAAAAATAGCAATGGATATTCAGTACTATCGTGATTTGACAGAGAAAAAAGAACGTCAGAAAACTAAATTCAAAAACTATTTCCCGCTGTCCATAAACACCATAGGGAGAGAGAGAGAGAGAGAGAGAGAACTTACAGTGAGAGCATTTTTCACCTGAGAGCATTCTGGAATTAACCTGAAGGCCACCCCATTGACATGAAGCTGAAAAACCTGCAAAAGAAGTCCGTCGCAGTCCCCACAACAACTAGATTAGAAAAATAAGAGAAGTTTATATTATGCACATAAAATATAGGGAAAATTAGAAAAAACCCACTTTATTCAAAGCAACAGGCACCACTTTGGAGCCGTAGTGCGCTGAAGGATCCATGGTTCCAATATGTTGAAGAAGTGTTTCTGCGTCGTCCTTCTTAAAGCAAAAGAAGCCGAGAGATTTTTGAGTGGAAGCACCAGAAACCAAGACGAATTCCTCAGAAGCATTGCTAAGAGCATAAACAGGAATACCAGCTAAGCGCTCTTCAATGGCTTCCGTTGACAAGGAGAGAGGAGAAGGGGAAGAAGGTCGGGAGAATTGGGTTTTGGCAGTTTCAGGAAGGCGAGCCCAAAGGGGGTTTTTATTAGGAACGGAATCAGAGGGTGAAATTGTGGAGTGAAGTGGAGGGTTGGGTTTAGGGTTTAGAAGGGTGGAGAAGGTAGATTGAAGTTGGGTTTTAAGGGGAAGAGGGTTGGAAAGGTTGTGAAGAAGGGTAGAGCAGTGGTTTTGAAAGCTGCTAAGTGCTTGAGGCAAGTTGAGGAAAGAAGATATTGGGTCATTTCCGTGGGAACTCATTTTGTTGAGAGAGAGACTGAGAGAGAGGGTGAGAGAGGGAGATTTCAACAAACTCAGACTCAACGCCCCACCTGCGTTTTCTTTATAAGGGAGACTAAGCAAGGAATCAAAGTCACCCACCATCACGCAAAAGGCTCATTCGAAGGATTTTACCCAACATTTCTGATGATGATAATAATAATAAAATAATTTACATAAATGTTAACACATGTAAAATATGTTTACAGTCTTCATAACAAAAAAAACAAAAATTTATGAAATCAGTAAAATATTTTCATAATTTTCGTATCTGTCCTTTGAATATTGCTAACTATTTATAATTTTTCTTTTTTCTTCCTTTTTGCAATTTATTCATCTTTTCATCTGATTTTTTTCATTTCCTTTTCCAGAGTTTCTTTCTTATTTTTCTAAGCAATTTATTCTTCTATTTAGATATTTTGTTTCATCTTCACCATTTTTGACAAAAAAATTTTAAGCTACTTCTTCTTTCTATATTCAAGAATATCAGGATCGTTTAAATATCATTTTGATATGATCTAAACGATCCTTTTACCATGGTCAACATGATTGTTTAAATTTGAAGTCCTTTTTCTACATGATCGTAGTGATATGATCTAAATAATCGCTTACATAGTTAACATGATCATTTAGCATGGTCAACACGATACATGTATCATCTCACAATCGTTTGTTATGATCAACACGATAGTTAAATTTGAAAACTTTTTCCTCATCTTTAAAAAAGAACTATACGATTGTGTATCATGACTGTAGTACACGATCGTTTAGAAGATGATTGCTCGCTCGCACATGTGGCCAATTAATCATGTGTTGTCTTGGGCTTTTTTGGTGTTTCTCATTGTACGCCCATGAGCTTTTTCCGTTTTTAGAACCATTCAATACGGTGTAAATATTTTACCAATTTGTTATATTTTAATAATAATAATAATAATAATAATAATAATAATAATAATAATAATAGTAGTAGTAATAATAATAGTAGTAGTAATAGCACAGAAGAGATTAAAAGGTGAATGGAAAAAAAAAAGTCGAACTACGTTATGACTTGATCTCTATGTTATAAAAAGGGTACGTAGGTAGCTTAAAGTTCACTTTAAGTTCAGTCGCACAAAAAAAAATTATTTCTTCATTGTGATGATGTAAGCGCATAGTAAAAGATGCGTAAACGGTACAAAATGAAATTCATGAGCACTCAAACCAGAATAAGAACATTCTCATTATTATTCAACAAATTCTTACATTTACAAGAATACAACTAAATTAAAAAAAAAAAAAGAATGGGGGCAAAAGGGGCAAAGTTAAACCTTCCACTTGAAGTTCTTAAATTCTTCGTGTGCAGCGTTCAGGCTCTTATGAACCGTAGCTAGGGCCTCGGTGGCTTCTTTGGTGACAACTAAGATGTTTAATAGTCTACCTATTTAAAGTGCGGCTTCGCCTCTTCTCCAAATGTTGTCCAACGAACTCTACTCCTCTCTGATATGTTGCAGACGAGGATCTTCCCATGTGTTTCGACAGAGAGAATCCTCATCTTCATCTTCTCACATGTATTGCGATCGAAAGGATCTACATCATCATCTTCTCAAATGTGTTTCTGCCGAGAAGGTCATCGTCTCAAATATGTTGCAATTAAGAAGGTTGTCGTCTCAAATATGTTGCAACCGAGAAGATCGTCGTTCTTAAATATGTTGCAACAAAGAAGATCGTCATCTAACATATGTTGCAGCCGAGAATGTCGTCGTCTCATATATGTTGCAGCCAAGAATGTCGTAATTTTAAATATGTTGCAATCAAGAAGGTGGTCATCTCAAATATATTGCAACCGAGAAGATTGTCATCTCAAATATATTGTAGCCGAGAAGAACATCGTCTTCATTTTCTCACACGTGTTGCAGCCGAGGCGATCAACATCTTTATCTTTATGCGGCGCAAGCAATCATCATCTTCAATGCGGCGCAGGCGATCATCATCTTCAATGCAACGCGATGCAGGCGATCATCATCTTCAATAACATAGCACAGACGATCATCATCTTCAAGGTGACACAACCAAGACGATCATCATCTTTATCTTTAATGTGGTGTAGTAGAAACGATCATCATCTCTATCTTCAATACAGGGGCAGCATAAACGATAATCATCTTCATCTTAAATGAGGTCGTCATCCTTATCTTCAATGCGACACAATAGAGATAATCATGATCTTCATCTTCAATACAGCGCAACAGAAGCGATCGTCATCTTCATCTTCAATGCGGCGCAGTCTAGGCGATCATCATCTTCAATGCGGCACACACGATGATCTTCTTCAATGCGACACAGTCAATCTTTATCTTTAATTCGGCGCAGTCGAGTCCATCTTCTCTTGGTTGATTTCTATCAGAAAGTACTACGAGGTGTCGAACTCCGGACAAGCATCGTTCTGTGAAGTAAACCATCGTTCTGTAAATGAAGATCACCAGAAGCAAGTTAGTACTGATGACATGATCTCGGAGCAAATAATATATGAAAGCAAAGTAGATGGAGAATGGCGTCATGATAAAGTTGCATCGTCTATCATGAACAAACCTTAGATGTTGGCGAAGCAATAGGGCGTCATGATAGAGTTGCATCGTTTATCATGAACAAATCCTAGATGTTGACGAAATAGTAGGATGTCATGATAGAGTTGCATCGTCTATCACGAACAAACCCCAAGAAGCAGTAGGGCGTCATGATAGAGTTGTATCGTCTATCATGAACAAACCCCAAATGTTGATGAAGCAATAAGACGGGCGTCATGATAGAGTTGCATTGTCTATCACGAACAAACCCCAAGAAGCAGCAGGACATCATGATAAAGTTGCATCGTCTATCATGAACAAACCCAGACGTTGACGAAGCAGAAGGGTGTAATGATAGAGTTGCATCGTCTATCATGAACAACTCTAGAAGCTGATAGTCAAAGAAGCAGGACATCGAGGAAACTTCATATATACTTGCATTGGACCAAAAAAAAAAGTCATTAATAATAAATAAAAAAAAAGTTAACCTTTGGTAGAGCTCCAACTTGGTGCGAACCAAAAAAAGACGAGTGAAAAAAAAGAAGAAAAAACAAGAAAAAGAAAAAAGTTAGAAAAAGAAAAATAAAAAAAAGAAGGAAAAAAATAGAGAAAAGGAAAAGAAAATCGAAAATGGTTAAAAAAAAAGAAGAAAAAGAGCTAAGAAAAGAAATTAAAAAGAAAAAAAAAAAGAAAAAATAAGTAAAAATAAGTAAAAATAAAAGAAAGAAAAACGAAAAAGAAAAGAAAAATGAAAAAAAGGAAAGAAAAAAAAAAAGAAAAACGGAAAGAAAAAAAAAAAAGAAAAGAAAAACGGAAAAGAAAAAAAAAGACAAGAAAAAAACGAAAAAAGACAAGAAAAGAAAAAACGAAAAAGAAAGAAAAAAGAAAAGAAAAAAACGAAAAATAAAAAAGAAAAGAAAAATGAAAAGAAAAAAAAGAGAAAAAAATCTGACGTTCTATTTCTTTCTCTCTAACGCCAATTTCTTTCTCTCTAACGCCAATTTCTTTCTCTCTCCCTTGGCTTGCCAAAAGAAAAAAATCTTAAAATTGACGAAATTGAAGTTTTCGTTTTGCTGTGAGGAATTACAGCTTGAAGCTTAAACTTTTTTTTTTTAAAAAAAAATATTATCTTCCTCTCAGCCGAAATCCACTGTTCTCCCCGCAAAAAAAAAGTAGGCACCGGTCATTTTCTTTTCTAAGTATCGAGAAAAAAAAAAGTTGGAAAAGATGAGATTTCTGAATTACTGTGAATTTTGTTTTAAACCTTATTCCTTAGATCGAAGGTAATAAATCACATTCTCAAACTGATTAGATTGGGTGAGATTTTAGGAGAGAATACGCAACCTCCTCTATTCTGTTTCTTTATTTAAATAAAATCTATTCTATTCTATTTCTTTATTAAAAAAATTTCCTCTATTCTGTTTCTTTATTAGAAAAGAAAAAGAATAGTTAAGGAAAAAATAATGGCATTCTGTTTTCTAAAAGCCTTAAAAAAAGTTTTTAAGTCATACCCCTCACATATCCTCCTCATAATTAAACCTAAAATTGAAAAAAAAAACACCTCAAACCTTGAAAAACAATTCCCTCGATCTTTTGTTTTTTTCTCGTCTATTGGAAGAATTTATTCCAAATCATAAATTCATTTCAAATTAAGTAAAAACAAAAAAAAATGGCAAACTTTTCAAATTCTAAGTTTGGAGGCAAATCAACTAGCACATTTTGCTAAAAATTCAAATTAAGATAATATGCAAAAAAGAGAAAGAAAAAATTCAAAACTTTAACTTAAATTCATATTTTGATGAATTGACAATATTTCAACTTTATAATATTAAGTCTCAATTTTTCCATTAAATTCATTGGTAAAAGAAAATCCAATTTCATTCAAGTTTATTTTTGGCAATATTAAAAGTAAATAAATAAATTGTGAATTAAAATTAAAATTCACTACAAAATTAATATTGGATTGTATCCAAACTTCATTTTAATCAAACTTATGTCCAAACGCATATTGTGATTAATTTGATGTATTAACTGGAGCAAAAGTCAAGAACAAGATCACCCGCATTTTTTGTTTCAACTTATCGTTTTCAAGATTCATCCACCCATACACGTGCACAAATCTCGAAAAGGGGGCATTTGTTGAATAAGAAATTTTGACTAATTAAATCGTGTCACGTCAATATAGCAAAATTGTGATGATTATAATTTGACTGGATTTGGGTTGTCAAGTTTTCTCACATCCAACCTAGTTCAAGCCCCGAAGAAAATTGGACCAAAAAATAATGGGCCAGAGCCTGCACAAACAAGTGGGCTCGTGCTCGAACCTACTAAGAAAATGGGTCCAAGCCCAAACCTGCCAAGAAAATGGGCTCGAGCCCAAGTTTGCCAAGAAAATAGGCCCAAGCTCAAGCCCAATCGATAGATGGACCCAAGCCCAACAGGCAGATGGGCCCAAGCCTAAGTCCAAGCCCACCTAAAGCCCATGGATATCTCTTTAAATAGAGACCTTCCCATTCATTTTGAAGATCTTTTGGTTCAAGGAAGAATTGAAGCTCTGAAGAATTGAAGATTCAAACTTCAAAAAGCTCCCAAGACGTACAAGTTCTTATCAATTCTAGAAGATTGAAGCTCGAATTGACTTGCAACTACAACTTCTTGAACACCGAAGATCAAAAAGTTCTAAGTTTAAATTGTATTTGAGAGAAAACATCAAAGGAGTAAATACTAGAGATTGTATCCAACACCATATCAATCAATACAAAGTTCAATTCCACAAATTACATTTCTTTTAAAATCTCGTGTGAACAACCCAATCTTTATTTCGAAGCTTTTTGTTTATTTTTTTTCATCCCCCAACCTATGCCTCCATACATCCCTCTGAACTCCTATTTTTTTTCTCTCCCTTTCATTTCAATGTGTCAAAAATTAAAACTATGAATATTAAAAGAACCCGAACCAAAACTCCAGTTATTTTTGTTCTAACAAAGATCCTCGGAGGTACACTGCTCTCCCGTCTTTTATTACTTGCATTTCTTTGTTTATCTTTTTAATTCAAACATGTTTCTTAGATTTGTTCTTGCTTTCTTATTTAGGGCATTATGTTGTTGTTCAATTTTTTTTCCTTGATTCCCGCTACCCCTTCCACGAATTACCCAGATTATGGTTTTTCATAGAAGAGTCGAATACACAGCGACTTGAATACATCACAAAATCTCATACACCCTCATTCTCCAAGACCAAATAGAATCAAACATAAACAAGAAACAAAAGCACAAATCAGAGTTCAATGCTTTGAATCTAAATTAAACTTGAGAAAATTAACACCAAAAGCATTTAATTACATTGTAAAAAGAAACTAAACAAGAAATTCAATGGCTTACCAAGAGAAATTGTACAGAATTTGATGAAGTTAGTTACAAAACAACAACAAGATTGAGAATGTCCGAAATGAAATGAAAGGGAGGGAGATAGAGGAAGGGAAAAGGGGGGTTACAGATGAGGGATGGATGGAGGGAGAAAAGAGAAAGGGGAGAGAGAAAAGAAACAAAAAGAAAAAAGAAAAAAAATTTATATATATGTATGTATATATAAATAAGACCACATAATAAAAAGGGTCTTTTTAAAAATATAAAAAAGCAGCAAAATATTTACACTCTATAAAACAATTCCAAAAACCGAAAAAACCTAAAGACCCATTGTGTAAAATATCAAAAATGCCCCATCAACCACGCCTTCAATAACGCACGCGTATTATATTTGCGATTTATACGCAATCGTTTAGATATGGTTCAATATATACACGATTGTTTAGATATAGCTATAATTTATACGCGATCGTTTAGGTATGGTTCAATAATATATACGCGATCGTTTAGATATGGTTCGATTTATACGCGATCGTTTAGATATAACTATAATTTATACTCGATCCTTTAGATATGGCTACAATTTATCTTTTCAATTCCATCGTTTAATTTTGTTACACGATCTTTTAGATTTAGGGACCCAAATCTAAATGATTTTTTAAGAAAATTTGGTACACAATTTTTTTAATTCTTTTGCTACACGATCTTTTATATTTCTTTACACGATTGTTTACCTTTTTTACATGATCGTTTACTTTTTTTTACACGATCGTTTACATTTGGCCACTCCAATTCAAATAAATTTTTTTCAAGATTTTTTATACACACGATCGTTTACTTTTTTTAAACGATCGTTTACATTTGGCTACTCCAATCTAAATGATCTTTTTTAAGATTCTTTATACACAATCTTTTTTTTTACACAATCGTTTACTTTTTTTTACACAATCATTTACATTTGGCTACTCCAATCTAAATGATTTTATTCAAGATTCTTATACAAAGTCATTTAGATTTGGTTACCCAAATGCAAACGCGTAAACAATAAGGAAGAAAGACGATGGAAAGAAATCGCAGCGAAAAAAGAATAGGAAAAGTAGAAAAACGATGGAAAGAAATCGAAGTGAAAAAAGAAAAGAAGAGGAAAAGAAGAAAAACGATGGAAAGATTAAACGACGTAAATAAATAATTGAAAAATAAGAAAGATGATGGAAAGAAATCGCAAAAAAGAAAAAGAGGAAAGAAGAAAGACGAAATCGCAGGGAAAGAACGAAGAAGACAAAATAGAGAAGGAAGACGAATTGCGAGGAAGAAAGAAAGATGGAAGGGCAAGTCTGAAATATTTTAAAAATGACTAACTTTATGGGCTTTGTTACATGGGCCGTAAATAGTTTGGTGTTTTGTTACATTTACAGTAGTTTTTCTAATAAAAAACTATATAAAGCTAATAATAAATTGCCACCCCAATCAAAATTTGCCAACCTAATTTGCCATGTTAGATTTTTATTGATTGACTAACTATCAAATGGATGAAGGGACCATTTAGAACCATTTTCTATCCCTGAGGTCTAAAGTGTTCGTTTTGAAATTGAAGGACCAAATAGTCAAAAACTCCAAATCTCAAGGACCAAAAGTACATTTTACCTTATTATTTATTTATTTATTTATTATTATATAGTTTAAATGATCCATTCAAACATATTCATTACTCCGATAAAAAAGTAAAATTCTGAAAGACAAAACTTAAAATTTATTATAAATTAATGATAGATGTTCATTATCTATCAAGCTTAGTGTCCACCATGTGTTACTCCCCTTAATCATCCAACACCATGTCTTGAAAGACATTATCTCTTAGTGGCCAAGTCATCTACTATCTACTTGCCATTTTTCATATAAATAGAGGCCTTTGGTGGATTTGTAAAGATACAACCATATTGGATAGAATTCTAAATAATTAGGAAAAAATGGAAAATTTTGAGTTTTTTTTTTTAATTTCTTTATTTTCTTATTTAAATTATTGTTATGCGGAGAAAAAATTACTGATACGAATATGTTGGAAAATATATTTTCTACTTTTTCATATCTCGAATATGCTTCTGCAACAGTAATATCGAGAAAATATATTTTACAAAATATTATGAACTCATCTCATGTTTTCTAGTTGCCAAACAAAATAACAAGTTGTTGATGAAAAATCACGAATCCTGACCAACTTGAACAACACCATTCCCTGAAGCGAATGCTGTGAATTTTAATCATGGACGAGGTCGAGGTCGTGGTCGTGGTCGTGTTCGAAATAGAAATCGTCGAAGAGGAAGAAATAATTATTATTTCTATGGTGGTCATTCTTATAATCCAAATTTCAAAAGAACCATACAGAACGATGATCATAAAGGTAAAGCTCTACAAAATAAGAATTCAAAAAGTGATGAAGAAATATGCCACCAATGTAGTATGACTGAACATTGGTCACGTGTTTGTTGTACATCGAAACACTTAGTTGATCTACATCAAACTTCCCTAGAGAAGAAAAAAGGCAAAAATGTAGAAGCCAATTGTGCCTATCAAGATAATGATCCTCTTCTTTTAAATTAAACTAGTAAGGACTGTCGAACTTTTAAATCTACTAAATCAAGCCTTTCATTTTTCACTTTCTACTTGAAATCGGCCGCGTAATCTGTCTATATAGTAGTTTACCTATCCATCTACCTTTGAATTCATGAAAAAATAATCCTTATCATTTATGCAATTATAAACTCCACTTCAATCAATTCCAACCCAACTTATCCTTTTGGAGCTGACGTAACAAACTATGCGAGCCTCACAACGAAGCCAAGAGAAATCCTATCCAAATCAAAAAAAGAAAAGGTAGTTTCATTATGGTGGTATACCAACCGCCTGTGGAACTTCCTGTACCAATCGAAACATATATATATATAAATGGATATTTGTGAGAAAAAGAAATGAAAATAATGAGGTCACACAAGTTATGCAGCAAGATTAGTTGCATAAGGTTTTTATCGCAAAGACTTGGTATTGATTATGAGGAGACATATGCTCCGATAGTGGATGAAATCACATTAAGATTTTTAATCGGCCTAGCTATATATAAAAATTTGGGCATGCATCTTATGGATGTAGTCATAGCATATTTATATGAATCACTTGATAATGACATTTATACGAAAGTTCTAGAATTATTTAAGATATATGAAACATAGATATCAAGTTCTCTAGAACTATATTTAATAAAGTTACAGAAATCATTATATGGATTGAAACAATCAGAATGAATGTGGTACAATCGCTTGAGTGAATATTTATTGAAAAAAGGATATCAAAATAATCCAATGTGTCCATATATTTTTATAAAGAAATCACAGTCATGATTCGCTATTATAACTGTATATGTTGATGATTTAAATATAATTGAAACTTTTGAAGAGCTTTCAGAAGTAATATAATATTTTAAGAAAGAATTTGAGATGAACGATCTCGGAATACAATTCTTTTTCTTGGTTTGCAAATAAAGCATTTAACAGAGATGGGATATTTGTTCATCAATCAATTTATACAGGAAAAATTTGAAAAGATTTTATATGGATAAAGCACATCCATTAAACATTCCAATGCAAGTTCGTTCACTAGATATAAAAAAATGATATATTTCGATCTTAAGATGAAAATGAAGAACTCCTTGGTCCAGAAGTACCATATATTAGTGCAATTAGTGCACTTATGTATCATCTTGCTAATAATACAAGACCAAATATCGCATTTTGAGTACATTTATTAACTAGATACAGTTCCTCTCCAACAAAAAGACATTGGAATTGAATTATACTTTGTTATCTTTGAAGATGTCTTCGAGGAACAATTGATATGAGATTATTTTACTCAAATAAATAAAATTTTGACTTAGATGGTTTTGTAGATTTTAGATATATTTATCTGATCCACATAAAGCTAAATCTCAAACAAGTTACCTATTCACTTGTGGAGAAACTACTATATCATGGCAATCAGTGAAACAGACTATAGCAGCCACCGCTTTAAATAATGTTGAAATTCTTGCAATGCATAAGGCTAGTCGATAATGTATATGGTTAAGATCGATGACTCAACACATTCGGGAGTCATGTGGTTTGTCTTCTAGTAAAATCCTTCCAATAACATTATATAGTCACTCCCCACCCCAAGATCATTCCATGTGATCAAGTGGAGACGTGACCGCCTAGGCACTCAACGCATATCTCATCACGAGATAACATGTTGAACGCCTAGTAAGCAGATTTGACTCAACTTTCCAATCTTACACAATTTGAACCTTGCTTTATTGCCTAGTTTTAAATTTAAATCCTTAATTTACTAAGCGATAAGAATATTCACAATGCAACCTAACGACAAACTTCTCTTTATTAACTTAATAACATGCACGTTCTATATACAATACATGATTTCTCTTTACAACAAAGACTCAAAATAAAGCTTTCAGACCTTCAATGCCTAACATAGCTTATTCAACTCAAAACGTATGGCTAATGCCTCAACGGATAACAGCTCACTTAACCCTTTTTAATGGACCTCAACACCTTGATACTTGAGGAAGGGAAACTTAACACATAAGTCATTGAGGTTTTAGAAATCCTTTTGGAGAATACAATACAATCAACAAATTCATTTTCATTTTCATAAAAAGGCTCTCAACACCCCCTTTCAAAACATATAAATCACAAATCACACAATAGCTTCCACTCATTTCTTTCTCCAAGAACATGAACCAGGCCTACGCATAGACTTGGGATTCATTTCACCAGCATCTCTTAAGGAATTTCATATTCATTTCTCATTGCTTAGATTGTTGACTCAAAAGCATTTGACCAACTTCTCAACGCCATGTAGTCCTTGCACCACCATGGTTGTCTTTACTCATTATGTACACATAATAGCTAGCTTATTGATAGGAGTAAAGCTAATGAATTACTTGATGCGATACAGATCACTTAACCATCTTATATTTAAGGTGAGCAACCTCTCGGTACCTAAACACCACACTTGTTCTCCTTTCGAGACACAAATGGTAAAGATAGATCAAGCGATATATACTTAAGCTTCCTTACTTATAAGCATCATATTGACTCTCTATTTAAGGCAAGCAACCTCTTGGGGCCTAAACACCACACTTGTTTTTTTCTTTCGGGATACAAATGATTGGAAACAAAACGTCAGAATGGAGTTTATTTCCAAACTCCTTTTTGTACATGTTTAGCTCTCCTTGCTACTTACTTTCTCAAGCAGTGGACGACGAACACTGGAAAATAAGTAGAGTTAAGCTTAACTAAACACGATGAGGCTTATAACTAAAGAATGAATGACGGCTTGGCATACGATCGTTTAAATTTGGTACATGATCGTTTAAATTTTGCTATTGTTTGGCATACGATCGTTTAGATTTGATCATTCAGATTTGGATAGCCAAATCTAAACGATTTTTTTCAACATTTTTTGTATACGATCGTTTAACTTGGTTACACGATCGTTTGATTTGGTGACAGATCGTTTAAATTTAGATTTTGTACACAATTGTTTAGATTTGATCAATTAAATTTGGGTTGTCAAATCTAAACGAGTTTAGTTTTTCAAGATTCTTTGATACACAATCATTTAGATTTGGCTAAACGATTTTTTTCAAGATTCTTTTGATGATCGTTTAGATTTATCTACATGATCATTTATTTTTTCAAGATTCTTTGGTACACAATCGTTGGTTAAACAGTTTTTTTTAAATTCTTTTGGTGCACGATTGTTTATTTTTTATATACAAACGTGTTTTTCAAGTCTTATATTTAGTATACGATCTTGAACAATTAAATATCAATTTGAAAAAAAAAAATAAAACATTTTATATTTGATATATGATCTTCAACCAAATAACAGTTTTGAAAAAAAAAAAAAGAGGAAGATAAGAAAGACGATGGAAAGAAAAAAAATCAAATCACAGATAAAGAGGAGAAGAAAGACAATAAAAGAAAAGAACAAACCTGAAATATTTAAAAAATTACTAACTTCATGGGCTTTGTTACACGAACCATAATTAAATCTTTCTTTCAATGTATGTACTGTTTATAAATCTATACTTTTAAATTTTAAATTGAGTCCATTGAAGTTGGTCAATAAATGATAAAAAAAACATGTGAATATATTTCATTATTTATAAACTTAATACATTCTTTTTCTTTTTACAAAAAAAAAAAAAAAAAGAAGAAGAAAAGAACCAACACACAAATGGCATGGACTAAATTTGCTCAATATTAAAACTACATGTGACCTGAAGTTAGAAAATTGAAATTACAACTATCAAAAATAGAATGGGTAAAAGTGCTTACCAAAATGGTATTTTAATTATTATACCAAATATTCTAGTAAGTGAAGAGTTTTCATAATATCATCTTTTTCAAACGAAAACATGGAAGTATGTCACAAACATAATTTTAGATATCTGCACGTATTCAAGTCACCATTAAACCCCTCTTTAGAACAGGCTTAGATGTACCGATCTATATTACTATGAGGGATAAAAGGTATTTGAACTTCTTTAATTTGTTATTAGGGATTGTTCACTCAAATCTAAACGGTTCAGTTTATTCCACCTACAAACTTGGGTTTACAATTACTCTTCAAGATAAGAATATTTATGACGTTTTATGTCTTGATATTCAAGCCAAAGGACTACATTTGAAAAATGGGTCATATCCCTTTTCCATTATGTATGTCTTGTATTACAAAATGATGTACACTGATGCTTCTCCAAAAGTTTCGGGTGTATCTCCTAAAAATTATATTATGCTTATGGAAGTCAATCTCGAGAGATCATCAATGACTGTTCTAAAACTTCTAAATTTGAGCGAGCTAACTAGAAATCCAGTCTGGTCAATTGAGCATGCAACTGCCCCTAAAACTAGGCAAAGCAGTACTACTCATATTACAGAGTTTGATGATTGACATGTAGAAATTCAATTTCAAGAAGAATCGCATCATCCTCAAATTAGAGAAATTTTTAGTGGAAAATCCAATATCTCAAAGTATCGATCATCTATTAAAGAACAACTGGTCGCAAGGTCTAATTCAATGAGAATGTCAATAGATTTTAAGTAATCAATTCCTGATGTTTAATATGAGAAGTCTGAAAGATCTTTATCTCCTACTCAAACTGATATAGAAAGAAAATATGGAAGTATCTACAACCAGATAAACATTCTCTCTAGAAGATGAGTCATTGTACAATTTATATTATGACAAATATATCAATCAATATATTAATCAATAAGATTGAGCTATCATACCCAAATTTCTTTCAAAAATCGAATTCATAGCCAAGGTTAGTCAAAAGGCCAAAGAAGCAAGTCTTCGTGTTATCAAAAAGCCTCAATTGGAAAACTATGACTGGAAAAGAGATCCTTTGGAAGTATCTTCCCAAAGAAAAAACTTCTTTTCCACATCCAAAGATGCCCAGTAGAGCAATCATTTCTTCACCTTATAAAATCATTGATGAAAAAACCAAGACTATTGGCATTTGGGAAATAAAAATATCCAACAACGACTCAATTATTCTAACAAGATTTTGACTACTTTGTCAAGATCTATTGAAAAAATGAAACCTGATAAGCAGGGAAAAATTATAGAACCTCTAGAGCAGCCAAGATTACATACAGTTAATCTTATCGCCCTATTGTGCAACCAAATGCCCTAGACATCAAATTAAAGGGATCAAATACTGATGAGCACATAGACGAACTACCTCGAAAGCACTCAGAAACAACTATCTCAAAAGACCATGCAGGAACCTCTTCCAAAAAAAAAGTTACCAATTTGGGATAAGAAATCTCAACATGATTTGAGACGAATCCCAAAACTTCTTCCTATTAGGGTCTTAAATATTGATATGGAGAATTACTATAAAAAATCGTCACCACCAAACCTTGGGTGGGATGATTTGTGCCCCAATTTTAGGTCCTTTGATGGAAGCAACATCAAAACATGGAATATCGATGGTTGTTTTGAAGGATAGATGATGATCATTTTTCAAAAAATGTTTGTTGTAGTAACAAGCTATCTTCAGAGGATGGGTCAAAGAAAAATTGTTAATGCCGATTCACCAAAAATCTTAGGAGTTGGTGGCACAATCATTTACCTGATACAAATAGGGAAGCCATCCAGGAAGCTATTATAGAAAAAACAGAATTAGACCCAAATGGCAACGTTGTCAAGATCTAGCCAAATTCAGTAAACACCCTAATTTATGTAGCTATCAAACACTTTGTAGGGAGAGCAACCCTATAAAGTGATCAATCAATTGAGGCTCTTTTGGGAATCAAATGCCCCAAAATGAGCGATTTCAAATGGTATAAAGATACTTTTATGTCACATCTTTATAACCTTACAACATGTAGAGATGAAATTTGGAAGCATAAACATGTGGAAGGATTACCAAAGTATGTTAGAGAAAGATTCTATTCCACCATGGTTACTAACAGTTAAAGAACAAAAATCAATTGGAAAGGTATCTCTTACGGAGATATTAATTCTACAATTCAAAATGTTTGCTTGAAATTTACTAGCAGCAGAAACATGCTACCAAAATAGTTTGTCGAAAAGAACTGGGATCTTGTTGCAAGCAATACGAGATTGATAATACCCCTCCATCTCGAAAAAAACGCTAAAAAAAACTTTTGAGTAAAAGTAAACAGAGCGAATCAAAACGGTATATTTCTCGAAAGAGGAAGTACCATAACAAAAACAAGCAGAAGTCTCCTAAAGAAAATACCACTTGTTTTAAGTGCAATAAAAAAGGTCATTATGTCAATTGATGCCTTGTCTTTAAAAAGGATCAACAATATGGAGATTGATGAAAATGAAAAGCAATCAATACTGATAGTTGTTGAAGCTGAAGAAATCTCCTCAGAAGAAGTAGAGTTGCCTTATTAACAAGATGAAGATATGCTCAATGCAATTTTAGAGGATTTTTCTGAAGAACCTTCGTCATCTAAAAATGAGTTGAATGGTGAAGAAGCAATTCCTTGTAGTGATTGCATTAATGTTCTAACCAATACTCAAATGGGTCTTTTAGACATCATCGAAGAAGTGAAAGATGATATCATCAGAAAGTAAATACTTTTGCGACTTCGAGAGGAATTAGAAACTCCCAATCAAAAGTTCAAAGATCTAATGAATTTTAACTTTCAAGTTGTCATGCTTCAATTATCAAAAGAGCATGTTGGTCCAGTGAAAATCACAAACCTCTAGCATGTGATTAAAATCCTCAAAAAGGAAATTGTTGAAAATAGGCAACAAATATCTTATACTGAACATGCAATTACTACAATTCAAAAAGAGATAATTTCAAAAGAAAATGTTGAAACTTCGAATAATGGAATTAACATTATCAACAAAGTCATTAATAAAAAATGGTTAACTAAAATCACATTAAAAATTGAAGAATACAAGTTCGAAGCAGTAGCCCTCATTGAATCTAGTGCTATCAAAATGTTATCCAAGAAAAGATAATGGCTTACTAAATATGAAGCATAAATTATCAAAGGTCCATGTCTTAAAGGAGACATGTGTTTTAGTAAATACCTTTCTCTTTGTAAAAGGTCTCAATGAGGATGTTATTTTGTGTATTCCTTTTCTCATCTAAATATATCCGTTTACAATTTTTGAGAAAGGCTTAATATCTCACAAATTTGACAAAGAAGTTATCTTTGAATTCTGCAAACCAGTAATTCAAAAATATCTTTTTTCAATTGAAGATGAGATTGTTAAAAATCTTAATTGGATTTCAAAGAAAGAAAAGCAAATTGAATTTCTTAATGACAATATTAAGAATTGAAAAGTTAATGAAGAAATTAATAAGCCTTCTATTCAAATAAAAATTCAGTCCATCCTAAAAAGAATTGAATCTGAGATTTGTTCGGATTTGCAAAGGCATTCTGGGCTAGAAAAAGACACATAGTAGACCTTCCTTATGTAGAAAACTTTAAAAAAACCCAAATTCCTAAAAAGGTCAAGCCCATTCAAATGAGGAAAGAATTAGTTGATACTTGCTTCAGGGAGATATCTAATCTCCAAAATAAATGGTTAATAACCCCATTAAAAAGCTCATGGTTTAGTGCAGCTTTTTTATGTTAACAATCAGGCAAAAAAGGAACAGGGAGTTCCTCGCCTGGTTATTAACTATAAACCTTTGAACAAGGTACTCAAATGGATTGGGTATCCCATCCAATCGCCTAAGCACATAGCTAAAGCAAAAGTCTTTTTCAAGTTTGATATGAAGTCTGGATTTTGACAAATTTAGATTAATCTAAAAGAAACATTTAAAACTGCCTTTAACGTTCCTTTCGGACAATATGGGTGGAATGTTATGTCATTCAATCTAAAAAATGCTCCTTCAGAGTTTCAAAAGCTCATGAATGACATTTTCAATAAGCATCAAGACTTCACAATCATTTACATCGAAGACGTTTTGATATTCTTAGAAACAATTGATCAACATTACAAACATCTGAATACGTTTATCAATATCATTAAAACAAATGGCCTTGTAGTGTCCCTACCAAAAGTTAAATTGTTTCAAACAAAAAGTTGATTTCTACGATTTGATATAGACCAAGGTATCATCAAGTCTATCCAAAGGTCATTAGAATTTGTGGATAAGTTTCTAAATAGAATTCAAGATAAAACTCAGCTACATAGATTTCTTGGGTGTGTCAGTTATATTGGAGATTTTATCAAAAACCTCCGTACAATCTATTTGTCACTTTATGACAGACTAAAGAAAAATCCAAAGCCTTGGACGGCTGAGCATACACAAGCAGTCCAATCAATCAAATCTTAGGATAAATGTATCCCATGATTATTGCTAATGGATGAAAAAGCCAAAATGATTGTCAAAACCGATGCATCCGAAAAAGATTACGATGACATTCTCAAACAAAAAATTAACGAAAAATAATCTCGTCCATTCTCATTCCGGTGTTTGGAATAATGCTTAGAAGAACTATTCCACCATAAAAAAAGAAGTTTTAGCAATAGTCCTTTCTATCCAAAAATTTCAAGATCTTATCAACAAAGATTTTCTTGTCAGAACTGGTTAGAAAGCAAGCAAATTAATCTTTGAAAAGGATGTAAAAACTCATCTTGCTTTGATTATAACCTTGTTGATTACCTCTTGAGGGAGCATATTTCAAAACCCCCTCAAAGTATCACCAAACTTGTCCCTAATGACTCAAAGCTCCGATCGACAACAACCACAAGGAAGGCCTTTGCCTCTTCTTCCGTCTAAGCAGCCTGAAATGGCTATTTCTCAAGCAGCTAGCATACAAGGGCAAGCTCATCAAAGGGCAAACGCCCTATCTCCAGAACATCTGCACTTGTTCCAATGTGTGCAGATAATTACACTATAGATCTTGGTTTCCAAACCATATCCAGAAGACGTCAAGGTTCTTCCTTTAGGAACCTAACGATCGGATCAAACCTTGATCCTTTTACAATGTTGTTGCACCCATCAAGTGCTACAAACTCAATTAAGCCATCCTCAAAGCCTTCTCCTCAATCATATGCCTGAACAGTCAAACTAGCAATTTTTATGCCAAGACCATTGGTCAATGGATACCAAGCAAAAACAGTTATGGAGAATGTAGTTATCGAACCAGAGTTTGGCAGACCATCCATGCAAGAAATTTGTTCCCAAGTCTATCCTCACGGGTTCAATTTCTTCCCAGAAGATGTAAAAAAGATGAGGCAATTTTATGAGTTCATTTTAGTAGACACTGCGACTTTTGTTGAAATAACTCACATCTAGATCGAAATGACCCAAGTAGAATTATCCACTCAAAACTAAAGAGTTTTTGGGTTTTACACCATCTCATTGACCACAAGAGATGTGTTGGAACTCCAGCAAATTGGAATTACTTTCTTTATTGTATATCTTTCTAACAATCTTTAGAATTGTAAAAATACAACCCTAGGATACAAGAACAATTCAGTTCTTCTCTCAACCAGAAGAATTCTGAATATGCTAACAAACTCACAAAACAGAACATGTCCTTTCCCCCCCAAAGACAACTGTCTTTTAAACAAAATTTCCCACTCAAGGACAGCTGTCACTCCACTAACTTTCCCGCCACTAACCTATTTAAATCTCACGTGCTAAAATTCTATTTCTTCCTTCTACTGTACACATGTTTAATAAGAGGTCTAACAATACCCCCCCCCCCCCCTTTTAAATTCACCTTGTCCTCAAGGTGAAAAGCTGGATACTTAATCTTCATTTCATCATAAGATTCCCAAGAAGCTTCATGCTTAGGAAGTCCTTTCCAACATACTAAGACTTCCCATTGCCCAGCCACTGTCTCACGATAATCAACAGCTTCTTCCGGATCAGACTTCCACACATAATTCTCATCAACAAATTGAATAGTTGGTTGAGATCCCTCATGATGTCCCACCATTTTCCTCAACTGTGAAACATGAAATACGGAATGAATCTTAGAACTTTCTGGCAGCTGTAATCGATAAGCCACTGGCCCAATCCTTTCAACAATTTTATATGGACCAAAGAAACGTGGGGCAAGTTTTTCATTTCTTCTACTGCGCACTGACAGTTGGCGATAAGGACGAATACGTAAAAACACATATTCTCCCACAGAATATTCCACAGCTCTTCTTTTCTTATCTGCATACAGTTTCATTTGTTCCTGTGCCAACCGTAAATGCTCCCGCAAGGAAACCAAAACAAGATCTCTTTCTTGCAACATCTCTTCAACAGTGGAATTCTTAGACAGTGTACTACCATAGGACAAAAGCATAGGAGGCTGCCTACCATAAACTACCTGAAATGGAGTCATTCCAATAGAACGCTGAAAAGTAGTGTTATACCAATATTCTGTCCACGGCAGCCATTTAGACCAATCCTTAGGCTTTTCATTACAAAAGCACCTCAAATAAGTTTCCACTCCTCTGTTGACAACCTCAGTTTGGCCATCCGATTGAGGATGGTAAGCGGTGCTCTTGTTCAATTTTGTGCCTGATAAACGAAATATTTCAGACCAAAATTGGCTCAGAAAAATCTTGTCTCTATCCGAAACAATGGATAATGGAAATCCATGCAACCTCACTATCTCCTTCACAAATAACTCAGCCACTGATTTAGCAGTATACGGATGTTTCAGGGGTAGAAAATGTCCATACTTACTCAATCTATCTACCACAACCAGAATTACTTCAAATCCACTTGATTTTGGTAGGCCTTCTATAAAATCCATTGAAATATCACTCCAGACAGCTTGAGGTATTTCCAATGGAACTAATAAACCAGCTGGTGATAGAGCCAAAGACTTACTCCTTTGACATGTTAAACACTCTTCACAGTGTTTTTTAATATCAGTCTTCATCCCTTCCCAAAACAATTCCGCTGCTGCTCTTTTATAAGTTCTTAAGAAACCAGAATGACCTCCAACTACAGAATTATGAAAAGTATCAAGAATTACTGGTATTAATGAAGATTGTTTTAGAATTACCAGACGGTTCTTATACATCAGCAAGCCTCTCTGCATGGAGTAGTTATTCTCAGCCAGTTCCTCCCCTTGCTCTAACTGTTTTATAATCTTCTCATATTTTGGATCTTGATACACTTCCTTTTTAATCACCTCTAAATCAACAGTTATTGGAATAGATAATCCAAACAGTTGCACCCCATCTGGTTTCCTGGATAAAGCATCTGCTGCACCATTGTCAACTCCGGGTTTGTAAACTACTTCAAATGAATAGCCTAATAATTTAGCTATCCATTTTTGGTACTGTGGCTGAATGATCCTCTGATCAAGTAAGAATTTAAGTGCTTTCTGATCTGTTTTCACCTTAAACTTCCCTATCAACAAATAGGGTCGCCACCTTTGAACCGCCAAAACAACAGCCATGAGTTCCCTTTCATACACTGGTCGAGCACGGTCCCTTAATGCTAATGTGTGACTGTAAAATGTTATTGGTCTTCCATCTTGGACCAGAACAGCTCCAACCCCATAACCCGAAGCATCAGCTTCTATTTCGAATTGCTTAGAAAAGTCAGGTAAAGCTAATACCGGCAGTGTTATCATTGCTGATTTTAGTCGTTCGAAAGCTAATGTGGCTTCCTCATTCCAATGAAATCCTCCCTTCTTTAACTGTTGAGTTAATGGGGCAGCAATAGTCCCATAATTTCGTACAAAGCGTCGGTAATATCCTGTTAGTCCCAAAAACCCTCGGATCTCCTTAACATTTGTAGGTTGTGGCCAATTAGAAATAGACCTAATCTTCTCCGGATCCACAGCTACTCCTTCCCCTGAAATCACATGGCCCAAATACTCAATTTTTTTCTGTGCAAAGTGACACTTCTTCTGGTTAGCATATAACTCATTCTGCCTTAGAAGTGACAGCACCTTTTTCATGTGAAATTCATGTTCTTCCTCACTTCTACTATAGACTAATATGTCGTCAAAGAAAACCAACACAAACTTCCTGAGAAATGGCTTGAATATATTATTCATCAATGCTTGAAAAGTGGCTGGAGCATTGGTCAGCCCGAAGGGCATTACTAAAAATTCATAATGACCTTCATGTGTTCGAAAAGCCGTTTTCTCAACATCCTCATCGACCATCCTGATTTGATGGTAACCGGACTTCAAATCAATCTTAGAAAACAAAATTGCCCCACCAAGTTCATCAAATAACTCTTCCACCACCGGAATGGGAAACTTATCTGGAATGGTGGCATTATTGACAGCTCTATAGTCCACACAAAATCGCCAGCTCCCATCTTTTTTCTTAACCAGTAATACAGGACTTGAATATGGACTAGTACTCGGCCTTATTACCCCCGAATTCAGCATTTCTTTGACTAGTTTCTCCATCTCTTCTTTTTGGTGAAAACCATATCGATACGGACGCACATTAATCGGGTTAGTTCCCTCCTTCAAATGGATATGATGTTCTATTCCTCTTCGAGGTGGTAATTTCTCTGGCCATTCAAAAACATCTTGAAATTGTTTGATGACTGAACTGATGGATCCATCGCTCAAAGCATTGCTCACAGCTTCTGTACTGAACAAACTGTATTCATTTCCCTCTAAGAGCTTGACTTGCAACGATCTACATTCTATCAAATATCCAGTATCCTTGTCTTCCCAGTTTTTTATCAATTTTTTTAGACTAATCCTTGCCTTCGTTAAACTAGGATCTCCTTTGATCTTGACTTCTTTCCCATCAGCTATGAAAGTCATTGATAGATTTTTCCAATCTACTGTGGTTACTCCCAAGGAATATAACCATTGCATTCCCAAAATAACATCAACTCCACCAAGCTCCAATGGAAGAAAATCCTCTACTATTTTCCAACCACTCATCTGCACTTCCAATTTTTCACAAACTCCCTTTCCTTGTACAGCAGCTCCAGATCCTAAGATCACACCGTAATGAGATGTTTCTTTAATGGACAAGGATAGTTTCTTCACCAATTTTTCTGACACAAAATTATGTGTCGCACCACAATCAATCAAAATTACCACTTCTTCACCAAATAGTTTGCCTCTCACTTTCCTAGTACCCGGATCGTTTAAGCCTACTACCGAGTTGATTGATAACTCAACCACAGTAGCAACATCTTCTTTGAGCTCTATGCAATTCAATTCTGTTCTTTCATTTTCTTCTTCAACAATTTCATATTCATCTCTTTCAGCCGTCACAACAAACATCCTCAGCTCCCGTTGTTCTCTTAGTTTACATTTATGATCAGCAGAGTATTTTTCGTTACAACGAAAACATAATCCTTTCTCTTTTCTGGCCTGAAATTCAGCATCAGGTAGTCTTTTATATGTCCCTTCCCTTCGGTTCTCATTCGGAACAGAACTTCTCAAGGTAATAGTTCGTATAGGGAAAACAGTGTTGTTCTTATTGTCCCCTGCTACAGCTCCAATAGATGCCTTTCCCACAACATTATTATTCACTGATAACTTTCCCCCTGAATATCCACTCATTTTAGCTTCGACCCTTGCTATCTCTCTGTTTTCAACCAACTGGGCTGCTTCCATCATTTCTGCCAAACTTTTCGGTCGACAGAAGAAAACTTCAGACCTCACCCACGGTAATAACCCATTCATAAATGTGTCTAAAATTACTCGTTCTGGTAAATCATTCACCGGGGCTACCATTTTGTCAAACAAATTGATATACTCCTCCACAGTACCTTCTTGTTTAATTCTCAAAAACTGCCCAGAAAGTGTTCCATCCTTGTTGGATCGAAAACGAATTAGCAACCTCTCCTTCATATTCGACCAACTAGTGAACTTATCTCTTTCTTCTTGTGAACGAAACCAGTTTAACGCCGGTCCATCAAAACTAATTGTAGATACTAACATTTTCTCAGAATCAGTTAGCTTATGAATTTGAAAATACCTCTCTGCTCGGAAAAGCCAAGAATCCGGATCTTCTCCCGTAAAAACCGGCATCTCAATCTTCTTAAATTTGTTTCGATCAGCAGCGCCGTCGTCACTGTCGATCCTTCGATCATTTCTGTCTGCTCCAAAATTTCGGCCCGATTCAATCGCTTTACTGGAAGATGCATCGTCTTCCTTTCCTTTCATCTTTTCAAACTCCTTCGCGGCTGATTCTGTCTCCAGTCGACTCATCGTCGATCTCTCTTTCGTATTTGATTCAACAATCGTGAACAATAATTGCTGTTGTTTTTCCGACTGAAGCCTCATTAATTCCAGACTTTTCGCAATTTCGCTTAAACTCATTTCGATCGCCGGCACCTTGCTCAGTTCCTTCTTCATTCCGGCAATTTCTTGATCAATGCATTCCAATCGCTCCTCAATCCGCGTCTGTACCATGTTTCCTCTGTTTTTCGGAATCCTTGGCTCTGATACCAAAATGTTGGAACTCCAGCAAATTGGAATTACTTTCTTTATTGTATATCTTTCTAACAATCTTTAGAATTGTAAAAATACAACCCTAGGATACAAGAACAATTCAGTTCTTCTCTCAACCAGAAGAATTCTGAATATGCTAACAAACTCACAAAACAGAACATGTCCTTTCCCCCCCAAAGACAACTGTCTTTTAAACAAAATTTCCCACTCAAGGACAGCTGTCACTCCACTAACTTTCCCGCCACTAACCTATTTAAATCTCACGTGCTAAAATTCTATTTCTTCCTTCTACTGTACACATGTTTAATAAGAGGTCTAACAAGATGTTTGTTCCTAGAAAATTTTCAAAAGGATTCAATCCCCAGACATACAATTATCGTGACTATACCCAAGCATGGTACAATGTGCTTTGGCATGAATCCCACAACCATTCGTGGTTTATTATGTTTTGTAAAAAATCTTTTAAAAGACTAATTTTCCAGTAGAAGTCCAAAAGGCTTCTCATTAATTTTCAAACAGTATTTATTCGTCAGCTCTATCACCAACGTATAGATTCTCCTTATATGTTCAAGTGTCTTGGATCTTCTGTTGGAGTTATCAACTATCATCCAAAGCAAAATTCAAAATTCTCAGCAAAAGTTTGCGAGTGAAATGGAGGGACAGGTATGATTATTCACATCTTAACAAAGAACAAATAGCTAAATGGTTTAAAACCAATGCTCATCTTTCGCGAGAAGAAGACCAATTCCTTCTCACAAAAAACTCAATAATGACATCCTTAGCTGGAGCAAAGTCTAAATCAGATCTTAAGACTATCATGCAAACAGTCGTCCAAGATATTTTAGACGATAACAAAATCATCCATCAATGAAATCGACTTTGAATATGACCCATATATTAATTTTGATATTATAGATCCCTATTTAGATTTTCACCCAAATTGAAAAATAGGAAATAAAAAAAGTACATAAATTTTAGTTATGAGTCTTGTAAGTTAATGTCCAATATATCCAATCTGCATAATGTAATCGTCAATTAAGATAATCAAAATAAGGGGAGGTGATGGAGATGGCAAGCGACTTAAGTGGAGTGACCACCCACAGGTCAACGTCGTTCGCGAGGATTGATTCCAGATAGGAAAACCTACCACGTCCAATTAATCCAATAAATTCAAAAGGATTAAGATGCTTGGGCAGCTTTTGACAAAAAGTCAAGATTAAGTCCCTGGATGTATCCAATTCCAAAAATTTTACGAAATTAATACTGATGACATATGGAGGCCATTTAGACAAAGTCGGATGATATCATCACTATTGTGGAGAGATGATATCGAGAAAGACTTAAGAACAAATACAAACATATCTTTTTAGCTTTAGTTTGTTTTACTTTTGTATTTCGACTTTTTCTTTTTAGATTAGAAAGAGATAAGGATAGGGTCCTATCCCACCAAATCCTGTCGTAATCTTATCCTTTCAGAAAGAAAGATTCCAAAGAGATAAGATGTCTTTCAAGGGTCTTGTAATGTCCGTCACTCTTGTTTTCTTTCCATTTTGTAAATTATTGTTGACACGTGTAAAATCCTTTATGGATGAATGAAGGTCTGAACGGGAGATTCATTCATCTATAAGAGGGCACGTTTCTCAACCCTTAGTTATCGTTAAAGGCAAAAGCACTGCTTCCTGACCTCTAGAAAAGAGGTTCCTATCCTTTTATATTACTTTAGACTATGGAGACTAGAAAGAAATCAATACGATACGAAGAGGTTACCAATGATCGCCTAATTGAAGCTTATGGAAATTCTAGAATGTATGATGCGATGGTCTGAGTGTCTGAAATATAAATATAGATGAAATTGGGTGGATGTTTTCCCAACCAAATAACTTACAATTTGCTTATCAAAGAGTACTCTAAGGGTAGCTAGCTTAAAAAGGTGGAAGGATTGTACCAAACGATTCTATCTAAAAGAATGGATTTACTGTCATGTACCTTGGTTATAATGTAGGAAGCTTATGCCAAATTTGGTTATCTTAGATAAAATGAAAATGTTCTTATGAAAGAATCCATAACTCAAAGATCAATATGAAGTAGGATGAACACCGACTCACATTCATATACATAACCATATATATAACCATATATATTCAAGATTGGTCACCTTGGGTATCGAACTGTACATCAAAACTAGAAAGACAATTCTTGTTTGGTACCTGTCATATGCTTGTCAATAAAGTCGAAGGGGTATGAACTCTGTTTAGGAAATTTTAAATGTTAATGAAATTTGCAATGTGACAGTTTGCAAACATTATAATTTATACTCCAAGCTTATTTGAAAATGAAAAAATTTAAGTTGCTGTGTCTCTAGAATACGAGAAGACGTCTCAAACCTCATAGAGTAACCATTGGAATTCCATTAGATGAAAATGTCAAAAGATATGATGGCACCGAAATTTTTGAGGAAGGTACAAAGATGAACTTACTTTCTAGAGCAGTGGAGATGAACGCGGACTCGCTTGTTTGTCAAGCATTTGGAAACGAGAAATTCCTAAAAAAAAATGGGAAATGGTATACACTTCTCTAGAACCTGAGGATATGGAAAATACAATTTGAGCATATGAAGAACTCATTGATCTAGTTATTGAAAGGCAAGGCCAACTGGACTTACCCAATACACTAACTTATAACTATATAAAAAAATTTAACTTTTCAAGGGATTTGACTGTTCATTAACAACCAAGACAGCTTTTGCATGAAAACTTACCAAGGGGAATTTTATATGCTCAGAGTTATGAACATTGTTTTTGTGTGTTCTAAATTTGGTGTATATTTAATGATTTATTACTTCACTTGAATCAACGAAGAGTAGTTGACAGTTCAGCTAGTCTCCTTCTCTGCTAAAGCCGTAAAAAACATCTCTATCTCCTTCAATAATCTTTTATTCTTCTGTGAATATGATTGAATTAAGTGATTAAGATACTCACAAACTTCTCCCAGATCGTCATCCACGTTAGCAAACACATTCCCGATTTCTCTCTCTGTTTGAGTATCCTCATCTTTCTCATAGTAGATATGCTTCCTGCAAGTCTGAATAGAAGAGACCAGGCTTATATTAAACTTTCTAAAATGATAATTAAGGTAATAATCAATTACTATATTAATGAGCACAAGGCTAAAAGTTGGAAAACTAGAAAGTATGTTTGAATAGGCAAAATACGAACCGTAGGTTTCTTTTTCTTGTCTCTTTTTTCTTTTCCCTCTTTTTTTCCAACTACAATTGGGTGTGGGAACTCAAATTTGGCCATTTAGTTGAGGTAATAATGCATTGATCAGCATTCGACATGAAGTTTTGTTATCTTTCCCACGATTTAAAGATCAATATGCTTAATCTTGGAAGCCTTAACAATTAGTGTAAGAACTTCGAAGTTTGAAGAATTGGACGAAATTCGGGCTATAGAAAACATCACCTGAAGAGCCAAATTTAGGTTGGAAATGTGGTCAGCCAGCATGAATTCGGAGTTCAATAGCTCTCGAAAAAGAGTCACCAACTCAGGGCTCAAATTACTAATTGTGACATTTTCAATTATTCTGGAGATGCATGCTTCATGAAATATTGACCGCATCCAGCCAAAATCCTTTTGCAACTTCAACAGCGCCACTGCTACATAAATCGAAGGTCTTTCTTCAGTGAATGTATTTGAAACCAAACATGGACGAGAGATGGAAGCTACCAATTCTTCAACGATAAACCTACACCACTTGTTCTTTACAGTAACCCTCGCCTCCAGCATTTCCATTTCTTTCCACCCTAAAACCATTGATAAACATAGGCTACAATTCGTAGCAACACGTTGGTTACCGTATACAACCAGGCCTTCCAATGTAGTAATCACAGACCTCAGGTAATTTGTATTACATTTGAGCTCCTCCTGTTTGCTAGTTCTCTGATCTGAAAGTTGAGTGAACAGCTCGAACAAGCAATATGAAGCCATGAGTTTAATCGAAGTAGATCCAAAATGCAAGAGCCTACACAAATCGTGGCAGGAAATGCAAATGAAAGAGAGCCGAGTTCCATTGGATTGGCCAAGGTTGTTTTGCCAATCGACAGCCCCAGGCAGAACAGCTTGAAGACTGAAAAGAAGTGAGGAAAAGAGGACTCAATTGGATAGTTAACTTTAACAAAAAAAGAAAAAAGAAAAAAGAAATGACAAACTTACATCTAAACAATGCTTGCAACTGGTAGAAGACACTAACCTTCTCATCGAAAAGTAAACAAGGAAAAGGACAAGAATTATAGTTTTCCCCATGTTCGTCCCCTCGTGCTCATCAATTAAAGCAGGCCCTTTTGAGCAAGCTTCATGCAATATAGACTTGGTTGCAGATGCCATGGGAGTGTGGAAAAGTACGGATTTTGAAGCTTCAATGAGTCTTCCATCCGTTGAGAGATGCAGAATCAAGGATAAAATAGCAACAACTAAAAGACTTTCAGGAGTCCACCTATCCGTTACTTCAGTTGGAAAAATCCAATCGAGCAGCTTCCAACGAAAAAGGAGAATTTTACCATGATTGCTTAAAACTATGACTAAGCAAAAAAATTTGGCATTATATCAACAAAATGAACACTGAAACCTGGTTACCTTAACGGTCACGGCAAGCCAAGCTTCATCGTTGGAAAGCATTCCAGAATGCCCTGATTTCAAAACGCTGAAAACCAACAGTAAGACAGCTTTAAATGTCTGTTTAGAGTACGAATTTTTGGTATTGTAAAAGATAAGCTTTATTGCATTTCCTATGCCATGCACGTGTAATTGGTCTGCACAACTTGGAAACATATTCACGATATTTGACACAAAATTCACCACCAAAATGATATGATGTTCGACACCTTCCTCAACTAGCTGTTCTAGCAAGAAGATTAGAATGGTTGCCGCATAATTTTCTCCTTCGGCAATTAATTCAGCAATTTCTTGTGCACCAATAAACTGATTGTGGACGGTGGTAGTACTAGCCCAATTTGGGTCAAGGATTTGGCATATTTTCAAAACCTGATAACTTAGTGGATTTCTCATTTTCTCTTGTTTAAACAACCATAGTAACGTTGATCTGTGAATCCTTGAAGAATGCATATCCCATTCACTTTCAGTCACCAACTGGAACAGTATACTCTCGACTTCTGAACTGTAGGAAGTGTGGCAACTAGCATCAGCAACAGATCTACAAAACCCATATATATTCACCAGTTGTGTGATTGTAAATGGGTCATGGTTTCCACATAGTAAGCCACTTTTGCTGACAAGAATATACTGTTCCAGAGATGCTAAAACCATCTTCTCATCAGCAAGTCTGGCAAAGAGGAATTCATGTGGTGAGTACATAGGCAACAGATATATACCAAAAAAAGAATATATATAAGAAAGAAGAAACAGAAGTGTTTTACCTATCATCGTGTAACGAACTTGCATGTAGTAACAGCAAAACGACAGAATGACAAGAAGAAAGCTCCAAGTCATTGAAGCTTTTTTGTCCGAGTAAAAACAGTAAATCAACTGGATCGGATGGTAGAAATGATACAGCTTCTCTAATGCATTGTCCAGAATCATTTCCGAAGATGACATCCACCAGAGAACTGAGCATTAGATACACTCTCCATTTCATCTTTTCAGAAGGAAATGAGCCCAGACATTTGAAAGAGAAGCTGAACCAACAAGAAGATAGAAGTGTTTTTGCAAAATCTATGGTCCTGATGTCAGGATCTTCGAGCAAAATTGAATTAAAAGTTTCCAATACCCCCATGACAAGTTCCTCTTCAACTGTACTGATAGTTGCTAAAAGCCAAGGTAGTAAATGTGTTGTGCATACATCAAGAACACAAATTTTCATATCTTTGGTGACGGAGTCATCCACAACAGTAATGACTTGACTGTATGCATAGAACTCCTTGAGAAGGTATAAGGAATGTAAAAGCTGAGATGGTTGTGTTTCGAATGTTCTGAGACAAAATAAAACTACATGTTCTAATACTTCTTGAATTGATGTTGCTAGATGGGGCACCCTATGAGATGGAGACTTCATAATCGTGACCAAGATTCCACAGGTTGTTGCAAATGTGTCTGGATGTATGCCCATCTCCCCTGTCACATTCTGACGGAGCATCCTTGTCAAAGTAAGAACTAGTTCCTCAATGTGAGATGCAGCCACTACTCCAGGACACTGAGAAATGCATTTCAAAATGAGACCAAGTGTTTGGCTGTGAACTGGATGAAAAGGAACTTCAGCAACATGGCGCAGCACTGGAATTAGTGTTGCAAATCCGACCGCAAGCCTTTGATTGAAGGGCAGTTCAGCTTTTGAAAGAAGATCAAGGGCCTGAAGACAAGCCCTTGCCAAGGGATCCTTACCTTCTGCAATCTTCAACACATTTCATTATCCTAGAATTTGAAGTTTCTGGCATATGTACTATTTTCAACAAAAGAATTTGTAGTTTTCATGTATTTAACAACACAATAAATAGCTAGATATCTTTGTCCCTGATAGATTATGCTTGTTTAATAATTTTAAGGACTATGATTGCTCACCTGAAAATCGTAATATCTCAAATATGTAATCCACTATATTTTCTTCGACCAATAGTTGGATCGGTGTGATGGAAGTGCCTTCCGAGGACAAATAACGGATTATTAGCTCCAGAGTGCTAAGTTGGAGCTCTATGTCTGAGGAAAGCAGAGGACCTTTGATAGCATCAGCAAACAAAATATTCAAAGGGAGTTCATCTGGTTCCTTCTCGTTAAACTTTGAATAGTATTCAGGTTCACTCCCCAAGAGCCCTCTTTGAACCAGTACAGTTAGAAGTGCTGCAAAAACAAATATTGACGCATAAAATAAGAGAAGATGAAAATTGAGAAACTAAGCTTCATCTGTATGCAAATGCAAGCGTTCAAAAATATCACCCAAACTCATGCACCAACAGCTACAAATTAAAAACCAGGAAGAAGGTTTAACCTAAAAAAGCCAGCTCATAAGTCAGTCTTATTACATTGTTTCCACGACTTTGGATAATACCATTATGTTCGGTTTAGAATACACAAACAAATGGATATGAAGAAGTTGCCAAACCTACACAGTTCAATCTGACATCATCATTTTGAGTCTTCACGAGGGCCTCCAGAGATAGGTACAGAAGTTTTGGGCAAAATGCAGAGAGAACATCAGTTTCAGTGCTATGGTTAGATGCATATTCAATTACGGACAATTTGTATAAAACAAAGAGGATCTCTCCCCGTATCTCCTCGCTGCATATGAAGATGAATTCAGAACTCGTCATAAAATGCATATGCTAAGTGTAAAAGTAATTTGCTTCGTTCGAATAATTCAGTTTATCACCTTGGTAATTCAAGGCCTGCCACAAGATTTGATACGATGTCGTTGTTGTTCTTAATTTTTCCATGGAAATTTTTTGTCCGATAGTTTAATAGCATTCCATAACAATGAAGCTACAAAGAAGAAATAGAAAAACTCTCACACTTTTGACAACGAAATACGCAGGAATCTAGAACAGTAGATTACCATATACACCTGACGGCGGCTCCAAGCCAAGGAACCAGAAGAAAGCCGATCAGAAAATCTGGCAATAAAATCGTCGCGAAGAGATCCATGACCGTCAACTTCAGTGACATCACAGAGGTGGCGAACAAGATCAGTGAGTTGGCGAGCAATGGAGTGATCGTCGAAGGAGCAGAGTGCGGCGACGAAGGGAGCGACAATGAAGTGAGAATGGAAAGTCAGGAAGGTGCGGAGGAATGCGGGCTGAGAGAGAGCTTGGGAGAACTGGGAGAGTGCGTAGGAGACGTGAACTGTGGAAGAGAGGGGATCGGAGATGAGATTGGAGAAGCAGAGAAGGCAAATGATTCCTCCTTCCTGCGTATAGAGGCAGAGCGAGGATGGGTGGCCATGGGAGCATGAGGTTGGAGGAATGGATTGATCGTCTGGATGGCCGTCGTACGACATTTCCGACAATCTCTTTGGTGAAATGGGAGGGAGCAGATTTTCAAAATTTTACTATTTAAATTTTGGGGTTTTTGGAAAAATAGAACAATGGAAAATATTTACGCATAACAATTAAAAAAAACCCACAAGCGAAATACGTGAAATAACAAAAATCTCCCGCAATCAGCAACGTATGAAAAATAATTTTATATCTAGTTTAAATGATCTCGTACTCAATTTACGATCTCTTAGCAATAATCATGCAGCAAGCCTAAACGATCGTATACCCTAAACCCTAAACCCTAAGTTTAAATAATATTTTAAACTTGTATCTAGTCTAAACGATCTCATAGCAAGTCTAAACGATCATATAACAAGTATAGACGATCTCGTAGCAAGTCTAAACCATCTTGTACCCTTCTACCTAGTCTAAACGATTTGATATTGTAGCAAGAAGAAAAAGAAATAAGATGAGAAATGAAGAAGAAGAAAGAAAATTTGGAAGAGGAAATGAAGAAATTGGTAAATATTGACATAAATAACCATAATATTGTAAAATGAAGAAGAAGTAATAGTATGAATAAATTAATAATATGAATAGGAGATGAATAAATCGTAAAAAAAACAAAAAAAAAGAAGTGAAAAAATGGTCGGTATTATTCAAGGCAAACGTGCAATTTTTGAAAATATTATGGGTCTTTTTATTTTGTTACATGCCGCGTATATTTTGATGTTTTGTTATATTTATGAAAATTAACCTATATTTATTTACTAATTTAGATTTATTTTTTGAATTTTTTGTTTTTGTAATTTTTTTCAAAATATCCATCGAAATCAAAGTTTTTCTAAAATTAAGACTTTGATATATCCATCAACCTCGATATATTAAATTTCATTTAAAACATACAATTCCACAAAATCTCACAAAAATGTAAAATAAAAATTTGTTCTTAAAATTTACTAAAATAATAATTAGTTGAATATAAAGATCCCACACATAGACGGATCTATCATACCAGTAGTGTGTGTTAATAGTCACAAAATTCCTAAATAAAAATTTATCCTTAAAACATACTAAAACAATAATTGGTCGAATGAAAAAATCTTATACTAATGAATCTATCAGACTATTATTGAGTGTTAATAGTCAAATACTTGTTTTCTATTTGAAAATTAATTGTATGCTAATTATACCAATAGCTATTGAGATTGATTGTGTTCGTGACGTATCACTCTTTGTTAATAGAAATGTAAAACTACGGTTTCGTGTTAATAAAAATATGAAACTATGGTTTTAACTTAAAATTTTGGTTGGTGAGAAAATTGGTGTAAAATTTGGATCTATGAGAATAATTTTAAACTTTTTTATTAAGCTCAATGGTATGGGTTATTTTTTGAACAAAACTTTAACAATTTCCATCTAAAACAAACAGTAATAGTTTTTTTGAACCTTTTTTAAAAGTTTAAGACCTTTTGTAATTTTAGATGTATTTTTGACATAAATTACAAAATTCATGGACATTTTGTGTAATTTAATATATATTTTACCAAAACTAAGACAATCTCAAGGGGTGTTTCTTTTTTTAGGAGCACGGTCTCAAGAGTTTTAGAGTATTTAGTTTGATTGTGTTTTCTAAGTTTATGAATTTTCTAATTTGAAATTTTATGGTTGCTCCACATTCACATTTAGGCGTTATTGTTTATAGGTATTGTTTTTTATTTCGCAATTATATCAAAACTTTCAAACTTCAAATGTCTAATCTTAAATCAATTTTACACTTCATTTAGGTGAATTAGGGTGTGTTATCCATGTTTTAGTTTTCTTAGTTAACGTATTTCGTCTCACAACATATTGAAACTTCCAAATTTGAAATGTAGAAAAAGATAAGATAATTAAAAGATAAAAAGATTCTCCTTGATTTTAGGAATCTTGCTAATTATCTATAAAGAAACAAGATTTATGCATATAGATCTTATTCGTATAAATAGGGCTTTCAAAGATAAGGTGCGTGCGCGGAAAAATATTAAAAAGATTATTTACGGCTGAAGGTCTTTGAGAAACCGGTTGCAGAAGCTGCAGGAATGAAAAGGTATTATGATCTTATGTCTATAAGATCAACATGTTGATCTAAGTTGATATTGTCGATGAGTAATGAAAAGGACGAGATAGTGGTCTGTGTGGTAGATCGTCGAAGATATTCACTCATGCATTCAGGGGGAGCCTGAAGTTAGACATCATGAAGGAGAGTAACTCATGCATTCAGGGGGAGCCTAGAGTCTGAACAGAGTTCATATGTTATATCGATGTATATTGACTTAAGTGAATCTTAATAAAATTACTCATAAGGGTTATGTGCAGCTCCCCAAACGTAGACAACTTTGGTTGAACTGGGTTATCAAAGTTTTTTGTGTTTATCTCTTCTACTGTCCCTCTAGCTATTACAACAGTCATTAGCTTTAGTATTAACTGAAGGTTTAATTGATTATCTCACATTGCTTTTTCAATTGGTATCAGAGCAAGGTTGAAATATCATGGAGATAATCAGAGAGGGACCATCAGCTTCTCGTCCTCCTGTACTAGATGGAAAAAATTACTCATATTGGAAGCCTCGTATGATATTTTTTATTAAAACATTAGATGGAAAAGCGTGGAGAGCCCTTTTTGCTGGTTATGAACCTTCGATGATTACTGTGGATGGGTATCAGTGTCGAAACCTAGGGTTGATTGGACTGATGCTGAAGAACAAGCATCAGTTGGGAATGCAAGAGCTCTTAATGCGATATTCAATGGCGTGGACCTAAATGTGTTCAAACTGATAAATTCCTATAGTACAACCAAAGAAGTATGGATAATATTGGAAGTTGCTTATGAAGCGACTTTAAAGTCAAGTTATTTAGATTACAGCTAATAACATCAAAATTTGATGCATTAAAAATGTCTGAAGATGAATCAATTTCTGAGTACAATGAGAGAGTTCTGGAGATTGCTATGAATCTCTGTTGCTTGGTGAAAAAATCCCTAATTCTGAGATTGTGCGGAAAGTGCTTCAGTCTCTACTGGGGAAATTTGACATGAAGGTCACTACCATAAAGGAAGCACATGACATTACTACATTAAAACTTGATGAGTTATTTGGACCCCTGCTTACGTTTGAAATGGCTATATCTGATAGAGAGAACAAGAAAGGCAAGGGGATTGCGTTTAAATCCATATATGAAGAAGAGACAACAGCGAATCATTCTGATAATGAAGCTAACATGGATGAATCAATAGCTCTACTGACCAAGTAGTTCTCTAAAGTGGTCAGGAGATTAAAAAAAGGGAAATTGTATTGGGTGGCACAATAAAAATCTAATTTAGCAATATTAGCACTAACCTTTTCAATTTTGCAAATATAGCAACTTTTAAATTTTGGTTGATATTTCTTATTTTTTTATTATTCCAAAATTGCCCTTCTCTGCTGTTTTCTCTTCCTATTTCGTTTTTCTTTATTGTTCTCCTTCATTTTTCGTTTTCTTCTTCTCTTCTCTGTCGTTCTTCTTCACCATTTCTCCTATTCACCTACTTCTTTTATCCTTGTCTTCTTCTGCCTCTTTTCCACCGTTCTTCTCCACCGTCCTTCTCTTCTCTCTTCAGTTTCGTTCTTTTAGATTTCTTCCTCTTTGTCGGCTTTTTTTTTATCATCTTCTCCTGTCTTCTTCTCATATTCTCCTCATTTTTTCTGCAAGGAAAACAAGAATTATGTATGTATTTCTTCCCTGTTTTGAAGCCCTAATATTATTCCTGTGAATTGCTTATATATTATTTATTAAAATTCGGGCTACGATTTGTTATTCCTCATCTCTTTTATTTGTTCCTAATATCTTTTATAGAAAGGAACTTCGTAGATCAGTTTGGTTTTATTTAGTTACGTTCGGTTCTATTTTTTTTAATTTGTATCAGTTTTTTATATCAGCTGTATGATATATTTATATTATATGTATTAGTTGACTGATATACTTACTACGTGTTTTTTATTTTCCCAAAATTGTTGCAGTTCATTGTAGTTATGGTTAAATTGGCAGTAATTGTTTTTCAGAGTGGTCAATGGGATGAGTAACATTACTACGTGGATTACAAAACAAATTGTGTTTTGGTTGATGGAGTGATATCATCATTTGATTCTTTTGTGAACTTGATTCATACTGAAATTCAGGTTGAGTCATGTATTGAACTTTCAGTTTTAATTTGTTGACTATAGGCGATAATGATGTCTAACATGTTATTAAGATTTTAAACATACCATAACAACTGTATATCGACAATACATAAAGTGTATCATGCTTAGTGCATCGGTTGTATTTAATTAATTGAGTGTATCAACATTTTCGCAAGTGTATCAACAACATATCAAGTGTTTCAAACTAATAATATGTATCAATGAAGTTTAGCAAGTGATTAAGTGTATTACATCTATCAAATGTATTAGCAAACAAACAAGTGTATCAACGATATATAAAGTGTATCATTCTTAGTGCATCAAGTGTATTTAATTGATTGAGTATATCAATAGTTAAGCAAGTGTATCAACAACATATCAAGTGTTTCAAACTAATAATATGTATCAACGAAGTTTAGCAAGTGATTAAGTATATTAAATCTATCAAGTGTATCAACAAACAATAACAAGTGTATCAACGATATATAAAGTGTATTATTCTTAGTACATCAGAGTGTATTTAATTGATTGAGTATATCAACAGTTGAGCAACTGTATCAACAACATATCAAGTGTATCAAACTAATAATATGTATCAATGAAGTTTAGCAAGTGATTAAGTGTATTAAATCTATCGAGTGTATCAGGAAACAATAACAAGTGTATCAATTGATTGAATGTATCAACAACATATCAAATGTTTTAAACTAATAATATGTATCAATGAAGTATTAGAGAGTAAAAAAGTGTACGAGGAATACATCAACAAAACAAATTAGGTGTATCAACGATATATATATTGGTGTATCAACCGTATATATTGGTGTATCAACTGTATATATTGGTATCGGTAATGACTGAAGGGTAGCTTCATAATTTCGTATTTTTAAAATGCGGGATGGGCTTCAATTTTTCTATTTTTGCAAATGTAAAAATGATGTGCTATGGGCCTAATTTATGATACTATAATTATCATATTTGCAAAAGCCCCATTCAAAAATATAAATACTACAGGATTGAATGCTCAAAATTCAAATCAGTATTGAAGAAACGATGCTGAGAACACTATAAGAAGGTATAATGAAGTCTCAAACAAGAGGGGCGGTGATTATGGAAAGAAAAAGGAGGGAGAAGGAAGGTTTTTCAAATGTAGAGAATGTGGGGGATTTTGTCATTAACAGGCTGAATGTCCCACATTTTTCAGAAGACAAAAGAAAAATTATCATGCTACCTTGTCAGATGAGGACACTGATGATACTGAAAGATGACAGTGGCATGAGTGCCTTCACAACATGTTTTACCGAAATTGATCTTGGAGACGATAGTGGATGTTCTGATGAAGATCTAACTTTTGAAGAACTCAAGATGTTTAGGAAAGAAGACACTGAAGTCAGAGCAATTCAAAAAGAGAGAATTCAAGATTTGATGAAAGAAAATGAATGATTGATGTCAGTCATATCATCTATAAAGCTAAAATTGAAAGAGGTTCAGAATGATTATGATCAAACAATTAAATCTGTAAAGATGTTAAACTCAGGAACTGAAAACTTAGACTCAATACTAAAATCAGGACAGAACAGTTTAATTAAATATGGTCTTGGTTTTGATGCCTCAGTAAGTAGTCTTAAATCTACATCTGAAGTAAAATTTGCTCATGCTTTAGGGAAAGCCAAAACTGAAACAACTCTAACAACTACTATCGATGGCCCTCCTGCTAAATCTCCTAAAAGGATTTGTTATTACTGTGGTCAAAAAGTCCATATCAGACCTTTTTGCTATAAATTACGAAGAGACATATGGTATCAGTAGAAGACTGTTTATGGAAGTCAAAAACATAATTCTACATTTTCAAAATGGAACAGAAGTAAAAGAAGTCGCATGGTTTGGAGAGTTAAATCATCTGAAAATTGCAACATTGCATTTACAACTGTTCAAATCACGAGTGATGCTTGGTACTTTGATAGTGGATATTCTAGACATATGACTGGTAATAGGTCATTCTTCTTTAAGTTAAAGGAATGTGTCTCAGGTCATGTTACTTTTGGTGATGGTGCAAGAGAAAGAATTATAGCTAAAGGAAACATTGATAAAAATAATCTACCATGTCTAAATGATGTTAGATATGTGGATGGATTAAAGGAAAATTTGATTAGTGTAAGTTAGCTATGCAATCAAGGCTACAGTGTAAATTTTAACAAAACTAGTTGTGTTGTTACTGACAAAGATAATCAGGTTCTTATGAGTGGTAGACGACAGGCAAATAACTGTTATCATTGGTGCTCTAATAAATCAAATATGTGCCACTTAACTAAAGAAGATCAAACTTGGTTGTGACATAGAAAGTTGGGGCACATTAGCTTAAGAAGCATAGATAAAGCTATAAGAAACGAAGCTGTTGAGGGCATTCCTACTATAGACATCAATAGTAAATTCTTTTTTGGTGACTGTCTAATTGGAAAGCAAACTAAAACTTCTCACAAAAGTCTAAAGGAATGTTCCACAAATAGAGTACTTGAACTTCTACATTTGGATCTTATGGGTCCTATGCAAACTGAAAGTCTGGGTAGAAAGAAGTATGTATTAGTTGCTGTGGATGATTATTCAAGATTTACTTGGGTTCGTTTCTTGAAAGGAAAATCAAATACTGTTAAAATTTGTATCAGTCTATGCTTGAATTTGCAACGTGAAAAAGGGAAAAAGATAATCAGGATCCGAAGTGACCATCGTAAGGAGTTTGATAATGAAGATCTTAATAATTTCTGTCAGTCGGAAGGTATACATCATGAATTTTCTGCTCCTATAACTCCTTAGCAAAATGGAGTAGTGGAACGGAAAAATAGAACTCTACAAGAAATTGCTCGAGTCATGATACATGCCAAAAATTTACCTTTGAATTTTTGGGCAGAAGCTGTTAACACAACGTGTCATATTCATGACAGAATTACTACTCGATCTGGAATGATTGTCACTTTATATGAACTTTGGAAGGGAAGAAAACCAAATGTAAAGTATTTTCATGTATTTGGAAGTACTTGTTATATTCTAGCTGATAGAGAATATCATTAAAAGTGGGATGTGAAATCAGAACAAGGAATCTTTCTTAGATATTCTCATAATAGCCGAGCTTATAGAGTCTTTAATAATAGATCTGGTACAGTTATGGAAACGATCAATGTTTTGGTAAATGATTTTGAATCAACTGCCATACGAACTTATGATGAGGATGATGATACTCTAAATATGCTTGTGGATTCTTCTACACTTCCTGCAGAAGTACCTAAAGTTGATGCTCAGGCAGATGGTGCTAATATAAACTCAAAAACGATATCTAAGGAAGTTATAGCTGATAACTCTGAACTTGTTCCATCTGCACATGTGAGAAAGAATCATCCATCAAGTTCTATAATAGGTGATCCTTCAGCCGGAATTATCACCAAAAAGAAAGAGAAAGTAGATTACTCGAAGATGATTGCTGATTTATGTTATACATCTGCAATTGAACCCTCAACTGTTGATGTTGCTCTTTAAAGATGAATATTGGATAAATGCAATTTAAGAAGAACTACTTCAATTTAGGCATAACAATGTCTAGACATTAGTTCCCAAGCCAAAAGGAGCGAATATTATAGGTACAAAATGGATCTTAAAAAATAAGACTGATGAAGCAGGGTGTGTAACAAAGAATAAAGCTCGTTTAGTTGCTCAGGGTTATGCTCAAGTCAAAGGGGTTGACTTTGATGAAACATTTGCACCTGTTGCCAGGCTTGAAGCTATTCGCTTGTTATTCAGAATATCTTGTATTAAAAAATTTAAATTATATCAAATGGATGTAAAGAGTGCTTTCCTGAACGGTTATTTAAACGAAGAAGTCTATGTTGCTCAACCCAACCTAAGGGATTTATCGATTCTGAATATCCTCAGCATGTGTATAAACTCAATAAAGCTTTATATAGGATTAAGCATGCTCCTAGAGCTTGGTACGAACGATTGACAATTTATTTAAGTTGTAAAGGGTATTCCAGAGGCGGGGCTGGCAAAACATTATTTATTCATAGAACAGATGATCAACTCATTGTTGCTCAAATCTATGTTGATGATATCATATTTTGGGGTTTTCCTCAAGATCTTGTTAATAACTTTATTGATATTATGAAGTCAGAATTTGAGATGAACATGGTAGGAGAACTATAATATTTTCTAGAACTTCAAATCAAGTAGAAAAGTGAAGGTATATTCATTTCTCAAGAAAAGTATGCCAATAACATAATTAAAAAATTTGGATTAGAACAATCTCGACACAAAAGGACTCCAACTGCGACACATGTTAAAATTACCAAAGATACTAATGGTACAAGAGCAGATCACAAACTTTATAGAAGCATAATCGGTAGTCTATTGTATCTAACTGTCAGTTGACCTGACATAGCTTATGCTGTTGGGATATGTGCTCGTTATCAGGCTGATCCTTGAACGTCACATCTAGAAGCTGTTAAACGGATCCTCAAGTATGTTCATGGAACAAGTGATTTTGGAATTCTATATTCTTATGACACGACTTCGATCTTAGTTGGATATTGTGATGTCGATTGGGCAAGCTCTTCTAATGATAGGAAAAGCACCTTTGGAGGTTGTTTCTTTCTTGGAAATAATCTTATCTCATGGTTTAGTAAGAAACAAAATTGTGTTTTTTTATCTACAGCTGAAGCTGAATATATAGCGACATGGAGTACTTGTACTCAGTTGATTTGGATGAAAAATATGTTGTATGAGTATGGATTCACACAAGATGTCATGACTTTATATTGTGATTATATGAGTGCCATTGATATATCAAAAAATCCGGTTCAACATAGTCGAACCAAACATATTGATATTAGGCATCATTTTATCGAGAACTTGTTGAAAATAAGGTTATTACACTAGATCATATTCGATCGAACTTGCAATTAGCCGATATTTTCACTAAGCCACTAGATGAAAACATATTTGAGCATTTACATATTGGCTTAGGAGTATGTTGCATTTATCTCCGTGAGCAACTAAAAAGATGGCGCATGTTTACACGTTCAGAAATATTGATGGTGGCAGCACCGTCTTCAGAATCAATGGCTATCTTTTTGGTACTTGAAGAGTTTTTTTTAATCTTAATCATTATTGGTTATTTAAATTGACATTATCGTGTTCGCTTCATCTTCAACATTCTTAATTTTCGAAAATTTCTGCTTTGTGCTTTGGTGTAAATTGCATTATGGTGAACATTCGAAAGGGCTCGTATATGGTGAAAACGTCGGAAGATGAACCTGCAACTAAAATTCCGTCGCCCTCTGTGAAAAAGGTGAGAGGACGTAGGTTCAAAAGCACTCCACCACGGAGACCTTATCGTCTCCCATCCGAAAAATCTCAAGTGCAGATTTCAAGCAAACTGCCTAAGTTTGTGCTAGAAACTGTTGATTCTCCTTATCATGCGTCTTCAGGTACACATGCACCGAATTTTCCTAAGACTCTTTTGTCTGATATGGATTCAGATGACCTGGATGATGTACCTTTGGCTCGATTATTGAAGAAGACCATTGTTCCTAATGTTACTATTGAAATGCTTGCTGCTCCTTTCGTGTCTGTTCATTCTCAGGAAAGCTCGTCAACTGAAGGAGTGTTTGTTCCTACTCCTGGTATTCATCATACTTCTAATATTCAACCTAGACCGTCAATTCATTCTCTTCCTTCCACATCACTTCCCTCTGAACCGAATGTTGCCGATGCATTTGTTCTTGGTGATGTTTATGCTGCAACTGAAGTAAGAACTAATGTTTGTGGTGATGAAAATGAGTTAGATCCTCCGAATCCTGACATTCGTTCTAAAGAAGTTCCTACTAATGCTGATAATAACCCAACTGTTCCACCTGCTTCTCCTGAAATCCCTATTGAACCACAACCAGCAAAGAGGAAATCTCAACAGAATCAACATAATATAACTACCAAAATTGGTAGAAATAAGATTCCTCCTAATATTCCATATTTTGCAATTGATGAAATCTCCTTTCATCATAAGAAGAATGTTCAGTGTTGGAAGTTTGTGGTTTAGTGAAGGTTAGCAGATGAGGTAAATGTTTCCGACAAACATCACTCCTGCATGAGTATCATGAATTTTATTGAAAGGGCAGGTTTATCCAAAACTATTTCAAATGTTGGTCCATTTTATCCCTAGCTTATTAAGGAGTTTATAGTCAACTTGCCTGATGAATTTCATGATCCTAGTAGCCCGAATTATCAAACCGTTCATATTAGGGGTTTCAAATTTATAATTTCTCCCATTGTGATTAACAGTTTTCTAGGAAATATTGTTGATCTTGACTGTTCTCCGTCGACTCCTTCAACTGAAGTTTTGGCTTCTGTTTTATCTGGTAGAACTCTGTCTTCATGGCCTGTCAATGGCATACCTGCAGTTGCTCTTAGTGTCAAATATGTCATCCTACATAAGATAGGTATTGCTAATTGGTTCCCATCTTCCCATGCCTCCAGTGTATCTGCTGCCTTAGGGACTTTCTTGTATCAAATTTGTAATGACAACAGGGTGGATACAGGTGCTTTTATATATAAATAGCTTTTAAGGCATATTGGTTCGTTTAAGGTCAAGATTCCAATTGCTCTTCCACGCTTTTTCTCTAGTCTGCTCCTTCATTGGAATATTGCTGTGATAACTACATCTGATGCTCCTGGACCTGATCCTAAAACATTATCCCTCAGCTACAGACTTTTTTAGGGCAGTCATGTGCCTGATATTGATTACAATGTGCATCATTCTCGCGGATCGCGCATTTCCGATACAAGTGACTGGGATGAGTCTGCTGAAGGCTTCTTTGTTGATCGCAAGTTGGCATCCAGAATTGTTAATTCACTTACCGCTGAATCTCGAGCTTTGTCAAATTCTATCAATCTATTATCTGAATGACGACTGGAAGTTGACTCTCTTATTCGTCATTTAAAGTCTTTTGCACCATCTACCAGTCGAAGGGAACATGAATCTGACTGATATTTTTTTCTGGTTCAAAGGGGGAGCAGCAACAGGTTGAAGGATGGGTGATGTTGTGACTGTGGGATGTAATGTTTGTGTTGCTGATGTGTTTTGGTTGAGTTGCTGATGTTTTGTTTTTAGTAGAAATTTCCTCTTGTTTTTGCTTTTGATTTTTTCTTTTGTAAGAAAGAAGGAAGATAGAAGTAGTTGTCCCTATTAACTACTGATTTGTGTTGTTTGAAAATCTTATGTGTTTGAAATAGTAATTCAATTAGATTAAGTGATGGAAACGTGTGATGATAGATACTGTTCATGTGATTTTTGTTATGACGTGATAAAAGCTATCTGTATCAAAAGATGGATCTGTGGAAGCATTGTCTTGAACTAAAAAAGAAATTTCTTTTAGATAAAAGGGGGAGTTTTGTTGAAGAATGTGTATAAAAAAATTATTAGATTATTCTTTAAAAGATCAGATAATTAAAGGATAAAAAAATTCTCCTTGATTTTAGGAATTGCTAATTATCTTTAAAAAAACAAGATTTATGCATATATATCTTATATGTATAAATAGGATTTTCAAAGATAGGGTGCGTGCACGGAAAAATATTAAAAAGATTATTTACAGCTAAAGGTCTTTGCGAAACCGGTTGCAGAAGCTGTAGGAACGAAAAGGTATTATGATCTTATATCTATAAGATCAGCATGTTGATCTAAGTTGATATTGTCGATGAGTAATGAAAAGGACATGACAGTGGTCTGTGTGGTCAAAGTAATCTTTAGAAGTATATAAAAAGATCGTCGAAGATATTCACTCATGCATTCAAGGGGAGTCTGAAGTCAGACGTCATGAAGGAGATAACTCATGCATTCAGGGGGAGCCTGGAGTCTGAAGCTAATACGTATGTTACTTAATCATATAGTTGAACAGAGTTCATATACTGTAACGACCCAACTCCTTATGCTGAATCGAAGTCATTACTAAATATAGAACAAGTGGTTTAAGTCTAAAAATTTTATTAAAAGCATACGGTTCAAGAAATTCATTTATAAAAACATAAACAAGGTAGTCATGCAAAAATGTAAAAACGTTCTGAAATCCTACTCGGGCCCTATCTACATAAAAGATAGTGAAAAATAAAAAGTACTCAAACTCAAATGCTAAAATCTGAAATAAGAAATAAGCGGAAGCGGTAGTCCCTATGGCCCTCCTCGGTCTCACTTCGGGTCGCTCGCCAGCTTGCCCTTGCCCTTGCCCCGTCCTCTACCTGAAAACATAAAATGGAGAGAATGAGTATAAAAATACTCAGTAAGGGACCCACTACTAGTCCCACTAGGTGCCTGTTAACTTCCTGTTAGAGTCCTGATAACTGGTACCCAATCTCTGGCACGTTCCCGAACACGTGCAATCATGCGCTCCCGTAGGAACGTAACTCTGGTCTTCGGTGCCCGGGGACACCTAGGACAGTCGGGATGCGAGGACCCCGTCGAGTCACTCGAGTCATGTCTATATCATGCTAGACTGGCGTCCCGTCGGACCACACAGTCCTCAATAGGTGGTGATCCCGAAGGACACCCATGCAGGTACGACTCTAACAGAATCAAGCTAACAGGTACCCTAATTTGCAGTATACATACACATGGCATCAGCATATAACATGTCACATAAATCATTTCTACACTCTCCGTCCCGACATTCGTCGTAACCATAATAAATCTTGCCACGCATAACAGGCTATAGCACAACTATATCGTCATTTGCATCATACTAACATTTATTTCAGGCATCATACTGTCAAACTCTCAATATGCAACATAGGGCATACACAGTCTCATACTTCAAACATGAAACTAGTAGTAGAATCTCTTACCTGGAGATCTACTTGTCGAGTCCTAACCGCGAGGCAGTACGTTTTCCAAGCGACGAAGTCCTAACTGTTTAATAAGTCAAAATTCGTAAATAGGTCGCCAACGACCAACGGTTCGAGACTCAATTGAATTTAACTACCCTAGAAGGAGGTTGCAGTGCTCGAGCCCCTACTGAAGAAATCCCGCGCTACAGTAATTTCCTGGTCCAAGACGTCCCTTGAGAAAAATAATTGAATTTAGACCCAATTTAATTTAACTAACGTCCGAGCATGGAGTCTTACCGGAAAAACCACAATAATTAAATGGATTACCAAAATTTAGGTGGATGGAGCCAATTTAGTCCTGGCGGCTCGGCTGGAAGAAGACAGGACCGGCTCGGCTCGGTACAGGAAGCTACGCGGGCGGCTCGGCTTGCAACAGGGAGGGGATGCGGCTCGGCTCGCGTCAGCAAGGAGGCGCGGCTCGGCTTGCAGTGCAGGCAGCGCGGCGCGGCTTGCACGCGGGGAGAGCTAGGCACGTGTGGGCACGGGCGCGGGTTCGGTTTCGGGTTCGGGCGAGCGGGCGCGGGGCGGTTCCGGGTTCGGGTTCGGCGGCTGGAGGCGCGCGAGGCTTAGCTGCTGGATTTCAGTCGGCGCGACGGCTGGCTGGCGAACGTTCCGGCTGCGCTGCGTCGGATCTAAGCGGCGCGGCGTGGCTGGGCGTGTGAACGACGGCGTTGCGGACACGGCTTGGCTGAGGAATCGGCTGCGGCTCCTCAGCGTTGGATCGGGGCGTCGCGACGCGGCTGACTGCCCTTCCTCGGATCGACGCGGCGCGGCTGGTTCCGGCTGCAAACACGACTGGCGTGCGTAGCTGATCCTCGGCGTGCGGTGGCTTGACTTGGTTTGATGTCTCCGGCGCGGCTGGGCGTGTGGCGTGGGTAGGCGGCTAGGGTTTCGGCGGCGGCGGCGGCTTAAATGCTTTCTTTCTTCTTTTCTTTTTTTTTTTTTTTTTTTTTTTTTTTTGATTTTCTTATGCGCGTCCCGAGGCTGCTTTAAAGAGAGAATTTATCTTTTTTTCTTTTTCCAATTCCTTTAATTAATTAGAAATAACCACCTACCATATCTCTAAATCTTTTGGAATTTACCAATTAACCCCCAACTGGTCCCCACATTTCTCCCTTAACCAACCAACCTTAGTTTTATAAAACTTCCCCAATTATTTCCAAAAAAATACTTATTATCATAAACCAAATGAAGATTTTCAACCTTAATTACTCGAGAATTAAAAAGACAAGGTTCTTCCAAGAAGTTTAAAATTCCCATAACCACACTTAATATTAATATTATTAGTGGTCCAAAATAACAAAGGAAACCGAAAAATGTTGGGCGTTACAATCTTCCCTCCTAAAAAAAAACTTTCGTCCTCGAAAGTTCTAATCCTCGAACAGCTCGGGGTGCTGGGCTCTCATGTCCTCTTCTTTCTCCCACGTTGCCTCTTCCACTCCATGGTTTTGCCAAAGGATTTTGACCAGTGGGATTTCTCGACTGCGAAGCTTCTTGACCTCCCTTGCCAGGACCTCGACAGGCTGCTCCTCGTAGCTCAGATTCTCGCTAACCTGCAGTGGCTCGAAGTCCACCACATGTGTTGGGTCTGCGACATATTTCCTCAGCATGGAGATATGGAATACGTCGTGCACTGCAGCAAACGATGGGGGTAGCGCCAAGCGGTAAGCCACGGGGCCAATCCGCTCCAATATCTCGAACGGCCCTACGAAGCGTGGGCTCAGCTTCCCCTTCTTCGCGAACCTCAGAACACCCTTCATAGGCACTACCTTCAGAAAGACCATATCTCCCACTTTAAACTCGAGGTCCTTACGTCGTACATCAGCGTAACTCTTCTGTCTGCTCTGGGCTGTCAGCATACGAGCTCGGATCTTCTGTATGGCTGCGTTGGTCGTCTGCACTAACTCGGGGCCTAGCATCCTCTGCTCTCCAACCTCGCCCCAGCAGACAGGGGATCTACAGCACTTGCCATACAGAGCCTCGAACGGTGCCATACCGATAGTAGCCTGGTAGCTGTTGTTATAGGCAAACTCCATCAGATGCAGATGGGAGTCCCAACTTCCTGAAAACTCTAGTACGCAGGCTCGCAGCATGTCTTCTAAAATCTGGTTCAATCTCTCTGTCTGACCATCAGTCTGAGGGTGGAATGCCGTGCTGAAGTCCAACCTTGTACCTAATGCAAGTTGAAGTCCTTTCCAGAACTTCGATGTGAAACGGGCGTCTCTGTCTGAAATGATGGATACGGGTACTCCATGTAGTCTCACAATCTCTGTCATATATAGCTGCCCCCACTTACTGGCAGTGTAAGTGGATTTCCCTGGCACGAAATGGGCCGACTTCGTGAGTCTGTCGACCACGACCCAGATCACCGTGTAGCCCCTTAGGGTCTTGGGCAGTCCCGTAATAAAATCCATCGACACACTCTCCCACTTCCACCCTGGCACACTCAAGGGTTGCAACAACCCTGCTGGATGCTGCCTAGGTGCCTTCACCTGCTGGCACACCAAGCATCTACTGACAAAGTCTGCCACATCCCTCTTCATGCCCCTCCACCAATAGACACTCCTTAAGTCCTGGTACATCTTCGTACTCCCAGGGTGCATGGTAAACGGGGAACTGTGAGCCTCAGTCAAAAGCTCCGTCTTAACTGCGCTGTCTTCCGGCACACACAGGCGTCCTTCAAACATAAGGCCATCGTCAGAGGATATGGAGAAGCCTTCACCTTGCTCTGTCCCTACCACGCGACGCTTCTCTGCCAAATAAGGATCATTCAGCTGAGCAGCAATGATCTTTTGCCTCAAGGTTGGCTGAACTGTCAACTGAGCCAACTGTGCGGTAACCTCACCTACTGAGACTGCAATCTCTGCCCTCTCAAAGTCCCTGAGTAAGGGGGTCTGCTTGGTGATTAGCGCTGCTGAATGTGCAACTTTCCTACTTAGCGCATCAGCCACTACATTCGCTTTACCTGGGTGGTATAGGATCTCGCAGTCGTAGTCTTTCACCAACTCAAGCCACCTCCTCTGCCTCATGTTCAACTCCTTCTGGGTGAAGAAGTACTTCAGGCTCTTATGATCGGTGTAAATCTGAATCTTCTCACCGTACAGATAGTGCCTCCATATCTTCAGTGCAAAGACTACAGCTGCCAACTCCAAGTCATGGGTAGGGTAGTTCTGCTCATGGATCTTCAACTGGCGGGAGGCATAAGCAACTACCTTACCCTGCTGCATCAGGACACAACCTAGTCCCTTCTTGGAGGCGTCACTATAGATTACAAAGTTTCCCGAACCATCGGGCACTGTCAGGACCGGTGCAGTCACTAGCTTCTGTTTGAGCTCCTGAAAGCTCCTCTCGCAAGCTGGGCTCCAGACAAAAGGGGTTCCCTTCTTGGTCAACTGGGTCAACGGGCTGGCTATACGTGAGAAGTCTTCCACGAACCTCCTGTAGTAACCTGCCAAGCCCAGAAAACTTCGAATTTCACTAACCGTGGACGGTCGGGTCCAGTTGGTCACCGCTTCAATCTTTGCGGGATCTACTGAAACTCCCTCACTGGAAACCACGTGGCCAAGAAACGTCACCTTCCTTAACCAGAATTCACACTTGGAGAACTTGGCATACAACTTGTTGGCTCGAAGGGTCTCCAAAACTTGGTGTAAGTGCTCCTCGTGCTCAGCCTCAGTTTTTGAGTAAATGAGGATGTCGTCAATGAAGACTATGACGAACGAGTCTAGAAACTCCTTAAACACCCTGTTCATCAGATCCATGAATACTGCAGGAGCGTTAGTCAAGCCGAAAGACATCACAACGAATTCGTAATGTCCGTACCTCGATCGAAAGGCCGTCTTGGGGATGTCACCGTCCCTAATCCTCAACTGGTGATAGCCTGATCGCAGGTCGATCTTGGAGAAGACGGTGGCTCCCTGCAACTGATCGAACAGGTCATCAATCCTGGGCAAGGGGTAGCGGTTTTTGACTGTCACCTTGTTCAGCTCTCGGTAGTCAATACAAAGGCGCATTGACCCATCCTTCTTCTTCACGAACAATACTGGGGCTCCCCAAGGCGACACACTGGGCCGGATGAAGCCTTTGTCCAGCAACTCCTGTAACTGGACCTTCAACTCCTTTAGCTCAGCTGGAGCCATTCTGTAAGGGGCCCTCGAGATAGGAGCAGTGCCCGGCTCTAACTCGATGGCGAAGTCTACCTCTCTGGGAGGCGGAAGTCCTGGGAGTTCGTCTGGGAAAACGTCGGGGTACTCTCTTACCACTGGTTCGGAAGATAGGGAAACTTCTGGCTCTCTCACATCCACTACGCTTGCCAAAATACCCCAAGTACCCTGGCTGAGTAGTTTACTAGCCTTCATGGCTGAGATGACCTTGGGTATACATACCATACCTGCCCCCCTGAATTTGAAACTAGCCTCGGAGGGAGGGTTGAAGACAACTTCCTTGCCATAACAGTCTATATTGGCATGGTTGGCTGACAGCCAATCCATGCCTAGTATCACATCAAAATCCTGCATGTCTAACACTAGCAAGGTCACGTCTAACATACGATTCGCTATCTCTACCCGACATGCCTTTATTTGTTCTTTGGACAACAGGACCTCCCCAGATGGAGTAGAAACCGACAAAACACTACCCAAAGGCTCTACCTCCAAACCCACATGTTGAACGAAAACGGAGGATATAAACGAGTGGGATGACCCAGAGTCAAATAGCACAAAAGCATAGTGCCCCAAAATTGGGAGCGTACCTGTCACCACAGTGCCAGCTCGCTCGGCCTCCTGCCGGGTAGTGGCGAAAACTCTCCCCTGCTGGGCCGCAGAAGGCTGGGGCGGTGTCGCCTCAAAGGGTTTCCGAGGACACATATCAGCAGTGTGCCCCGGCTGTCTGCACCTGAAGCAGACTCCACTCCCAGCCAAGCAACGACCTCCGTGGACTCTCCCGCAGGTAGTACAAGCAGGTAGCTCTCTCAGAGTCCTCCCGGCTGCTGCAAGCTCCCGTCGGTGTCTCTGGAAGACACCTCCTGACCTCAGTGTTCGCTGCGGTGCTACGTCAGGCTGCGTCTCAACCTTTCTCTTCTGTCCCAAGGCTGACCCTCTGCCGGCAGCCTTAGACGCATCGGCTCTCTCAGGCAGGCTCAAATCCAGTGCTATACGTAGTGCATCAGCATGCGTGGCTGGGCGGAGGGCTCTGACAATGCCCTGAAGGTCTAGCCTGAGTCCTCTAACAAATTTCTCCGTCCTGGCAGCCTCATCTCTTACCATATCGGGAGCAAAGCGGGACAGCATATCGAACTCGGCGTCGTACTGCTCCACCGTCATGTCGCCTTGCTCCAAGTTTAGGAACTCTTGCAGCTTGGCGTGCTTCACATTGGCGGAGAAAAACTTAGCATAGAAGTTCTCCTTGAACTGCTCCCATGTTATTTTGCTTACATCGCCCCCTAGCATTCTCTCCGCGGTCTCCCACCAGGCGGTGCCCCTGTCCTCCAAGAAGAAGACTGCACACTGCACCTTCTGGTCTTCTGGGCACTTCATGTACCGGAAAATGGTCTCTATGGACGTCAACCACATTTGGGCCTTTGTGGGGTTGTCCATGGATCCGTCAAAGGTCTTGGGATTATACTTCCTGAAATCCCGTAAGTGTTTCGCCTCGGCCGACAGTTGAACTGGTACTGGTTGAGCTTCCTCAGGGGCTGGAGGAGCGACGGCCTGAGCCTGAACAGGGGCGGCCTGGGCCTGAGCAGGGGCGGCCTCGGCCTGAACAGGGGCGGCCTGGTTCTGCTGGGCGGCAAGGAAAGGCGCCAAAGCAGCTTGCAGCATGTCCTGATAACGCTGCTCCATCGCGGCGAGATCCGCCTGGGTGACCGGTGCGTTTGGGTCGACTGCCGGTGCAACAGGTGGCGCCTCCGGCTGGCCACGACCGGCTCCTCTGCCTCCCCTACCACCTCCTCGGCGTGTACCTCTACGTGGCGGCATTCTCCCTAAAATTCACCAACAAACTTTTCACCACAAGAACTTATCACCTTATATCTAGGTCTTAGACTATTCAGGCAAAATTGTAATCTTAACATTAGCAAGGCTTTAGACATACCTGGCGAGTGCCGAAGGACCGTATTGCCATAGGGTGAAGTAAAAACCAAAAACAAAAATGACTTACATTGTAGGTCAGTCTACAGAACCTAAAACACTGTGCTCTGATACCAACTGTAACGACCCAACTCCTTATGCTGAATCGAAGTCATTACTAAATATAGAACAAGTGGTTTAAGTCTAAAAATTTTATTAAAAGCATACGGTTCAAGAAATTCATTTATAAAAACATAAACAAGGTAGTCATGCAAAAATGTAAAAACGTTCTGAAATCCTACTCGGGCCCTATCTACATAAAAGATAGTGAAAAATAAAAAGTACTCAAACTCAAATGCTAAAATCTGAAATAAGAAATAAGCGGAAGCGGTAGTCCCTATGGCCCTCCTCGGTCTCACTTCGGGTCGCTCGCCAGCTTGCCCTTGCCCTTGCCCCGTCCTCTACCTGAAAACATAAAATGGAGAGAATGAGTATAAAAATACTCAGTAAGGGACCCACTACTAGTCCCACTAGGTGCCTGTTAACTTCCTGTTAGAGTCCTGATAACTGGTACCCAATCTCTGGCACGTTCCCGAACACGTGCAATCATGCGCTCCCGTAGGAACGTAACTCTGGTCTTCGGTGCCCGGGGACACCTAGGACAGTCGGGATGCGAGGACCCCGTCGAGTCACTCGAGTCATGTCTATATCATGCTAGACTGGCGTCCCGTCGGACCACACAGTCCTCAATAGGTGGTGATCCCGAAGGACACCCATGCAGGTACGACTCTAACAGAATCAAGCTAACAGGTACCCTAATTTGCAGTATACATACACATGGCATCAGCATATAACATGTCACATAAATCATTTCTACACTCTCCGTCCCGACATTCGTCGTAACCATAATAAATCTTGCCACGCATAACAGGCTATAGCACAACTATATCGTCATTTGCATCATACTAACATTTATTTCAGGCATCATACTGTCAAACTCTCAATATGCAACATAGGGCATACACAGTCTCATACTTCAAACATGAAACTAGTAGTAGAATCTCTTACCTGGAGATCTACTTGTCGAGTCCTAACCGCGAGGCAGTACGTTTTCCAAGCGACGAAGTCCTAACTGTTTAATAAGTCAAAATTCGTAAATAGGTCGCCAACGACCAACGGTTCGAGACTCAATTGAATTTAACTACCCTAGAAGGAGGTTGCAGTGCTCGAGCCCCTACTGAAGAAATCCCGCGCTACAGTAATTTCCTGGTCCAAGACGTCCCTTGAGAAAAATAATTGAATTTAGACCCAATTTAATTTAACTAACGTCCGAGCATGGAGTCTTACCGGAAAAACCACAATAATTAAATGGATTACCAAAATTTAGGTGGATGGAGCCAATTTAGTCCTGGCGGCTCGGCTGGAAGAAGACAGGACCGGCTCGGCTCGGTACAGGAAGCTACGCGGGCGGCTCGGCTTGCAACAGGGAGGGGATGCGGCTCGGCTCGCGTCAGCAAGGAGGCGCGGCTCGGCTTGCAGTGCAGGCAGCGCGGCGCGGCTTGCACGCGGGGAGAGCTAGGCACGTGTGGGCACGGGCGCGGGTTCGGTTTCGGGTTCGGGCGAGCGGGCGCGGGGCGGTTCCGGGTTCGGGTTCGGCGGCTGGAGGCGCGCGAGGCTTAGCTGCTGGATTTCAGTCGGCGCGACGGCTGGCTGGCGAACGTTCCGGCTGCGCTGCGTCGGATCTAAGCGGCGCGGCGTGGCTGGGCGTGTGAACGACGGCGTTGCGGACACGGCTTGGCTGAGGAATCGGCTGCGGCTCCTCAGCGTTGGATCGGGGCGTCGCGACGCGGCTGACTGCCCTTCCTCGGATCGACGCGGCGCGGCTGGTTCCGGCTGCAAACACGACTGGCGTGCGTAGCTGATCCTCGGCGTGCGGTGGCTTGACTTGGTTTGATGTCTCCGGCGCGGCTGGGCGTGTGGCGTGGGTAGGCGGCTAGGGTTTCGGCGGCGGCGGCGGCTTAAATGCTTTCTTTCTTCTTTTCTTTTTTTTTTTTTTTTTTTTTTTTTTTGATTTTCTTATGCGCGTCCCGAGGCTGCTTTAAAGAGAGAATTTATCTTTTTTTCTTTTTCCAATTCCTTTAATTAATTAGAAATAACCACCTACCATATCTCTAAATCTTTTGGAATTTACCAATTAACCCCCAACTGGTCCCCACATTTCTCCCTTAACCAACCAACCTTAGTTTTATAAAACTTCCCCAATTATTTCCAAAAAAATACTTATTATCATAAACCAAATGAAGATTTTCAACCTTAATTACTCGAGAATTAAAAAGACAAGGTTCTTCCAAGAAGTTTAAAATTCCCATAACCACACTTAATATTAATATTATTAGTGGTCCAAAATAACAAAGGAAACCGAAAAATGTTGGGCGTTACATATACTGTATCGATGTATATTGACTTAAGTGAATATTAATAAAATTACTCATAAGGGTTTTGTGTAGCTCCCCAGACGTAGGTAACTTTGGCCGAATTGGGTTTTCATAGTTTCTTGTGTTTATCTCTTAGGCTGTCTCTCTAGCAATTATAACAATCATTAGCTTTAGTATTAACTGAAGGTTTAATTGATTATCTCACATTTCTTTTTCATTGTTATAGAATTTGAGCAATTCATAGGTGAAATTTGGTACCCTAGAAGTTGATGAAATAAGACTCCTTCAAAGGAGTCCTGTAGACAAAAGAAAATGATTAAAGCAATAAGAGGATATAGGAAGTTATAAGAAAAAAAATACTCCTCCAAAACCTTCCATAGTTTTCTAGAGAATGATGATAGGCTTTCCTTTTCCTTGAAGACTAAATAGTGGGTTTTAAGTTCAAAAAGGAAGAAAAAGAAATTCAAAAGAGAAAAGGAAGAAAAAGGCAAAGGAAGGAAAGGAATTTTGGAGCTAATTTGGACGAATACGAAGCTAAATAGCATAAATCGAGGCAAACGAGGCAAATGGAGGTCCAGAAGAAGTCATCTTAGTTTTTGCCTTGCAGAGTCGCTCGTGACGCTATAAGGCATAATGGGCGTGGATATGCCTCAACGTTGTGGCACCCCGAATTCCTCTCGTACATGAACGTCTTTTAGAGTCGCGGTGTCGTAATGTTTTTATATAAAACATTCATTCTACTACCAACTATGACCTAACTCCGACCCCATCCATTTCTCTTCACTTTTCTCCCTGCTGATTTCTGAGTTCTAGTATGTGGATTTGGTTCTCTAATAATTCCTCATCATTTTGCATGTGGATGATAGGTTAAGGTACGTACTTATTTTAGCTTGATTTTTAGAAATCTTCCTTTGTTCCTTTGAATTTATGAGGGCTTGAACTTATTTTAATGTAATTTTGGTTTCAATTCTGATTTCAATGCATATTGGTTATATATTCGGACAAATAGGGAATGTATGACTATCACTTTCAATTAAATCTTTGAATCATGACAATTTTGATAATATTTGATTTGAAGAAATAGGTTAGATTAGCCTGTAAAAATCTATTTTGATGAGCATTGTTATAACCATCTTAGAATTAATGTAACGAATGTCAATTAAACACATGAAAATTAGGCATTCCACCTTATAAGGATCTCGTAAACTTAATGCTATTTGAAATTTCATTATGCATGCTTAATTGTATTGGATTATAAATACAATTAGAACCTTGGGACAATTTAGTTATCTAAGTAATTAAATTGGTTGGGTGAAGTTGAATATAGATAAGTGGTGATATCTGGTATATTTAGGTTTTCATGCTTGGATTTATCATTTTAGTATTTCCTTCGCAAACCTCTCTTCATAGAATCAATAGGATATGCTTATCCCTGCAAGATAGGACACGCAAGTATTATCACGCTTCTCATTCGCTTACTAATGAATTCATTAATGTGTTATTCGGTTCTATGTTTGCGACTATGCTATGCGAGGAGACATGGTCATCGCATGCGATGTGCTTACTATGCCTCTAGGCGAGAATCGTATAATAAAAGGTACACATCTTTTCCATGCGAATGACTTAATCTATGTTAAGTACAAGTTTTTCTCTCACTTGCCGAAGTATAAGTAAAGCGAGAGGTTTCTTAGGTAAGCTAGGGTCGAACATAGGAAATTTCTATTAAGCTTAGCTATAACGCTGACTTCTAACTTCGGGTGCTATACATATCTACACAGTATGATGTAAATATATATTAATTCTACTTTTTACACTAGAGATTCTGCAGAAGGTGATATGGAATGACATGATTATGAAAAGTGAACTAACTTGCATTAAAGAAATATGTAGGAAGGTCTCCGCATTGTAGGCGATTAAGCCATGTGGTAGCCATTGATGCGATAGATTTCACTTAACAATCTTCTAATTAAGGTGAGCAACCTCTCGGCACCTGAGCACCACACTCGTTCACCTTTTAGGATACAAATGATAAAGACAGTTACACGATAGCTATCTGGCTTTCCTTACTTGTAAGAATCACATGGCCTCTCTATTTAAGGTGGACAACCTTACGATGTCTGAATATCACACTTGTTTACCTTTTGGGACATAAATGATGTAGGTCAAACACTAAAACTGGATTTATTGCCAAGCCCCCTTCCACGCATTTTTAGCGTGTTCTTCACTACTTATTCTTTTGAGTAGTTGGCGAACAACACCTGATTCCTTCTCTCAAAGAGAATTAGGCGATGGGATGAAGCTCAGGCTAAACATGTTGAACCTTATGAGTAAAGATCCCTTATCAAGCACTTATCACATACTTAGCTACTTATGACACGTCAACAAGATGAAAAGTAAAGAAGCGATAGAATGATAGTGGATAAACAAGTATTGTATTGATGAATGTAGGCCTCTCGGCCATGAAAATATAAACATCAACACACTACATTAAAATGTATAAAAATGGAAAGTAAAGAAGGAGCCAAGCCGCAGAATGCATTATTATACATTATTTGGCTCTTTTACAGGTTAGAAGAATGGTTGGAGAGTTTCTCTCTTTAATATTTCTCTAAGCTCTTACTCAGAGGTTGACCAAAGAAGAGGTGAAGATAGGAAGAACTTCTATAGAAGGGGAAGGGCTAATCCCTTCCATCGGCTCTTGGATAGACATACCTCCTCGAAGCTCTCTAGATCCTCCTTTATAATTAGATAGATTTGAGGTATTTATAGGCTTATTTAGGCGAAAAGCTTCTATTTCTTATCATCTGCACTTACCAGCGCTGAATGAAGCTTTGTCATGTCATATCAACTCCAACTACCATTCTTGTCTTTTAGCGAATCTCCTTATGTGATGAGGTGACATCTTGTGTAGTGATGTTAATCGTCGGACACTTCTTACCACTTAAGTTCTTGCACGTGTTCTTCTTGAAATTCACTATATTTTTTCTTTTCTTCATCATTCTGTGATGAAAACACTAAAAAGCACAGTTAATCAAGAATGAAGACTTATGTAAGTTTCATTCTCTTATCTTTATAAATTTGCAGTAAAAGCTATGCATTCTAGTCCTTTATTTTGTATTCTAACTCCATTGTTCTATCTAAAATATTAGAATAACTTGTATTTCTATGATTTATCAATATCTTAACGAACAAATTCTTTCGATAAGGGGAGATTAAAATAACCCAAGCTAGGCCTATTTGAATTGAATCTTCTCAAGTTTTCTTTGTTTCATGATATTTACTTTATAAGAATCAAATTCCATCTCAAACCCCTACTTCTTCTTTTGGTTACCTCAAGTTGGAAATTAGTTTGTTTGAGAAATCAGTGTACTGCCTGAGTTTAACTTGGACTTACCATTAAAACTAGTGCTTGGTGTGAGATTCGGTAATTTATTTGGCATAAATTTCGGCGACGAAGTTTGTCTGCCAGTAGGTCTTGCAAATATCAATATTAAATTAATATAAGTGAAACTTTGGGTATTTTTTTTATCTTGTAAACAATTCCTTGGACATGAAGAGATTGAAATAATCCAAGTTAGGCCTTTTTGACGGGATGAAAGCCCTTGCACAACAGAAGAATTACAAAGACCTTAACTTAATTTAATTGGGAACCTAAAAATATCAATACATTGGCAAAATATATTATAAAACTAATTTCTATGGCTATGGCTAAGCATGCTGTATTAAAATAATATAGAGAAAAAGGAAGAAACTTACTCACCTTGATGATCTGTATCTACAAAACTCCAAATTGGGGCACCACCACTTAGAAACCTTCCTATTCTCTGGGTTGAGATTTGGTTCGTGGGAACCAATTGGAAGAGAATTTTTATAGAGAAAATTTTTTCTTGAGAGAACTCCAAATTCTAATACGCATCACGAAACTGTTCTGCCAATGTTACGTAGATCTCTCCCTCTTCTTCAGCGAAAGAAGTGGGAAATTTGAGAGAAAAATGGGAATGTAGGAAAACCACTCACGTTCCCTATTAATTTAATAATCACTTATTATTAAAATAGTATTAATATTAATTTATTAATTAATTAAATCATATTTAGTAAAAATTTCATTTAAATCATATTTAAATGAATATCTCTCACCTAACCTATAGTTTTAATTTAATTAAACCAAATTTAATTAAATCAAATTAAACTAAACTATTAATTAATTCTCAAATTAATTTATTGTTTAATTGAATATATTACATTTAATTTAATCCAAATTTGAATCATATTCAAATATAAATTTCTCTCATAACCTATAGTTTTAATATGTATCATATACGCATTAAATTTTAACCTATAGTTTTAATATGAATCTCATTCACATTAAATTAATATTTGAACTCATTCAAATATTTTATTCTCTAAAAAATTAATTTTGAATCATATCCAAAATTAAATTTAAATAATAAAGTTTAATTAAAATATAAAATTTATATTATAATGTATCAATATACATTATATTAATTCCCAAACTAGATTTGAACATTTCAAATTAGAATCAATACAATTAAATCTCATTACCCTTTATGAGCTAGGAAGGGGACCTAATGGACCTACAAGTCAGAAGCTACAACGATATGAGATTAATTGGCTAAACTCACTAATCACATTAATCAATATTCGTTAACTATGTGTACACTCCACTAAAAACTCACAGTTAAACTCTTCTTACTGTAGATATTTCTGTATCCACATATATAGACTAATACCAGTAAGTTAGTCATTCACATGTGTTCGTAACACCAATTAGCTCAAATTACCGTTTTACCCCTAGATTACTTTTAATCCATAAATATCAATGCTCCTCTAATGAACAACATGTTTATGGTCCAACCACTAAATAGAAACCCCTTTTGTGCCATATAGAGGGTAGGACCCTTTGTTTAAGTCCTAGAGACACTATTTAAGGGAACATTTATCTACTTATCCTAAAGTCAGGAAGGAGTGCATTCCGTCTTGTGTGATTATGATCCTAGCTCCCCACTCGGTTTTGTCCCTAAAATTATAAGCATATTGAGTCGGGAATCTGGCCACTCTCACCTGTACAAATCAAAGGACAACCCTCGCGAATAGAAGTTCATAATACACTCTAGATGAAGACTAAGTTAACGAAGTTACATCTAGTGGTTACTATTTCGCGGTCTGATCTTATGTAAACTCATTGCATAGGATACCCCCACTCGCATGTCACCTATACAAACGGGTTGGATCATTGTATTTATATCAAATACAAAGTGAGTCATATCCATAGTGTTACCAACATAAGGTACCCAACCTTATCCTTATACTATAGACCCTTTAAGCTAATCTCGAACATTGATCCATATATGTCTCTACATATTGTTCAAGACTTATAAAAAAACTTAGGATGCTAGTTTATTGGATTTAGGTTATTAAGACAAAACTAATAATAAAATCAATAGAACTTATTGAAATTATAAAAATAACACTTTATTAATAACAGTCAATTGATTATATTACTATCTACGAGTTCTAGGACTTAAAACCCAACACTTTTTACTTTGAATCTTTTCAAGTTTTATTTATTTCATGCTATTTACTTTCTTGCAATCAAATTCCATCTCAAACCCCCTTCCGTTAGTTACCTCGGGTTGGAAATTAGTTTGTTTGGGGAATCAGTGTACTCCTTGAGTTTGACCTGAACTTACCACTAAGACTAGTGTTTGGTGTGAGATTCGTAATTTATTTGACACATTATCTCCTCACAAACTTGAACTGAGATCACCACTAGAGTTAACTCACTATTTTTCGAACTTAGAACTGGGTTGTGGAACTCAATTGGGTGAAAAATTTAGAGTTGAGAATTTTTTTTAAAGGGAGGGAAAAATAAATATTTTGTAATTAAAAAATATCAAAAAAATGATCAAGCGTTTTTTTTTTTAATTTTAAAAAGGGTCTATTTATAAGCAAATTATGTGCATTCGTTCATAAAAACTCAACACCTATTATTCCACTAACAATTAGTAGAACTTAGTGAGCTTAGGTTGGATTTACCCATTAACTTAGTTCAAGGGCAAGTATGGTCATTTGACATTTTAAATCAAAGTCAAATGTTGACTAAACTTTGACTTTTTATCTTTTTGTTCGTATTGGCTAATTTCGACCTTCCAAACATAAATCTGCATTCATTTTTTTTGAAATTCAAATCACATTTGAATATAAAGTCGGTTAAAGTTTGACTTCTCAAAGTCAAAAGTCAACATTATAACTTTTTTCAACTTTGACCATTACCATCAATTTCGTGCTTTTGAATATGAATCTGTATTCATAGTTTTGATTTTTAAATCATATTTAAACATAAAACTCTATCTCAAATTGGTAAATGGTCGGCTATATCACATATATGTTGAAATTTGTGTCCTAAAACTTGTACTTTGTTGTTTGATTCAATAAAATTTATTATTGAATGCTATAATCTAAAAACCAATAAATTTAGGTCCCAAGGCTATTTTACTGAGTTTGTCAAATACACTTGAACTTTATGTATAGACATAAACATGGATTAAGTTCAAGTAATAGCCCAAATGGTCCATAATGTATAAATAAGGTTGGACGCCTTATTCTGGTTAAACACTATGGATGCGGCCTGCTCTGTAGTTAGTAGAAACGATGTAATCCTGAATCGTTCATGTAGAGACATGGGAGTGGGGGCGTCCTATGTAAATGGTTTGCATAAGATTGGAACCACTAATTAGTCACTTTTAGTTATAACACCGTAAACTATAAACTGACTATTTCAATTATGATGACCTAGGTAACTTGATCTTAATCCTGAGCTAACTATGAACTTCTGTTTATTCGGTAGTATCCTTATGTAACGACCCAACTTTCCGGACTAAGCTGAGGTCACTACTCGATACTAAGACTCGACCACACAATACAAAATTTATAATAGACCAGTTACAATCTCTTAAAACGTTAGGAATAAAACAACAAAACAGTATCGGGCCCTATTTCAAATCACAGTTACAAAAGTTTTGAAGAAAATCTCAAATCATCAAATCCAAAATCCTCAAAACAAATACTCTAACCAAAATACATCAGCGGAAGCGAAATTAAAATCGGACACGTCCATATGGCCTTCACGCATCCTTTCTGCCCCTCGTCGGTCTGCCCTTAGCCGTGCCCTTACCTGAAAAGTTAAGAAGAGAAAGGGTGAGTATAAACATACCCAGTAAGGGACCCACTACTGGGCCCGTTAGGGGACAACCGTTAACTTCCTATTCGGGGGTGCCCTACATAACAGTCTAGTGGTTCCGTAGAACGCACATATCAGTCCAGTGCTCCCGAAGGATGCACATATCAGTCTAGTGCTCCCGAAGGATGCACACATCAGTCTAGTGCTCCCGAAGGATGCACATATCAGTCTAGTGCTCCCGAAGGATGCACATATCAGTCTAGTGCTCCCGGAGGATGCACCTATCAGTCTAGTGCTCCCGAAGGATGCACATATCAGTCTAGTGCTCCCGAAGGATGCACATATCAGTCTAGTGCTCCCGAAGGATGCACATATCCGTAAGGCACACTACCCCATAGATGAAGCTAACCGTTACCCCTCAGTCCATACTAAACTGTCCACAACAGTCACACCCAAACGACATTCATATTACAGTTCCGCCATAGGCTTTGTCAGTCAGATAGTATAGGTTTAAACAATTACACCCTCAGTTACTATACGCGTCACTAATTCGCACACCATTAGGGAAAACCCTAGACCCAATCAAATAACCAACCAAAACCGGACTCGCTGTCCTTCCCCGTCCAAACTCCATGATCAACATCCAGACCAGTGATTACTACATACTGAACCGTAACTTCAAGGTCCATCAATATAGAATCCCAATCTACAATTAGCAGTCACAGTACCTTTACATCAGACAAAACATAATAACAGTGCTTAACAGTCAACACACATACAGTTATTCAGTACAGTCACTAACGTGTAATCCCCTGTGGATTACTACGTTTTCAGCCTCGATCCGAGGTCCAGTAGTAGGAAAACCCTTACCTGATACTCGGTTATGCCCCTCGATCGAATCCACGCTCAACAGATCCACCTAAACGAAACACGAAGGTTTTAGTTGATGACTTTAGTAGAAGTCGTTTTAAAAGGTCAGAAGCAGCATCCGTTGACTTACCCAAGGAAAGGAAAACTACCTCCAAGCAAGCCTACCGCGAGACCCGAGAACTCAAGTGTCAACTCTGTACTACCTTCAAGGGAGAAAAGTAGGGCCATATCTTATTCCAATATTCAAACTCTAATCGGATGTAGCAACATTAGGGAATTCATCGAAAACAATCCTTACCGAAGACTCACCGTGACCCGAAGCGGAGAAAGGAAGGCTTAGGTGGCTTGGTGAAACAAGGAGCTCGGCTCGGCTTGAAGGCGTTCGGCTCGGCTCGCGGCTCGGCTCGGCTCGCGGCTCGGCTCGTGGCTTGGCTCACTCGGCTCGGCTCACTCAGCTCGGCTCACCCGGATTCGTGTGTGGCTCGGACTGGAAGCGGGTTTTGGGTTGGGTCAGCTTGGAACCGGGTCGGGTTTGATGAAAACGGCAGCCACGGTGATCGATTTTTTTCCCGGCGAGCGATGGCGGCGGCGATTCGCGGACGACGCACGAGGAACGCAGCTGGCTGTTTCGTGGAGCGGCGACGAGCGGCGGCAGATCTGCTGTTGTGTGAGGCCGAGAAGGAATCGGAAATGGATGGGGAGCCGCGGCGGACGACGGTGGAGAACTGTAAAGAAGAAGAAGAAGAAGAAGAAGAAGAGATGGGCTGGCGTGCGTGTCGGGCGGCGGTTGTCGGGAGAAGAAGGAAAGGCTGTCGGGAAAGGAAGAAGAAGAAGAAGAAGAAGAAGAAGAAGAAGAAGAAGAAGAAGAAGAAGAAGAAGAAGAAGAAGAAGAAGAAGAAGAAGAAGAAGAAGAAGGAAAATCGGGGGGGGGGGGGGGTGTGCGGCGCGAGGGTTGCCCTTTTTTTTTTAAAATATATATATATATATATATAGATTAAATAATAATAATAATTATTAAAAATAAAATATTAATATAATAATAATATATTAAATGAAATTAATTAAAGTTTATATTAAAATATTACTATTAAATAATTAATTATTAAATAATAATATTAGTATTTTAAATAAATAAGAGATAAATAAATAATAATAAAAAAATTATTAATATTAAAATAAAATGATAAATTACCTAATGATAATAATATAAATAAATATTATATTATTATTTTATCGCTTTACAAAAATCCTAAATTCCCGAAAAATTCACATAAAATACTAAAATTTTACCTCGATCTTCGGGGCGTTACACCTTAGATCTGCATAGGTGAGGGCAGCTCAACATCGCTGGCCCAATAAGCCTCCCATTTCAGGGGTAAGACCAAGTGGATAGCTAGGGACATAAGGTGCAAGATAGAATTCACTCCTACCCACTTCTGGGATAGTAGAGAGGTTGTTCCCTTAAGGACTGAATCCAAGTCTTGAACAAGGGGCCCCACCTTCTCATTGGCCCAAGAAAGATTCTGAATGTAAATTTCATTAAGAGTCAATGATTGATTAGGTGTTTATTATATATGAAATAATTTATATGCAATTTGCATGTAAATTTCATATAAAACTTCTCATTACCGAATGAGATTAAAAGAAGAAGTTTTCTCTGAAAAACACCTAAACGATTCACTCCTCATCTCTCTATAAAATTCTCTTCACATAACCGAGTCCCACAACTTTGTTCTTGGTCCTGAGCATAGTAGGGCAACTTGGTGGTTGTCCTTGTTCGTGATAGTCAGGCAAAGAAGCGTTGGATTAAAGAAGAAGTTCAGAACTACAAAGGTAAGAACATCGTTTACCTTTTGGCTTTTCGTTTAAGTCCATCGCTTAGTAGATGCATGTTAACTTCTAAATCGTTTAGATGCATATAGAGTAAAGCATGATCCTTTAAATTTCGTTGCTGCATGTCTCTAGTGCTTTGTTATTTTCCTTCATGTGGTGTCAGAGCATGGTTAGCTTCACTCATATGCATATGGTGGGTTCTTACAATTTATGTGATAAATTGATATGGTTGAACTAAAATAGATTTATTTTGGTTTTGGCTCTAAATTAAGTTGTTTATTTGTTTTAATCTTTGTAATTAGCCCTGGTGGTGGCTTAATTTAATTATTGCAAAGAGTTTGTAATTTATTGGAGTCATTAGAGTTGAGTATAGGCTGTAATTCGTTCATGCGGGAAGAAGATGATGCTGTTTAAGAAGCTCAGAAGGAGATGAATCAAGCTTATCGTTTACCCTCTCAACGATCACATATGGTATGCGTATTGCTTGGACCAGTGAACATCGCACTTACCATTTAAATGATCGCGTAAGGTACGCGTATCATTTGAAGAAGACTCCATCGCTTACTAGCTAAACGATCGCGTATGGTACGCATATCGTCTTGAGATGACTTTATCGTTTATATGCTAAATGATCACGTATGGTACGTGTATCGTTTGCGTAAGAAACGATCGCGTAAGGTACGCCACGCTAAGCACTTAAACGATCGTTTACATGCTAAGCGATTGCGTATGGTACGTGTGTCGCTGGCACCTACAAAAGGTCGTGTACATGCTAAACGATCGTATATGGTTTGCTAAGCGATCGTATATGGTTTGCTCAGCGATCGCATATGGTATGCGAATTGCCTATGCTCATGAATGTCGCCTGCCTGCTCAACGATCGTGCAAATGTTATCAAGCGATTATTGTACTCCATCAAATTATTATTGTAATAATTTAGTTTTAACTTAATTTAGAGAGCTAAAAATCAATCTATTTTAGAGTGTTTTAATTAATCTTGCATGTGATGTATGGTTTAATTATTACTAAAATTGTATGTGCATATTGTATGACATATAGTTTTAAAATCTCACCATAGGTTAACATGTTCATGCATGTTAAGAAATTAATATGAAAATTAATTAATGTGATTAATTAATTGTTAAATTAATACGATTAATTTAAAGATTAATTGAATTAATTTTGTTAAATATGATTTAATAAAATTAATCAATAATTGATTTATTTAAAAGTTTAAATAAATAAAAATGCCATATTAATTTGTTGTTTTTCTAGATGAATGGTTATAGGTTAGTCTAAGAGTTTTATAATTGTTATAAAATGAATTAGACGTTAAAATCTATAACAAAGATACGATGCATGCTCACCTAGGTTAATACCATATCTTCCAAAATTGAATTTATGTCGATATCTTATAAAACTAAGTTACAAGAGGCTCACCTGATTTGATCTTGTCAACAAGTCAGATAAGATGACTAAGGATTAGAGGTTTTTAAGTTGACAGTTTATGGAACACCTCCTACCTGGAGATCGTAATCGGTTCTTGAGCCTAGTTAACCTAGTTTTATGAGCATGCATGAGAGATGTAAGGTCATAAAATTGGTTTATCACCTAGACATCGTAGGTTAAAATCCAGTATACAAGTTATACTTGGATGGTTTACCTAGATTTAGGATTTATTTAAGTTAACCTAAATTAAATTCTAAATATTTTACCCAAAATCATTTTAGAAAACTTCAGCTGGAGAAAAGTATCGTACTTTTAGCTCTAGCTCCCCAAGAGTTCACATCGTGATTCATGAAGGGCTTTGGACCGTGCGTAGGAGCGGACTCCATTCGAAGAGTATTTGCATGAGCTATGAACAAGGTGAATGGGGGAAGTAGTTCATAGTAAGTGGGTGAGTGATATATGACAATACATCCCACGATCTCTTCTATTGGGTTGCATCGTGAGATTCCTATAATGCGCCTGCTTGTCTGCCCTGGAGCGACGTACCATTAAGAGGGCTGTATTATAGGATTCAGAACACTGCAAACTCCATAATTGGATAGGATCTCTTAGATAATTTTTCATACTGTCTTTCCACTTTCGGGCATAATGATTCTCATCTCTGAGGATCGAAAATGGAGGGTCACACTTACAAAAATTACTAAAATAGTTAGTATATTCTTGACCGAAGTAAACGGTAACTAAATGCTAAGTAAATATGAGATATTTGTGAGTTAGCATTTGGTTAAGATTGTCTTGATTCAAAGGACGAGTAATCGGCTACCCCTCGGTAGAGGTTATTATGAACCTTTAAATTATCGTTGCAAAACATAATAAAAGGGTATATTATTTAAAGTTTTGCTAAAATGATTGGTTTATTCAGATTATAGTTTCTAAACAAAGTATGTTTGTTTTTCAGCATGAATAACTCGATAGTTCAATTATTAGCTTCCGAAAAACTTAACGACAATAACTATGCAGCATGGAAATCAAATCTTAACACAATACTAGTTGTTGATGATTTAAGATTTGTCTTAACTGAGGAATGTCCTCAAACCCCTGCCTCAAATGCAAATCGAGCTAGTCAGAAAGCATATGATCGATGGATAAAAGCAAATAAGAAAGCCTGTGTCTACATTCTTGCTAGCATGTCAGATGTTTTAGCAAAGAAGCATGAATCCTTAGCCACGGCTAAAGAAATTGTGGATTCTTTGAAAGGAATGTTTGGGCAACCAGATTGGTCCCTAAGACACGAGGCAATCAAATACATTTACACTAAGCGTATGAAGGAGGGGACCTCTGTTAGAGAACATGTCCTAGACATGATGATGCACTTCAATATAGCTGAGGTAAATGGTGGTGTCATCGATGAGGCTAAACAAGTTAGCTTTATTAGAGTCTCTTCCGAAGAGCTTCATACCATTCTAAACGAATGCGTCCCTGAATAAGATAGAGTTTAACCTAACAACCCTTCTAAATGAGCTCCAACGATTCCAGAATCTTACCAAGGGTAAGGGAAAGGAAGTAGAAGCAAATGTTGCTACTACAAAAGGAAAATTCAAAAGAGGATCATCCTCTAGATCTAAATCTGGACCATCAAAACTCAGTCGAAAGATTAAAAAGAAGGGAAATGGGAAGACTCTCAAGAAAAATAAGGTAAAGAAGACTACAGAAAAAGATAAATGTTACCACTGTGGTGAAAATGGGCACTGGCTGAGAAACTGTCCAAAATACCTTGCTCAGAAAAAAGCAGAGAAAGAAGCACAAGGTAAATATGATTTACTAGTTCTTGAAACATGAAAATGAAAATTCAACCTGGATATTAGATTCAGGAGCCACTAATCATATCTGTTTCTCATTTCAGGAAACTAGTTCTTGGAAAAAGCTTTCTGAGGGCGAGATCACTCTTAAAGTTGGAACTGGAGAAATGGTCTCAGCTAAAGCAGTGGGAGATTTAAAGTTGTTTTTTAATGATAGATATATTCTACTTAAGAATGTCTTGTATGCACCTCAAATGAAGAGGAATTTGATATCTATCTCTTGTTTAATAGAACATATGTATAAAATATCTTTTGAAACTAGTGAAGCGTTCATTTTAAGAAAAGGTATTCACATTTGTTCTGCTATACTTGAAAACAACTTATATAAGTTAAGACTAACACGAGCAAATTTTGTCTTAAATACTGAGATGTTTAGAACAACTAAAACTCAGAATAAAAGACAAAAAGTTTCTTCTAATGCCTTCTTATGGCACTTAAGACTTGGTCACATAAATCTCAATAGGATTGGGAGATTGGTTAAGAGTGGACTTCTAAATCAGTTAGAAGATAACTCTTTACCTCCTTGTGATTCCTGTCTTAAAGGAAAAATGACCAAAAGATCTTTTACTAGAAAAGGTCTTAGAGCCAAAACACCTTTAAAGCTCGTACATTCGAATCTTTGTGGACCAATGAATGTCAAGGCTCGAGGAGGATACAAATATTTCATCAGTTTTATTGATGATTATTCTAGGTATGGTCATGTTTACCTAATTCAGAACAAGTTTAATTCTTTTGAAAAGTTAAAAGAATATAAGGCTGAAGTTGAAAATGAATCAGGTAAAACAATAAAGATACTTCGATCAGATCAAGGTGGAGAGTATATGGATTTACGATTCCAAGACTATTTGATAGAACATGGAATCCAATCACAACTCTCTGCACCTAATACGCCTCAACAGAACGGTGTATCGGAAAGAAGAAACTGAACTTGGTTAGACATGGTTCGCTCTATGATGAGTTTTACTCAATTGCCAGATTCTTTTTGGGGATATGCTTTAGAAACAACTATCTCTATTTTGAACAATGTTCCCTCTAAAAGTGTTTCTAAAACACCTTATGAGCTATGGAAAGGGCATAAAGAAAGTTTATGTCACTTTAGGATTTGGGGATGTCCAACACACATGTTGGTGCAAAATCCTAAAAGATTGGAACATCGTTCAAAATTATGCCTATTTATAGGTTATCCAAAAGAATCAAAAGGTGGTTTATTTTATGATCCTCAAGAAAATAAAGTATTTGTATCGATAAATGCTACGTTCTTAGAGGAAGACCACATAAGAAATCATCAAACTCGCAGTAAACTAGTATTAGAAGAAATTTCCAAAAATGCTACAGATAAACCTAGTTCATCTACTAAAGTAGTAGATAAAACTAGAAATATTGGTTAAACACATCCTTCTCAAGAGTTGGGAGAACCTCGTCGAACCAAATGATGTAAGATCTATTGGTTGTAAATGGATCTACAAGAGAAAACGAGACCAAGCTGATAAAGTACAGACTTTCAAAGCTCGACTTGTGGCAAAAGGTTATACACAAAAGAAGGGAATAGATTATGAAGAAACTTTCTCTCCTGTTGCCATGATAAAGTCAATTAGAATACTCTTATCCATCGCCACTTTTTATGATTATGAAATTAGGCAGATGGATGTCAAGACAACCTTTTTGAACGGTAATCTTGAAGAAAGTATTTATATGGTCCAACCAGAGGGGTTTATACAAAAGGGTCAAGAACAAAAGGTTTGTAAGCTTCAAAAATTTATTTATGGATTAAAACAAGCTTCTAAATCCTAGAATATAAGGTTTGATACTGCAATCAAATCTTATGGTTTTGAACAAAATGTTGATGAACCTTGTGTTTACAAAATGATCATCAAAACTACTGTAGCATTCTTAGTTCTGTATGTAGATGACATTCTACTCATTGGGAATGATATACGTCATCTAACTGATATTAAGGAATGGCTAGCTGCGCAATTCCAAATGAAAGATTAGGGAAATGCACAATATGTTCTTGGTATCCAAAGAGTTCGAAACCGAAAGAACAAAACTCTAGCCATGTCTCAAACATCTTATATAGAAAAAATGTTGTCAAGATATAAGATGCAGAATTTCAAAAAGAGTCTGTTGCCGTACAGATATAGAATTCATTTATCAAAAGAACAATGTCCAAAGACACCTCAAGAAGTTGAGGATATGAGTAACATTCCCTATGCTTGTGATCATTGGACATCCGTTAAGAATATTCTAAAATATTTTAGAAGAACAAAAGACTACATGCTTGTGTATGGTTCTAAGGATCTGATCCTTATTGGATACACTGACTCTGATTTTCAAACTGATAAAGATGCTAGAAAGTCTACGTCAGAATTAGTTTTCACTCAGAAGGAAAGAGCAGTAGTATGGAGAAGTATAAAACAATCTTGTATTGCCGACTTCACTATGGAAGCTGAATATGTAGCTGTCGTGAAGCAGCGAAAGAAGCAGTATGGCTTAAAAAGTTCTTAACAGATTTGGAAGTTGTTCCAAATATGCATCTGCCAATCACCTTGTATTGTGACAAGTGGTGCAGTTGCAAATTCACGAGAACCAAAAATTAATAAACGAGGAAAGCACATTGAGCAAAAGTACCATTTGATCAGGGAAATCGTACATCGAGGAGATGTGATAATAACAAAAATCTCCTCTGAGCAAAACATGGCCGATCCGTTTACAAAAGCTCTTACGGCTAAAGTGTTTGAGAGGCACCTACATGGTTTAGGTCTACGCGGTTTGTAAACTAGGACAAGTGGGAGAATTATTAGGATTGTGCCCTAGTTTATATATGTTTACTGTACTCATATATATTCTCTCATTATAAAATTCTAACTTACTTGGAGTTTTAGTCCAAGTGGGAGCTTGTTGGAATTTGTGTCCTAAAACTTGTACTTTGTTGTTTGATTCAATAAAATTTATTATTGAATGCTATAATCTAAAAAACCAATAAATTTAGGTCTCGAGGCTATTTTACAGAGTTTTTCAAATAAACTTGAACTTTATGTATAGACATAAACATGGATTAAGTTCAAGTTAATAGCCCAAATGTTCTATAGTGTATGAATAAGGTTAAGCGCCTTATTTTGGTTAAACATTATGGATGCGGCCCACTCCGTAGTTAGTACAAACGATATAATCCTAAATCGTTTATGTAGAGACATGAGAGTGGGGGCGACCTACCTAAATGGTTTGCACAAGACTAGAACCATGAAGTAGTCACTTTTAGTTATAACACTGTAAACTATAAACTGACTATTTCAATTATGATGACATAGGTAACTTGATCTTAATCCTGAGCTAACTATGAACTTCTGTTCATTCGGTAGTATTCTTAGATCTGCATAGGTGAGGGCAGCTCAACATCGCTGGCCCAATAAGCCTCCTATTTCAGGGGTAAGCTCGAGTGGATAGCTAGGGACATAAGGTGCAAGATGGAATTCACTCCTACCCACTTCTGGGATAGTAGATAGGTTGTTCCCTTAAGGACTGAATCCAAGTCTTGAACAAGGGGCCCCACCTTCTAATTGGCCCGAGAAGGATTCTGGTTTATATGTTGGACCTTAAACCAATTGTTCAGTAGTGGATCAGTGGGTCTTAAGGAGCAAGATGTAATCTCGGGGGTAAAACGGTATTTTGACCCAACCAAGATTACGAACAACCTGTGAAGAATCGACTTACCTATTATGGTTATATCAGGTGGACATAAATATATCTATAGTGAGGGGAGTGCAACTAAGAGTCTTTAGTGGAATGACTCTTTAGTTAACAAATGTTGATTAACTTTGGTCTAAAAGAGTTTAGCCAGTTAATCTCGAATCGTTGGAGCGCATGATCTATAGGTCCATTAGGTTCCCCTACTAGCTCATATGAATTCAACTAAGAACAAGTATGTTGTAATAATTCGAATTGTTCAAATAAAGATAAGAGAGAGAAACCGACAAATATATAAGATATAAGTCAGTAGAAATAAACTTTAAGTTTTGTGTTTAAATATGATTTAAATAAATATGAATATAGATTCATATTTAAAAGCTTGAAAAGTTTAGAAAACGGTCAAAAGTCAACATGTTGATTTTGAACTTTGACCGGATTTTTATTCAAATATGATTTGAATTTTAGAGAAATGAATACGGATTCATACTCGGGAGGTTAGAATTAGTCAAGACGGAAAAATTAGTAAAAATTCAAAAAGTTGACTTTTGACTAAGAAAAGTCAAAGTTTGACTTTGACTTAAGTTGGTTAAATGACCAAAATACCCTTTTAACTAATTTCTTAATTACTAAATGTTAGTGGAAGATGTGGCAGCCGATTATGAATTGAGGCCACTAATTTCATTAAGAGTTAATGATTTGATTAGGTGTTGATCATATATGAAATAATTTACATGCAATTTGCATGTAAATTTTATATAAAACTTTTCATTACCGAATGAGATTAAAAGAAGAAGTTTTCTCTGAAAAACACCTAAACGATTCACTCCCCATCTCTCTATAAAATTCTCTTCACATAACCGAGTCCCACAACTTCGTTCTTGGTTTTGAGCATAGTAGGCCAACTTGGTGGTTTTCCTTGTTCGTGATATTCAAGCAAAGAAGCGTTGGATAAAAGAAGTTCAGAACTACAAAGGTAAGAACATCGTTTACCTTTTGGCTTTTCGTTTAAGTCCATCACTTAGTAGATGCATGTTAACTTCTAAATCGTTTAGAAACATATAGAGTAAAGCATGATCCTTTAAATTCCGCTGCTGCATGTCTCTAGTGCTTTGTTATTTTCCTTCAATATATTCGTTGATTTCTCTCTCTATACCTATTTTGAACAATTCGAATTATTCGAACATATTGTTCTAATTAGATTCCATATGAGTTAGCAGGGGAACCTAATGAACCTATAGATCATGGGCTCCAACGTCCAAGATTAACTAGCTAAACCCTTTTAGACTAAGCTAATCAACATTCGTTAACTAACGGGTCATTCCACTAAAGTGTGATAGTTGTACTTCCCTCACTATAGATATATTTTTATTCATCTGATATAACCATGATCAATAAGTTAATCTTTTACAGATTGTTCGTAACCTCAATAGGGTTAAAATACCATTTAACCTTCGAGATTACATCTTGCTCCTTATGTCCTACTAATCCACAATTGAACAATTAGTTTAATGTCCAACCTATAAACCGAATCCCCCTCGAGCCAATGAGAGGGTGGGGTTCTTTATTCAAAACTTGGATTCAGTCCTTAAAGGAACAACCTATTTACTAACCCTAAAGTGGGTAGGAGTGTATCCCATCTTGCACCCTATGTCCCCAGTCATCCACCTAGTCTTACCTTTAAAATGGAAGGCTTATTGGGTCATCGCTGTTGGGCTACCCTCACCTATGCAAATCTAAGGATAATTCCACATAAACAGAAGTTCATAGTTAGCTCAGGATTAAGATTGAGTTACTTAGGTCATCAATAATCTAGATAGTCAGTTTTATATAGTCAATGATGTTATAACTTAAAAGTAACTATTTCATGGTTCCTGTCTTATGTAAACTTTACATAGAATGCCCCTACTTCCATGTCTCTACATGAACGATTTAGGATTAAATTGTTTGTACTAACTACAAAGTGGGCCACATCCATAACTTTCCCAGAATAAGGTGCCCAACCTTATTCATACACTATAGACCGTTTGGACTATATACTTGAACTCGATCCATGTTTATGTCTCTACATAAAGTTGAAGTCTACACTAGATTGCCTTTGGACCTTAGATTATTTGGTTCAAGATTATAGTATTCTATTTTCACTAATAATTCCTCAATAACCACTTTATTGAATAAAATATAATTTAACTACAAACTATGAGTTTTAAGACATAAATTCCAACACAGTTGAGTTAAGCTCATGTTGGCCAACTCCAAAATTTCTACCTCTCTCTCAAATCCTTCATCCATCAGGTCTTACAACCCGGTCCTACATTTAGAGAATAACAAGTTAACACTAGTGGTGATTCATGTTTGTGATTGAGGAGAACGAGTAATACGGTAGCTACAAAGGTACGTATTCAATAAACCCTAGTTTCTAATTAATTTAGGGTTTAGGTTTATACATGTTAACTAGAAGCAATTGGGGTAAAATCTCGATTCATTTTTTGTTGTGAATGTCTAAACTATCTGTCATGAACTTGATATGTCTCTAATCCTCAAATAAATTTCAATTATTTTATGTCATTTCGGGTGACTTTACTCTAGTTTAGGTGTCATGCCCCCACCCAGAATTAGGGGTGTAATTGGGTCGGGTCGGGTTTCTTCAAAACTGACCCGACCCGAAATGTACGGTTAATTCTGAAACAGAGCTCGAAGGTCGGGTCGGGTCGGTTTTTTTTCCTTCCTCCTCCTCCTCCTCCTTATTGATGAAGCATAAAATAAAATAAATATGGGTATAATTTACATGAATGAAAAAGTTATTTAGAAACCACTTCAATGAAAATAAATATGGGTCCAACATTATACACCAAAATAAAGAGAAGGAAACCAAAAGCATAGCTCCTTGAAACAATTAGACACATAACTTTGTCCTAAACAAAGTTTATGGGCAAAATGCTTATTGAAGTCCACTTATTGATGAAGCATCTTTATCTTTTTTAGAAGAAGAAAAATAGAAGCACCCAATAAAGTGAAGGAAGATCGAAATTAAATATATAAATTCTCACAGTTCACACTAAAAATGAAAATTGAAACCATGAGAATAAATAATCAAAGAAGAAATTATATAACCTAAAGCTTCAAATGCAACGATAATGGTGACAACACAAGCTTGTCCATCTCCCAAATGATAATCAAAAGCTAAATAAAGTATAGTTAGTTCTTTAATTTATACCTAGAAGAGAAAAACATATATCTGCACTTGGATAAAAAGTAAAAACTGCACATAAAGTATATTACTAAAGTATATTACTTAAAAATAGAAAACAGAAAACAAAGGAAAATAAACTAAGAATCTTCTGAGGACATACATAGCGAGATTAAAGAGTTGATAATAGAGAAGCTACTGGCCCTTCAAATCCTTCCGCAAACAACAAAGTTTACAATTGTGAAGCTATGAATTAATGAACATCTTCATGAGACTACCTTGTTCGTATAACCCAAAGTGCTTCCATCATTGAGCTTCAAGACTCTAAAAAAACAAGATTCGATATTTAACAAGTTAACAATTTTTAAAAAAATGTAAATAAAGATTTGAGAGTAGGGATTTAAACCATAGAGTCATTATTTAAATTCTCAAATGCAGCTTCCATCTCCTTTCCTATGTTTATGAATTCTAGTTCAAAATGACAAACAGTTAGCTTATATGGGATAATTGAAAATTTTAAATGCGTACTTCAAAAAGAATATTACCTTCATCAATTTCTTCAGCCCCGTCAATTTCTTTAGTCATGTCATCCAAAGGTTTAGACTGAATCCAATTCTGAGCACAAATGAGTTCCTCTGCAGTTTGAGGAGTTAAAGAACTTCGAAAAGAATCTAACACCCGTCCTCCAGTGCTAAAGGCGAACTCAGAAGGCACAGTTGATATAGGAATACTGTAGATGTCCCTAGCTACTTGGCTAATGATCTTAAATCGAGAGGAATTCACCTTCCACCAAGTTAGCAAATCTAAATATTCATCGCCCCTATAATCTATACGAGGCTCATCCAGATAACGAGTCACCTCTGTTTTAGCATCATCTAGACATGTTTTGTTACTTTGTTTAAATCTATCATGAACAATAGCACGTGCCTTATAAGATCCACTAGATGAGATAGAAGGTATTTCGCTTTGACTTTGAAAGCCAAATCCTTCGATAGGTGTACATGATTGTGCTTGTGAATATTTTTCTTTTGACATTCTCATATAATAATCATCACACAATCGACAAAATACTTCTTCAACCTTATTCGTCCATATTTTTGCACAATCTTCCTCCAAAAATTCATTAAAACAATAGTTCACATAAGCTAGCTTGTACCTAGGGTCAAGAACTACAGAAACATACAATAATAAATTGGTCTTCTCACTTGTAGTTATACCCCAATACTTGATGAATTTTATCTGCATGCTTAATGTCATTTGACTCAATAATGCATTCTCATACGATGAGTATTCACGAATTATTTCTTGGATCAAATTAAGTTCATGAAAAAATATGTTTGAAGTCACAGACATAGATGCAGAAAACTTCATTGTTACCTCTGAAAAAGTCTTTAAGAACTTTACAAACACTTTTGCATTATCCAAATCTTCAGTAGTAGAAATATCATCCTTTGGCAAATAACTAGGGTCATGCTCCTCCAATCTTTCAAAAGTATTTTGACACTTAATTGCTCCATCCAACATAGTAAAAGTAGAATTCCATCGTGTCAGAACATCCATTGTAAGACAATTTTTTGTTGACATCTTATCTTCTTTAGCAAAATCTTTAAATATTTGCAATCTAGCAGGAGATGACCTAACATACTTCACAGCATTTCTGATTCGAATGATAGACACATGCAAATCTTTTAAGGCATCATTAACAATTAAATTAAAAATATGGGCACAACATCTAATGTGAATAAAATCACCATCCAACACCAACCCATTTCTGCTTTTAAACTTTTTAACCAAGTAGGCAATGGCTACATCATTTGAACTCGCATTATCAACCGTTACAGTAAAGAGCCTATCAATATCCCAACCTTCTAAGCACTTTTCAATGGCTCTACCTATGGTATCTCCTTTATGATTAGCTACTTGACAAAAGTTCAAAATTCTTTTGTGCAAGTTCCAATCATTATCAATGAAATGAGCCGTTATAACCATATAATTAATATTTTGCACAGAAGTCCATGTATCCATTGTTAAACAAACTCTTTGGCCACTTCGAGTTAATGCATTTTTTAACTTTTTTTCTCCCTCATATACATTTGAAAACAATCTTTTGCAACGGTTACTCTTGATGGAATCACAAACTTTGGATTTAATGCCCGAAAAAATTGGTGAAACCCTTCACTTTCTACGAACTTAAATGGTAATTCATCCAAGATAACCATCCTAGCAAGCATTTTTCTACAATTTTCTTGAGTGAATGATGCAGCCATCAAACTACTTTTAGAATCTCCCTCTCCTTCAACATTATCTTCCAATGGATTTACATACATCTTACATTTCTCTAAATGTCTTTTTAAATTAGTGGTACCATTTCTTTTGGAATCACAAGCATATGAAGCCCCACAATGTTTACAAGCAGCCCTAGGATATTTAGGATCACATCCTTCTACTTTTATAAAATGTTCTCATACCGATGGTGGTGGTTTAATCGGTTTATTTTTTCCTAACACTAGACTAGAACAACTCTGATTTGAAGTCTCATCTACCGAGAATGAAGTCATCCTAATAATCATCAAATAAAACACATAGAAAAAAAAACACTCAAATCAATAACTACAAGTTCTCATACAAACACTTGAATTATAAGCAATAACACAAACCAGTCAAGATCTAATTGACTCCATAATTCATAATGACAAATTACCTTTAAAAGTCAACCTAACTAAATATACTCAGAATCCAAAAAAACTCTCAAACCCAGTTGTGAAAATTTTAAATTCAGCTAAATATACTAAAATGTCAGAATTTCTATCATGTTTGTGCAGAAACTCATTGTATACTTCGTCCAAACTCACAGTAATAAACAACATATTCTCAATTTACGGTAGAGCTTCAAAATACATTTCCACTTCATCAATCGTTACTGCTATATTAATAGTATTCATGTTATTCTTCAGATATTTATGATGATCTAATATCCACTTGACATGGCCAGGCTCGGCTGATTTTATTGTTGAAGAACTCAACTAATTCTTTGGATGTGAAGATATGAATAAAGATTGGATTTTTCATGGAAAGGAACGAACGTTGGGGGACTGTCCTCTTTGTAATTCAACAAATTTGGAGAACTCTGTAATTTGATTTTTATTGATTCAAAGTTGAAAATTTTTAAGCAAAAGATTGAAATCGAAAAAGACAGAATGTGACTAAAACTGAAAAATTAATTAAATGTGATAAACCCAACAATACCTGAGATGATGCCGACGTCGAGTCTGCAGACGAAGAGATGATGTCGATGCCGAGTCTGCAGTTGAAGAGATGATACCAACGCCAAGTCTGCAGACGAAGAGATGATGCCGAGTGCCGACGTCGAGTCGCAGACGAAGAGACGATGCCAATTGTCGAGTGCAGACGAAAAGATGATGCCGAGTCGCAGACGAAGAGATGATTCCAATTTTCGAGTGCCGACGCCGAGTCTGCAGACGAAGAGGTGAAGATTAAAGAAGAGTCGAAGATGAGGAAATGAAGCAGACGAAGAATTTAACCTAATCGATTATTTTTTAAACCCGACCCGACTCGACCCAAATCAAATCGGTTCGGTAACGCTGTTGTTACTAACCAGTCCAACCCAAATCGAATCGATTCGGGTCGGGTCATCGGTTCGGGTTGGGTTTTTTCACCTCTACCCGGAATGCATCCCTCCATCGTGTTCCCAGGCGCGAATGATAACTTGTAGAAATATAAGTTATTGTAGTCTTTTAGGTAGAAAAATCAAGTCTTAATGAATGAAAAAGGAAGAAAATGCATAGTAAAATAGATAAAATAACTTGGTTAAGTGTTATAAACTATAACAGAGTTTTATATTTATTTATCACGTTTTTCATGTCCATATGCAGGATTTTTAGGTGAAAAGAGGACTGGCTAAGCGACAAAACATTAGGCAAGGAGGCACACAACCAACAAGAGGAGCAAAAGCATAAAGCTATGCGTTTCATTTCGCTAGTAGACAAAAAATAGCTGGCATGAATGTCAAAAAAGGACGAATGTGACTTTTACGGCGTAAAGCAGCTATTCTAGAGAATTAATGAAGTGTAGACTATGACATGTCATGTCAATTTTCGTCTCTAAATATGAAGCTACTTCTTTAAGAAGAGTGTTCGAAAATGTTTAGAGAACAAGCTTACTTCCAACCTCAATTTCCCTTCTTTGTTTTAGGTGAGAGCTTAGAACATAGATGACAAAGCCCCCCTCCTCTCAGTGTATAGGCAGAATTCAGAGTCAATGAATATGAGAAATCATACTCAATGGCTCAACTCATTGTACTTTCGTTCGTAATTTCTTTTATTGTATTTATAATTTTAACTTCATGGCCGACAGATGTAAAACTTTATTTATAAATTTAATTTATTTCTACTTCCATTCTTTTATTTCTTTATCTCTCATATTTATTTAAGTTTAATAAGTAAGGGTAAATAATGTAAGGAATTAGTTACTATTAGAGAATTCAGATGTTTGCGTTATTTGTTTTACTCAGTTAAATGCAGCCATTAATACCTTGTCTTATTCAAAAGAAAGGATAAAGCATTAATTATTATCATTTGACGCATGATGACTTGGATTTAGCTAAGCAGACTATGAACGGGTTACAACAATGAAATATTGTCGTCAAACTTCTCTTTAATATACATATCAGAAATGCGAGTGTGTGTAGCGAACACACCAAGAGGTTGTTCACCTTAATATAAGATAAGTTGTAAGTAATTAATTTAGAAGGATTAGATACAAATCATTTTTTAACTTTAAGTATTTAGATTTCAAATGGTGAGCAAGATGGTGAAGGCACCAAGAGTTTCCTCACTTTAAATATGAAGTTAACAATGTTTTGTGTCGCCTCAACATATTAGTTATGCTTACTTTACACTTAATTAGTTAGACACTTCTACACATCATCGTAAATTACACAAGTTCATATTTCATTGCATTCCATCGTCATATCCATCTTGCTACTCCATAACACTTAGTGTAAATATATAGGGTAAATCACATTGTGCAAATCAAATTATACTCTATAGATACCTCATAATTTTAGGATGCATAATTAGCCTATTGGAATCGCTAATTCCTTAGGTCGACCTTGGCTTACCTAGGAAACCTCTCTCTTCACTTACAATTGGGCAAGAGATAGGAAAACTTGTACCCAAAATGATGAATTACCGTAGTTAGCAACGTTTAGGTAGGATTATATACCTTTTATTGCATGACCCTAGCCTAGTTGTCAACTACAGTCGCATACTTAGAGCCTAACCAGAACATATTCATGAAGAGAAAATAACAAACAAGCAGCGAAAGCGACTTGGGAGCTCCTACGCTTCTAAGCAAAGCGCTAGAACTCTTGGAATTAAACTTAGACTTAAGCTTCTACTTAAGAACTTGCTTTGAGATAAGAAAACACAACACTAATAAGCTTGAGAGAACTTGACAACTTTATTCCTACTTTAACAAACTTAGTACAATTACAAGGCAATGCTTAAGTCTTAGCCATTACTTTCTCAAGTAACAACACCCAATGCCTTACTCATTCTTTCGAATGGGATAATGCGTTGGGTATGGCACTAACTAAACACGGTATGTAATATAAACACCCAAATTCCCTTTGAGCTATCTCTACTTTGTATCATACCTGCAATAGTAGGAAATTAAAGATAAAGAAATGGAAGAATGAAAGTGTAAAGCCATTACACGCATTTATAAGCCTATAATAAAAACATTCTGAACCCCACTATCATGCCCCACCCCACAACACGTCCTGTACCTCGCGTTGTGACACATGACACGTCTTGGTAGCCCTGTCACGTCAAGTGAAACGTCAAAACGCTTAACGTAAGTCTTTAAATCTTAGATTTAACACCTAATTCCAAATTAACTCTTAACTATTAAGCAATAAGAACACACAAAACAAGATATCAACAAGACACACAAAACTAGATATCAACAAGACTTCTTTTATTTCTTAAATAATGTGTGTTCTAAATATACATATTACAAGTTTGCTTTTCAATAATACGAAAACAAACTTAAGGCCTTAAATGCCTAGTACAACTCCTTCAACTTTAAACACCTGGCTAATGCCTTAACGCGTAGCAGCTCGCCTTACCTTTTCCAAATTGGCCTTAACACCTGGTAATTTGGAAAGGGAAAACTTAAACCATAACACTACAAGAAATTCATTATTTAGTGACAAAGTTTTAGTGGAGCAAGTAATTTTTGTTAGTAAAAGTTCGTTTAAAGCAACGCAAAAAAATTGTGTCCCAAAAGATTATTATTAGCACCACGTTTTTAATTCACATCACTAAAAGAATTAGTAACACAACAATAATGTCATTAAAAATTAAATAGTTTTAGCAACAAACTAAAATGTTGCTAAAACTTTAGCAAAACCCCTCCATTTTTTAATTTCCCTCCAACATTTCATTGAAAAGATTTATTAAATATATTTTCATTTTTATTTCCCCTTTTTCTCTATCATCTTTCACGAAAAAACTCTTCTCAAAAACCCCAACCTCAATCTTCTCCATCTTCACTGGCTAGCCACCACACAAAAGAGACTACTTTTCTCATCAGCGGCAACCCACGACGCGTTTTGGTCGATCATAAAAGGGGGCATGTTTTGGTTAGCCAATGAAGAGGACACATTTCAGTCTTTCAACACTTAGAGGGAATAATGTTTCGACACTCATTTTCTCTGTCTCTCTATCAAACGAGTTTCAGAACACTTAGAGGGAAGAACGTTTCAGTTGACACGCTCGACGGCGACCCATGGCTGATGACAACCCACGGCTGACATACTCGAATCAACTTCTATAACTCCAATCCACTCCAACGAGGCTAGCAAATTGTGTCCATTGTACTTTTGGGTGTTCAAATCCCTAATTCTTTAAAGGTATCAACCTTCCCCATATTGATGATTGAAGTTTAGATTCAGAGCAACATTTGAGGAATGAATTCATAGGCGATCGTGTTGAAGAAGTGCTGGGAATCCTTTTTCGATGTGAAGAACTAAGTGTTTGAATTGAAGGTACGAAGGAATCAATGATTACGACCATTTTCAGGAACCTAGAGAAAGTGAAACACTAACTTCTGTTTCAGATTTTAGGATAAGAGTTCTTTGTTCTTTTTTAAATAAACAAAATTTAAACCTTAATTCATTTTGTAACTTTTAGTCAAATACTTAGTGAGTGAGTTTTTGGAAAACCTTTTGGGGAATTCTGATAGAAAAAAGACATGCACAACGGAAAACGGATCGAGATTCTACCCTAAATGCACTTAATTAACATGAAACCCTAAACTATAAATTAATTTGAAATTAGGGTTTTTGAGCATACTTAGATTTGAAGCTCCGATTGTTGTTTGAACTACCGCTAAGGTTGATCTACTATCATCCAGACTCTTAACCAGGTTGTGGGACCCATTGGATGAAAGAACCTGGGAGAGAGAAAAAATGGAAAATGAACTATGGAACAAGTTTGGGCTAATGTATCCTTTTCTAATAAAAATTACAAAGGAAAAGAAAAGAGCACAAATTTTATATTCAAAATGTCCAACCCTTTCCAAATGACCTACTAGTATTTGACTAAAGTGGCATGTACATGCAAGCTCATGGGCCAACAACACATAACCTACTAACAATTAATGGTCTTCAGGTCTTCATAGTGTAGAAACACCTAGCCCACTATAGTTAGTGGTATTATCCAACAAAATGTTGGATTTTCCCACTAACTTTGGTCAATGAGCAAAAATGTCATTTGGTCAAAGTCAAACTTTGACTTTTCAAACAAAAAATTCAACATTGTAACTTTTGTACAATTTTGACCATTCATTTTCTCAAGATGCAAATCCTATTTGAATATATTGTTGGATAAAGTTTGACTTTTCAAATTCAAAGGTCAACATTTTCACTTTTTACAATTTTAACCATTTCCATCATTTTCGAGCTTTCGAATATGAATCTGTAATCATATCTTTAATATTTAAACCCCATTTAAATATAAAGTTCTATCTGTAATCTGAAGTTCGATGGCTATATCACATATACATGTTGGTTTCTCTCTCCTCGCTCAATTCGAACAATTCGACTCATTCCAGCAATTGTTATAAGTTTATTCCATATGAGCTAGCTGGGGAACCTAATGGACCTATAGATCATGGACTCCAACTATTAGAGATTAACTGGCTAAAGTCTTTTAGACCAAGCTAATCAACATTCATTAACTAACGGGTCAGTCCACTAAAGTCCCATAGTTGTACTTCCCCGACTATAGATATATTTGTATCCATTTGATATGACCATGATCATTAAGTTAATTCTTCACAAGCTGTTTGTAAGCTTGATTGGGTCAAAATACTATTTTACCTCCAAGACTATATCTTGCTCTTTAAGTCTCACTAATCCACTATTGAACAATTTGTTTAAGGTCCAACTTATAAATCGAATGTCTCTTAGGCTTATGAGAGGGTGGGGCCCTTGTTCAAGACTTGGATTAAGTCCTTATGGGAAAAACCTATCTACTAACCCTAAAACATGTAGGAGTGACTTCCATCTTGCATCCTATATCCCTAGCTATTCACCCAGTCTTACCTTGGAAATGGAAGGCTTGTTTGGCCAATGTTGAAGAGCTGCACTCACCTATGCAAACCTAAGGATAATCTCATGTGAACCAAAGTTCATAGTTAGCTCAAGATTAAGATAAAGTTACCTAGGTCATCAATAACTGAAATAATTAGTTTTAAGTAGTAAATGACGTTATAACATAAAAGTAACTATTTCATAGTTCAGTCTTTTGTAAACTTTTTACATAGGATGCCTCAAATTTCATGTCTCTACATGGACGATTCAGGATCACCTCGTTTGTACTACCTACAAAGCAGACCGCATCATTAATATTTATAAATAAGGCATTCAACCATTATTTATATACTATAGACTATTTAGGCTATATACTCGAAGTTAATCCATGTTAAAATCTCTACATAAAGTTTAAGTTTACTCAAAATAGCCTCAGAATCTTAGTGTATTGGATTTAAGATTATAGTAGTCATTTTTCAATAACGATTTTATTGAATAGAATATGATTACAAACTACGAGTTTTAGGACATAAATTCCAACAAACTCCCACTTGGACTAAAACTCCTAGTGGGATTAAACAACGATGAATTTACTGATGAGATAGAATGATACATATGAGTTCAATAAACATATGAATTCAATAAACTAGGGCACATGGGCAATAAGTCTCCCACTTGTCCTAGTTTACAAACATCGTAAACCTAAAATCTATAGATGACCTTCAAACACTTTAGCCGTGAGGGCTTTTGTAAAAGGATCGGCTATGTTTTGCTCGAAAGGTATCTGGGTCATTACAACGTCACCACGATGTATAATTTTTCTCATAAGATGGTACTTAAGTTCGATGTGCTTTCCTCATTTACGGCTTCTAGGTTCTCTTGAGTTTGCAACTACACAACTGTTGTCACAATGTAAAACTATTAGCATATGCATATTTGGAACAACTTCATGATTTGTCATCTTCCATCGTGGAGTCGTCTATACAAGTTTCTTTTACGCTTCTTCATACTACTGCTCCTCCATTTAGAGTGAATAATGATCCAGATGTTGACTTTCTAGCATCTTTATCAGTTTAGAAATTAGAATCAGTGTATCTAGTAAGGATCAGATCCTTAATACCATACACGAGCATATGGTCTTTTGTTCTTCTAAGATATTTCAGAATATTCTTAACGATTGTCCAATGATCACGTCCAGGATTGGACTGATACCTACTGACCATCCTTACTGAGTAGTAAATGTCAGGCCTAATACCTAACATTGCGTACATCAAACTCCCAACAGCGGGAGCACAGGGAATACTTCTCATATCATCAACCTCTTGAGGTGTCTTAGGACATTGTGCATTTGATAACTGAATTCCATATCTGTATGACAGTATACCCTTTTTGAAATTTTGCATTTTATATCTAGACAACATTTTGTCAATATAAGATGCTTGAGACATGGCTAGTGTTTTATTCTTACAATTCTGAATAATTTAGATTTCAAGAACATATTGTGCATCTCCCAAATTTTTCATTCGAAATTGTGTAGCTAGCAATTTTTTGATGTCATTGAGGCATATTTCCTAATGAGTAGAATATCATTGACATGTAAAACTAAGAAGGCTACAATGGAATTGACGATATTTTTGTAAACACAAGGTTCGTTAACATTCTACTCAAAACCATAAGACTTGATCGCAATATCAAATCTTATATTCCAAGATCTAGATGCTTGCTTTAATCCATAAATAGATTTTTGAAGCTTACAAGCCTTTTGTTCTTGTCCCTATTCTATAAACCCTTTTGGTTGAGCCATATAGATACTCCCTTCAAGATTGTCATTCAAAAATGTTGTATCAATATCCATCTGCAAAATTTCATAATCATAAAAAGTGGCGATGGATAAGAGTATTCTAATTGACTTAAGCATGACAACGAGAGAGAAAGTTCCTTCATAGTCTACTCCCACTCTTTGGGTATAACCCTTTGTCACAAGTCGAGCCTCAAAAGTCTGTACTATACTGGCTTGATCTCGTTTTTTCTTATAAATCCATCTATAACCAATAGGTTTTACGTCGTTTGGCTGATCTACAAGAGTCCAGACATAATTGAAGTACATAGACTCCATTACGATGTCCATGGCTTTGATCCATTCGTCACAGTCTATATCATTCATTTCCTGTTTATAGGTTAATGAATCCTCTATGCCATCATCAAGTATGACGACTGAAGTTTCAATTAAACCCAAGTAGTGATCAAGTTGATGAACAACCCTCCCATTCCGTCGAGGTTCTCTCAACTCTTGAGTAAGATGTGGTTGACCAGATTTCCTAGTTTTGTCAACGATTTTAGTTGATGAACTAGGTTTATCTGTAGCACATTTGGAAATCTCATTTAAACTAGTTTACTGCGAAGTTGATGATCCCTTATGTGGTCTTCCTTTAAAAATATGGCACTTGTCGATATAAATACTTTATTTTCTTGAGGATCGTAAAACAAACCACCTTTTGATTCCTTTGGATAACCTATGAATAAGCATAATTTTGAAGGATGTTCCAATTTCTTAGAATTTTGTAGTAACACGTGTGTCGGGCATTCACAAATTCTAAAATGACATAAACTTCCTTTACACACTTTCTATAGCTCATAAGGTTTTTCTGAAACACTTTTAGAAGGAACATTATTCAAAATATAGATAGCTGACTCTAAAGAATATCTCAAAAAAAATCTAGCAATTGAGCAAAGCTCATCATAGAGCAGACCATATCCGGCAAGGTTCAATTTCTTCTTTCTGATACACTTTTCTACTCAGACATACTTGGTGTATAGAGTTGTGACTCGAATCCATGTTCTATCAAATAGTCTTGGAATCGCAAGTCCATATACTCTCCACATCGATATGATGGAAGTATTTTTATTATTTGACTTAATTCATTCTCAACTTCAGCCTTATATTATTTGAACTTTTTAAGAGAATTAGACTTATGATATATTAGGTAAATATGACCAAATCTTGAATAATCATCAATGAAACTAATGAAATATTCATACCCTCCTCGAGCTTTGACATTCATTGGTCCATAGAGGTCCAAATGTACGATCTCTAAAGGTACTTTGGCTCTAAGACCTTTTCTAATAAAAGATCTCTTGGTCAATTTTTCTTCAAGACAAGATTCACAAGAAGGTAAAGAGTTATCTTCTAACTGACTTAGAAATCCACTTTTAACCAATCTCCTAATATATTGAGATTTATGTGATGAAGTCTCAAGTGCCATAAATAGACGTTAAAAAAAACTTTTTGTCTTTTATTATGAGTTTTGGTTGTTCTAAACATTTAAGTATTTAAGATAAAATTTGCTCTTGTCGGTCTTAACTTATATAAGTTGTTTTCGAGTACAACAAAACAAACTTGAATACCTTTATAGAAAATGAACACTTCATTAACTTCAAAAGGTATTCTATACATTTGTTCCAAAATATAAGAGATAGATATTAAATTTCTATTCAATTGTGGTACATACAAGACATTCTTAAGTATGATATATCTATGTTCAAAATACAACTTTAAATCTCCAACTACTTTAGTTGAGACCATCTCTCCTGTTCCAACCTTGAGAGTGATCTCGCCTTCTGAAAACCTTTTCCAAGAACAATTTTCCTTAAATGAGAAGCAAATATGGTTAGTGGCTCTTGAATATAGTATTCAGGTTGAATTTTCATATTCCATTAAACATGTTTCTACAACTAGTAAATCATATTTACCTTGTGTTTCCTTCTCTGCCTTTTTCTCTACGAGGTACTTTGGGTAGTTTCTTAACCAATGCCCGTTTTGGCCACAATGATAACACTTACCTTTTTCTGCAGCTTTCTTTCTCTTGTTCTGTTTGGGAGTCTTTCCCTTTTCCTTCTTCTTTATTTGAGCATTAGATTTTAAGGGCCCAACTTTGGTTTTAGAGGATGATCCTCCTGAAAATTTCCTTTTAGTGGTAGAAACATTTGTTTCCCCTTACTCATGGTCAGGTTCTGGAATTGTTGGAGCTCGTTTAGAAGGATTGTCATATTAAACTCTATCTTGTTTAGAGACGCAATCGTCTAAAATGGTATTAAGCTCTTCGAAAGAGACTAAGATAAAGCTAACTTGATTAGCCTCGTCAATGGCACCATCAATTACTTCGGCGATATTGAAGTGCATCATCATATCCAGAACATGTTCTCTAATAGAGGTCCCCATCTTTCATTCGCTCAGTGTAAATGCATTTGATTGCCTCATGTCTTAGGGACCATTCCGGTTGCCCAAACATTTTCCTTAATGAATCTATAATCTCTTTAGCCGTGGCTAAGGATTCATGTTTCTTTGCAAAAACATCAAACATGCTAGCAAGAATGTAGACACGGGATTTTTCATTAACTTTTACCCATCAATCATATGCTTTCCAACTAGCTCGGTGAGCATTAGAGGCAGGGGTTTGAGGACATTCTTTAGTTAAGAAAAATCTTAAATTGTCAACCACTTGTATCATGTTAAGGTTTAATTTTCAATCCGCATAATTATTGCCATTAAACTTTTTGAAATTTAAAAGTTGAACTATTAAGCTATTTATGTTGAAAAGAAAACACATTCTTTTATTGAAAAAACTATAATCCTTCATAATCCAATCTATTTTAGCAATTACTAATAATGTACCCTTCATTATTATATTTTGCAACGATATTTCAAAAGTTTAGAATAACCTCCACCGAAGAGTAGTCGATTACTCCTCATTTGAACCAAGACAATCTTGACTAGATGTTAACTCTATAATAGCTTTTTATTCTTTATAGCACTTAGTTATCGCTACTTTGGTCGAGAATGTACTGACAACTTAGTAATTTTGGTAAATGTAAGCCGCAATTTTTGGATCTCATAGATTAGAATCAACATGCTCTCGAAAGTAGAAAGTTAATATGAAAACCGATCTAAGAAAATCTATCCATATTTGGAGTTCGCGGTGTTCTGAAGTCCTATAATACAACCCTCCAAAGGGAACATCACTCCAGGGCAAACAAGCATGCACATTATAGAAATCTCACGGTGCAACCTAATGGAAGAGACTATGGGATGTGTTGCCACAAATCCCTCACCCACTGACTATAAATTACTTCCCTTATTCACCTTGATATTGATCGATGCAAACACTCTCTAAAGGGAGTCTACTCCTATGCACGACCCAAATCCCCGCATGGACCTCATAGTGTGAACTCTTAAGGACGTTAGAGCTAAAAGTACACTACTTCTCTCTAGTTAAAGTGTTTGTAACAGTTTTAATGGTAGTCTATTACTTTAGGATTATATTTAGGCTAACTTAAACAAATCCCAAGTCTAGTTAAAATATTCGAGCATAACCATTATACTGGATTTTAACCTACGATGTCTAGGTGATAAACTAGTTTTATTACCTCACACCTCTCACATATACTCATAAAGCTAGGTTAACTAGGCTCAAGAATTGATTACGATCTCCAGGTAGCAGTTGTTCCGTAAATCATCAACTTAAGAACCTCCAACCTTAGTCATCTTATCTGACTTGTTGACAAGATCAAATCAGGTGAGCCTCTTGTAACCACTTTTACAAGATATTGATCTAATTTTATGAAAATTTGGGTTGATATGTTTAACCTAAGTGAGCATGCAACTTATATTTGTTATAGATTTTAAGAGTCTACTTGATTTTATACATTAACCTATAACATACATTCATGCATCATATAATCGTTATATAAGAAAAATTAATTGATATGGATTCTAATTTATTTAACCTTTAATTAAACATTTTTAATTAAATTAAATAAATCAAAAAATTAGTTGATTAATTAATTTCATTAAATCATATTTAATCAAAATTAATTAATTGATTAACTAATCATATTAATTAATTTCCTCATTAATTAATTAAGCATGCAAACTATATAATATAACCATTATAAAATATTATCAAATGCATGAACATGTTAACCTATGGTGGGATTCTAAATCTATATGGCATACATTATGCAATACAATTTAAAACAAATTAAAAACACACATCACATGCATAATTAATTGATAACACCTTAAAATGGATTGATTTTGACCCCTAAATTAAGCTAAAATCTAAATTATTACAATAATAATTTGGTAGAGTACAAAAAACCACTCGAATCGATTGAAAACCATCAAATCTTCACTGAACTAGTCCAAAACCACCTTGAACCAACCCAATAAAAAAAACTCAAATCATCAGTCATATGGGTCACTAGGTGGGTACGGACGAGTTGAGTGTCAGGGCTACTGGTGCGAGCAAAAATGAATCGGGTCGGGAAGAGACTCACAGACGCGGGTTAGGTCGCGCGCAAGATGGACCGAATAAGAAAATGGAAAGAGGGTCACCTGGCGCGAGTTAGCTAGGTCATAAAATGGGTCGTTGCTCACGATTTTGGGTTTGAGGGCCAATTTGGGTATGCCCTTTGTTTTTCCACCAAAAAATCACCTTTTCTCTCTTCCGATTGTTGCAATTACAACCTATTTTCAATTTTAATGACTATTAAAAAAATATAGATCCTCAATAATATTATTTAAGCCACAAAACCTAGGCCAATTACAATAATCATTACATAAACCACTTAATCTAGGGCTAAATTCATAATGTATCCATTTTAGTTCAACAAAAAATGTATCTAGTAAATTGATACCCACCATATGCAATTGAATAAAATCAACCATGCTCTAATATCACATGATAGAAAAAAGACATGCACAACGAAAAACAGATCGAGATTCTACCCTAAATGCACTTAATTAAGATGAAACCTTAAACCGTAAATTAATTTGAAATAAGGATTTTTAGCATACTTACATAGGAAGCTCCCATTGTTGTTTGAACTACGACTAAGGTTGACCTGCTATCCTCCGGACTCCAAATCGGGTTGTGGGACCCGTTGGATGAAAGAACCTAGGTGAGAGAAAAAATGAAAACGAACCATGGAATAGGGTTGGCTAATGTATCATTTTTTAATAAAAATTACAAAGGAAAATAAAATAGCCCAAACTTTGTCTTCAGAATGTCCAACACTTTCCAAAAGATCCAGAGCCTAATTTATATAAAATTTACATGCAAGCTCGTGGGCCAACAACACATAACCTACTAACAATTAATGTGTTTAATGTCTTCATAGTGTGGCAACACTTAGCCTACTATAGTTAGTGGGATTATCCAACAAAATGTTGGATTTTCCTACTAACCTTGGTCAAAGGGCAAAAATCTCATTCAGTCAAAGTCAAACTTTGACTTCTCAAACCAAAAAGTCAACATTTCGATTTGTTACATTTTTATCTGTCTTGACTAATTATTTTGACCTCTCGAGCATGAATCCACATTAATTTTCTCAACTTTCAAATCACATTTGAATATATTATCGGTCAAACTTTAACCTTTCACATTCAAAAGACAACATTTTGACTTTTTACAACTTTGACTATTTCCATCATTTTCGAGCATCCGAGTATGAATCTATATTGATATTGTTAATATTTAAGTCTCATTTAAACGTAAAGCTTTATCTGTAATTTGAAATCGGATGGCTATATCACATACACTTGTTGGTTTCTCCCATCATATTGTTCTAAGTTTATTCCATATGAGCTAGCAGGAGAACTAATGGACCTATAGATCATGAGCTCTGACGATATGGGATTAACTGGCTAAACTCTTTAGATCGAAAAAATCAACATCCATTAACTAAAAGGTCATTCCACTGAGTCTCGTAGTTGCACTTCCCTCACTATAGATATATTTGTATATATTTGATATAACCATGATCTGTACTTTAATCCTCCACAGGTTTTTCGTAAGCTCAGTTAGGTCAAAATATCATTTTTACTCTGAAACTACGTCTTACTCCTTAAGTCCCACTGATCCACTATTGAACAATTGGTTTACGGTCCAATCCTATAAATTGAATCCCTCACGAGCCAATGAGAGGGTGGGGCCTATTGTTCAAGACTTGAATTCAGTACTTATGGGAACAACCTATCTAGTAACTCTAAAGTGGGTAGGTGTGAATTTCCTTTTGTACCATATATCCCTAGCTATTCACCCGATCTTATCCCTAAAATTGGAGGTTTATTGGGCCAGCGTTGAAGAGTTGCACTCACCTATGTAGACCTAAGGATAATCTCGTGTGAACAAGAGTTCATAGTTAGCTCAGAATTAAGATTAAGTTACCTAAGTCATCAATAATTGAAACAGTTAGTTTTAAGAAGTAAACGACGTTATAACATAAAAGTGACTATTTCATGGTTCAGTCTGATGTAAACTGTTTACATAGGGTGCCTCAACTTTCACGTCTCTACATGAACGATTCAGGATCACCTCGTTTGTACTAACTACAAAGGAGGTCGTATCCATAGTATCTCTGAATAAGACGCTTAACCTTCATTCATATACTATAAACTATTTAGAATATATGCTTGAACTTGATCTATGTTTATGTCTCTACATAAAGGTCAAGTTTACTCAAGATAGCCTTGGGGCCTTAGTTTATGGGATTTTAAGATTATAATATTCAATTTTTCAATAACGATTTTATTGAATAGAATATCATTACAAACTACAAGTTTTAGGACATAAATTCCAAAAAAATCAACATGTAAAGATGTCTTCATAAAGCAAGCTTCAACGCCCATTCAAAAATCACAAATCACACATTAGACTTTCATATTCCTTTCACCAAGAACATGAACCATTCCCACACATAGACTACTGTGACCACGTTTTTATCTATAGCATCCCTTGGAGAATTCCCTAGTTCATTTCCCATTGCAGGCTTGCTAACTAAACATGCTCCTTTTATGCATTCGCCAGCTTCATACCACCATGAGATCCTTTTTCTCACGGTTGCAGTGACTCATTATATGCAAATAATAGCTAGCTCTCATCGATAGGAATAAGACTAATAGTTTATTCACAAGCATACATACATCAAACATAAAACTTTACTTAAAATCATAACTTAAAAGCTTCCATGGAAATCGTGCTTCTTATGAACATAAACGTGCACTACAACAATACATGACAACGTGAACTTAAGAAAGAAAGAAAGCTTTAAAATGTCTGTTTAACTTTAGAAAATCACTCGCAACACTAAGTTCCATTTTCTTCTTTGAACGCTTAACCCACACCTTCTCCTTGCCTGATAAAGCTTCTACTCAACACAACACTTAGCTCTTTTTTTTAAAAAAATCTCATAATAACATCATCTTCTTCTCCTATTTATATTGTTCCCAAAATTAGATTAGTCATTACGTGAGCTCCTTTAATTCACCAGCTCCTAATTGAAGTTATACATGTGTCGGCTTAATAATTCACTTAGCCATTCTTAAGCCTAACCTTGACACGTAGCCCATTAATTAAGTTGAATTAAGAAATTTTCAGAAAAATTAATAACTCTCATCATCTAACTTCATCTTGTATTGAACACCAAAATGCCTAATCACTCTTGTCCGCATTTCCCTTCATCTCGCAAAGCCTAACTTTAATGCCATCTAATACTCAAAATGCCTACTTCCAGAATTCCTTTTAATAAAAAACTCCTATTTCAAAGTGGCCCTTCTAATTTGAACATGGATTCACACCCACAAATGAAGAGAACTCATCTATTTATAAAGTTTTCTGTTGGGATTTATGGGTTTGGAATTGGTTGGACCATAAATTAGACCCCTTAGTTTTTATTTAGAATTTAGGCTAAATTAATCTTATTTTACTCAATTGAACTTTAGCTCAAATAAATAATATTTAATTATACAAAAATAACTAACCTTATCCAATGGTCATGACGAAAACATGTGGCGTCATTAGGATTTACCAATTTGTGTCTTCAATTTCAATTTGGGACACATGTCAACTTTTACTTAGTCCCAAATTCAATTATTTGTATTTTTGTAATTAATTTGGTAAATGATGTGGTAGTTTGTGATTGACCCAAAATTTCTTGTTCAACAACCATAACAAAGATAAATCCCATGTTCACCTACGTTTAACAAATTCCACCAAGGTTCGAGGTTTTTAAGTTGACAATTTACTGAACACCTGTTACATGGAAATCAAACACAACTCTTGATCCTAGTTAACCTAGTTTTACGAATATGTGTAAAAGATTTAAGGTAATAGAAATGGTTTATCATCTAGACATCATATGTTAAAATTTAGTATAAAAGTCATACTTGGAAACAACATCTAGACTTAAGGTATGTTTCTTTAGCCAGGGTACATGCCTAAGTAAAAACTTACCATAGAACAATTTAGGTAAAGAGAAATAATATACGTTTTAGCTTTAGCGTTCCTAAGAGTTCACACCGTGAGATTCATGCTTGGCTTTTGGCCATGTTGGGAGCAGACTCAATTTAAAGAGTGTTTGCATGAGATCAATATCAAGGTGAATAAGAAAAGCTGTTTATAGTAAGTGGTGAAGGATATGAATCAACATGACTTAAAGTTTCTTCCATTAGGTTATACCGTGAGGTTCCTATAACGCGCCTACATGTTTGCCTTAAAGCAACCTTACCAATTAGAGGGTTGTAATATAGGTTTCGAGACATTGTAAACTCCAGAAATTGATAAAATTTCTTATAATCGTTTTCAATTTCGTCTTTCCAACTTTGGAAGCATATCAATCCTAAATCATAGAAATTTAAAAATGCAATGTCATATTTATAAGTGTTAGGATATTCTTGCCCAAAGTAACGATAACTAAATTCTATGGAATAAAAAGTTATTCAGATAGTGTTTAGTCAAGATAGTCTTAGTTCAATAGAGGGATAATCAACTACCCCTCACTGGATATTATTCTAAACCACTAAAATATCGTTGTAGAGTTTATAACATGTCTCTAATAGACTTTGTTTATATTTCAGCATGTCTAGCTCATTAATCTACTCACCGGTGATAACTTCACAACATGGAAATCAAACTTAACTATAATGTTAGTACTCAGTCATCTACGATTTTTCTTAATAGAGGAGTGTCCTCTAATCCCTAACTCAACTAATAACCAAAGTGTTAAGGAGTCTTATGAAAAATGGGTTCATGAAAATGTAAATGCTAAGGCCTACATTTTGACAAGTAATAACTTGTAGAAATACAAGTTATTATAACCTTTTAGGTTAATGGAGCTAAAACGCAAGATAAAATACCAAAATGCATAGCTTTTGTTGCAAATTTATAACGATAAGGGAATACAACTCACATAAGTCACCACACCTAATTAACTATGTTTTTAAGTGATTTTACATGCAAGATGATGAAAAGAAGAAATGAAGCGAATCACCAAAGAACACGTTCAAAGACTTAGCAACAAGAAGATGTTCCACAATCCAAATAGTAAGGTGTTCTGACAACTATTCATAACACATGGTGATTCGCTAGAAGATAAAAGTGGAACTACTATTCATAACACATGGTGATTCGCTAGAAGATAAAAGTGGAAGTTGGAGTTGATGTGACTTGAAATAGCTGCTTTCTGCCTGACAATTGCAGAGAATAAGAAAATATGTGTAGCAGGGCGTCGGTATTTCCCGCTCAAATATGCCTATAAATATCTTCAACTTCACCATGTAAAGATCTCTCTAGAGGCTAGTGGAAGGAAAGTTTTAGAACCCTTCCCCAATCTATAGAAGTTTCCTTACATTCACCTCTTCTCCGATCAACTTTTGAGTGAGAGCTTAGACATAGATTAGAGAGAGGCTCATAAACCGTTCCCATAAGTTGTAAAAGAGCCAAGGAATGCACAACAATGCATTCTACGGCTCGACACCCTTCTTGACTTTCCATTTTTGTATCTTTTAAAGGTATGATTTGAATGTTATTATTCTTATGCCCGAGAGACCTACAATAATTAATTTAATGCATATTTATTATCACCTTCATGCTCTCATCTATTTACTATTCATCTTGTTGAAGTGTTATAAGTCGTCTAAGTCTGTGTTATGTACTTGATAAGGGTTCTTTAATTATAAGATTCAACGTGTTTAGCCTGAGCTTAATCCTAATGCATGATTCTCTTTGAGAGAGAGAATCAATCATTGGTTGCCAACTACTCAAGAGAATAAGGAGTAAAGACCTCGCTAAACATGCGTAGAAAAGAATTTGGAGACAAATTTCATTTGGACGTTTTGCCTCCATTGTTTATGTCTCGAAAGGAGAACAAGTGTGACTTTTAGGCATTGATAGGTTGCTCACCTTAATTAGAGAGAAAATGTGATGCTTATAAGTAAGAAAACATAGATATATATCACGTAACACATCTTCATCATTTGTGTCCTGAAAGAAGAACAAGTGTGGTGTTTAGCCACCAAGAGATTGCCCGTTTTAATTAGAATATGGTTAAACGATCTATATTGAGGCATTTCGCATTGCTTAAATGACCTACAACCCATTGACTTTCCTACACTCTTCTTTATTGCAAGTTACTTCACATTTCATAATCTTTCCATTCCATTCCACCTTCTACAGAATCCCTTAAAGTAAATAAAAGAATTAGCATACATTTATATTTATACTGTATAGATTTATACCGCTTAAATTAGAAGTATGTGTTATAACTAAGATTGATAAGAAACTCTCTATGTTTCAACCCTAGCTTACACAGGAAACCCCTCGCTTTGCTTACACTTAAGCAATGTGAGAGGAAAACTTGTACTCAATGAAAACTTAGAAGAAGTAGCAACGTGTGGGTAGGATGTGTACCTTTTATAGCATTATCCTAACCTAGAGGCAAAGTTAGCACCTTTTATCGCATAAGTTTGTCTCCTCGTGTTGTATGTCATAGAAATAGACTTTAAATTAAAAATTAACAAAACTATTTCTAAAAGGATGAGATGCAAGGTAACCAATTCGCATACCCCATCTCGTATTCAATCTGCGAAGAGAATCATAAAATAAAACCACAAGCAGCAAGCATGTCTAATTCGCTAGCCAAGAAGCACGAATTAATGGCAACAACAAAGGCAATTATGAAATCGTTACAAGCAATGTTTGATCAACCATCTTTCACATTGATGCATAAGGCCATTAAGTATCTATATATATAAGGTCCTTATCGTATACCACCCACACAATAAAGGCCCAACAATAAGAAATATACATTAAGCCTTGATCTGGAGAAGGGAGGTCAGGGTGAGAGGAGTATAGGACATCCCGTGGGGAAGTATGAAAAAGGGAGGAAGGTGACGCAAGAATATGTGCTTAAGTTTAAGTTCCATCACAAGAAGGAAAGCGACATGATGAGAATCAGTCGATGAGGAGAAGCAAGCGTTGAACGTCAAAAGTTAGGCATTTAGCATAGTAATGAAAAAAAAAAAGAAGTGCCTATGCCTAAGAAATGAGTCGAAGAAGTATCTTATCAAGATGACTTGACCACTTACTCGGAGGAAATAAATGTATGCTGCTTTTTTAAGAAGATAGGGGGTCAGACGATTTAAAAGTTTGACTTCCAAAAGAGATAAGGTGTGCGTCTCAAGGGGAAACTCCAATCGCCGCTGACGAATAACCCACATGTTAAGTTTGGGGTTGGATGCATGATGAGACGAGTCGGTAAGGAGACACATGTAAAGTATTAAAATGACCCTTGGGTGTGGGAGGTCACTATAAAAAAAGCTAAAGGCCAAAGAGGAAAGAGGAAAGAGGGAGTTTTCTGAAGTATTAGACTTTAAGATGAAAGTGTCAAGAAAATTTGAAGAACTGAATGGCAGATGAGGAAACTGTAAGGTGAGAAGAGAAATCCAATGATAGAAAAGGAAGTGATCAAGATTATAGTATATGAGTGAGTGACTAATAAGATTCTAGCGCGATTTCTAAAAATTTTCCTTTTATGCTTAATTCTTTCTTTACTTATATATATATGAGTTACGAATAAATGTCTATGGACGATTGTTCCAAATCCAGGTGAGTATCTCTATAATGATGGTTTTGGGGGTTGATATGAACGCATAATGACTTGAATATGTGGAAATTGATTGTATATAGGATGAGGTTGTTGTGATTTCAAACGTGTCAAATCTCTTTATGCTTATAGAGATGGTGGTTGTAGGTTAGAGATGAAAATTATTTTGTCACAATCTAATCTTGTTGATATTTTCTATCAAAATGTTATTGTTTTGCCCAGAAAGGTATTTCTCAACCCATCACTCATTAAGTCCATTTGACTTATGTTTTAAAGTTTTCCCTTCCCAGGTTGTCAAGCAATGAAGCCAAGCGAAGAATGGACATTAGGCGTTTAGCCTAGTTAAGGAAGAAAGACAAAATTATTCGGTAGCCTTACATAGTACATTAGCAATGGAAATTTCAATTACGCCTAAGGATCCGATTGATGCGCGAGTTGCTCCTTAATGCAGATGGCTCGGCTTAGAGGAAGGCGAGAGTGATACTCAGGTTAATGGGGCCTAACCTAGTAAGCCAGAGAGCAAAGGAGTCGAAGAACTAAGCTACGGGAGTTAAGGCTTCACAACTCTAAGTACCTCGCTACAAGAAGCAGTATTAGGCAGTGGACGAGGAAAGAGGTATCTTTGGAGAGCAAGAAGAAGCAAAAGAGGGAAATGACAATAATTAGAATTGACACTTAGTATCAATCACAAGAGAGTTCCAAAAATCCTCTCCCACCATGGCGTAAAAGGGTCGCACCTTGGTGGTAAAGAAGGGAACAAGGTGCATTGCTGCACAATGACGGAGTAAACTAGGCATGAAGTTATAAATGCTGAGTTAGGTAAAAAGGAGCCGTAAGATTATGTTTTGAGTTTTGTTGTAAGGAAAATTATAAGTGTAACGCCCCAAATAAAGTTCACCTTAATCACTCTTCTAAATGAGCTCCAGCGATTCCAGTACCTTACCATGAGTAAGAGGAAGGAAATGGAAGCAAATGTTGCTACCACAGAGAAAAAATTAGTAGGAGGATCGTCCTCTAAGACTATAGTTGGACCTTCACTTATGAAGAAGAAGAGAAAGGGGAAGACTCTCAAGAATAATAAGGGAAAGAAAGTTGCTAAAGGTAAATGTTACCACTGCAACGAGGATGGACATTGGTTAAGAAATTTTCCAAAGTACCTTGTTGAGAAGAAAGCTGAGAAGGAAGCACAAAGAAACTAGTTCTTGAAAGGATTATAGAAGACAAAATCATCCTCAAAGATTGGAACAAAAAAGGTTGTCTCAGTTAAAGAAGTGGGAGATCTAAGTTGTTTAAATAGATATTTCATACTTAAAATTTATTTTGTATGTTTCTCAAAATGTTGAGAAATTTAATTAATATCTATCTCTTGTATTTCAAAACAAATATATAGAATATATTTTGAAAGAAATGAAGTGTTCATTTTCAGAAAAAGTATTCAATTTTTTTCTACTATACTTATAAACAGCTTATATAGGTTAAGACCAAATGAAACAAAAATTTGTCTTTAATACTGAAATATTTAGCATAAAAGACAAAAAGGTTTCTTCTAATGTCTTTATAATATTTAAGATTCGATCACATAAATCTTAATGAAGTTGGGAAGATTGGTTAAAAGTAGACTTCAAAATTAGTTAGAAGATAACTTTATACCTTCATGTGATTCTTATCTTAAAATGGAAAATGATCAAAAGATCTTTTACAAGAAAAGGATCTCAAAAACAAAATATGATCAGAGCTCGTATAATTGGACCTCTTCGGACCATTGAATGTCAAAATTCAAAGAGGGTATGGATAGTTCATCAATTTTATTGATGATTATTCAATGTTTGGTCATATTTACCTATTGCATCACAAGTCTGATTCTCTTGAAAAGTTCAGAGATTATAAGGCTAATGTTGAGATTCAATTAGGTAAAACTATAAAAGACACTTCGATTAGATCAAGGTGGAGAGTATGTGGACTTAAGATTCCAAGACTATTTGATAGAGCGCAGAATCCAGTCACAATTCTCTGCATATAGTATGTCTAAGCAGAACGGTGTTTTAGAAAGAAGAAACTAAGCCTTGTTGGACATAGTTTGCTCTATAATGAGTTTTACTCTTTAATCCTCAAGGAATAAGAAATTTGTGTAGACAAATATGGGATTTTGAGAGGAAAATCTCACCATAAATCATCAAACCAAGTAGTAAATTTGTATTGGGATTTCCAAAGATGTTATAGATAAACCTAGTTCATTCACTAAATTAGTTGATAAAACTAGGGAATTTTGTTAATCACATCCTTCTCAAAAGTTGAGAGTGCCTTGAAGTAGTGGTAGGGTTGTTCATCAGCCTGAACTTTACCTGGTTTTATCGAAAACTAGATCGTCATAGTCAATGATGGTTTAAGAGGATCCATTGACTTTATGAGAAAGCAATGAATGATGTAGATTATCCATCTGACATCTAGAAATGACTAGCTATAAGAGTTTTGAAAATGCACAATGTGTTCTTTAAATCCAAAATTGTTAAGAACTACAAGAACAAAATACTAGCCAGTCTCAAGCATCTTATATAGACAGAATATTGTCTAGATATAAAATGTAGAATTCCAAAAGAGTTGGATTGTCGTTAAATATATTCTAAAAGACTATGTGCTCGTATATAAGGATCTGATTCTTATACACTGATTTTTATTTCTAAAAAAGTTAGTAAGTTTGCATTAAAATCAGTATTCACTCTAAATGGAGGAGCAATAGCATGAAGAAGCATAAAGTTAAAATGTACTATTCTATCTGGGTAATTATGCATCGTAATGACGTTGTAGTAACCAAGATACTTGTTGAGCAAATTCGTGGCTGTTCAAATTGCAAAGTCCTTCACGGCTAAAATGTTTGAAGGTCACCTAAATAGTTTAGGTCTACGAAGTTTATGCCCTAGTTTATTACATTCATATGTTTATCGTACTCATATGAGTAATTCTCTCACGATTAAATTCAACATTTTCCTCTCATTAGGAGTTTTAGTCCAAGTGGGAGTTTGTTGGAATTTATGTCCTAAAACTCGTAGTTTGTAGTTTAAAACTATAGTCTACTCAATAAAGTGGTTATTGAGGACTTATTAGTGAAAATAGAATATTATAATCTTGAAACCAATAAACTAAGGTCCATAGGCTATCTAGTGTAGACTTGAACTTTATGTAGAGACATGAACTTGGATTAAGTTCGAGTATATAGTCCAAACGGTAAATAGTGAATGAAGAAGGTTGGGCGCCTTATTCTGGAATCGCTATGGATGCGACTCACTTTGAAGTTAGTACAAACGAAGTGATCCTAAATCGTTCATGTAAAGACATGGAAGTGGGGGCATCCTATGTAAACAGTTTACATAAGACTAGAACCATGAAATAGTCATTTTTAAGTTATAACACCGTTGACTATATAAATTGACTATTTCAATTATGATGAACCTAGGTAACTTAATCTTAATCCTGAGCTAACTTTGAACTTCTATTCAACCGGTATTATCCTTATATCTGCATAGGTGAGGGCAGCTTAATGGCGCTGACCCAATAAGCCTTCCATTTTAAGGGTAAGATCGGGTGGATGGCTAGGAACATAGGGTGCAAGACGGAATTCACACCTACCCACTTTAGGGTTAGTAGATGGGTTATTCTCTTAAGGACCGAATTCAAGTCTTAAACAAGGTATCCCGCCCTCTCATTGGCTCGAGAGAGACTCGGTTTATAGGTTGGACCTTAAACCAAATGCTCAATAGTGGATCAGTGGGACTTAAGAAATAAAATGTAGTCTTAGGGATAAAATGGTATTTTGACCCAGCCAAGGTTACGAACAACCTGTGAAGGATTAACTTACTGATCATGATTATATCAAATGGACAAAAATATATCTATAGTGAGGGGAGTGCAACTACGAAACTTTAGTGGAATGACTCGTTAGTTAACGAATATTGATTAGCTTGGTCTAAAAGGGTTTAGCAAGTTAATCTCGGATTGTTGGAGCTCATGATCTATGGTCCATTAGGTTCCCCTGCTAGCTCATATGGAATTAACTAAGAACAACTTGTTGGAATAATTTGCATTATCATAATTAGGTAGAGAGAGAGAAATTGACGAATATATGTGATATAACCCTTGGTTATAGAGCTTTATAATTTAAATGTGATTTAAATATGAATATGAATTCATATTTGGAAGCTCGAAATTGATGGAAAAAGTCAAAGTTGTAAAAAGTCAAAGTGTTGATCTTTGACTTTTGAACGTCAAACTTTGACCGGCTTTATATTCAAATATGATTTGAATTTTAGAAAAAATGAATGCAAATTCATGCTCGAGAGTTCGAAATTAGTTAAGATAGACAAAATGGTAAAAAGTCAAAATGTTGACTTTTGACTTGAAAAACTCAAAGTTTGACTTTGACATTAATGGTCAAATGACCATTTTGCACATTGACCAAAGATTATTGGATAATCCCACCATCTCTTAGTGGGCCATGTGGAAGCATATGGTGATGACACCAAGCCCACTAAGAGATAATGATATGGTGATTAATTCCACTAAATGTTAGTGGAATGCTAGTTGTTGAATTTTAAATAAACTAAATTACATGCAATTTTGCATGTAATTAGTCTATTTAAGGGGCTGTTTTTCAACTTGGAAAAAGGTTTTTTGTCATTTTTGGTAATTTTGAATTACTAAACAAACCTTTGCTCCAAAATTCTCAAATTGCATTCATCCTTCACCTACAATTTTCATCTTTTTTCTCTAATTCCTTCAATTAACGGGTCCCACAACCCGGTTCTTAGTTCAAAAAATAGTGGGTCAAATCTAGTGGTGGTTCCAGTTTCGTGAAGAAGAAAGATTAGGGATGTCGGGAGCTTCAAAGGTAAAGAATTCTCTTTTAACTCTAATTAGTGTAACTAGGATAGTTCAAAGCATGTTAATCACTAAAATGTTTAGTTGCATATAGAGTAATTTTTTATTCTATTTCCGTTGTGTTTGTATGCTTTCCAACAGCTACGTCTTCCTCAGCAGTTCGCCCGAGCCAAGTCGTCTGCCTTAGGAAAATCGTACCCCAATCGTCCCTTTATGAGCCGTTAGCCATCCAGGCCGCCCACGCGAGCCTTTCTTTCAGTCGAGCCACACGCATGAGCCACCTTCTCTTTAGCTGAGCTGCCAAGTCGTTTCTGAGCCGAAATCTAATTTTGGTCCTTTTTTCCCCCTATTTTGGTAAGTTTTGGTAAGTTTGATTGGGTTTTTGTTATTGCCCAACAAAGATTAATTTTAGACCCTAAATAATTTAATTTTGGATTATTTTGGTGAAATTTTAATCGGAAGTTTGAGCTGTGGAATTTTTCCAACTAAGGATAAATTGAATTCGACCTCAACTTTGGGTAAGTTAAATTAAATGGATTTTTGGATCCTTAAGCAATTGTTCATTAAGTTATTGAACTTAGTATTTTACCCTTACTGTTTATGATGTTTTCTTAGGAAGCTTGACCTTGCTGTTAGAAATATTTTTGGATTAAGCTAATCTCCAGGTAAGAGATTCTCCTACTAGACCTTCGAACTGAAGTAAGAGCTTGCATGTAATTTTTCATTATGCATTGATGTAGCTAATATGCATAACGTGTTTCTGTTGATGATGACCGATTGTCATGACTGATAGTATGACTGAGTTATATTGATGATGATGATTAATGGCGTTGATGTTAATGCATGAAATATTAATCTCATGATTAAGAATGCTATGATTAATATTAATGTCATGCTTATGATGTTATGTTATGATACATGTTATGGATAGGGTGTACTGTTAGCTTTATCTACTAGAGTCGTACCCACATTGGTGTCCCTCAGGATCACCACCATTTTATATGTAACGCCCCGAATTTCGACGTAAAATTTTAGCATTTTATGTGAATTTTTCAGGATTTTAAAATTTTGTAGATGATGAAATAATAATATAATATTATTTATCTTATTATCATTATTATTATTATCATTATAATTTAATATTAATACCTTTTTATTTTTTTTATTGAATATTATATTCATTAGGTGATATTAATATTATTTTAATTAATTAATATTAATATTGTATTATTAATTTTATTTTAATTATTATTTAATATTTTCTTTTATTATTTATAATAGTATTATTGTTTTATTTAATTATTTTGTTTAATATATATATATATATAATAATATATTTTTTTAAAAAAAACCCTAAAGGCGCGCGCGGCACCCCCCCCTTTTTTTCATCCTCTTCGTCTCGTTCCTCGCGCCGTCGCAGCCCCCTCTTTTTCTTTTCTCTTCAGCGCCGCCTCCCACCATCTCTCTTCCGTCACACACGCCTTCGCCTCCGTCCCCATCTCCTCCGTCGCGTTCCGTCTCCATTGTCGACAACTTCTTCAACTTCAACTTCGTCCGCCGCGGTTCCGTCTTTCCCGACCTCCCTCTCGGTCTCACGTAACCGGACGCCGCCGTGCGTCCTTCGTCCGACCGCGTCCAGCCGCCATCCGCCGCGTTGTTCGCGGGCAGCCGACGGCAAACCTCCATCAGTCGCGGATTTCCCTTCTTGCAAGCCGACCCGAGAACCCTCATCCAAACCGACCCGATTCGTGAATCTGAGTCGAGCCGCAAGCCGAAGACCGAGCCACGAGCCGCAAGCCGAAGACCGAGCCGCGAGCCGCAAGCCGAAGGTCGAGCCGAGTCGCAAGCCAAAGACCGAGCCGAGCCGCGAGCCGAGCCGCGAACCAAGCCGCGAGCCGAGCCAAGCCGAGTTGAGCTGCGAGCCAGGTCGTGAGCCGAGCCGAGCTGAGGGTGAGCCAAGCCGAGCCGAGGGTGAGCCAAGCCGAGCCTTGCCACCTAGGCCATATTTTCTCCCTCCACTTCGGGTCACGGCGAGTCTTCGGTAAGGATCATTTTGGTAATTTGCCCAACGTTGCTATAATCGTTTCGAGTTTGAATATTGGAGTAAGACTGGATCCCATCTTTCGTTCCTTGAAGGTAATAGGGGTTTGACGCTCAAGTTCACGGTCCCACAGCAAGTTAATTTGGAAATAGCTTTCCTTTCCTCGGGTAAGTCAACGGATGTTGCTTAGGGCCATTTAAAATGACTTCTACTAGTATCCTCGTTTAAGACCCTTGTGTTTTCGTTTAGGTGGATCCGTTGCGCGTGGACTCGATCGGGGGCATAATCAAGTATCAGGTAAGGGTTTTCCTACTACTGGACCTCGGATCGAGGCTGGAAACGTAGTAATCCACAGGGGATTACACGTTAGTAACGGTACTGAATGAATTGATGCATGTTTGACTATTAAGTATCGCTGTTATGCTCTTGTCTGATGTAAAGGTAACGTGACCGCTAGTTGTAGCTTGTGTGCCATCGGGTGTAAGGAGTTGTTTGCGGATAGACATCGATGCCCGGATGTTCTGTATATTGTAGTTATGTCAATGGGCTACGTTGTGGACTGGAATTGTATGCTGATGGACTTTACAATCTTAAGGTTAGGTGTGTGGTAGTCTATTGTCTGGATGTTGATCATGGAGTGTTGTCGTGGAAGGACTATGAGTCCGATTCTGATTTGACTAGTTGACTGGACCTAAGGAATATCACAAAGGATGTGTAAATTGGAAACGCATATAGCAACTGAGGATGTAATTGTTTAAACCTATACTATCTGGTTGGCAAAGCCTATGGTGAATTAGTAATATGAATGTTGTCGAAGTGTGACTGTTGTAGACGGTGTAATATGGACTGGGGGGTAACGGTTAGCTTCATCTATGGGGTAGTGTACCTTACGGTTAGGTGCATCCTACGGGATCACTGGACTGATACGGGCATCCTTCGGGATCACTAGACTGATATGTGCATCCTTCGAGATCACTAGACTGATAGGTGTATCCTTCGGGGTCACTAGGCTGATACGTGCATCCTTCGGGATCACGAGACTGATGTGTGCGTTCTACGGAACCACTAGACTGTTTACGTAGGGTACCCCTACATAGGAAGTTAACTGTTGTTCCCTAACGGGCCCGGTAGTGGGTCCCTTACTGGGTATATTTATACTCACCCTTTTCTCTTCTTTAACTTTTCAGGTAAGGGTACAGCGAGGGGCAGACCGACGAGAGGCAGGAAGAATGCGTGAAGGCCATATGGACGCGTCTGGTTTTCTTTATGCTTCCGCTGATGTATTTTGTTAGAATATTTGGTTTTGTCATTTTGAGTTGATGACCTGAGTATTTTATTTGAAACTTTCGTGACTGTGATTTAAAATAGGGCCCGAAACTGTTTTTCTAATATTTCTAACGTTTTAATGAATCGTAACTGATCCGTTATGAATTTTGTGTTTTGTGGTCGAGTCTTAGCACTGAGTAGTGACCTCAGCTTAGTCCGGAAAGTTGGGTCGTTACATTATGACTACATAGTTCGGCGGGGCCACCAGTCTAGTATGAGATGATATGTTTATGAGTGACTCGACGGGGTCACTCACAACCTGATTGTCTTAGTGTTTCCTTCAGGTACACTAAAAACCAGTTTGTCCTAGGTGTTTCTTTGGGTTCATCGAAGACCAGAGATGGTTCTACGGGATCACAGATTACACATGTTTGGGAACATGCCAGTTTAGGGGTACCTCTTTACAGGACTCTAATAGAAAGTTAACAGACAGCTAGCGGGACTAGTAGTAAGTCCCTTACTGAGTATATTTTTATACTCACTCTTTAATGTTTAATTTTTTAGGCAAAGGTAGAGGTAAGAGTAGAGGAAAGCTGGCAAATTACAAGAAATGACAGTGGCGTGCCATAAGAAAACGTTTTGCTTCCGCCTTTATGTTATTAGTTTGATTTCAGTATTTATGCATTTTCATTATTACTTTTTAAGACTAGATAGGGCCCGAGCTAGGATTTTATTTTGAGATTTATTTCTACTTACTTTAGTTTATTTATGGCTTTTAATGAGTACTTAAGGTTTTAATTATGAACATTTGTTTTATTTTCCATTTTTATTTAAGAAAGTTTTATTTTCCTTTAAGTAGTAATGATCTCAGCTTAGTATAAAAAGTTGGGTCGTTACAATAAGTTATAATTGAACCTTGTAAAAGTGCTAAGTTAATAAAGGAAAAGTTTTATATTCAATCCATTGTATTATCTCGCATCTGTTGTGTAATGGTGTACAAGTGAAAGTGAACAAATCGTTGAAACAAAGTTAACAAATTTTAAGTTGATGTTTTTTCGTTGATGCATTAAGAAAGCTATGCGTTAAGGATGATAAGAGAAGTTGTTCCGCTTACTGGGTGTTCAACGTTTACTACTCAATGTGATAATTGTGGAAGGTCCAGCCAGCACGCCTCTACAGGGTTTCAATAAGCGACTTTTGGGGCACGGCGGGACAATATAACTCCAGAATAAAGAAGGGAACCTGTGTTAAAGAACATGATCGAGACATGGTTGTAACGACCCAACTCTTCAAACTATTTTATTTCATTCAAAAGAGAAAGAGGAAAACTAAATTCATAATAAATAATTTCAAATACTTGTTTATAACTCATAATTTGGAAACTTAGAGACAAATACTAGAAAATTTAGTCCTAATTAGGGCTCTATCTAACTTTTAAAGAAAAATAACATAAAAATAATTCATAAGTTCGATAAATTCGAATAAAAATACTAAAGATCAAATACTCAATACATGGAAGGTAAAAGCAACATAAAATATTTGTATGGCACGTCATGGACCCTTCTTGTCATTCGCCAGCTTTACTCTACCTCTACATTCGCCTAAAAAATTAAATATAGAAAGAGTGAGTATACACATATACTCAATAAGGAACCCACTACTAGTCCCGCTAGGTGTCTGTTAATTTCCCAATCCTATAAGGAAGTACCCAAAACTATCATGCTCTCGAATACACACAATCTAGTAATCCCATAGGAACACATCTAGTTAGTTGGTGAACTCGAAGGAACACCTAAGAGAATCGGCCTTTAAGTGACCCCGTCGGACTACTCATAAAACATATCATGACAGACTGGTGGTCCCGTTGAACTTATACAACCATAAATCTGTGAAAGGTGGTGATCCTGAGGGACACCCATATAGGTAAGACCTTAATAGCCAAAGTTAACAGAACACCACAATCATAGCATGGAGCATATCATAAATATTATAACATGGCACGAATATCAATCTTACAGTTCATAATCATGTGATTAATATATCATGCATCATAACATATCAGCCATCATCTACATCACATTATGCATCTTACCTACATAAATGTATAATGGTAAATACATGCATACTCTTAATTCTATTTTCGAGGCCTAGTAGTAGAATCTCTTACCTCATGATTTGCTAAAACAGTTATTCCCTAGCTAACAGCCAAAGATTTCCTAATTAACTCAATCCTAACATAAAGGGAAAAATTCAGTAACTTTAATCAACAATAATCAACAACATAAAGATCAACATCTAAATTTTTCCAAGTCGACTTACCAATAATTGAGGTTCCAACCAATACAACCTTGTGCAAAATTTCACATATTAAATTTTCCACAACTTGCCAATTACATTCAAAGAAAATAACCCAACTTTATTCCAAAATTAATCTTATTAGACCAAAAATTAATATTTGATGGGTGTACCTAAAACCAAATCAAAACTCACCAAAAATGTCTCAAATATGGCTGAAAATGAGCATAAGGCTCACAGCTCAGCTAGGAAAAATGACAGAAGATAGCTTGTTTTGCGCACGACATGACTTGGTTGGATGGAAGCCTGCACGCGGTTGGGAGAGAAGAAGGAATCATGCGACTTGAACGGCTTGACTTGAAATGGAAAGGCCACGGCTTGTGAGATGGCTCACGAGGTAACGTTTGGTGGAGCCAAAGGCATGCAAAGGTGGAGGGGTTTGGTCGGAGGGGAAATGCGGGAGAAGACCAGCAACGACAAGGAATAGAGATGGAGCTCGAATTGGAGAGGCAACGCAGGACATAGAGACACTAGTGGACAATTTTGGCTCAGGCAGAAGACGACGGGGAACACGAGCCGCCTTTGTCTGAGTTAGCGACAGACGACTAAACAACCGGAGAGCGAACAACGTGTAACAGATCTTCGATGGAAGACATGCGACAACACTAAGGTAATGTGAAGGAGAGGAATGGAGAAGAAGAAAGGGTTGCACACATCTTGAAATTACCTTTAAATAATAATAATAATGCTTTATTATTACTATTCCTTTTCATTTTTTTTCAAACACAATAAATTCCTCTCTTTCCTCAATCACTATTTCTCATCGCCTCAAACCCTTCTCATTTCCCAAAATATAATTCAAAACTTCTCTCTTCATTTAATTCCCTATCAAATATTATTTTTATCTTCTTCAGAAAATCAATATATTTTCTTTAATTAATTATATTATCACCAATAATATAATTATTCTTAATCATTCCACAATTTAATTAATTATATATATTTACATATATACAATTAACCATAATTTCCTAAATTCACCGATTTAATTAAACCCATAACAAATCTTTAACAAACACCAAAATTCCAAATCTTTAAATTAATTAAATATTCTTCCAATAAATATTTAATTAATCCTAATTTCTACAAAAACAACAATTCTCAACAAATATCTCAATGTAACACCCAATAATTCCAACATAATTAAATTAGACCAAGACAATTAAATTAAAATTACCTTTGTTTTCCTGGGCATTACAATGATGATCCATTTTTGTTGGGTTTTATATCCTAAAACTCGTATATAGTAAATGTACTCCTTTAATCGTTAATAAGAAAGTGTTATTATTGTTATTTCAATAATATTTTATTAGTTTGTTTTAATAACCTAAAATTAATAAACATGATGAATCTTGAACTATATGTAGAGACATACAGGGACAAATGTTCGAGATACACCTTAAAGGGTCTAAGGATAAGGCTAGGTACCTTATCATGGGAACGTTATATTTGATACAAACACAACGATCCAACATATTCTTGTAGGTGACATACAAGTGGGGGTATCCCTATGCAATGAGTTTGCATAAGACTGAACCATGAAATAGTAAAACCACTAGACGTAACTTCGTTAACAACTTAGGTTTCTGTTTCGTTAGGATGATCTAGCTAAGTAACTTAGTCTTAATCTTAAGTGTCTTATGAACTCCTATTTGCAAGGGATTTTCCTTTGATTTGTGTAAGTGAGAGTGTCCAGTTTGCCAAATCAATAAGCTTATCATTTGGGGATAGGACCGAGCATAATCAAACAAGATGAAATTCATTCCCTCTTGTCTTTCAAGTAAGTAGATAATTGTTCCCTTAAATGGTATCTCCGAGACTTGAACAAAGGATTTTACCATCTTTATGTCATGAGAGGGGTTTCTGTATATTGGCTGGACCATGAATAGGTTGTTCATTAAAGGAGCACTGGTATTTAAGGACTAAACACTAGAAGAAATCTGACCTTTAATGTCGGTTTAAAACCGACATTAAAGAATGTCACTTGACAACCGACTTCTTTGCGAGCGTTATTAAAGGTCTTTAATGTCGGTTGGGCTTTAATGTCGGTTTAAAAATGACATTAAAGGCCTCTTTAATGACAGTTTAAAAACGACATTAAAGACCTCTTTAATGTCAGTTTTCAACCGACATCTTTGATAGTGTTATTGAAGCTCTTTAATGTCAGTTGAACTTTGATGTCGATTTAAAACCGACATTAAAGCATAATTTTTTGGTTCATTTTTATAAATTTATTTTTATTTAATTATTGCATTATTGTCCATTTTTTATAGATCGACATTGGATCCATGTAGATAAATATTTTTTTCACGCCAACAAATCAATGAAATTCATATTATTTTAAAAACTATAATATTTGTCTTTTACATTTGAATGCACAAAATAAAATCTTAATATTGTGCTTATATATACATTCTTCAAAAGTACATTAAAATATTCTAATACAAGAATTAAATAATTAGAAATCCTAAACGCCTTCTCAGTCTTCAATTTTCAACGGTCGCCTTACCATTTGCAAATAGAATAGAGAGAGACACCAACAAAAAGAAGCTTTTTCTCTGACAACTTCAAATTAATTAAGTTAAGGCCGATGCTTGTCTTAAAAATACATTGAAACCTTGAAAAATCAGCATTCAAAGAAAAGATATGAGTCCCTTCAATAACCACCAATCAAACAGAACAAGTTCGGAATGGACATGTTACAGACTCCACTAGAATCCCCAAGAAAAATATTACGGCAGCAACTTAAGCAAAGATTATAAGAACAACTAGGGCAACTTCTGTAGAGATCCGCAATAATAATTTTGCAGTTATTGTTGTACATCAATTTCACAACCAATCATAAAGAAGACAACAAGGAAATCAAACATTGAAAAGAAGTGAAACAAGTACTAATGTTCCAAAATATGAAGCAGCATACCAACAATGTTCAAGACTACGAAATTCATCCTGCTTGATATCAACTTCAGAAAGTTCTATCCCTGTTGCATACAAGAAATTCAGAAAGAGAAATTGCAAACAAATAACAAATTCATATTTAAATCAGAATTAATAATATAACACCAAAAGTTGATGAATCTAATACTACCTTTTACCATGGCCTCTGTTTCTAGCTCAGTGTCCTTCTCTGTGTTTACCTGTTTGAGTATAGGGAGAAGAACATAAATCAAATAATGGAAACGTAGAATTTTTCCAACGCCATCTCCCAAAAAATCCTGAATTCATTTATCTGATGAGCACCGACATTTAACTTTGTCAAAACTGAGAAATCTCTCAAATTCAAACTTCAGTTTACTGCCCATTCTTTTATTTTGTACATGGGAAACCCCGTTAATCACCTATATACCAGAATAGTAGCAAGTCTTAGATGAAGAATATAAATATTAACCAAAACCTTTTAGTTCAATGACAAAAGAAATAAATAATACAATGATACAATATGTTTCCTATGTTAAAACCAACATTCCTTAGGAGTTTGCATCTTTTGAACAACCTACATTCACAAAAATAATACTCAAAAACCAAACAAAACACTCACTCAATGCATAAGAAAAAGAGACTTTTACGAGACATTTCATCAAACATCTTATGAGCATAAACTAATAACTCAAGAATGCATCTTCCTCATCTTTTCACATAGCACAAGGTGAAATCTAAATTCCACTAGCAATAATAAACAAAATACCGAATCAGATCATCGATGCAAACAAACATATTCAATTTTCAAAAACAAAATACAAAAGAAAATGACCCTAGTCAAACGTGTCCCAAAGTCATAAAAAGCATACTCAAAGTTCTATGTTCACAAGCAACTGTCCATGTGTTTAGTTAGAGTATTAAGAAATGAAATAACATTTTTAGAATGAGAGAAATAAGGCACATCAACAATGTTTAATATATTTAAAAGAACATATGAAGATGTTGTGATGGTGATGATCGCAAATATAAGGTTAGCTAATAATGATACTTATGATTTAGCTTTGAGTCTCTTGTGATGGTAAAACAACAAGGGCAGCTTTATTGCATTCTTTAATAAGTTGCTTATGTATGAGTATCTTCAAAGTTTGATCAGAATATTGAAGCTTGAAATCATCACCAAGCTCACCTTAACCATTAATGGGTTCAATTAAAAACTCAACCTGTGATTTGAGTACTTCATTTTAATTTTAACCTGGGCTAGGGATCCTGATAATTTTAATTTCTCTTATTTTCTATTATATGAATCAAGTTAATATTCATGAAATTCACTCAATACTACACCCGTACTCTTCTTCTGCTTAATTACCCCTACCTATTTCTAGCTTCCTTTAACATTATTATTATTCAGTATATATATATATATATATATATATATATATTCCAATCTCTTTTTGCATGAAGCATATAATGAATTATAAGCTACACTTTCATTTTGAGTAAAGGATAACTGATAATCCAAACCCTGGTATGGCCTTTTCCTTTAAATGGCTTATGAACATATCTACATAACGTGACATAAAAATTATACTCTGCATTTCTTTCTAATTAATCAAACTATATCCATGTATAATCAAACTATATCCATACGTTATACCTCGCGCGCCAATTGAATTGAAAAAAAATGAAATTAATTACACTGATGATGCTTCAACGTAACTCAAATCAAACAAAACATCATCAGGAAGAGGAGGTTGAGAAAAAAAAAAGGTACCATAAAACAATACTGAGAAAACAAAAAAAAATTCATGGCTTCAAATGGTAAAAGTTAATCCTGCAGTTCATCTGCGATTTTTTGGACATGCTATCATCAGAGGAAAAAGGGGTGTAAATTTACAAATTATATTCTTCATATGAACATCAGCACGGAATGACACCCATTTTACAATTTCCTCTCTTTCCTTCTCCTATAAGATATAAATGAACAACTTATTCTCATGTGTTCAGATTAGACAAAGTCCAATATGTTCAATAAAGATCAAACTACAAATCGACGAATATATATAAATAAGGGTAACCTGAGAATCGATAATTTTGCCGAAACGATTGAAGGCATTCTAAAGCTGACGCTCCGTGATGTCCCACGACAAACCGTCGACAAATATTTGGTACTCTTCTCTTCCGGCCATATCAAGCTCCAAATTTCAGGGGGAAAATATCCTCCTGCGCAGCAAAAACCAAGGTAATTTGAGAAATAGAAGCAAAATTTTAGAAAAATCGGCGTAAATGAAAAGCATCCAGTAAATTTGCTACCGTAAAGAACAATTGATAGTGAGAAATTGAAGAAAATGATGAAAGTGGAGAAAGGGAAATACCTAATTTGTTCGGTTAGAGTGAAATGTTCTGATAGAATGAGTCTTCAACTCGTTTATAAAGATTCCTCAAAAACCCTACAAAATAAATTTGTAACTACACACCACATTTATTTGAAGGAAGGGCGAAGCTGATGCAGATTGGAAGCTGGAAAACGGCCAAAGAATGTATGAGATCGATTCAGAAGAGAGAGAAAAATACAGATTTTAGAAGGAAGAAAGGGGTCTAACCTTCTCGAAAGTCGGTGATGAAGATGGAGATGGGAGTTGATCTTCGAAAAGGAGGCTTGACTGTCTATGTTTGTTCGTTAAGATTTCCAAAATGTTAAACGCTCGAGAGGAGCAAACGATAAATATTTTGCAAATGTAACGGCTGGGCACAGTGGTGGCGACGGCGAGCACAACGACAGGACACAGACGACGACAGGGATGGAAGAAACTGATGTATGCTGGTGGTGGTGGCGGCAACTGTCGAAGAAGAGAGGGAAGAAAGTGATGAGATTGAGAAAGGTGAAAGAAATTTGAGAAAGATAAAAAATAGTGTGTGGGAGGGTTTGAGAAAGACTAAAGTAAGAGAGAGAAAGTTGAAATTTTACAAAATTAAAAAATAAAAATAAAATAAAAATGGGCTTTAATGTCAGTTCTAAAAAAGTAGGGTGTTTTATGTCGGTTAAAGCTCTATCTTTAATGTCGGTTTAAAACCGACATTAAACATCCGCCTTTTGAAAAACGATATTAAAGCCCATTTTTCATTTTTTTCACCCGACATTAAAGACTAGATTTCTTCTAGTGAAAAAGTAACCTATGGATAAAATGGTAATTTTGACCCAGTTGGTGTTACAAACACTTGCGAATGACTTACTAGGTCTCACTACAAGAAATTTGGCCTTTAATGTCGGTTTAAAACCGACATTAAAGGCCTTTAATGTCACTTGGCGACCGACATCTTTGTAAGCGTTATTAAAGGCCTTTAATGTCGCTTGGGCTTTAATGTCGGTTATAAACCGACATTAAAGACCTTCTATGTCGGTTTTAAACCGACATCTTTGAAGGTGTTATTGAAGGTCTTTAATGTCGGTTCATCTTTAATGTCGGTTTATAACCGACATTAAAGCTGTCTTTAATGTCGTTTTTAAACCGACATTAAAGATGTCTTTAATGTCGCTTATTGCACATCTTTAATGTCGTTTTTCCACCGACATTAAAGATACATTTAATGTCGTTTTTCCACCGACATTAAAGACACATTTAATGTCGTTTTTTAAACCGACATTAAAGACACATTTAATGTCGTTTTTAAAGATTCATTTCATGTCGTATTTATAATAGTTTTTATGACGGCAAAACCGATATTATTTGAGTCGAATTACGTCCGGAAATGTTCGTCATCGTATATTGTAAAAAATAAAAAAATGGCTTGCACACTAGCTATAATGCCTACTACTCAATGCACACAATAATACCTAAAATTCCAGCAATGCACACAATAATACCTTAAATTCCAGCAATGCACAAAATAATACCTAATTCATCTGCAATGCACACAATAATACCTAAAATTCCAGCATACACTTCCATATAGAACTACAACAAATACACATCATCCAACACTTACATATAATCACATATCAATAAACACAACTATATTCAACACTATAAGTCCAACTACTCCAAATCCTCAAATATATCCACTTATATATAATCACACATATCAAACAACACATCCTACCATCCATGGAAAACCAATAATAAACACCTACAATGCATAAGATCCAACACTAAAATACAAGCACACTTTTCCACACTTCCATATAGTACTACAGCAAATACGATCATCCAACACCTAAAATATCAGCACACCTTTCCACCCTTCTACATAGTATTACAACAAATAAAATCATCCAACTCCTAATCACATATTTAAATAAACAACCAACAACTGTAAGTGAAAACTCAAAAATATAAAGATAATATATAAGATCGTGATTTATAAACACAATAGAAAGTTCCTTCACTAACTAAAGTATAGGTACAAACTATCTAACAAAACAACAATTAGTACGGGACCACCTGCCCTTCAAAAAATTATAGGACTGCCCGTCCCTACAAAAACTTAACTCGACCAACTACTAACCTAACTACAAAAATCAACTACTAACCTAACTACAAAAATCAACTACTAACCTAACTACAAAAAGAACCTACTTACACAAATCTGCTAACAAAAGCTGCCCATTCAGTTCGAATCTCATCAAGCAAAGTAATGACATACCATAAATATACTATAAAGCAAAGTAATGACATACCATAAATGTAACGCCCCGAAAATTCGAGGTAAAAATTTTCTCGTTTTATGTAAATTTTTTTTCGGAAATCTAAAATGTTGGTGTAAGTTGATATAATAATAATATAATATTAATTATATTATTATTATTAATATTTATTTTATTTATTATAATATTAATATTATAATTATTATTATTACTTAATATTATAGTAATATTATTATTTTAAAACAATAACATTATTATTACCTAATATTAATTTATTTTTATTTAATATTAATATTATTATATATTATTATTTTTACCTTATATTATTATTATTATTATATAAGTATTAAAAGTATATATATATATATATATATATATATATATATATAATAATTTTTTTTAAAAAAACCCTAAGAGGGCGCGCGCGACACAGACCCCCCCCCCCTTTTCGTTTCCGCTTTCTTCTCCACCGCGCCGCCGCCATCTCTTCCTCTTCATTCTCTTCTCCGCCAGACCGTTTCCGCCACCATCTCTCTTCCTCTCCGTCTCCGTCCGTGTGGTAATCGTCTGCCTTCGTCTCCGTCGTCGGAATCTCACCGCCGCGGCTTCCTACCATTTCGGGTCTCCTCTCGGGTTCAAACACCCAAACGCCGCCGTGCATCCTTCGTCAGATCGTATCCGCCGTCGCCCTCCGCCGCGTGGAAGTAGGGCCAGTCGTCGGACAAGCTGCGAATCATCTCGGTCGTCGAACGCCGAAATCTGTCGCGCGTGGTTGCTCCGGTTTCAATCGGACCCGACCCGAATCGCGAATCCCAGCCGACCCGAACCGGAGACAGAGCTGAGCTGCGCCACGAGCCGCGCCACGAGCCTAGCCGAGAGCCGAGCCGAGCCGAGAACCAAGCCGAGCCGAGTCGAGCCGAGCTGAGCCGAGGCCAAACCGAGCCGAGCCGAGAGTGAGCCGAGCCGTGAGCCGAGGCCAAGCCGAGCCGAGCCGAGCCACCTAAGCCTTCCTTCCTCCACTTCGGTTCACGGTGAGTCTTCGATAAGGATTTGTTTTGATGAATTCCCTAATGTTGCCATATCCGATTCGAGTTGATTATTGGAATAAGTTTTGATCCTATCTTTCACCCCTTAAAGGTAGTAAGGAATTGACGTTTAAGCCCTCGGGTTCTACGGCAGGCTTGTTTGGAGATAGCTTTCCTTTCCTTGGGTAAGTCAACGGGTGTCGTTTCGGACCTTTTAAAACGACTTCTACTAGAGTCATCAACTAAAACCTTTTGTGTTTTCGTTTAGGTTGATCCGTTGAGCGTGGATTCGATCGAGGGGCATAACCGAGTATCAGGTAAGGGTTTTCCTACTACTGGACCTTGGATCGAGGCTGGAAACGTAGTAATCCATAGGGGATTACGCGTTAGTGACTGTACTGAATAACTGTATGTGTGTTGACTGTTAAGCACTGTTATTATATTTTGTCTGATGTAAAGGTACTGTGACTGCTAATTGTAGATTGGGATTTTATGTTGATGGACCTTGAAGTTACGGTTCAGTATGTAGTAATCATTGGTCTGGATGTTGATCATGGAGTTTGGACGGGGAAGGACAGTGAGTCCGGTTTTGGTTGGTTAGTCGATTGGGTCTAGAGTTTTCCCTAGTGGTGTGCGAATTGGTGATGCGTATAGCAACTGAGGGTGTAGTTGCTTTAACCTATACTATCTGACAGGCAAAGCCTATGGCGGAATTGTAATATGAATGTCGTTGGGGTGTGACTGTTGTAGACGGTTTAGTATGGACTGAGGGGTAACGGTTAGCTTCATCTATGGGGTAGTGTGCCTTACGGATATGTGCATCCTTCGGGAGCACTAGACTGTTATGTGCATCCTTCGGGAGCACTAGACTGATGTGTGCACCCTTCGGGAGCACTAGACTGATATGTGCATCCTTCGGGAGCACTAGACTGATATGTGCATCCTTCGGGAGCACTAGACTGATATGTGCATCCTTCGGGAGCACTAGACTAATATGTGTATCCTTCGGGAGCACTAGACTGATATGTGCGTTCTACGGAACCACTAGACTGTTATGTAGGGTACCTCCGAATAGGAAGTTAACTGTTGTCCCCTAACGGGCCCAGTAGTGGGTCCCTTACTGGGTATGTTTATACTCACCCTTTTCTCTTCTTTAACTTTTCAGGTAAGGGCACAGCGAGGGGCAGACCGACGAGAGGCAGGAAGGACGCGTGAAGGCCATATGGACGCGTCTGGTTTTTTTTTATCGCTTCCGCTATGTATTTTGTCAGAATATTTGACTTGTGATTTTGAACTGATGACTTGAGTTTTTTTTATTTGAGACTTTTTATGATTGATTTAAAATAAGGCCCGAAACTGTCTTTTTGTAATGTTTCTAATGCTTTTAATGAATCGTAACTGGTCCGTTTTAAATTTTATGTTGAATGGTCGAGTTTTGGTATTTGGTAGTGACCTCAGCTTAGTCCGGAAAGTTGGGTCGTTACAATAAATATAGCAGTTATATTACGAACTTTAAACATAAATACATTATAAAGCAAAGTAATAAGATACCATAAGCATATGAATTATATTACGAACTCTAAAATTAAATACATTATAAAGCAAAGTAATGACATACCCTTCTCTACCCATCTACCCTCACAATCATGTCTAATATAAGTTGAATTTGTATCATCAGTCTCATTAGGTGTATCAACATTGGGCATCCTTTTAATGGTTTCGTAACCACACTCTTGAAGCATATCTCCTATTTCATCTTCAAAGAAATCTTCTTCAATAGTTCTTTGTGGAGATGTTAAAACCACCGACCATTCAGGATTTGCAGAATCTTGGACATAGAATACTTGTTTTGCTTGAGTGGCTAAAATAAATGAGTCTGATTTATGTCCAATACGTTTGAGATCAACGATGGTAAACCCAAGCTCGTCCACTTTGACTCCACTTCTATTGTCGACCCAATCACACTTAAATAAAATAAAAGATAATTGATGGTAATCAATCTCCCATATCTCTCGTATTACACCATAAAACGTCATATCTGACATGACCGGGTTTTTGTCCTTAGAACTAGAGACTTGCATCGTAGTAGCGGTTATACTAACTCCACTATTTTGAACTCTCCTAATATCATCACGCCTTTTTGTGTGATAGTAATATCCATTAATTATGTAACCAGAATAAGTGGCCACATCTGGAGAAGGTCCGTGAGCTATCCATCTTAAAGAAGGCGTGATAGAATTTTTAGGTACTTCGAGAGCAAGTGCAACCTACACAATATATTGGATTTAGTTAGATCCAAAACAAACATAAAAGAGTATGATTGTAGTGATTACCCGTGTGGACAGCCAGCGACTGAATGAGCGATTATGCTCTTCTTGAATCCACTTTTTACTTCGAGCTTTACCAGAGTTAAGCTTACGCAAACTCTCCATATGTTGTCTGTCGTAAATAACAAGTTATTAAGTAATTACATAAACAACTTATATAGAATGAGAATAGATAGGATTTAGCACGTACTCGACGTATGGTAGAACATCATTTACATTCTGAATGACATAAAGATGAGCTTGATCTAACTGCTCCTTACTCGGTCTGATAAAAGAAGAAGCTGATAATGTTTGAATTCTTTTTTATTACAGATGAGTTAAGTCCAATAGAACTAACTCCAGCAATAAATTCAGAACAGAACTCTATAGCCTCTTCAACAATATAATTTTCTACCATACATCCTTCTGGTCGATTTCTATTTCGCACGTAAGTTTTTAGGACTTTCATATATCGTTCAAAAGGATACATCCACCTTAGATGAACAGGTCCACAAAACTCAATTTCTCTTACGAGATGCACTACAAGGTGTACCATTATAGTGAAAAATGATGGTGGAAAATACTTCTCCAATAGACATAAAGTGACAACTACATCTTCTTGCATTCCTTTCAATTGTGATGTATCAATTGTCTTCTTACATATAGCATTAAAGAAGAAGCATAACCGAATAATTGCAAGTCTTACATGTTTCGGTAGAATACCACGAATTGCCACAGGTAGCAATTGTTGCATAAGAACGTGATGGTCATGCGACTTAAGTCCATACAGTTTCAAATCTGTGAGTGACACTAAACTTTGAATGTTCGATGAATAGCCTTCTGGTACTTTCGATTCAGATAGTGTCTTACAAAAACTCAACTTCTCTGCTCGAGATAATGTATAACATGTCGGGGGTAAAAAGATCTTTTTCTCCCCTACTTGAGGGGCTAGCTCTGATCTAATGTTCAATTCAACCAAATCTAATCGACTTTTTACTCCATCTTTGGTTTTACCGGGAATATCAAGCAATGTGCCAATGAGATTTGCACAGACATTCTTTTCAATGTGCATCACGTCTAAACAATGTCGCACATCAAGAAACTTCCAATATTCTAATTCAAAAAAAATAGATTTTTTCTTCCAATAAGTTCCTGAAGAACTCATTTCACTGTTCTTTTCGTTCATAGTTCTCTTACCAAATGAGTGTTTGTACTTACTTGTTTGTATGAAAATTTCTTCCCCACTCAATGGTTCTGGAGCCAATTCTAATTCTTGTGCACCATTGAAAACTTTCTTTTGTTTCCTATATGGATGATGATGTGGTAGAAACTTGCGATGCCCAATATATGCCATCTTCCTTCCTTTTGGCAAATAAATTGATGAAGTTTTCTCCCCACAAATTGGACATGCATGATATCCTTTGACTGTACAACCACACAAGTTACCATACGCAGGAAAATCATTAATAGTCCATAATAAAATAGCCTTTAGCCTGAAACATTGATCTTGATATGCATCGTAACATTCCACCCCATCATGCCAAAGTATTTTCAAATCATCAACTAACGGAGCTAAATAAACATCTATTTCATTTCCCGGTTGTTTGGGACCAGATATTAGTGCGATCAACATCAAAAATTTTCGCTTCATACACAACCATGGAGGTAAGTTGTATGTCACTAACATAACTGGCCAACAACTATATCTACTGCTAAGATCTCCATGCGAATTTACCCCATCTATGGAAAGAGCAAGACGTAGATTTCTAGGTTCTGACCCAAACTCTGGCCATAAATTGTCTATTTTTTTCCATGATAATGCATCTTTTGGATGTTGTAATAGATCATTCACTTCTCTTTTTCTGCCATGCCACGTCAATAATTTTGATGTTTCTTTGCTTCGAAACATTCTTTCAAATCTTGGAATTGGAGAGAAATACCACATGACTTTCACTGGAACATTCTTAACCTTCTTCTTTGAATTTTTAGGAATCTTCCATCTTGACATACCACAAGAGGGGCATACATTTGCATCAGACAGTTCTTTCCTAAACAAGCAACAATCATTCCTACAAGCATGAATCTTCTCGTACTTCATTCCAAGAGTACACAAAAAAATTTTTGCTTCATAAGTAGAAGTAGGGCATTCGTTGGGAGTAGGTAAGATGTCAGAAATTAATTGTAATAACTCAGTGAAACTCTTATCACTCCATCCAAATTTAGCTTTCAAATTATATAACTTTATCAACGTAGATATTTTGGTAAAATTCGTACAATTAGGATATAATGGTTTCTTGGCATCATCTACAACTTCCTCAAAATTTTCTGACTTGTCATTAAAATAATTATGTGCAGCCTCAAACATTCCAATTGTGTCATCAACATCATCCTCGTCAATTTCTTCTTTTACACTACAAAAGACACTTTCATTGTTTCTCTTTATTGGTAGTGATTCACCATGAAAAATCCATTCTTGATAACTCTGATCGATGCCGTTAAAAAACAAGTGATCTCTAATTGTATTCACATCTAAAGTTTTTGCATTCACACACTTTAAACAAGGACATGCCATGACATTCGACGTCTTTGAATGCTTCAACCCATTTTTAATAAACATCTCAACCCCATAAGCATACTCAGATGACGTTCTATTCTTTTGCATCCACGACTTATCCATATTATATAAGATGCAATTTAATCTACAAAAAAAATCGAGAAAACAACGAAATTAAGTAAACTTAAACTGAACCCACATTCCAAAAACTAACAAGTTCTATATAAACCGAAAAGAAACTACAATAATATTAAGCTCAAAAGTTAAAACTTTAATATTCTCATCTCATATTTTGCAAGAAAATGAAGAACAACTAAATAGTCATAAAATCAACAACAATTACTAGTTACAATAAGATGGCTAAAAGATCACATAAGTAAATAAAACATAATATTAAGTACTCTAATAAGGCATGTTCGAGAATGATTCTAAAAATGATTAAAATCATTTTTATCATTTTTTTAATCACTCTTTAAAGTTAACTAAACTAATAACTATTGTTGTGGTTTTATGTTGCGAATCCAACATGAATGATCAATGATTTTTATATAATTTGTTCTTTGAACTAAATATATCATAGAGAATAAAAGAATGAAAAATAAATAAGGGAAGTGTCAAAGTTAGGATTTCAATTACACTTAAACTAAAATTGTTAGTAAAATGATGAGCATAACTCATCTCACACATATTGTTTATAATATTAAGCTCAAAAGTTAAAACTTTAATATTCTCATCTCATATTTTGCAAGAAAATGAAGAACAACTAAATAGTCATAAAATCAACAACAATTACTTGTTACGATAAAATGGAACACGTGAACAAAAATAATTGAGTGAACAACAATTACACTTATTCTTTACTATCGTATTTACTATTAACTTTGAACAAATAACAAAATTCTTAAAGAATGACACCCAAAGAGATGAATTAAACGTGACAAGGAAAAAAATCCTCTCAAGACCTCTCAGCCCCTCCAAATGTCTTTCTATTCCTCTCAAGGTTGAAGTATCGCAAAACTAGTAAAAAACAATATGAATTTTATGAATAATTGAGTGCTTGCAATCTAATAATATAGTAATTGTCTTAATCTATCTTTGAATATAAACTTTGAATATAGGGATTTAAGGCCATTCAAAATAATAATAAAACATGATATATGCAAACACCACAATCAAATAACCAAAAAACTACTCAAAACTAAAATAAATGAAAAATTAAATAAAACACACCCTAAATTAACACTGGTCAAAATTTTTAATTATTAAAAGAAAATCAAAAGTCGATTCCATAACAATGCCGCCAAAAACTTGATGTGAGCAAACTTTAAACAATACAAGCAAGCACATATGGTCAAGATATAATATAGTAAAATGGCTTTAGAGGATGCGTATCGTCTGCAGGGAATCAATTTGATTAATCATTTAGTTATTCAGGGATTCATCCAATTTTATTTACAAGACCGACTTGTGATGATACTTAAACTAAACTAAGAAAGTAAATAAAGATGATCGAATATGAAAGTTATTAACTAAGAGAAGTTTTAGAGAAAATATTTCATCAAAGGTATTGTTGAACACGCATGTTTGACTCTTCATGTAATTAATACACAACACCTAGACGTAGATTTCTTTTATCTGGATTGAATCTTTTGCAAACAATCTTGAAACCAAATTAAGATTATGACATTATGTTCCTGCATCAATAATCTCTACCACTGTCGAACTAAAATAGTGATCAATTCAAACCACAGCCTAACATGCAAGATGTAATTTAAACCTACTCTTTCAAGCAAGAATGAAACCATGGAATCATTCAAACCTTGATCAAATATTCAAAAGTATTAAAGACCAGTCATGCTAGAAAGTGTAAATATAAATTACCATTCAAAAAGAAAAACTTTCAATAAATCAAACATAAAAATTCATCTATCCCTAAAGCAGTGTGAGAAATTTAGCCTAAAATTTCTCCTATAGACAAGACCAACATCATCAGAATGATCTAAAGCTTTTGTTCTAGTGATTATTATATCCAGACTACTGAATTTAACATCAAAAAGTGTTTGTGGCTGTAGTTAAACTCCACCAAAATCACACACAACGCCATTAAAGACCAAAGAAGGGTAATTAAAAATAAAAACATCCCATTGTTCAAATCAAGACCTTGGCGCTCTTAGGAGGAGAGGGGAGGAGGAGGAGAACGACGGGGAGGAGGAGGAGAATAATTTCCTCTCCAAGTGATATCCAATTGTCTAACTACTAACCTTCCAAAGAATCGAGAAAACACTGCCTAGAAGGAGAGTAGTTTATTAAGTAATAAAAGAATGATCTACAAGCAAAGTTCCTTGAAGGGCTAGGACTACCAATACAAACATCCCTTCTGTCATATCTAAGCTCGACATCTCTAAGGCAAATAAAGAGTCATAACTCTTTGTTGTTTGCCTATCAAACAACGTATGAAGGAATCCGAAAGAAAGGATACATTTGTTTAAAAGGAAAAGAAAAAAGTGTATAGTTTGGGAAGAAATAAAAATAAAAGAAAAGGAGTGTATAAAAATGATAGAATATATATATAATAAGATAAAGAGCAATAGCTCCAAAATCTCAAATAATTATCGCAAGAGGTCATAAATAGTCATTGCACCAAAGTCTTAACCATTCTAACTAGATGCCACTCTTAAGAATTTTTCTTAAAATCAAGCCAATGACCTAACAACACATATGAATAGAATATATATATATATATATATATATATATATATATGGAAGTAAATGTAGGGGATGCTCACAGAATTGAAATCACTTACAGAAATTTCTCCTCTCCTACATGAAATCACTTACATAAAGGTGAAAGAGACTGAGAGACAAGTTTGCTCACAGAATTGCCCACTAACTTCATCACAAAATTGATAGTTTTCCTAATCTCCCTATCTCTGACGATATATTCATTTCTAACTATGGCTAATGTCCATTCATCTTCAATTAATCTACATTATAATCCCTAATTGATTACTATATAAAGTGGGTATAGAGTACAATGTGTACCTTGGAGTCTTTGTCCTTCCTGTTTCTTTCCAAATGCTTTCTAATCGAGACAACCTTCTTAATCAAATGGTAAAGATCCTCAGGAATCTCCGGAGCAAGCCCTTTTGATAGTAATAAAAAAACACACATTCAATTACCACAACAGCTCAAACCTAAAACTAATACATTGTTAATACTCAATCTTCCATATATATCCTGGTAACAGCTAAAACCTAAAACTAATACATTAAAATTTTGAATTGATGAACAAGAATGAACAAGTACAATACATTAAAACATGCTAAAAACCCCAAATTAAAATCGCGACCACTTGAAAGAAGATGGAAATTTTACCGTCACTGCTGTGAATGTGAGAGGGAGAATGAGAATGTGAGAGGATGTTTTTTGTGAACGCGGACGAATTTGATTCCAAGGGTGGGCGAACCTGGTTGCTGGTTGCTGTGAACGCAGACGAGCGGATGAGTTTCTTTAGAAGGAGAGAAATGCGGCCGAATTTGATTCCAAGGGTGGGCGAACAGAACAACAATCGTGGCGGCGATAGAAATGGTGGCGACGATAAAAATGGTGGCGGCGATAAAAATGGTGGCATCGATGAAAATGGTGGCGTCGATCGGAGAAGAAATGGAGGGGAATCATTCAGAGAAGACGAGAGGGAGATGTCGAATATGGTTTCGTATAGCAGACGGTTGAAAAGGGTAAAGTAAGAGAGAGAATGTTATTTTTTCACAAAAAAAAATTATTAAAAAAAAATCAAATGGACCTTTAATGTCGGTGGAAAACCGACATTAAAGTGTCTAATTTATTCAAAAAATAAAAATATTAAAATTAAAATTTAAATGGACCTTTAATGTCGGTTTTCAAAATGGCGGACCTTTAATGTCGTTTTAAAACCGACATTAAAGCTTTGTCTTTAATGTCGGTGGAGAACCGACATTAAAGATCCGCTTTTTCAAAACTGACACCAATGGTCTTTTTTCATTTTTCCCAAGCGACATTAAAGCCTATATTTGTTCTAGTGTCTACATTCGTGAACACAAAAATATATCTACAATGAGAAGAGTTTGGTTGTGAGTTTCTAGTAAACTGTACACACAACTAACGAATACTGATTAATGTGGTTAATGAGTTTAGCTAATTAATGTCATATTATTGTAACATTTGATCTGTAGGTACATTAGGTTCTAATTCTAGCTCGTAAAAGGTAATGAGGTTCATATATCTTGGATTTAATTTGAAATATTTAAATTTTACTTAGGGAATCAATATAATGTATGGTGATACATTATAATATAAAGTTTATATTTTAATTAAACTTTATTATATAAATTTAATCTTGGATAAATGTTTGAATGAGTTCAAATGTTAATTTCATGTGAATTATATTCATGTTAAAACTTAGATTAAAGTTTAATGTGTATATGATACACATTAAAACTGTTGGTTATGAGAGAGATACATTTGGATTTGAATATAAATCAAATTGTAAATTAAGTTAAATATGCAATGCTTAATTTGGTAATTAATTAATTGGAGAATTAGTTAGTTATTTAATATAATTAGTATAATATAATTCAAATTGATTTCATTAAATTAGTTGAATTAAAACTTGGGGTTTTTAAAAAAGTATAACAACCCATAAAATATTTACATTGGAAAGTACCAAAAATGTCACAGTCAACGCACGATTAATCAACCACACAAGCGCGCGAGTAATCTTCTATTAAACGATCGTGTAATATAGTCTAAATGAATTATCTACTATCGTTTAGGTCATGAACATGATTGTTTAGTTTTTTTAACAATTAGGAAAATTACTTCAAATTTAAATAATCGTGTTGACAATGGTAAATGATCGTTTAGATCATGTCAAAATGATATTTAAATGATCTTGATATTCTCGAATATGAGAATGAAGTAACTTCATAGAATCTTGTCAAAAATTGTGAATATGAAATAGGAGATTTAAATAGAAGAATAAATCATTTAAAAATAGAAGAAATAAAATCTGGAAGAGGAGATGAAGAAATCTGGAAAAAATGAATAAATTACAAAGAAGAAGAAAGAGAAGTAACGAATCGTCCGCAATATTTAATAGCAAATCTGAAAATTATGAAAACATTTTATCGACTTCATGGACTTTTGTTTTTTGTTATACGGACCATAAATTTTTTTAATTTTGTTACATTTACGTAAATTAATCTTAAAACTATAGGTTGTGTGGGAGATGTTTATTTAAATATGATCTAAATAAAATTGTTAATTAAATTTGATTTACTTAATTATTAATCTAATTAAGTATTAATTATTGAATTAATTAAATTAATTCTTTTATTATTTTCTAACAAAGTAACGCTCATACATACTAGTTACTTAAAACGTGGGAATCATTGCACGTTTTCCATGTCCTAAACCCTAATCCTTCTCCCTCTCCTGCACATATGCACCTGAAAAATAGAAACTGATAAAAAAAAATCACAGAATACAGTATCATCACAAGAAAATACTCTAAATTTTTGCTATCTATTTTTTGTTCCCACAAGCCAAGAATCTCAATTAATCAAACAATAAGAACGCTCCAAGTGGTAGTGACTCAAAATTTGGCATTTGTAAAAATCATAGATGACATCAAGAGTAAGAATTCTTTTCTCTGTGTTTCTATTTTTTATTTCAATTGCATACTTAGCAATAAATTATATAGAATAGGTTTCATCTCTATATTTTATTTTGCCAATGTATTGGTATTTCTAATTTTCTAATTAATTTGAGAAAAAATTCTGTAAAATCTTCGACTGCGTAAGGGCTTTTATCCCTTCGACTTTCATACAACTAAATTAAATGGCTTTGTCATCATTGAGAGAAGCTAAGTTAATTTTATTGTGGAATTTTGTTGAAAACAAAAAGAAAATGAGGGAGAAGTAAATGTTACTACTTCCAAAAAGAATTCCTGAAGACTCATATGTAGAGGATAAATCTGGTCCTTTTTCATCAAAAGAAAAAAGGAAAAAAGAAAAGAAGAAAAAGTTGCAAATCAAGTGAAAAGAAGATTGTAGAGAAATGTCACCACAATTAGGATGAGCACCAGAAACATAACGGCCTGAAGTACCTCTCTGAACTGAGGGCTGAAAAAGCAAAACAAGGTAAATATGATTTATTCATTGTTGAAACTTGTTTGGTGGAAAATGATAATTTTACTTGGATACTAGATTTAGGAGCCACTAATCATGTTTGATGATTTTCTCAGAAAAGTAGTTCCTGATGATAGCTTAAAGACATCGAGATAACTTTTAAGGTTGGAATAAGAGAACTAGTCTCAACTGAAGCAGTAAAAGATATGAAGTTATGTTTTGAATATAGATATACTTTACTGTAAAATATATTACTTTTTCATCAGATGAAAAGAAATCTTGTATCTATCTTTTGTTTAATGAAACAATATTATAATAACTTGTGTGTTGAGGATGATATTGTTGATAAGGCTGAAAAGCATAGGACTAATATGATATTTCGACAAGAGAACAAGACTGTCAAGAGTGATGAAACTCTAGCTGGCACACATGTGCATGAGACTAACCAGGATGACTCAGACAAGCCAGAGAGCTATAATTTCTCTCTTGACATGTCCATTTCCTTGAAAAAGGGTACGAGGTCTTGTATGAAGCATTCTATGTGTAATTACATGTTTTACAATAATCCATCGCCTAATTTCAGGGCATTTACTTCAAGTCTAACACCGCAACAATATCAAAGAACACACAAAACGCTATGGAAAGTCGAGAGTCAAAGACGACTTGTAACGACCAAACTTTCCAGACTAAGCTGAGGTCACTACTCAGTACTAAGACTCGACCACACAAAACAAAATTCATAACGGACCGGTTGCGATTTCTTAAAACGTTAGAAATATTACAAAAAACAGTATCGGGCCCTATTTTAAATCACAGTCACAAAAGTTTCAAATAAAAAAAAACTCAGGTCATTAACTCAAAATCACAAAACCAAATGTTCTAACAAAATACATCAGCGGAAGCAATAAGAAAATCAGACGCGTCCATATGGCCTTCACGCATCCTTCCTGCCTCTCGTCGGTCTACCCCTCGCTGTGCCCTTACCTGAAAAGTTTAAGAAGAGAAAAGGGTGAGTATAAACATACCCAATAAGAGACCCACTACTGGGCCCGTTAGGGAACAACAGTTAACTTCCTATTCAGGGGTACCTTACATAACAGTCTAGTGGTTCCGTGGAACACACATATCAGTCTAGTGCTCCCGAAGGATGCACATATCAGTCTAGTGCTCCCGAAGGATGCACATATCAGTCTAGTGCTCCCGAAGGATGCACATATCAGTCTAGTGCTCCCGAAGGATGCACATATCAGTCTAGTGCTCCCGCAGATGCACATATCCGTAAGGTACACTACCCCATAGATGAAGCTAACCGTTACCCCTCAGTCCATACTAAACCGTCTACCACAGTCATACCCCATCAACACTCATATTACAATTTCGCCATAGGCTTTGCCAGTCAAATAGTATAGGTTTAACAACTACACCTTCAGTTGCTATACGCGTTTCCAATTCGCACACCGTTATGGTAACCCTTAAACCCAATCAACTAATCAATCAAAATCGGACTCACTGTCCTTCCCCGTCCAAACTCCATGATCAATGTCCAGACCAATGACTACCACATACCTAACCGTAACTTCAAGGTCCATCAACATACAATTCCAATCTACAACGTAGCCCATTAACATAACCCCACTATACCGAACATCCAGCATCGGGGTCTACTAGGAAGTAACTCCTTATACCCGATAGCACACAAACTACAACTAGCGGTCACGTTACCTTTACATCAGACAAGAGTATAATACCAATGCTTAAAAGTCAAGCACACATATATTTATTCGGTACAGTTACTAACGTGTAATCCCTTGTGGACTACTACGTTTCCAACCTCGCTCCGAGGTCCAGTAGTAGGAAAACCCTTACCTGATACTCGGTTATGCCCCTCGATCGAGTCCACGCTCAACGGGTCCACCTAAACGAAAACACGAAGGTTTTAATCGATGATACTAGTAGAAGTCATTTTAAATGATCCTAAGCAACATCCGTTGACTTACCCAAGGAAGGGAGAGCTATCTCCGAACAAGCCTGCCGCGGAATCCGAGAACTTAAACGTCAACTCCTTGATACCTTCAAGGGATGGAAGATAGGACCAAAGCTTATTCCAATATTCAACTCGAATCGGATATAGCAACATTATGGAAAATCATCAAAACAATCCTTACCGAAAACTCACCGTGACCCAGAGTAGAGGAAGGAAGGCTTAGGTGGCTCGGTGAACAGGGAGCTCGGCTTGGCTTGGAGGCGTTCGGCTCGGCTCGGCTCGGCTCACCCTCGGCTCGGCTCGGCTTGGCCTCGGCTCACAGCTCGGCTCGGCTCACCCTCGGCTCGGCTCCGCTTGGCCTCGGCTCACAGCTCGGCTTATGGCTCGGCTCAACTCGGCTCGCGGCTCGGCTCAACTCGGCTCGCGGCTCGACTCAACTCGGCTCGCGGCTCGGCTCAACTCGGCTCGCAGCTCGGCTCGCGGCTCGGCTTGCGGCTTGGCTCGCGGCTCGCAGCTTGAAACACGGGTCGGACTGGAAACGGGTTCTCGGGTCAGGTCGGCTTGAAATCGGGCAACCACAACAACAACCTTCGAGCATTCGACGACGGAGATGCGTCGCGGCTGGGTGGAGTCCGACGGCTGGCCCTGCTTCCACGCGGCGGAGGACGACGGTTTGACGGCGGACACGGTCGGACGAAGGACGCACGGCGGCGTCCGAGTGTTTGAAACAGAGAGGAGACCCGAAATGGTAGGAAGTCGCGCCGGACGAACACGATGAAGCTGACGACGTTGCCGACGCTGGAGGCAGAAATGGAGACGGAACGTGACGGGGGAGATGGGGACGGAGGCGACGGCGTGTGCGGAAGAGATGGCGGGCGGCGGCGCGAGGGAGAGAAAACGAAACGGACGAGGGGGGGTGTGCCGCGCGCGCTTAGGGTTTTTTTAAAAAAATTATTTATATATATATATATATATATATATATTAAATAAAACAATAATAACTTATAATAAAATATTATTATTAAATGATTATAATAATATTAAATAATAATATTAATATTCATATTAAATAATGATAAAAGTATTAATATTAATTTATACTGATAATAATACCTAACAATAATAATATAATTAATATTATTTTATTATTTTATCATTTTACAAAAATTTTAACTTTCCGAAAGATTACATAAAATGATAAAAATTTTACCTCGAAAATTCAGGGCGTTACACGACTGTCATGGAAGAAATGAGAGTACTTGAGAAGAATAAGAAATGGGATATTTGCACACTTCCTAAAGAGCACAAGACAATGGAATGCAAATGGATGTTCACTCTGAAGCACAATTCAAACGAGACCTTAGATAGGTACAAGGCTAAGCTTGTTGCAAAAGGGTTCACTTAAACTTATGGGGTTGATTATTTAGAGACTTTTTCTCCTATGGCAAAGTTAAATACAGTCTTATCTAAACCTTTACATAAGATGTCTCCACTTTCTACATAAATGATTTAGGATTACATCATTTTTTATACTAACTACAATGTGGGTGCATCCATAAGCACCAAACCTTATACATATACTATAGACCGTTTAGTCTATATACTCGAACTTGATCCATTTTTTTGTCTCTACATAAAGTTCAAGTCTAAACTAGATAGCATCGGGACCTTAATTTATTGGATTTAAGATTATAGTATTCAATTTTCACTAATAAGTCCTTAATAACCACTTTATTAAATAGAATATGATTTTAAACTATAAACTATAAGTTTTATGAGATAAATTTTAAACATACAATGAAATCGTTAGGAAATGGTAAAAAAAACGTTGGGAGTTGATCTTAGCAATTAGAGTAAGATTCTATCTGATTTTCGTTGCAATACGCCTATTTTTCCATCAAAATATTCAACTAAGGAATAATTTTTTTTTAAAAAAATATATGTAATGGTTTTCTTAGGGAACAAATTTCTTTAAAAGAATTAATAGATTTTCAAAGATTCTTAGGTAAATCTATGGAGAAATTCTTATGGTTAGCAAATCGTTTAGTTAGCTCTAATAATTTCAAGATTAGATTTAAGAAAAAAAAATATTCACTTTAAATACATAAACCTTTTTTTAAATATCATTATATCTAATAATAAAGGTATGATCATCTAAAATTAGTTCATCAAGCTTGTTATGATTAGATACACTTGAGGCTATAAGATTTTAAATCAGTGAGTGATTACAATTCTCAATTATTCAGAACTAGTTCAAAATTGTTGTTATGTGGAGAAAAAATTACTGACATGGACATATTTGAAAATGACATTTTCTACTTTTCATATCTCGGATATGCTCCTGTAGTAGCAATATCGAGAGAAAGGTTTTACAAAATATTATGAACTCATATCTTGTCTTCTTGTTGTCAAACAAAATAATGAGTTGATGAAAAATTACAAATCTCGACTAGCTGGAACAACACCATTTTCTGAAGCGAATGCTGTGAATTTTAATCGTGGATGAGGTCATGATCATGGTCGAGGTAGAAACCGTGGAAGAGGAAGAAATAATTATAATTTTGTGGTGGTTGTTCTTCTAATACAAATTTTAAAAGAACCACACATAACAATGATCATAAAAGAAAAGCTCCAAAAATAATGAAGAAATATGCTATCGATGTGGTATGACTGAACAATAGTCACGTGTTTGCCATACATCGAAACACTTCGATGTTTTTTGCCTATCAAGGAAATTGAAAAGCCTATCAAGAAAATCATTTCTTGATGGCCAAAACATGCCATAAAAAACTATTTCTTGATGGTATTGACCATAAAGAAAGAAGACTTTGATGTTTTTTGCCCATCAAGGAAACTAAAAAGTCCATCAAGAAATTCGTTTTCCAGATGGACAAAACATGCCATAAAAAACCCTTTGATGGTATTGACCATCAAGAAATAAGACTTTGATGTGTTTTGCCCATCAAGGAAACTAAAAAGTCCATCAAGAAAAACAGTTTACTTGATGGTCAAAACATGTCATCAAAAACCTATTCTCAATGGGATTGGTCATTAAGAAAGGTGACGTTGACGTCTTTTGCCCATCAAGAAAGTGGATCAGTCCATCAAGATATCTCTTCTATTGACGGGTTTTACTCGTCAACAAAACTTTATTATTGACGTTTTTAGCCCGTCAACTATAACAACTTTAGAAAAAAAAAATGGGTCACTACCACCCGCCCATATATGTGACCTGATCGACCTCAAACAATATAAAAAACTGAAAACACCAAAAACTGAAAATATGCAAAATTCATTACATACAACTACAAACTAATTCAAACAACTACTGCAAATTCGTGTAAACTACATAACCCTCCACCACAACTCCAAAACTACATAACTCACACAACTCCAGAACTCCAATAACTTGAAACTTCTAACTTCACAACTTATGTAAAATCCATTACATACAACTACAAACCTAGTTCAAACAACTCCTTCAAATCTGCGTGTCAACTACATAACCTGCAGAACTCAGAACTCACACAAATCCAGAACTCCAAAAATTTGAAACTTCTAACTTCCCAACTTCAAACAACTAATGAAAAATATCAACAATCACAAATATGAAATTCATACCATCATACCATATAATTGAAACAAACAAGTAACATATATTTCATAAAATTACTAGACATCCATCAAATGAACTAATTAATTTTCATTAATCAACTGTAAACCAATGTTGTTCTACAAAAAACAATATCTAACAAATATGATCAAGACATAATCCTACAGAAATTGACATCGTATCAAGATATACCTAAACTATAAATATAAAAACTACCCGTTCATTGCAATAAAAACATGTATCATATGTAGCGTCCTAGAAAGTCACAGTATTCCACTCTCACCATATCCAATTCAGATTGAGTATAAGGTGCTTGCCTCGTCAACTATAAATGAAATAAATGTAATTGAATTACTAGATTGTACTAAGCGTAAGAATAATAGCTATAAGAGATATGGTGCAATAAAATGTATACCACATCTGTAATTGTAATGTTCTTTTGCCATACTATGTCTTGCATGAACTTCATCACGTAATACCCACATTCTGTACTGCCCGACTGTTGAGCACACTATATGCACACATATATTCAAAACACATGTTAAAATAAAAATAAATATTTAAACTGAACGCACATTATCATTTATTTATAATATAAGTACTCATACCTTAACAGAAACCCAAGTAAGAGGTCAAGCTCTTGTGTTTATTTCAGCATAGAACATTCTTAAGCCTTTGAATTAAAAAGAATAAAAAAAATAACAAACTGCAATTTACATAATAAATATACATTTAATGTGAACTTACGATTAAATACTTACGTGTTGACCATAGATTTCAATTCGTCTCGAACACTACATGTCTTAACGAATCGAGTGCATACACCGTATTTGCCCGTAATGAGATGTCTAATCTTTGTTTACTAGGGCAATTTATGCTTGGAGCAAAAAAGTATTTTTGGAATTGTATAGTTCCAAATTTGTGCTTTGCTATTTGACTGGAAGAGAATAAAGCTAATTTTTTCAAGAAAAAGGTGATGTATGTTGCAGACGTTCAGAATAGGCTCAAAATTCTAACTTGTAATTGGTCTGAAAAGATTAATCCATTATATTCACGTAATTGTTGTCTTGCTACTATTATTTTTATAACAACTTCATTGATGTATGAAATTACAGGGCCAAATGAGTTACAAAAGGCATCGCCAATTGGACAAAAGAGAATCAAAACCATATGACAATTTATACCAATAAATATTGATGAAGATAACATGCTCTAAGGATAGGTTGAAAACAAAAGAAGAAAATTGATGGCATACCAGTTGATAGATCATCAAAAGAAGAGCCTTCTCAAGCATAAGGTTGAATTAGTTGTTCATTAATATCCAAACTTAATCTTTTTAATAGTGAGCAAACGCCTCCCTGTTGTCATAAATCAATCAAATGAAAACCAAAGAAACGCTGAATCAAATAATACCGAAACTAACCTGCCAAAACGAATAGCATCCATCAACCAACTTATTTGTTCTTCCCTGAAATCCACACTCTAAACCAGCTTGACGAAACACCACCCAGTCCTAATGTATTGAAATAGATTCCAATATTATCCATAACATGTCAAAATAACATGTAGCATTGAAGCCAAACAGCATGGTCTTAATACAAATGAAGAGCAGGATTAGCAATGGTGATTAATTTTCCTCAGCAAAGTCTTACAAGTAAACTCCGCAAGTCCAATCGGTGAACCTCATTGATCAGAATCAAAGTAGCCAAACCACAAAAGGTATACCTGATGAGGTAGATATATTAATTAGGTACAAAAAGAAAAATGTTCCACTAGAAACGTGAAAAGATATTCATAGTGTTGAGCATTCAAAAATCGGTTTCCATTACTTCCATGATATTGTGAACCTTCAATTTATATAGAGATTGAACAATCATATCTTTTATCATCCCACCAATGAAAGCTGGAGAACACAATATCCAACAAGATAAAATGAATAAAGGCAGAGAAACATAACCACCATGAGCCTCGGATCCAGATTCTCCCGCAATACCACCTTCAAATGAACACTGGAAAAGAAACATAAGTAAAACATTCTGCAAGGAGCCATTGACCATGAATTCAGTCACGTAGCCAATGTCCCACCAGGGTCCATCCTGCACCACACCATAAAAGGCCACCACATTTGGATGGTGAAGCTTTGAAAGAATCTCAGTTTCATGTCAAAACTCTATCGTCTGAAATTTTCATATTCAATATGTGAAATTAGAAAAACATGATCATTCTGAAAATAATTATGACATAAATAGTAAAAAGAAAAATGATAATCTTATATGTTCTAAGATTAAAGAAAAAAGAAAAAAAGGAAGAAAGGAAGAAAGAAGAAAAGAAATTATCAGTAAGATTCCTGCCACTACTCTAACACACATAAGTTCCCCAGAATGCCAGTGAGGGGAATTGTTCATTGGTTCAACAGTTGGTAATGAAATTTTGAAACTGTAACTCGGTTTTCCCATCCTGCTTATTAGGAAATATTAAACCATCAAAGCATTGTCCAATTTACTACTAGAGATTAGAGAGATCAAATAACCTGTGAGAGATCATTCAAATTAACTCACCAATCTTTCTTGCTCCGAGGATCTACAAGTGAAACAACTTTTCTTTATCTGTTGCGGCTTCAACGAAGGCGGCGGGTTACGGTGGTCGGCATCCAGCGGCAGCGGTGAGATTGGATGGAGGCTTGAGATATTGAGATGGAGGTTTGAGATATTGAGATGGAGGCTTGAGATGGATTTGGAAGAGAAAGGGAGGAAGAGAAAGGGGGAAAATGAAATTACGGTTAGGAGGGAAATTTTATAAATTAATTTATTTTAATAAATTTTTTTATTAAAATAATTTTTAACAAACTAATTTTAATAAATTAATTATTACTACCAATGCCTTCACTTTTTATTTTTATTTTAATTGATTAAATAATTCATAAATATAACAATAAATTAAATAATTTTAAATTTAATTAATGACTACACCATTTGGTCTTTTGTATTTAATGGGTTTCCTTAAATAAATTTTAAATGTAAATGGATTTATTAATTTAATATTAGAAAAAAATTTGTTCAAGTTATGTACCTAACCATTTGACTTTACTTTAAAAAAAATAGAAATTAATAAGAAAAATGATAAAATTAGAGTAGTGTTAATTTAATTTGGGAATAGAGTGAATGGGATAAAAATGATGAATATCGTGTTTTAGTCCGTTAATGAGAGCCCGAATTTTGTGGTTAGTGAAAAATATTTTTTCTTGATGGACATTGTCAGTTTATTGATGGGCATTGCCCATGATCTTATCGCAAACCCAAAATTATAATTCTTTTTCTTGATGGGCATTGCCCATCAAGATATCATGTTTCTTGATGGACCTTGCCCATCGTTTTCTTTTATGTCCATCAAGAAACCTAACCCATCAAGAAAATTCTAAACCCATGAAGAAATCCAAAACAAATATGTTAATTTTTTTTTCGATGATGGCCATTGCAAATCAAGAAAATTCATCCCTTGATAGATCTTGTCCATCAAGAAAACCTAGCTATCTGGATGGGCATTGCCCGTCAACTAATATATTATCCATGATGTTTATTGTCAATCAAGAAATAGTTTTCTTGACGTTTTCGAACCATCAACGAAACTAAGGGAACTTTGCCCATCAAGGAAATTAATAATCCACATTTTTTTACGAATTTTCGTATTTCTTTAACAAAATATGGGAACTTTTCTTGACGTACATGACCGTCAAGATAAACATTGTATCAAGAAAAATATTTTTTTTATGGTCCTTTGCCATGACCATCAAGAAATCAAATTTTGCGTGTCATCAAGAAAGATCAAATTTGTAGTAGTGAATCCAGACATATTTGCAATTTGGAATAATCGATTAGATCATCCAAGATCTATAATGATGAGAACAATTATTCAAAATTCACATGGACATCCATTGAAGAACCAGAAGATTCTTCAACCAATGAATTATCATGTGATACCTGCTCTCAAGGAAAATTAATAATTAGACCATTATTAGCTAAAGTGGGAACTGAATCACATACATTTTTAGAAAGAATTCATGGTGATATTTGTTGACCTATTAACCCACCAAGTGGACCGTTTAAGTATTTTATGGTCTTAATATATACATCCAGCAGATGGTCGCATGTGTGCTTATTATTGAGTCGAAATCTTGCATTTGCAAAATTACTTCCTCAAATAATTAAGTTAAAGCAAAATTTTCTAATTATACAATTAAAAATATTTAATTTGATAATGGTGGTGAATTTACATCTTAAACATTTGATAATTATTGTATGTATATTGAGATTAGTGTTGAACATTCTCTAGCTCATGTTCATACACAAAATGGTTTAGCATAATCACGTTTGCACTTAATTGCTAGACCATTGCTTATGAGAGCTAAACTCCCTACATCTGTATGGGGACATGCTATTTTGCATGCTATGTCACTCATGCATATAATTAGGTTAGCAACTTATCACAAGTACTCACCATTACAATTAGCATATGACCATGAGCCAAATATTTCTCATTTGAGAATTTTTTTTTATGTTCAGTATATATTCTAATTGCTCCACCACGACATACTAAGATGGGTTCTCAAAAGAAGCTAGGAATATACGTTGGATTTGATTCTCCATCAATTATTAAATATCTATAACCTCTAACGGGTGATGTATTTACTACATAATTTGCTGATTGTCATTTTAATATGACAAATTTTTCAACATTAGGGGGAGGAATTAAGAAGTTAGAAAAAGAAATTACATGAAGTGTATTATTATTGTCTCATTTAGATCCTCGTACATTGAAGTTTAGAAATTTATTTATTTGCAAAATATAACAAATCAATTACCAGATGCATTTGTAGATGCAAAGAAAGTAATTAAATCACGTATAGCAACTGCAAATGTTCCACAACAAGTTGTCATTAATGAATTTGGAACACGCTAAAAGCGTGGTAGACCAGTAGGTTCCAAAGATAAAAATCATCGAAAAAGAAATCGAGTCAATAACTCAATTAGGGATGTGGATATTCTAGAAGAATCCAAAATTTGACTTCTGACAGAAATGTTGAAGAAAATAAAACAACTGAGAATAATAATGAGATTTCGATAAACTATGTCATAGCAAGAAAAAAGATGAAATCGAACTAATGTAGTTGTTGAAACATTTTTGCATATAATGTTGCTCTTGATATTATATCAGAAAATGAAGATCCTATACCAAAATCTGTGAAGAATGTTAACGAGAAAAGATTGATCTTTGTAGAAAGAAGCAATTGAAGCATAATTAAATTCACTCTCAAAACGACAAGTTTTTGGACCAATACTCCAAACACCAGAAGGTGTCAACCTTGTGAGATATAAATGGGTACGTATTTGTGAGAAAAAGAAATGAAAATAATGAGATCACAAGATATAAAACAATGGAAATAAACATATAAATCAAGTTCATGGGAAATATATTCAATAAAGTTACAATGATCATTATATGGATTGAAACAATCAGGACGAATGTGGTACAATCGCTTGAGTGAATATTTGTTGAAAAAAGGATATCAAAATAATCCAATGTGTCCATGCGTTTTTATAAAGAAGTCATAGTCAGGATTTGCTATTATAACTATATATGTTGATGATTTAAATATAATTGAAACTCCTGAAGAGCTTTCAAAGCAATAGAGTATCTCAAAAAAGAATTCAATATGAAAGATCACAGAAAAACCAAATTTTGCCTTGGTTTGTAAATTGAGCATCTAACAAATGAGATATTTGTTCATTAATCAATTCATACAAGAAAATTTTTAAAAATATTTTATATGGACAAGGCACATCCATTGAACATCCCAATGCAAGTTCGTTCATTAGATGTGAAAAAAGATATATTTCGACATCGCGATGATAATAAAGAACTTCTTGGTCCAAAAGTATCATATCTTAGTGCAATTGGTGCACTGATATATCTTGTTAATAATACAAGACCATATATTGTATTTTCAGTAAATTTATTAGCTAGATAGCATTCTCTCTAACGAAAAAACATTGGAATGAAATTAAACATATACTTCATTATCTCCGAGGAACAATCGTATGAGATTATTTTATTCAAATAAATCAAATTTTAACCTAGTTGGTTTTGCAGATTCTAGATATCTATCTAATCCACATAAAGCTAGATCTCAAACAGGTGATCTATTCACATGTAGAGGAACTGCTATATTTTGACGATTAGTAAAACAAACCATAACAGTCACCTTCTTAAATCATGTCGAAATTCTTATCATCCTGTATCCATGAGGCTAGCGAGAATGTATATGGTTAAGATCGATGACTCAACACATTCAGAAATCATGTGGTTTATCTTTTAGTAAACTCTTTCCAACAACATTATATGAAGACAACACGACATGTATAACTCAAATAAAAGGAGGTTATATTAAAGGTGATAAAATAAAGCATCCCAACAAAGCTTTTCTACACTCATGATCTTGAAGAAAATGATGATATCACAGTACAAAAAATTTGTTCAAAGGATAACCTAGCGAACTTATTTACAAAATTATTACCTACCGCAACCTTTGAAAAATTGGTGCACAATATTGAAATGTGGCAACTCCGAGATCTCAAATGATGTGTAATTACAAGAAACAGGGCCTTTTCCGACTTGTTAAAGCGTTAACATATATACCAAAAGGCATTGAGAAAGGATTTCTCGATGTTTATAGCAATGTTGAGAAGAAAGTCAGAAGTACTATGTAGGGGAGTAATTCCCGACACACAAACGTGAAGCCATTAGGAGTTCCTTTCTCCCGATGCCAGACATCGACAAAAGGTAACACCCAACGTTCCCATCTAGCATCGAGAGAAAGGAACTTTCAATGTGGCATCGGCAATGGCTTCCCCAATGATGTGCTTACAACATCGAGAGAAGGGTTCTTTATGCGTCGAGAGATAATTTTAATTTTTTTTCCAATTATTATGTTCAATTTTTTTATCATGAAATACTTTTTAAGTTTTGATCCGATTTAAATTCAATAACAACAAACACAAAACTAATAGAATCATTAAAATACGAAATTTTCATTTATATAATTAGAAACTAAATCTAATTTTTTGAACAATTACATGAAAAAGAAAAAAAGTACATCATCTTTCATCGCCCAAGACACCATCTTCAAAGAAGTCCACACCTACAATGACATGAAAGTAAATTTATATTCCTCATCTCAAATGCTCAAAATTACTCCATGAATAAGCTACATCTCATAAGTACCCAAACTCCCAACTTTCACTAAAACTAAGTTTAAACTAAAGAGTACCATAATTGTAGGATAGCCAGAACAAACTAACCACAAATTACTTCAATCTTTACGAGCTACCTACCACTTCCAACAAACAAAACTACCAACAAATTAAAAACTAATTTTAAATTAAATGCTACCACATAATAGCTAGAACAAATCAATCACAATGATCAATCTTTACAATTTAACTAACACTTCCAACAAACAAAACATAATAACAAATTAAAAACTAAAGGCTACAATAATTGCAGGATAGCCAGAACAAATCAATCAAAATGCTTCAATATTTACAATCTAACACTTCCAACAAACAAAAACATAATAACAAATCGACCACAAAGTCTAAATACTAAAGGCCTGCCTTTAATTCATTATACCCCATCCCCTAATTTCTCGATTTATTAAGTCTCTCAGTTTACCAAATTCAAAACCCCTAAACCTCTAAATCTTTATACCCCTAATAATTTCAACAATTTTCACCTCTAACAATTTTCAATATACATTTCAACCATTTTCAATATACATTCCAAAAAACATCAAACATTTCAATTATTTCAAAATCTAAATCTAAAACAATATATTTCTTTAACTTAAAAAAAAAAACCAAAACAACCAAAAAAGTTATCGGTATGATGAGCAATGGCGGCGAATAGGATGACGAGCAACAGGACAGTGAACGATGGTCCTTCTCTCTCGGTCTTTCTGTCTCTCTAACTCTTTAACTCTTTCTTTCTCTCTAACTTTTAAATTTGTGAACACATATTTGAAATTTTATAGGAGATCTCCTGATGCACAACGAAAATGTCGGGATCCCAACTATTCCTGACGCTGTAAGTAAAACGTCAGACATTGTACACATATTTTCGACGTCTTACTTATGACATTGATAATAGTGGCTCCACTGCCGATGCTATATGCATGGCGTCAGACAAAAGCAAACTAATTTTTAATTGTTTCCTTTTCCCCGGATGCGGTCAACATATACGTTTGGAGTAGTCACCTAATTCTCGAAAAATATACGCATGGCGTTGAAGAAAAGAAAACAATTAAATAATAATTTTATTTTCCTTGATGCCGTTCATGTATACGTCAGGAATAGCCATCTATTTACAGACATATATATGCATGGCATCGAGAAAAAGAAAATTGTTATTTAATTGTTTCCTTTTTCCTGACGTGTACGTGTACGTTGTTGTGGATTGAGTGGCCATTTCTGACGTCATGAAATCAACGTTAGGATAGATTGCGTCTACCAACACACGCCTTACAGTGTCAGCGAATGTGCTGTTACCCAACATTTCTTATTCCGACGGGATAAAATACTTTAGGATACCTTCGATTTCTTGTAGTGTGTCCATGGGCGGAATAAATTTTATTTATTGCAAGTATATATGAAATATGTACTATTTTTCCTTCACTAGGATTTTTTCTCATTGGGCTTTTCCCTAATAAGGTTTTGACGAGGTATGTTTCATATGTGTAATGGGCATCTAAGAGGGAGTACTATAAATATTAGATAAATATATAGATGCCCATTATCTATTGAAGCCATGTGTGTTAGTCTTATAGGCACTTAGTGTCCAAATAAAGGCACTTCGTTCATCCATGTGTCAAGTATCTATACACTCTTAGTGGCTAAGTAATCGACAACATACCTGCCACTTTTCCTATAAATACAAGGTTTTGGTGGATTTGTAAAGACACACCAATATTGGAGGATTTTTCCAAATTACTTGGAGAAAGTGGAAAATTATGAGATTTTAAATTTCTTAACTTTCTTATTTATATATTTATATATTATATTTTATTATTTTAATATTATATCTTCTCGGTTTCCGTATTCCGGTTGTGCATCGTTTTTACATCACTTGAACTTTTTGAATGTTTGTTTTTGTTTTTTTCTCTATTTTTTTGTTTCATTGTATGTTTTTTGTAGCTCCTTGAAGCATGAGTTTTCTACGTTTGTGTGATTTTTTTATCTTCTCATTTTAGTTTATCTGATCTCTTTATCCCTTGATTTTGTAAACAACCTATACAATTTCTTTTGAAGTATGTCTCTTACTTTTCTTTTGTATTTTGTTAACAATTTTGTCTGAGTAGACATTCACATTTTATCTAATTTATCTACTTTTTCTTATAATTAAGATGGATACATACTTTTAATTTAAAGGATATTTTAAAAAATAGCAAAATATTATAATTATTTACAAAATACTGCAAAATTCATTCAACTCTTTATTGCCAATTTGAAAATTTTGCTATAATATAAATATTTTTATTTTTTATGTTATTCATAATAATTTCCTTTTATCTTTCTATTTTCTTATTATAAATGCTAAATTTAAAGGGTTTTTTTTTCAAAAATAAAACAAAGTGCGAAAATATTTATACAGTATAGAACAATTTTTAAAAAAGAAAAACCCACAAGTTCACTAAGTGAAAAAATGATCTCGTACCCAGTCTAAATGAACTCTTAGTAACGATCTCTTAGCAACAATCCCTTAGCAACAATCTCGTAGCAAGTCTAAGCGATCTTGTACCCTTATACTAAGTCTAAACGATCTTGTAATATTCTACCTGGTCTAAACGACCTTATAGAAAGTTTAAACGATCCTATAGTTAGTCTAAATGATCTCATAGCAAGTCTAAACGATCTTGTACCCTTGTACCAAGTCTAAATGATCTGCTATCGTTCTACAAACGATTTGATCTTGTACCAAGAAGAAGAAGAATAAAAGATGGGAAATGAAGAAGAATATAGGACTTCTAGAAGAGGAAATGAATAAATTGATAAATATTTACCTAAATAACCATAATATTGTAAAATGAAGAAGTAATAGTATGAAGAAATTAATAATACGAGGAGGAGATGAATAAATCCTAAAAAAGAGGAAGAAAAAGAGTAAAAGAATGGACAACATTGTTAAAGGGCAAATCTGGAACTTTGGAAAATATTTTTTGATTTTGTTACCTGGGCCGTAAATATTTTGACATTTTGTTATATATTTTAAATTAACGAAATTTAAACTCATAAAAAAAAATCATTTTTTCTTGGAAAAGACATCATTTGACGTTTTCAAAATTTCAATCTTCTAAGTACTCAACTTGTTTCACTATATTTTATATTTACGTTAATTTTATTTGGACTTGCATATCTAGCGAGTATCCTCCACCGTAAACGTTCAAAAAGTCCCTCAAAACCATTCAAGAATAAAAAGACGAAGGGATGTGGGTCCCGCATATATATTGAACCACTTATGACGTCATTTCATCTTCGGCGGGTAAAAGATCCAGGGGAAGAATAAAAGCTCTCCGTTGCACTCTTCCCTCGTTCCCTCCCCTTCCCATTCGTTCGTTCATCCATTTCGTCCATCTGAATCTGAGGGAATCCGGGGGCTTACATGGCGTTCTCTTCTTCTCCGACGACACCTTCAATCATCCCTCTCTTATCACTCCTCTTTCTCATTTTTCTCTTACGCATCTCCTCTGTTTTTGCCGACGATGTCTCTCTCGATGACGATTCCGCTCCCAAGTCCGGAAATTGCAACAATCCCTTCGAATTGGTATTTTTTGTTATTGTAATTGTCATATTTCATATTTGCTTTTCTTCCGGTTTGATTGTTTTACTTCGCATTGGATTTACTCCATTTTTGTTTTCCTTTATTTTGGGTCGATCCAATTTTGGGATAGATGATCATGTTGTGAGGACTTGCCCATAATTTCTCAAAGGATTTAACTTAAACCATGAACAGCGAAATAAGGTTATCTTATGTGATTGAGATTACTGTCTTGAGTTTCATTCGCGTTTATTTTCAGGACTACAAATGGATTCCAAGTAATTGCTCTCGCTTGTTTTTTTTTGTTTGATTGTGATCTTCACAGTACTTTTCAATACCGATTCGCGCAAAAGTGGTTTGGATCAATATGCTTTGGAATCTCCTTTCTACTTGAAAGATATTAGGAGGGTGATTTTTGGGTTTGAAAGGAATGAAACTCCATGTCCAAGCGGTTTCACTAGTGCCTTCTGCTAGGATGACTTCTTGAAGGTCTTTTGTGAATTTTATGAGAGGGTTTCTCAACACCTCCTTAAATAAAATCTATGTTTGCTTATTCCTGGGGAGAAAAGGTGATGAAAGCCTAGCATTTCAAGTCCATTAGTCTGATTACGAGGGGTAAAGAAAATCATTTCTAAGGTCTTGGTTCAAACTCTTACTTCGAACTAGTAAGGACTTTCTTTTTCTCCGACAAGGAAGAGTCTTGGCCAATTTTTAATTCTTAAGGAGCCATACTAACATAATCAGCATACTCTTGGTGGATTTTGGGTGGGAAAGGATAGCATACATTTATTGGATAGTTTAAGGGTTGAGTGGCTGGAGTTTGGCTGGCCGACTTCTTGGAGAAAATCAAGGATGGTGGAAGAGATAGGTAGATGCATGAGCTTAACCCATGCCGATTGAACTTTACCAAAATGGGTCATCGGTGTGGCCCCGCGTCTCTCTAAAATGGCTGAATGGATGCGAGCTTTCTTGTACCCAAAAGTTGTTGTGAGAAGGTTCAGAAGGATATTGTAATGGGTTTGTGATGCAACTCAAAAGAGAATTTTATTAATGTTTAAAAGTTGTGAATACAAGAAGACAAATACTCTATTTATAACAAACTAATCCTAATCCTAATTAATAAAAGAAACTAATCCTTAATCCTAATTAATAAAAGAGAAGGAAAATTGGATGAATTGTGAAAATAATTGTGGAAGTGGGTATGGGAATGTGCCTTTGGGGATGGATCAGGAAGGAAAATTTGGGAACAAGTTTCATTGAAGGATTGCCCCTGTTTTAGTCTTTAATTTTGAGATTGTTTTTTTTTTGCCTCCCCATTTGTTTTTTGCTGTTTTTTCCGGTTCCATATTGTTTTCTGGACCTTTATAACAAGCTGAATGGTTTTGTTATTGTTTCTTTGTTGGTTCGTTTATGTTTGTATTCGGAATATGATGCTTGGCGCTAATGGGGTGTCAACCTAGTTGAGATGTCCGGGTGCTTCCTGATCCCTATAGGACTCCCTTGATTACTACTTCTTTATTGCTCTCTTTGTATCAATCTCTTGTACTTTGAGTTCTTATTCATAAAGAATTTTTTGTCTCCGTTTCCAAAAAATAAAAATGTTTCACGAAGTTGTTCATCTCGCACTGCTGCTTTGTCTTCTTTTATCTTGTGAACGATTGTGAATGGGTTGTCAGCTGTCTTCCGATTCTTTCCTTCGTCAACCAAGCAATTTTCTTCTTCTTTTTTTGTCGGGTGTTTATTTTCAGTCACCTTTGCCTTGTCGACAATTTCACCTAAGCACCCAAACGTAATTTTGCATGGGTTTCTTGATTTTTCCTCCAAATTAGGTCGCGCTCTCTCCATTTTGAAAATAGCTTCGTTTTCTTTTTCTTTATCTTTTTCTTCTTCCAAAGTGAGCTCTTTCTCGCACATTTTACCTTTTTTATTTAGGTCATCTTCTTCATTTTTTGTCCCTAAAGTGCTGTCAAATTGAGATGGCTTTCTAGCATCTTTCTTTTTGGATAATCGTTGAAAGGTTTTTCCCATGTTGTTTTTCTCTGTTTTTGTAGCCTTTTTTCTATTCTCTCATTATAGTTGGCCACAATCTGATTCTTTCACATATTTTTCTGATTTTGTTGATAAAACATTTGTTCATAATCTGGTGGTGAGCATCTCATTTTCATCATCTTCAACATTCGTTGCCAATTTCTTATTGGTCTTTTGCCCATCAACTTTGTATTCAACTGAATTTGATTCCACCAAACCAACGCCCTTGATTTCAACTTACAGACAATTAATTTTACTTTTTAACTTATGGTGTGTTCATATAATTGAAAAAGTTCTCAACATTCTTTATCCAATCTAGGAAAGTTTCTAAGTCCGAATTGCCACTGAATGAAGGTATGTGGATTTTATCTTCTTGTTTTTCTTCTTGAACTTGGTTATGATATATTATTAATATATCCTTCTTGCTTGAATTGGTCTATCACATTCTCTTTTGAATGAAAAAAATTCAGTCTTGAACTTGGATGGGTTCTTGGAATCTTGGAGTCCGAAAAACTATGTGGTCCCGCTCTTGTGAGTTTTCTGGTCTTCCACCGGTAGCAATCTTCGTTGGCCCAGACGGTTGCTCTGACACCAATTTGATGTAATTTAGATGTGAGAATTTTATTGATGTTTAAAAGTTGTGAATACAAGAAAACTATTTATAGCTAACTAATCATAATCCTAATTAATAAAAGAAATTAATCCTGAATTCTAATTAATAAAAGGAACTAATCCTATTCCTAATAAATAAAAGAAACTAATCCTAATCCTAATAGATTAAGAATTTGGCCATAATATTCTATTCCTACTACATCATAATGGGTTTTTATTGGTCAAATTGCTTGGCTTAACGCTTGTTGGTTGTAACATTCTGGGATTGTGGAGAAGATCCACACTCCTGTGGCAAGATTGACTTGTACTTTCATTTGGAAAAACGTATTAGTGAATATTTCGAATCTTTGGGTTGCGTGATAGAAGAAAGTATTATTCATCCATTTTTCAGTGTAAAGGGAAAGTTCCTTGAACATATGGTTTGAAGAGATTAGGTGTTTATTTATGGTTAAAGTAGGTCACGAGAGGAGGATTGAATCTGGATGTATGTTCGCGCCTCTCTTTCAACTTTTATGTTTAATTCTCAATGAAAGTTGTTGCTTTTATCAAAAATGAAAGAAGAATTTGTGTTTAATTCTCTCTTAACTGTAATGTTTAATTTTATTGTGGCATAAACATTACTTTTTGTGTTACTTCTTTGCTCTTTATTTCCTCATCTTTATCACTTATCATCGTTAAAAATTGTACAGTCTCGGATTGTCTGGTTAGCTTGGAGAATCTCGTGTCTTTTTCCTTTGGTTTTCGTCGTAATTTGACCAATAGAGAAGCGACGAAAGTGGCCTCTCTTCTTTCTTTGCTCGAGGGGTGAGACTTTAGGAGGGGAGTCGGGATATACGTTTTTGGTCTCCTAATCTTAGTAGGGGTTTCATGTGTAAATCATTGTTTAGCCTTTGGATTGATCCCTTCCCTCATATGGAGTTGGTTTTTGATGTGGTATGGAGGACCAAGGTTCCTAAGAAAATTAGGTTCTTTATTTGACAAGTCTTGCATTGTTGTAAACACTATGGATAGGCTTGTTAGGGAGAGGACTTCACTTATAGGGCCTTTTTGTTGCATTCTTTCTCGGAAGGCATAGGAAGATCTTGATCATCTTTTTTGAGACTGTTGTTATGAGATTTCTGTTTGGAGCTCTTTCCTGCAGGAGTTCGGTGTTAGTTTTGTTGGCACCAAGGAGTGTCAAAACAACGATTGAGGAGTTCCTCTTCCATTTGCCTTTCAAAGATAAAAGGTTTTTTATGGATGGCTGGGGTTTGTGCTATTTTTTGGGACTTTGGAGTGAGGAAGAAGTGGGTTTTTAGAAGTAGGATGCGGGAGCATAGCAAGGTGTGGTATTTGACTAGATTTCATGTTTCCTTTTGGGCTTTTGTTTCGAAGCACTTTTGTAATTACTCTATTGACAACATTTTACTTAGTTGGTCCCCCTTCTAGTAGGTGGGCTTTTCTTTTTTGTATGCCCTTGTATTCTTTCATTTTTTCTCAATGAAAGCAGTTTGATTCATAAAAAATAATAAAAAAGAGAATAAAGAAAATAAGCGTTACTTTTTGGTTTTCATTCCTTTACAGCTGGAGCTCCTTGTATGTCATGTATTTTTTTTCATGAAAAGGTTTTATTTGCTTCTCATGATGGACGCATTCTCTTATTTAAAAAAACTATGCTATAAGACAAGATTGACAAGAGTGCCACATTTCTGTGATGTTTTTCTAAGGCCCATGTATTTGCACTTCTGGAGGCTAAGCATTGTTGTGATATTGATTTCCCTTTGAGCATATAAGAACCTAATATTGTCTATTTGTTGCGCATTCTTCAGGTCAAAGTTAAGAGCTGGGTTAATGATGCTGAAGATGAAATCTTTGTGGGTTTAAGTGCAAGATTTGGGACTTTAGTGCCTTCTCAGGCTGAAGATGATCTCAAATTGCCAGCTGTTTATATGAATCCTACAAATGGCTGTTCTAGTTCTTCTTCAAAGGTAATGATTAACTATTCCTGCTGCTATGGTTGCTAATTTGACCGTTAGCTTAAGTGATGATATTTGACACATGTGATTATACTTTCCATCAGTTTAGATTGATTAAAATCATCTTATCACGCACTGCATACAATTGCCATTAGTCTTGCTGTCTCATAACCATGAAGATATATTTTAATTAAAATCGAACATTTAAATTCTCCATTTGAAGGGGTTTAGAGAGTGTGATAGAGAGAAAATGAGGGTTTTAGATAAGACGACTCTTAATGAGAATCTAACATCTTGTTCAACATCCAAAAAAGGAGCTGATTCAGCCAATGCATCCCTTCTTTCATTGATCTCTAATCAGATCATCCTCCTTCCTACTCTGGTTCTTTTGAAATACAGCAAACCACTCTTTCACAGCATCCTTCACCCTTTTCAATTTAATGCTGAGAAAAAAACCGGCCCAACCAACAGAATGGCTATTCTTTCAGGTGCTTTCAATGGCTTTGATGCATTCTTTGTTGAGCATCCAACTGTTGCAAAATCTAAAAGGGGAAGGCCCCCATTTGAAAGATCCAGCTTCAAGAAGAAGAGGAAAATGATAAGAAAACAGTCTTGCTGGTCTATTAACTCTCGTATTTTCAAAATCCTCATCCCAAGCCATATTGATGAAAAAACAGTCAATTAGAGGTCTTGCTAAAGAAGAGTCTTCCCTTGACCAAGTGAACCTCTAATTGCTAAGAGGAGCCTCCAAGAGTTTAGCTCAATCAATAACATTATTATAATTCCTCATGCATTTAGTGGTTCTTCCACAAGGAAAAACGTTCATGTGCCCATCTTGTGATGTTGAAGTCATCTCCTACGCACCATGCCCCATTACAATAATTCGGCAAGGAAAGGATCTCGGGCCAAATAAATTTTCTTTTCTTGTCATTCGGGCCATAAATGTTCGTAATCCAGTAAAGTCTTTTTACAAATTGTGATGCATTTAACTGATAATGAATAATCACTTTTCAATGTTTCAATAACCATCAATTTGCTCATGTCCCACGAAGTTAAAATTCTACCCGAAGTGTTCTGGGATTCCAAAAGTCCCACCCTATATCTTTGGAATGCCATACGACTTGATAAAGCTAATGCCAAACTCCTCTTTCTTGGATTCTAGAATGAGGACCACATCTGAGTTATGCTTTTTCTGAAATCTTCTCAAGGCCAATCTTTTGTTTGCATCCTTTAAACCTCTCGTGTTGCATGATACAGTTCTCATTGTTGACCAAATGAGCTAAAACTTATACAAGCATTGATAAAATACTTGCCATCAACAATGAGCAATAACGGAGAAAGGTAAGTTCTCTGCCCTCTCTCCTCCTCCTTCCTCCCCAGCAGCCAGTCTCCTTCGGCCACTTCCAAATCTCTCATAATAGAGGTTTTTGGTAGCAAAATCAACCAATCTCACTATTGCATTTGGAAGTAAACTAAAAGCTGTATCATTGAAGACGTGGAAGCCAATAGAACTCTATCACTTTCCGGTGATCAACGCCGATGGACTTGGGATGCCATTGATGAACTCCTCAATTCTCCAGTTGAATGCTTCTTCCAAAAGCAAGATGAGATTGTGATGTGAATCAAAGTTGGTAATTTCTCAAAAATGAATTCTCTGCTTTTTCTTGGCTAGAGAATGGTTATTTATTGATGAATTATAGTGGGTAGTTACAATCAGTTTGTTACAATTGGTTAGGTAGTTGGGGTTAGGATAACTAATAACAGACTAACTGCTATAACTATCTTATTACATCATTCCACTCTCGTAGGATAGAACTCGACCCGAGTGACTTAGCTGGCTAGGTTGAAATCATCCGGAGCATAGTACTGTTTTAGGTCTGCCACACTGAAAACTAGATGAATGTGCAAGTCAGCTGGTAGTTCTACTTTGTAGGCGTTGTCTCCAAACTTCTTGGGATACGGAATGACCCTAAATGTCTGTCCTTCAGTTTATTATATGTACCGGTTGTAAATTGATTTTTTCAGAGATGAATCATTACCAAATCTCCTTCAGTAAAGGCAGCTTATCTCCTCTTCTTGTCTGCTGCTTTTTTGTAGGATTGAGTTGTTTCTTTCATGTGATTGTGGACTTCTTTACGTAGGGCTTTCAATTTTCTCTATCATGTTTTCTGCTTCTGTGTTAGTGTCCACGATTGTAGGAAGTGATGCTAGATCAAAAGTGAGCCTTGGTTGCTTAGTATATACAACCTCGAATGGACATTTCCCGGTAGATCTATTTTTCAAGTTATTGAAGGCGAATTCTGCTTGAGCAAGAGCTAAGTCCCATTGCTTCGGTTTACTAGATCCACTGAGACAATGTATCAAGTTGCCTAGGGTTCTGTTTGGCCATCTGTTTGGGGATGTGCTGTTGTGCTATATTTTAAGGTTGTGTCAAGCTTTTTCCATAGTGTCCTCCAAAAGTGGCTTAGAAATTTGACATCCTGATTAGAAACAATGGTCTTTGGTACTCCAAGTAGTCGAATTATCTCTCTAAAGAAGAGATTAGCTATGTAGATGGCGTCGTTTGTCTTTTTGCAGGCTACAAAGTGTGTCATCTTGCTAAATCTGTTGACCACAACCATGACTGAGTCATATTGTTTTTGAGTTTTGGGTAGTCCAAGCCTGAAATCAATTGATAAATCTTCCCAAATGGAAGTTGGGGTGGGTAGTGGTGAGTATAGGCCTGCATTTGTACTTGAGCCAGGGCATCTCTTTACAAAGTTGTTGCAGTCCCTTCTTAGCTAAGACTAATAGTACATCTTAGAGATTATTTCAAAGGTTTTATCTTGCCCGAAGTGTCCAGTCAACCCTCTTGAATGAGCTTATTTTAGTAGGGCTTCTCGAAGTGATGTGTTGGGATACACAACTAATCTCTTTTGAACAAAAAACCTTCCATTATATGAAAGTTTTCGGCCTTGATATAGTTGCTGCATTTAAACCATATTTCCATGGATACTGAGTAAGGAACTTTTTCTAGATAGGGCATCTGCCACTTTATTCTCTTTACCACTTTGATGCCTGATGACAAAGTCAAATCTCTGTAGCAAGGAGATCCATCGTGCGTGCATCCAGCTGATGATCTTTTGTGACCGGAAATATTTTAAAGAGAAGTGATCTGTTAGGAGTATAAATTCCTTACATAGGAGATAGTGTTCCCACTGTTTGAGTGCTCGAATAAGGGCATAAAGCTCTTGTTCGTATGTGCTCCAAGACTGCCTTGATGCACTCAGTTGGGTGGTTTTGTTGGGATAATACAACTCCAATTTCAGTTCCGCAAGCATCAACAACCACTTCAAATGGTGATGCGAAATCTGGCAATTGTAGTATAAGACTAGAAGTTAGTCTTCTTTTAATCTCTTCGAAAACTCTGCTACTGTACTTGTTCCCACTAGAAGTTTCCTTTCTTTAAATAGTCAGCTAAAGGGGCCACTATTGAGCTAAAATTTCTGATGAATCTTCTGTAAAAAAGATGCCAAGCCAAGAAAAGTTTGTACTTCTTTGATGGAGGTTGGTGTTGGCCAAGATTGTATGACTTCATCTTTTTAGGTTCCATGCCTATCTTCCCTTCTTTGATCAAAAACCCAAGAAAGACAATTTCTTTGGGGAGAAATGTACACTTCTTTGGATTAATATATAACTCTGTTTCAGTTAAGACTTGAAACAGTTTCCTTAAGTGTAGAATATGATCTTCATTGCTATTGTTATATACAAGGATATTATTGAAAGCAATTAACAACAACCCGAGACTTACGTGGAAACCCGATAACCGGGAGAAAAACCACGATACTTTAGTTTTTATTATTTTTCTTATGAATACAATAGGTACAAAGAGAGAGAATAAATAGAGTACAATAGGAGTAAGAAAGGAAAAGATCTAGGAAATATTTAGGAAATAAAATCTTATATATTATTCTTTTCAAAAATACTCTAAGGGCAAAGCCCTACTAATTCTAACACTTCCCCTCAAGTTGGGACGTAAATATCAATGAGTCTTGAAGGAAAAGTCCCAACTTGCTAACACAAAGGTCGAAGTGTGGTCTGAGAAGCCCCTTGGTGAGAACATCAGCAACTTGTTGGCTTGAAGGAATGTACGAAATGCATATGCTTCAATTGTCAAGTCTTCTTTGATGAAATGCCGATCAATTTCAACATGTTTAGTTCTATCATGTTGAATTGGGTTGTTAGCAATACTAATAGCGGCTTTATTATCACAAAAAAGCTTCAATGGTGTCTCACATTCCTGATGAAGATCTGATGAGACTTTCTGGAGCCAAATTTCCTCACCTATTCCCAGACGCATAGCTCTGTATTCAGCCTCATCACTGCTCCTGGCCACAACACTTTGCTTCTTACTTCTCCAAGTTATAAGATTGCCCCAAACAAAGGTACAATACCCGGAGGTAGACTTTCTGTTAATAATAGATCCTGCCTAATCCGAGTCAGTATATGCCTCAATGGTCTTTCTATTTGTTTTTCTAAACATCAACCCTTTACCAGGTGTATTTTTCAAGTATCTCAGGATTCTGTTAACAACTTCCATATGTTTCTCATAGGGAGCCTGCATAAACTGCCTGACAACACTCACAGCAAAGGAAATATCAGGACGAGTATGAGATATGTAAATTAATTTACCTACAAGGCGCTGATATTATTTTTTATCAATTGGAACTTGATCATCAGAGTTTCCTAGTTTACAGTTGAATTCAATGGGAGTATCAGTAGGACGACATCCCAACATGTCTGTCTTGGTTAGCAGATCAAGGGTGTATTTTCTCTGAGACACGTAGATACCTTCTTTAGATCTGACCACCTCCATTCCAAGGAAATACTTCAGATTTCCCAAATCCTTGATTTCAAATTCATCACCCATTCTCTGTTTTAGTTGATTGATTTTTGTTTGATCATCTCCAGTCAAAACAATGTCATCCACATAAACTATTAGAATAGCAATCTTCCCTGTCTTGGAAACCTTTGTAAATAAAGTATGGTCAGAGTGCCCTTGACTGTACCCTTGGGACTTGACGAAGGTAGTGAATCTATCAAACCATGCTCTCGGAGATTGTTTCAGACCATATAGGGATTTCTGGAGTTTACACACCTGCTGACCAAATTGGACTTCAAATCTTGGCGGGGGCTCATGTAGACTTCCTCCACAAGGTCTCCATTCAAAAAAGCATTTTTAACATCCAACTGGTATAAAGGCCAATCTTTGTTCACAGCAAAAGATAGTAGGACTCTAACAGTATTCAACTTAGCAACTGGAGAAAAGGTTTCTGAATAGTCAATACCATAGGTCTGAGTAAATTCCTTTGCAACTAACCTTGCCTTGTGTCTACCAAGCGTACCATCTGCTTTGTATTTGAGAGAGAACACCCATTTGCATCCTACAGTTTTATGTCCCTTGGGTAGAGCACAGATCTCCCAAGTTTTATTCTTTTCAAAAGCCTTCATCTCTTCCATAACAACATTTTTCCATTCAGGATACTCTAGAGCAATGTAGATATTTTTTGGTATTATGGTAGAGTCAAGGTTTGCTGCAAACGCTCTAAACTGTGGAGAGAGATTATCATAGGAAACATAGTTGCAAATTGGATGTTTAGTGCAGGATCTGGTACCTTTTCTCAAAGCAATGAGAATGTCAAGAGAGAGATCATATTCATCAAGTTTCCTTGTATGACCCTGTTCTGCTTCATCATTACTGATTTTTATTCTAACCTCAGTCTCATCACCACGGTTCTTTTCTTCCATATTTTCAAAAACAGCAACATCAGACCTGTCATTCTCACTCATCGTATTATTAGTACACGGTTCTGTAGGGTTTTCCATACCTTGGTCTCGAGGAAGTTCGAAGTCTTGGACTGAAGCCGACGGTCGACTAGTAGGGGACTCGACTTCCTTTCTGAGATTCCTCCTGTAATATGTTTTCCAGGGAACTTGGTTTTTGGGTAAGATTATGGGATGAGGATCAACGTCAGATACAATACTAGGAGTAGGTTCAATAAATTCAAAGGTGGTGTTAGACTCTTCACTCACACTCTCCCCTTGAAGATGATGGCTAACAGGAAAGTAGGGTCGGTTCTCACAGAAAGTAACATCCATAGTGACAAAGTATTTTCTAGACGGCGGGTGAAAACATTTATACCCGCGTTGGTGAAGGGGATATCCAACAAACACACAAGCCTGAGCCCAAGAGATAAATTTGGTCTGATTAGGGCCAAAATTATGGACATAATCGATACACCCAAACACACGAAGAGGAACCTCAGACACAAGGCGAGTAAAGGGGTAAGACTCCTTAAGACAATCTAAGGGAGTCTGAAGGTGGAGGATACAAGAAGGAATTCGATTGATTAAGTGAGCGGCTGTAAGAATAGCATCTCCCCACAGGTATGATGGAAGAGAAGTGGAAAGTATAAGGGAACGAGCTACTTCCACAAGGTGACGATTTTTTCGTTCGGCTACTCCATTTTGTTGAGGAGTGTAGGCACATGAGGTTTGGTGAACAATCCCCTTGGAGACTAGAAATTCACTAAGGTTATGGTTTTGTAATTCTCGACCATTATCACTTCGAAGAATTGCAATTTTTGTATGAAATTGTGTTTCAATAGTATGATAGAAGTTTTGGGAAATGGATGAAACCTCGGATTTATCTGTGATAAGGTAGACCCAGGTAAGACGGGTATGGTCATTGATGAAAGTTACAAACCACCACTTTCCCAATGAGGTGGTGACCTTGGAAGGACCCCAAATGTCACTATGGATGAGGGTAAACGGTTGTGTAGGTTTATATGGTTGTGAGGGAAAAGAGACCCGATGTTGTTTAGCCCGGATACACACATCACAAGATAGAGAAGAGACATCAAGTTTAGAAAAAGGTGGGGAAATAAATATTGCATATATGTAAAATTTGGGTGGCTCAGTCAAAAATTCACAACATACAGTCTTGTTCAAAAGTGCTAAAGTAGGATGACAGTAAACCAACCCTAGACAAACTACTATAGGAGGTATCATCATCAAGGATGTAAAGTCCCCTGCTATGTCGAGCAGTGCCAATCGTCCTCCCCAAGCTCATGTTCTGAAAATAAACTGATTCAGGTAAGAAGATAGCTTTACAATGCAACTCACAAGTGATCTTGCTTATAGATAACAAATTGTAAAACAGTTTAGGGACATGCAAAACATTCTGGAGAGCAAAACCGTCAAAGGGAACTATTTGTCCTTTGCCAGTGATCGGAGCTAGAGAGCCATCGGCTATTCGGATTTTTTCATTACCGGTACGCGGGGAATACAAGATAAAGTGTTCCGAAGAAACTGTCAAGTGATCTGTAGCCCTCTAGTCTAAGATCCAGGGATTCTTTCCATCAACGCTAATAAGCCCGAGGGACTGAGGCATACCTGACTGAGCAATGACACCCAGAGTCGGAGTCTTGGTCTGGCTCGCAGTATGATCAGTAGATTGAGAAGTGCTGGTAGGGGTAGTCTCACTAATGTAGGCACGTCCTGAGTTCTGTTCTCGTTGGAGGATCGTTTCTTACCTTCTGGGGGACGACCGTGGAGTTTCCAACACTAATCCTTGGTGTGCCATTGTTTCTTGTAGTGCTTACACACAGGAATTGACTTTCCATTATTCTTGTCATTGTCATGATTTGAGGACCGAGTGCTAAAGGTAGCGGAGTCAATGGTAGGGGTAGTCAGTACACCCATGGCATTAGTGCGATCCTCTTCTAGGCGAACTTCAAAACAAACTTCCATTAGGGAGGGAAGATGTCTTTGTCCGAGTATACGACCACAAACAATATCAAATTTGGGATTAAGTCCTACAAAGAAGTCATAAACACGGTCAACTTCTTCAAGTTTAGCATATTGTGTACCGTTATTTGGTATGTCCCAAACTGTTTCTCTGCACAAATCCATCTCTTGCCAGAGGAGAGAGAGCTTGTTAAAATAGGTAGTCACGTCCAGGGTCCCTTGTTTGCAATTATGGACCTATTTTCGCAGTGTATACAACCAAGAGGCATTCTGTCGTTTCGAGTAAAGGGTCTAAGTTGTATCCCACAAATCTTTTGCTGTGGCTGCATATAGTAGAGGCTTGCCGATCTGTGGATCCATACTATTAATCAGCATGAACCGAATAAGTGAGTCCTCCCCTTTCCAGAGTCGTTCCAAGGCGTCTCTTGGTGGAGGACGTACAATCTCTCCAATTAAGAAGCCGAACTGGTGGCGACCTTCGAGGAACATCTTTATTGATTGGGACCAAGAAAAATAATTTTGCCCATTTAATTTTTCACCTGAAAAATTCCCTGTAGACGAACCCAAAGAGCCAGTTATATAATTTGACAGTAAATTAGGGAACGAAGTTACCGGGTTCTTGGAATACATCAGCAACTCGGTTGGTTTGGAATGCATCGAAGACTCGCCCGCTTCAATGTCCGATTTGTTTTGAGGTTGATCAATTCCGTTACCAGAAAACAACGGTTGTTGTAAAGAGTCAACGTACAACGGATGCTTACTGTATAGATTTGACAGATTTACGGTTGAGGGTTGCTGTCCGGAGCTCATAGGCAGCGCGTGAGGATGCGGATGGCCGGAAGGGTTTGATGGTTGGACATCCGACGGCGCGTAGAAGGGAATGGGCTGGGCTGTGAGCTGAAAAGGCGACGGCGCGTGGGCCCACGCGCCAGACGGGAGTGGCGCGTGAGGCATCTTCTGGTCAGACGGTGGTGCGTACGGCTGCGAAACCACTCCCGTTGGGTAGATCGGCGGTTTCTGTAGGTTCTGGAGCAGTTTCTCCATGGCGGCGGTGGCGGTGGCAGTGATGGGTTCAGTTTCGATATGGGTTTCTCCTAGGTTATTTTCTAGGGTTTCGTTATTGCTTTGCTCTAATATCATATTGAAAGCAATTAACAACAACCCGAGACTTATGTGGAAACCCGAGAACTGGGAGAAAAACCACGATACTTTAGTTTTTATTATTTTTTTATGAATATAATAGGTACAAAGGGAGAGAATAAGTAGAGTACAATAGGAGTAAGAAAGGAAATATTTAAGAAATAAAATCTTATATATTATTCTTTCCAAAAATACTCTAAGGGCAAAGCCCTACTAATTCTAACAGATATCGTCAAAGTAAACCACTATAAATTGGTTTAAGAATGGGTGTAGCACTTGATTCATCAATCTCATAAAGGTACTTGGTGCATTGGATAAGCCAAAAGGCATTACCAACTACTCAGATAACCCTTCATTCGTCTTGAATGCTATCTTCCATTCATCCCCTGGTCTAATTCTTATTTGATGGTAGCCGCTTTTTAAATCAATTTTTGAGAAGACAGTAGCCTTGCCTAGCTGGTCCAATATGTCTCCAATCCGAGGGATAGAAAAATGATATTTCAGAGTAATTTGATTAATAGCCCTGCTGTACACGCACATCCTCCAACTTCCATCCTTCTTTGGTATGAACAATGCAGGTACAACGCATGGACTTAGGCTTGACTTGATATGACCCTTCTTTAGCAAGTCTTCAATATGATCATGCAAGACTTGGTATTCTTCTAGGCTCATCCTATAGTGGGCTAGATTAGGCAATGATGCTCCTGGAATAAGATCAATTTGTTGGTGAATGTCACAAAGTGGTGGCAGTCCTTCTGGCTCCTTTTTTAAATGAGAGAATTCTGCAAACAATTTCTTTAGTCTCGGCTCAATAATTTCATGATCTTTCTCATAGGATTTTTCAGCAACTACTGGTCCCAAAAGATCTTCCCAAAAGATCTTGTTCCCTTTCTCTCAACAATTTCTTTCCACTTACTGTGATGAAAAGCTGCCCCCTATTCTTCTGCCTTATACCTTCTGTATTTTTCTTTGGCAATGGGAGTAGAATTATTTTCTTTCCCATCCATTGGAGTTCATAGGTATTTTCTCTCCCCTTATGTAGGGTTCGAGTATCATGCTGCCAAGGTCTGCCTAATAGTAAGTGGCACACATCCATTTCGATCACATTTCCACGACCCAATCTAGGTGAGGCTTTGCCAAAGAAATAGACTTTTTAAACTCCACGTCTTCCGCCATGAATTTACCATTTTCGAACCAAATTCACCAAATGCAGAAATAAGAACCATTAACTTTACAACTGTGGACTTCCATGATAAAATTAATTTTTGAGAATATCAAAAAGGTGCTTGGATCTGACTGGCCCGATCGCTGGAGACCGCTGGAGTGTCTGGTCAGAGGAGGAGGAAGGCGGGAAAAGGAGGAAAGGAAGGTGAAGGAGGATGGACGTAGAAAGGAGAAAGAGGAGAGAGGAGAGAGGAGAGAGCAAACCTTTGTATCGCTGTTTCTGATAAGAAATGTCCTTCCCTCCCAATGAAAGTGTCTTTATTAATAAAAAGCACTTTGAGCCATGTACATCATACATGTCTTCTAACTAGTATAAAAAAAGCAACACTACTATACTCCTATGAAATCATGATGATGTCAATTAGTGCTGTTGCATAACTTTCAAGCATCGTTGGAAGTCATCTTGATACTTTTAACCCATTTAGAAACCCTGTACATTCATTTCCATTGTTTCAAGGTTTCCATTGCAATTAAACTGGTCTATGGACTTATCTAGTTGGGAACCATAACTACTCATGTTTCCTGGTCATGGAAGATATTCTTTATTTCTGTTTTTCAATTTAAAACTGAACTTGTTACTGTGGTTGGATATATTTTCAGGAGTTCATATGTTGTTGAGGTTAGTTAATTGATTTTATCTGACCTTTTTGCCCTTTCAGTTTTTTGAGATGAACTGTTTTACTGCACTAACTTTAATTAATATCAGATCACTTTTTTGCCTTCTGAGCTACTAATGGTTATAGTTTACCATTTTTCTCTCTGCAGCTATCTGGGTCAATTGCCTTGTCTATACGTGGTGAATGTGACTTCACAATTAAGGCAGAAATTGCACAGGCTGGGGGTGCTGCAGCCCTGTTGGTGATAAATGACAAAGAAGGTTGACCCTTTACTACCACAATTATACAATTTTATCTTTGGAGCATATTTAACATTTTAGTCTCTAGATTTAACTAAGGGTAGAATGGGTCTTGGATCTAGAAGATGTTAGAAAATTTTCCAACAGATAGCAAGATATTAGAAAATGCAAGAGTTTGTGCATGTATGCTCTCGATTAAGTTTATTTTCATAGGAAAAACAATCTAGATATCCTGTTATATGCTGAATTGAGTTCTTGAATGCTTTGAATTAGGACGTTTTCAGTTAATTCCAACTCCAGACAGAAAAATGAGTAGAAAAGGAATAAAAATATAATAAAAGGAAAATTGAGAAGTGTGGGGAATCATATATATTTGTGTATGCATATTTGTTTTGGGTAAAAGAGACAATGCGGTGGCAGTGGGTAGGAAAGGCGTTCAATCAGTTGCGTATTTTACAAGTGACTCCTGGGCAGTGAAAGGTTGGATAGTGAATAAAGTAGCCACTTCACTTGTGTATTTATAATTGTCCTATGCAAAGAGTGAGAGAGAGATTTAGCTTAAACAAAACAAGTGGTCTTGAAGAAGGGAATACACCTGACACCTTATGTGGATTACACAAAAAGGACATCCAATTAGGGTACAAAGACTGTAATTGGAGACAAGCTTCTTTGTTAATGTAAGACGCAAAGTACAAGAGAATTATACAGTGAGAATAATAGAGAAGCCAAAAAAGAGGGATGGGGTGGGGGGAGAAGAGGAAAGGATTGGGAGGCACGTCCGTACATTTCAACTAGGTTGACACTTCCATAGTGCCAACAACTTATCCCAAAGAAAATCCAAAGACCATAAAAAGTCCAAGTACATCAATTGCAGCAGTGCAAAATAGCCAAAATAGTCAATAATAAAACTGAAGAAAAAACAATACAGGCAATGAACCAAAAAGAGAAAAGACTGATTTTCCAAAACCAGCAAACTGGCATATCTTGGGGATGTGGAAGGTGCAAGAGGCTCAGCAGCAGATTAATCATAAAACTTGGAGGAAGACAACCCAGATTAATCATAAAACTTGGAGGAAGACAACACAGTTTAAACATAGATCTTGAATGGAATAATCCTTAAATTTCTGACTTAAAGACCACCAGGCTGCTGCATTCCTTTTTGCATTGTCTACGGCGTCTGATCAAGCCCTTGCCTTTTCATGGAAGATACGGCTAATTGCACTCAAACCAAATTTCTGCCGGCAGTGCTTTAAACATGTTTTCCCATATTAAACACAGTCTCTTTGACAGAACCGGCCCCTCAATAACTGACGGATCGATTTTCCAGATTCTAATAACCTCCATTTTGGTCACCCTTTCTGTCCAATAAGGATTGAGAAGCAGTACCACCCTCTCTAGACTAGGTAAATCTGTTGTTTTGTAAAGGAATCTACATGAGAAAGACCGCCTCAATGAAGTTATAAAATAACTTCATTCCTCTTGTGTTTCTGCCTGAAGGAAAGCGTTCATGGGTCCATCTAATGATATTAAAGTCCTCTCCTAAACACCAAGCCTCAGTCGAACATGCTGCAAGGGATAATAGCTCCTACTACATTTGTAACCTAACAACACTTTTTGCAGATTGTGAAGCAAATGATTGAGAGAGAGAACCTCCCTTTAATGGTTTCCTCTGTCGAAAATCCTGCTTCTATCTCACATGGTAAGCAAACCCCAAAAAGTCCTACCTATTCCACAAAAACCTAGCCAATGTCCATAGAGCTCCACAATGTCTGTATAAAAGCATTACTAAATCTTTTCATTTTAGATTCCTGGATCATTACTGCATCCATATTAAATGCTTTAAGGAACTTCTCGAGAGCAATGCGCTTGGATGGAACCTTCGAGTCCCTTGTGTTCCTAGAGACTACCTTCATTGGTGACGGTAACTAAATTGTAGTGACGGAACAACTTGCTCAGACTAGAATAATACCACAAGCTTTGATTATGGACAACAAATCCTTCGGAAAATCTAAGGATTTTAGCGGGGAGGACCAAGGGGCGTCATCCAGCGGGGAACACTCAGCTTTGGATTGAATGTTTAAATCCATCCCTTCAATCGCCGCATCAACCTTATGATCTGAAGGACATGATCTGAAGGACATCTCAAGCTCACTGACTCTTCACTACTAACATTGAAGGGTGAGCCTATCTTCTTATCTGCTTGCTTCTTGATGGAGACAACAGAATGACAAGGGGAACCTCGTAATAATGTTACCTCTGTGTTACCTTTGTGGTATAGTTCGTGAAACATGAGTAATTGAAAATTTTGGAGCAGAAGAATCAGTTATTGACCTGTTGAATGAATCAGAGGCTTGGACTTTGGAACTACACACCTCCACGAGTTCCGGGTTATCTTCAGAAGGGGGTGGGGGGGGGGGGGGATTTTCACCATTTTAAGGCAGTACGTAGAGTGTTTACAATTGTAATGTCCTGAGGTAACTTCCCAAAAATTAAACGTGGGAAGAACTCAAAGTTTTCAATGCAGCGTCCGTAGACATTTCCTATCATTTGTCTGGTACATATCCAGCTACCGTGACTGGTGTACCCATTCCAAAGGTCTCAAGTATATGTATTGAAGGCATTTATCTGTCTAAGATCACGAAGGACTCCTATCTCAAATAGCTCAAAGTAATTTGTAGTTTAGGAAAACTTTGTTTTTTTAATTGCTCTTTGTATATTCCTCGTGTGCGTAGAGCTCCGTCTTTTATTTTCGATCTAATAAAGAGATGCGTATCTTTTTTTCAAAAAAAAAAAACGTTCTTTCCCATATCTTTTTTGCTCTGCGGCATTTAAAAAAAATGAAAATGTAAAAAATAGAGGAAGTTCGTCTAAGTTTAGTCATTTTCACTAGCTATGATGTGTCATGCTCTGCTTTACAAGCTTTTATTACATCCAGTTGCTTAGATTTAGTTGGTTTATTGCTCAGTGATGTGATCATCTCTCCATCTGATGTGTATAGACATTCTTATCCACCCAGACTTTAGAGATTATTTTTGTAGTTAAGTTCATGGCTTGCATGGACAAGATCTATTCATTTTGAGTGTTTCTATTTTATCAAATATTTTCGTTTCTGGTATTTCAATTGTTTAACCTCCTCTGGTTCAGTATTTCGTGTTTCTCTCGTATAATTTTTCATAAAAGAATGTAGTTTCCATGCCACAAAAAAGAACTCAAAGTTTTCAAAAAAGAAAAAAAAAACTCACTGATTTTAGAGATTCCAAATCCTCCATTTTCATAAATGTCTTCTCGAGGAAGAGTTTTAGCTTGCTTCTTGTGGCCTGAGGCTTGGAGACCCTTTCTTCTTTCCTGCTTCTACATTGTTAGTGGGGTTTTTTTGCTTAGTTAAGAAACATCTCATTGATAAAATGAAATAAGCACCTCTAGGTGATTACGAAAAAAAATTTGCAATTGTTATCCAATAAGAAAGACTAAAGTGTTTAAAAGTGTTCCTATTTTTGGACCAATAAAAAGCTGCAGACAAAACCAAGTCCATAAAACTAACAAAAACTGAAAAAGAGTCCTTAAAATGATGTTTCTCGCATCATTACATAAGTTGCTTGTTTGGACCGAACTTTCTGAACTGCAGTGTAAAATTTGAAGAGATTTTTAAGTTATGCAGTATGTTCAAATTATGAAAATTTATTTTTAAACTTGAATGTATGAACTTTTTTTATTGTATATTACTTTTATCTAGACTTTGCACATGTTGTTATCCACTTATGATAAATCTTTTTAATGCTAGTAGAAGCATTATGTCCGTCACCTTAATGAATAAGAGCTGTATGTGTGTGTTCTTTCATTTTTATTCGATAAAAGCTTTGTTTTTTATTTCATTAAAAAAAGAACTGTAGTTTGGCAGTGTTTTTTACTCTATCTTTGTTTATAATATGTTTTCAAGGCGTCCAAGGGGTGCACCTAAGGCGAGAGGTGAGGCGACCTTGGGTCACTGCGCCTCGATGGCAGCCAGGGCGAGCTCCTTCTACTAGGCGCTCACCTGGCATCGCCTTTTATTGCCCTGTTGCGCCTTCACGATCTGTGCAGGCGAGCGCCCCTCTATTTGTTCATGTTCAATTTTTTATTTTTTATTTTTTTTATAACAACTAAAAAATGGAGGAGTTGGGAGAAGAAAATGATGATATGAAGAAAAGATTAGAAAGATAAAGAAAATAGTGAAAAATAAGAAAGAGATACAGAAGAGAAGTAGAAGAAAAAGAGGAAGAAAAGTGAAAAATAGTAGAATGAAGAAAAATAAGAAGAGTCGGGAAAGATTAAGAGGAAGAAGTAGAAGATGAGAAGTCTGAATGAAAATAAGAGGAAGAAGTTAAAAAGTCTAAGGTTATGAAAAGAAGAGGAAAGAGAAGAAGATGAAAAGTTTGAACTGAAAATGCACCTTCATTTGCTATTAATGTTTGAAGTACGACACTAAGGAGAGGGGTTGCATGCTGCCTGCACTATCTCTCCTCCATGATTGACAGATGACCTTTATTTCTCTTTTTCTAACCAATGTCTTGGTAGCGTTACTTTTTAATTAAAGTTTTATCTGGTGGTATAAGAATAAAAGTCTACTGACCTTCTGTTTAAGTCTAATTTTACTTAAATATTAAGTATCCTAGACGATATTGTCATATTTTAAGAATCAATATTTTTTTCCTTTACCTATAATAGGTTTAAATAATATTAATTTATTATTTTATTCAATGTGCCTTTCTTCACACGGGCAATGCCTTTTTGTCGCCTTAAGGTGCACCTTGCACTTTGAAAACACTTGGTAAGTGGTTGAATAATCCAAAAATGTAGTTCAAATCCATAAAAAAGTTAACGGTCTATATGCTCTGATGGATTTATCAACTTAATTTTTGATAATGAATTTGGAAACCTTTTTTTTTCTGTTTATTTAGATCTTTACAAGATGGTCTGCTCTGAAAAAGACACTGCTCTCAATATTTCAATTCCTGTTGTAATGCTTCCCAAGTCCAGCGGAGATGCTCTTAACAAACTAATAACTGACGGAAAGAGTGGTGAGTCTTTATATTTATGAAGTTTCAAGGTTCACTGTAAAAAAACCGATCTGTGCATGTGCTTTTTTATTTATTTATTTATTTATAGAAAAGAAGAACAACAAGAAACAAACTATTAATGAAGAGAGACCATTGCTCAAAAAATACAAACTCTGAGAAACAGTGAAGAAAACTTAAAAGAAACATAAAAACTTCAAAAACAAGAATTAAGCATGAGAAATAAAGGCATTAAGGCAAAGGTCGTGAATAGAAAACCCTCAAATAATTTGGAACACCATGTAGATTTCTTCAAATGATCTAATTCAAAACGTTGAAATCCTGGTAGATGTTTTTCATGGAAGATACATTAGATTCCTTTCCGAACCAAAGTTATGATAGAATTGTTTTTTGTGGTTTTGGAAGAAAAGTATTATTATTCTCTATTTCTTAAAATGACCCATATACAAGATATTATACAATGAAAAAGTATAGAATAGGAAATAACGCATAACTCAAAAAGGGAAATAAAATATTTCAGACATAAAAACATAAAACTACAACTGTGTTAATCCAAAGTAACCTGGCTTTGGGATGTAGCAAGCTTCCATTGAGCTGAAACATTACTTCTGAGAGTTAAAGAAAACAAACTCAAGTATCATCATTTGGTCAAAAGAAATCTGTGTATGTGCTATTTCTTTGTTGTAATTTCATATTTAAGATTAAACATTTAGTTAAAAGATGGTTCCTTTTTTGTTAATATGGATAGATATTAATATACCAAAGTCATTACTTGAATCCTGCTTAATAAGAGGGTACCAAGCTCGTACTTGGAATGTTTGAATTTTCTCTGAGAGAGTGAGGTGACCTATAGGTGACACCATTATGCATGGAAGAACGGAAGAAGGGGTCTGCCTGTATAACACCTTAAAATTGTCGTATGAATGGATGTATGAAGTATGATTGGAGGCGGTATTTAATTGAATTCTGTTCAGGTATCTGTTAATTGTAATGTCTAGGATTTCTATTAGTTGGGATCTACCCTAGGTTTACTTTTCTTAAATTTTTTTTTTTTTTTTTTTTTTTTTTTTGTGATGGATAGATACCTTAGGTTTACTTATGGACGCGACCAAACACCATGAGAATTAAAGACCATGAGAAGTGAATCACTACTACTTTTCTTTCTTCTTTTCCTTCACCTTGAAAACACTGAGGAACTACTAGAGAATCTAACACAAGTAAATGAATAAATTTGTTTTTTATTAGTTTGTTTTTATAGTATTTTTCATTATTCTTTCGTGTTATAATTCGTTGCCTTAGTTGAGACTTCTCTTGCTTTATATTTACCAATTATTGGGTCCTCAGAGAATAAGACTAATTTCTCCACCTTATAAAAAAAGACAATTTCTCCAGAAATCCTACAGTAAACACCATGGTTACTAAAATCGCCTGGCCTTGTAATGCCTCAAGGCTTACACCCATGCATGATGAAAGGAGGCTTACATCTTTATTGATAGAGGCGTAAGCCTCTGGGCTTTTGCCTTTGAGGCGTGAAAGGCATAAGCCATAGTGAAAGGTGGTAACACGTATAAGAATTTAAATAACAAATTTGTTGAGGGTTAACAAATTTGTTTGGGATTCCATTTAATGGGATTTTTATTTTTTGAGAAGGAACAGACTCTTTTATTAATAAATTAATAATGAGACAAAAATTCTTAGTACAAGAGGATTATACAATGAGTAACCAAGGATCAGAAGGTGCACCCAAGCATCTCAATTAAGTTGGCACTACCTTAGCACCCGCATCATATCCAAAACAGATAAATGTTGTCCATGTGCAGGACTAACATGAGCCAATACAACTTGAAAAGATCATAAGAAACAAATCTTACAAGACAAGAAGTTAAATAGACAGGCAGACAAGAAAACAAAGAAACTTCTAAAACTATAAGGAGCACCAAAGGCTGGGAGCCAACTCTGAAGCTTCAACAAGGAGGGAAAATGAAGGCCTGCCAGTTTAGTAAGATATCTTGCATAGAAAAGTCTTTAATTTGGTTACTTAGGGAGCACCACGAAGAGGCATGCAGATGGGCCAACTCGTATCTGTCAGACCAAGAAGAGGCTTTATTTGGAAGACTCGCTGATTTCTCTCGAACCAGAATTCGATCAAAATTGCCTTTGACAGCAATGCACTGAAGCCAGGAAGCAGTTTTCATCAAAACCGAACCAATTAGAATCTGTGTTACATTATTCTTGCACTCTTTATCAATGACCCAACTGAGATTAAAGGTATAAAAGAGTTTACTCCAATGCCTGGCAGCATAAACACATTAAAAAAAAATGTGCTGGAGTTCCTCGTGATAATTGAGGCAGAATTGGCATACTTGTGGCAAAAGATAATAAGCGAGCAATTTCCTTTGCATAATGGATGCACAATTCAAACTCCCAAACAGCATAATTCATAGAGTTATACTCACCCTCGTTGGGCTTTTAGATTTCCAAAGGCATTTTTCTAGTTGTAGATCCATAGAAGAGGCTGGAGATAAATGCTTAGTTAATGATTTCACTGAAAAAACCCCATTAGCTTCCAGTGATCAGATTCTTTTATCAACAACATTGGATTATCTTTTTTTTTCTTAAGAAATAGTCTCTTTTATTAATATAATAAAGAGACAAAAGCTCAAAGTACAAGAGGATTATACAATGAGCAAAGGAACCTAAGATCAGGAGGTCCACCCGGATATCTCAACTAGGTTGATCCCCTTAACACCTTCATCATATTCAAAACAAACTAAGATACAAAGATAATGTCCACAATCTAGTCCAATCTTACAATTAAAATTACAAAAAGAGAAATACAGATAGAAAACTAGCCATCTAACTGAAGGAAGGACGTCCAATTTAGGCTTATATCTTGTACTGAATATTGCTTGAACTCCTTAGAGAAAGAGCACCAGTAGAAGCTGAATTTTTTACTGAGTTCCTCTATTGAAATGCTTTGCTCTGAAAAATTCTTTAATTTCGTTCCCCAGCCACAATTCCGAGAGTATTGCTTTTATCGCATTGATCCAAATATAATTAGAAGCAGATTTTAAGGAAGGACCTATGAGAAGTTGCAGCACATTTTCTTTAATAGAATTTCCAAAAGCCCAACTGTCGTTAAATTCTGCAAATAAACTGTGCCAGCATGAAGCTGATTAAGGACAGTCAAAGTTTGTTGTGAAGACTCACTTGCTGCGAGACATAAAGAGCAGATTGAGGGGGACAGACACTGACTAGGCAGCTTTCTTTGAAGCGTTTTTGTACTATATAGGCTTCCAAAAGCCACTATCCACATGAGGATAATGTTGTCCTCTCCAAAGAACTTAGGACTAGTTGAAAATCTGATATTTAAATCTCCTTCAACAATCTTCTGAAATTAAGAGACAGAGAGGAAGTGGAGTATTCAACAATCCATATGAAGATAATGTTGTCCTCTTCAGCAAGCACATCCGGACATCTCAACTTGGTTGATACCTTCTTAGCGCCCTCCTCATATCCATGAAGCGGAAATAAAATCTTTACTCTAGGCTGCTATTTTCCCAATACAGGAATAACAAAAAAGCCACAAATACAAGGCCAAAATTAATAATCTATCCATACAAAACATGAAAAACAGAACAGAAAGACAGCAGACAGAGAACAAATGAAGATTAATCCTCGATAAGCAGAAAACTGGTGGAAGCAGAGGGTGAGAGGAGAGAGAAGAGAGAGGGAAGAGAGAAGAGAGAGAAGTTACCTTTTTCCCCTTTCCAACTTTAAAAACTGCCAATGATTCTACTTTATGCCACTGTCTAGAAATATTTATCCAATGGCTTCTTATACTCGAATTTTCTTTGCCACTTGTGTGCCATTTAAAGAGGCTACTCCCATGGATACTTCGAATTACCTTAGACCATAAAGAATCCTGTTCGGCTGTCAGCTACTCCCATGGATACTTGGCAATAAGTGCCATGTTTCTAATTTTCAGGTTGTTCAACCCGAGACCCCCATCTCCTTGGGATTTGGTAATCAATTCCCATTTCACTAGATGATTCAACTTAAATCCATTATTCCCTTCCCAAAAGAAGCTCCACATGGATCTTTCAATGGAACTGTACAATGAGATGTCAATGGAATCGTATCTGCATTTCCTGACATTCAAATAATAATTTTGTTGATTAATTTTGTTTTTTAATAACGTGTTATGTTCTAATTACCTTTGTCCTTACCGTGAAACTATTACCTTTATCCTTACAGTGAAACTTCTATTATATGCTCCAAAACGTCCGGTTGTGGACTTCTCTGTTGTGTTTTTGTGGATGATGGCTGTTGGAACAGTTGCATGTGCTACACTTTGGTCAGAGATCACTGCCGTGCAGACTGAGGAGCGCTATAATGAATTATCACCAAAGGTACTCACTACTTAGAATACTTTGTAATGGGAGAACAAAACAATGCATTTAGGTGCAAAGCCATTTTTGAAAATTTGCTCACTGTTTTATCCACAATTAGGGCTCCGATTGACGTCAAGGTCATGCTTCTGAACAATTACTCAGTTTTTCTTTTCATGGTTTTCTGCAATTTGTGATTAGCTGCTATAGGCTGCTTTTCCATGAGGAATAGATATTTCTTTTCCCGTCACTCTAGATTGAAGAACCTACAGTCTGTATTTGTAGATTCCACAGCACCATGAAATGTGTAATTATGTGTGGATGTGAAGAATAATAATCCTTTTTCTCTAATATTCAATTTACCTTTCGCTTGGATAGATCCCTTTCCTATTCAATTTATACTTTGTTATGATTTTATGAATTTATTATTATTTTTTAAATTCTTGTGTTTTCTTTTCTCCAGGAATCTTCCAATCCTGGAGGAGCCAAAGATGACTCTGAGGATGAAACCCTTGATATTAATGTTAAGAGTGCCATTGTATTTGTCATTACGGCATCTAGTTTCTTGGTGCTGCTCTATTTCTTTATGTCTTCTTGGTTCGTTTGGCTGTTGATTGTAATGTTCTGCATCGGTGGTGTTGAGGTAATGACATTACTCTTGCATGTACATTTTGAGATTTGTGCTAAACTAGGATAGTAATTTCTTGTTCCAAGGAAAATGAACTAATTTTGGAGATATTGTTTCTTTTCCTACTTGATCCTCAGCCTTAGTTGCTAACATCACATTTTCTTCGGCAGGGATTATCCATAGTATATATAAATGCTTGGATGAGGAGAATTTTTTTTCCCTTTTTTAATCTTTCTTTAGAAGTAGCTTCTATAATTAGGTAGATGGGTATATGTTTGTGTTAGGCTGCTAACAATTATGAACTATTTTACCCAACTCTAATGGCAAAAACAGAGGCTGCCTCTGTACTTGTATATTTATAATGCCAAATGGATACATTCATAAGACTTAACAAGAAGGAAAAGAACAGTAACAAAGCAACAAGCAATAAAACATACCACCCTTGCACCCTACAAGCTAGGGTATGCCCTCGGCTACAGCAGCCACCCTACTCAAGAAATACCCAAAATAAAACCTACCTATCCCATTCCCAATAAGATGCTATATATAGGCTTTCCCCACAGTGCACGATCAATCCCTTTTCATTTCCTCATCATTGTTGTTATATTTGTTTACTATTCTACCCCTTCTTTTATATGTATGTAATATGGGGGGCCTCACAGTTTGTTGAGAAGGTAATTTTAGTTGTGAATATATTGTTCTGTAAATAAATCATATCTCTAATGTAGTGGAAAAAATCAGCGTGGGATTTTATGGACAAAAATCAACCATTGTTTTATAAATTGTTTCAAATTTAATAGTTTTATGAGGAACTTCAATAGGTTCATTGAGGGATTACAATAATTTTGATCCTCTAGTTAATGGTTAACGGGAGGTTTACTTGGACCAATTGTAAAGCGCAAAGTACGATAGATAGGTTTTTTGCTGTCGGAAGGCTGAGAGCTTCCTTCCATGATGTTAGATAATTCCTACGGCCAAAACTTGCTACCTGCAAATTAATTGGCCTTAACTCAGGGTCCACCGGATGGAGCTGTTGTCCCTTGAGGTTTGAAAACATTTGGTTGGAGCACTCGTTGATCAAGAATTCCTTCTCTAGCCAGTGGCAAGTTGAGGTGTTAGATACCTGGAGAGGGGTATCGGTCCATGGGAAAGTTGAGAGCCCTTGAGAGGTTCCTTGAATTCTTGGAATTAGGAGGTTGTTGGAGACCAGAGATTCTGAGTAAGCTTAAAGTGCTAAATGACCTAGAGGAGGACTGCGGAGGGGAATTAGAAAAATAGAAATAGCGGATGAAGATTGTGAAAATTCCTATGCAGATTCAAATCTAAGGCTGTCTCTAGAGGCTGATCTTCTGGAAATTCTCAGAACAAAGGAAAGAAATCTGTTACAAAAAAGCAAGCTCACGTGGCTAATGCTGGGGGATGAAAATACCAGTTTTCTTCATCGGTTTTTAGCAGCCAAAAAGAGGAGAAACTTGATTCCTGAGCTCATAAATGATCGATGCAATCCAACCAAAAAGCTTTCAAAGCCCTTAGAATGTTAGACAGAGCAAAAGATATAGATCAGGAAGTTTCTTTTCCATGTGGTTTGAGGGAGGACCTTCGTATTGGAGGTGATGAATGAGTCTCGAACCTCATAGGTTATTTGCAAGGCAGTCTCCAATGGTCTGTTCAAAAGAAGCTTCAATTTCTGAGCATTAATCTGTTTCATTTTATTGATAAAGAGGTTCGTTTCCGTTTAGAAAAAAAAGGACTTGGGAGAGAGAGTTAAGTGATGTTTTTAAGAAGAAGAACATCTCTTGGTTGACGGGGAGCATGTGAAAGAGGTGGCGAGATGGAGAAAAAGAAGCAAAGTTTGGTGGGATAAGGAGGGTGATGCAATTAGAACGTACTTTCATTGACTGGCTAGAGTTATTGTAGTTAGAACATTATTTTGAGCCCATGGAGAACGATTGTGGAGAGTGCTGACATGAGGATGGAGATCTTTTTTTTTATAACAAGAAACAAGCCTCTTCATTAGGATAATGAAAAGAGACTAATGCTCAAAGTATGTAGGAAACAAAATGAAAGTAATCACGGATCAGAAGGTGCATCTGCGCTTTCCAACTAGGTCGATACCCCCTAGCACCATCATCATCTCCAAAAGAACTTAAAGAGCTTAACGTACAGTACAAACCAGACCTTTAAGAACTTTCAACCAAAAACAAATAAAAAACTATGCAAACAAAGTACAAGCTTAAAACAAACTAGTACAAAGCATAATAATAGGCTAAAGAGACGTCAAACAGCCAGCTGGTATGATATTAAAAGGGAGATCCTTGCTTTGTGTTCTTTCTCTTCTCTCAGCCTATGGAGTCCATACTCTTTTTGGAAGGAGTGCACATGAATCCTATGCCTACTCAAGATTCCAGCTTTGGATGCTCCTTTCTCCCTGATGGGATCAGAAAGGCAGGCTTTGGTTTTGGTAGGACTAGAGCCGGGTCTGGGTGACTTTTCTATGGCCCTGTTGTAGGATAGTTAAGAGTGTATTAAGGAGGGGGACCTTTGGAATGTCTTCCATGAGTTTTATGAGAGAGATCCGAGGTGGTCATGCCACATTATATAAGTCTGTTCTTTCACATATCCCTACTTTTTATATATCAATTTTCTTGATGCCAGAAACGGTGATCCAATTAGTGGAACGTTTAAGAAGGAACTTCTGGAAAGGATATTCAGGGGAAAATTAAATCATCTAGTTAAATGGCACTTGGTTACCCGCATGAAAGAAGATGGTGGACTCGGGATTGGTGGTTTAAAAATAAAAAAAAATTAGCTCTTCCATCAAAGTGAGGGTGGAGTAACATACAGTACAAACCGGACCAGAACTTTCAACCAAAAACAAATGGAAAACTAAGCAAACAAAGTACAAGCTTAGAACAAAAATAGTATGAGGAGTCCTTTGTTAATTTGAATAATTACCTTAATGAAGAGGCTTGTTTCTTGTTCAATTGAAATGATATTGGGCCTAATGATGGGTAACTGTCAGTTTGAGGCTTCCTATATTGAATATGTATGAAAGAAGGAAGGGAAAGAAGGGATTTACTCAAGCAGAAAGGGGAGAGGGGACCAGCTGAGTCTTCTGTTAGTCCGTACATCGTAGAGGGGACCAGTGGAAGGGGTTTTGGTAAGGTTTGGAGAATCAATGCAGGGGTGGGAATGTTTTTGGGAGCAAGTGCTCATTAAGGGGAGGGGGCTCTCTCAAGTAGCCGAGGGTTATCTTGACTTCTTTGCTTATAAAAATTTCTTTTTTTGCATGTCCTTGTATTCTTTCATTTTTTTTTCTCGATGAATGTTGAATAGCTCAAAGCTTCACTTAGATTTTTGTTTTGTTTTGCTTTGCTTTTGAATTTTCCTTTTTACTCTCCTTTCCGAGTTTCTGTCTTGAACTTTTTATCATTTTCACTAGTCAATGAAAATTTCATTTCTTGTTTTAAAAAAGTTTCAATAGTACAACTTTTCCTGAAAGCACAATAATCACAGTACCCCAAATTTATGAAAAGAAAACCAACCTATAATCTAGGATGTTTCCTCAATCAGAAAAATATCGATTAGGAAAGGAAAGGTTGACTACTGACTGAAAGTTAAAAATTAGGCTAAATTCTATCAAAGACAATCCTATTTAGTTAAGCAAAGTCTTCACTGCAAATGTCCGATTACTGGACTTCTCTGATACTTACACTTCACATTTGTTATTACACGATTTATGCTATTCAGTTGAATTTTGATACTTTACAGGGCTTTGCCATGGATTAGTTAAGTCTTTTTTATCAGACGAGTGTCCATTCCATGCAAATATGTTAGACCTCCCATTAGATATGTCTATAGTAGAAGGAAGAATAAAGAACACGTGCAGTAAGCATGGTTAGTTAAGTCGGTTAGTTACCAGTATAAATAGCTGGTTGTTAGGCGGGAAGATCATCTGTCATTTTTGTATGAAGTTAGTTGTTGAATCTTAAGAAAAAGATCAACAAGAGAGTCTTCTTGAATTGATTTCTTATCAATTTCGTTTGTAACACTTTTGGTAAATAAATAAAAGATCCATATCAAGATAGAGTTCTATCAGCAACGATCTTGGAAGAAAAATGGTTCAAACGAGGATTGAGGAAAGATTAGAGTTGATTGATCAAGAAATTACCGGAATGAAGAAAGTGATCGGGAAAATGCCTGCGATTGAATTGAGTTTGAGCGATACGTGAAGAATCTGGAAAAACAGCAGCAAATGTTAACGATGATGATGGAAACAATCGCGAAGGATAGAACGGCAGTAGGTGAACAAACGACGGAGTCCGCTGCGCGAGAGTCTGCGATAGGCAAAGGAAAGGAAAGTGAGGCGACATCGAGTAAAGCCGCCGAATCGAACCGAAATATTGGAGATGGCTGATATGAGAAGAAAACAGAGATCGAAGAAACATCAGCTGATTGGAGCAAATTTAAAAAGGTCGAAATGCCGGTGTTCGTCGGAGATGATCCAGATTCATGGCTATTCCGAGCAGAAAGGTATTTCCAAATCCATAAGCTTAATGAATTGGAAAAAATGCTAGTTTCGACGACAAATTTTGACGGACCAGCGTTAAACTGGTACTGATCTCAAGAGGAAAGAGATAAATTCCTCAACTAGATGAATTTAAAAGAAAGATTGCTAGTTAGATTCAGATCGAGTAAAGACGAAACAGTCTTAGGAAAGTTACTGCGAATTAAACAAGAGAATACGGTGGAGGAATATCACAATCTTTTTGATAAATTGGTTGCGCCATTGTTTGATATTCAAGAAAAAGTAGTCGAAGACACCTTATGAACGGACTATTTCCGTGGATAAGAGTCGAAGTCGCCTTTTGTAGGCGAAGGGATTAGCGGAAATGATGCAGGTTGGGCAATTAGTCGAAAATAGAGAGTTGATCAGAAACGAAGCAAATTTAAATAGTTTGATGAGCGGGAAATATCCTCCACAACCAACGTTCAGTAATAAAGCGACAACGGCTATTGCATCGGTAGAGAACAAGGGAAATACTACGTTTCCTATTCGAACCATTACACTTAGAAGTTCGAATGTCAATGAAGTTCGCAGAGAAACTAACACCAGAAGATTGCCGGATGCTGATTTTCAAGCTCGGAAGGAGAAGGGACTCTGTTTTCAATGCAATGAAAAATATTCTGATGATCACAAATGTAAGATGAAGGACTTGCGCGAGTTACGAATGTTTGTGGTGGTGAATGAGAATGAAGAATACGAGATAATCGAAGAGAAGGAACCTAAGGAGAAAGAGCTGGCTGTGATGGAAGTAAAAGAGAATAACAAGGCGTATGTCGAACTGTCCATCAATTCTGTTGTTGGGTTAAATGACCCGAGCATAATGAAAGTTAGAGGGAAGCTACATGATGAGGACATAATCATATTAATTGATTGTGGGGCTACTCATAACTTCCTATTGGAAAAATTAGTTAAAAAACTGCAAATACCGATCAAGGAGACAACTCACTATGGAGTTATCTTAGGATCGGGCACAGCCATTCAAGGGAAGGGAGTCTGTGAAGGTGTAGAAATTCAGTTAGAAAACTGGAAATTGAAGGAGGAGTTTCTACCTCTTGAGTTGGGAGGAGTCGATGTCATACTAGGTATGCAGTGGCTGCATTCATTTGGCATAATAGTGGTAGATTGGAAGAATTTGATGCTTACTTTCGTTGATGAAGGAAAACAAGTAAGTGCCAAGGGAGATCCTAGCTTAACTAAAGCTCGGATTAGTTTGAAAAGTATGATCAAAACGTAGGGAGAACAGGATGAAGGTTATTTAGTTGAATGTAGTGTAATGGAAGTTATGAATAATGAAAAAAAGAGCAGCAGTGCACTGATGCTTTAGTGGTTGAAACAAATCCGATGCATATGATGCTAAAGCAGTTTGAGGATGTATTTGAATGGCCTGAGAAACTGCCTCTAAGGAGGGAAATTGAACATCACATCCATTTGAAAGATAGTACGGATCCAATTAATGTGAGGCCGTAAAGATATGGATATCATCTGAAAGAAGAGATGGAAAAGCTGGTTGAAGAGATGTTGATCTCTGGGGTAATTCGGCCAAGTAAAAGTCCTTTCTCAAGTCCTGTTCTTCTAGTTAAAAAGAAGGATGGAAGTTGGCGTTTTTGCGTCGATTACCGAGCGGTCAATAATGCTACTATACCCGATAAGTTTCCGATACCGGTTGTGGAAGAGTTGTTTGATGAGCTGAATGGAGCCACCTTATTTTCCAAGATTGACTTGAAGTCTGACTACCATCAAATAAGAATGACAGAAGAAGATATTCAAAAAACGGCTTTTAGAACTCACGAGGGTCACTACGAGTTCCTTGTAATGCCGTTTGGATTAACAAATGCGTCAGCCACCTTTCAAGCGTTGATGAATACCATTTTCAAACCTTATCTTAGAAAGTTTGTTTTGGTATTCTTCGACGACATCTTGATTTAAGTAGAGATGAAAAAGAACATGTGCAGCACATGGAGAAAGTGTTTTCCATCTTAAGAAGTCATACCCTCTATGCTAATAAAAAGAAGTGCGTTTTTGCCCAGCTGAAAATAGAATACTTGGGACATGTGATATCAGGAGAGGGGGTTGAAGCGGATCTGGAAAAGATTAAATCAGTTGCTGATTGGCCAAAGCCTACCACTGTTAGAGAAGTCCGAGGCTTCCTCGGTTTGATTGGTTACTACCGGAGATTCGTTCAGCATTATGGGTCAATAGCAGCCCCGTTAACACAATTGTTGAAGAAAGGCGGATTTAAGTGGAATGAGGAAGCTGAAGAAGCTTTTGAGAAATTAGAAAAAGCTATGATGGCGTTACCGTTGCTGGCTGGCACTACCAAGCTTTAACCTTCCTTTTGAAATTGAAACTGATGCATCGGGGTACGGCGTTGGGGCGGTTCTAATTCAGTCTAAGCGTCCTATAGCATTCTGCAGCCATACTTTGGTGGTACGGGACAGAGCCAGACCTATCTACGAAAGAGAATTGATGGTCGTTGTTATGGCTGTGCAGAGATGGCGTCCCTACTTGTTAGGAGCCAAATTCGTTGTTAAAACGGATCAAAAATCGCTTAAGTTTCTTTTGGAACAGAGGGTTGTTCAACCTCAATATCAGAAATGGGTAGCTAAACTTCTTGGTTACTTCTTTGAAGTTTACAAACAGGGACTGGAGAACAAAGCTGCTGATGCGTTGTCACGGAAACCACCAGAAATACAGTTGTGTGGGATATCTGCACTAGTGCTGATTGATCATAAAACCATTAAAGAAGAGGTAGAGAAGGATGAGAAATCTCAAAAGTTGATTTCTGAATTAAGCAGTGGTATTGGACTGCAGAACAGTAAGTTTCAGGTGAAAAATGGGATGCTGCACTACAAGGGTAGATTGGTTCTGTCTAGAATGTCGAAACGAATCCCAGCC